>NC_090325.1:42772470-43414752 GCF_035084215.1 Heptranchias perlo
CAAAGACGTAACAGAAAAACATCAAGAATAGTCGGCACAGATTTCAAAAGGGAAGGTCATGCTTGACCAACCTTATTGAATTCTTTGAAGAAGTAACAGAAAGGGTAGACAAGAGTAATGCAGTAGATTTTGAAAAGACCTTCGATAAGGTATCACATAGTAGCCGCATGACTAAGGTCAGAGCATGTGGAGTCAGGGGACAAGTAACAGAATGGATAGCAAGCTGGCTACAAAACAAAAAGAGAAGGGGTTAAAGATAGTTACTCAGACTGGCAAAAGGTGGGAAGTGGTGTTCCACAAGGATTGGTGCTGAGACCACTGTTGTTCATCATTTATATAAACGATTTGGGCTCGGGAATCGGAAGTACAATTTCAAAACTTGTGGATGACATCAAATTGGTGGGGGGGGGCAGGGGGGGTTAGTTAATACCGTGGAGAACTGCGACAAAATGCAGCAAGACAATAATAAACTTGCAGAATGGGTGGGTAATTGGCAAATGAATTTCAATATAGATAAGTGTGAGGTATTAAATTTTGGTAGGAAGCATAAGGGGGCCACAAACTGCTTGGATAATAAGAGTCTAAATGGGTTAGAGAGCAGAGCGATCTCGGGTTACAGATACACAAGTCACTATAAATAGCGATCCAGGGTAATCAGGCCATAAAAAAGCAACCCAAGCACTAGGGTTCACTTCTAGAGGGATAGAATTGAAAATTAAACTTGGTTAGACCACACTTGGAGTATTGTGAACCGTTCTGGTCTCCATAATATAAAAAGGGTATAGAGGCACTGGGGAAGTTGCAAAAAAGATTTACTAGGGTAATACCAGAACTGAGAGGTTATACCTATCAGGAAAGATTGAGCAGGCTGGGGCTCTTTTCTCTAGAAAAGAGAAAACTGAGGGGTGACCTGATAGAGGTATTTAAGATAATGGAAGGGTTTGATAGGGTAGACGTGGAAAAGCTGTTTCCACTTGCGGGCGAGACCAGAACTAGGGGCCATAAATATTAGATAGTCACTAATAAATCCAATAGGGAATTCAGGAGCAACGTCTTTACCCAAAGAGTGGTTAGAATGTGGAACTCACTACCACAAGGAATAGTTGAGGCGACTAGCATAGATGTGTTTAAGGAGAAACTAGATAAGCACATGAGGGAGAAAGGAATAGAAGGATATGCTGATAGGGCTAGATGAAGTAGGGAGAGAGGAGGCTCGTGAGGAGCATAAACACCGGCATAGACCTGTTGGGCCGAACGGCCTGTTTTTGTGCTGTACATTCTACGTAATTCTGTGCAATCATTTCATGTTTTCATAGCACCAGGAATAATGCCCATCCATTATCTAATTTCATCTAAAGACAGCAGCTGGTGCTTTGAACACTTAAAACTACTTGTAACAGATATATTTTGTTATTGTATAGTTCTATAATGAATGTTTTATGTTTTTAAATTAGATTTGGTTACATAATGAATTAATAATTGAGTGCAGGGTCAAATACTTAAAACTGGTAGTTTTTTAATACAGTATATATTACAATCTATAGAAATTTGCATCCAAGCACAATCCTTAAGCTGGCCTTCTTGGCAAACTAGGTTATACTGGTTGAATTGGATCATTTTTCGAAGATGTTTTACAAGCCTATTTTAAAGTCTGTTTTGTGTGATAATGGAAGGTTAGGAGTACATGAGTACACTCCTGAATTGGATTTGGGCCAGAATATGTATGAGATGCACTAAGGGACAACACAAACCTTTCTAATTTACCCTATGACCATCTGTTATTTATTTCTGTATTTTACATGCTATCTTCCTTTAAAAAAATGACCAAAATCAAGTCAGGGTAAGTTGACTATTTGATGAATCACAATGGGCATATATGAAGGAACACTTAGGAAAATAAAAAAAATCAAAGTCAAATGCAACAAAATATAGTTATTATTCTTTAAAAATGCAGGTAATTAAATAAGCTTCATTATATAGAGAATACTGGAACCAGAGAGTGATTAAAAGACAATAATCTTATTGAGGAGATCAGATTATGTCATAAACCACTTGAGCTTTGATATTTAACTGTCATTGGAACCCTAAAATGAGATTGAAGCTTTGAAATTGTTCTCATGGAATCTATTTTTTAAAGTTTGCTTTCCATCACTCTTGTTTTCTTAGGCCACACACTATCTCTAGTCTCCAGGTCTCTACCCATTCTCTTTTATGCCTGGCTGCTAGCAAATGCATCACACAGTGCCCTGGGATAATTGCCCCTCTGTTCCATTGGGGAAATTGTTCTGGTCTCCGTTTAGTGCTTATTGTAGCAGCACATCAAGAGCACTAACTCACTTGTGTGGAGAAACACAGGTGCAAACCAACTCCTGTCACTCTCATGCAGTGCATGGGAATGCCAATATACATTGTCACTCTGCCATGCAGGTATCTATTATTACTTTAATAATTTTACTATGAATGCAGGAGGTAGCTTGCCAGCAGGAGACATTAACTTTCAGTGCACTCCACGAAGTTGATTCACATTGACATCTCAATTGAAGGAGTATTGACTAATCTCTGCAAAATCATTGCTGGGAAATAATACACCGGGAAATATTATAGAGCTGTAGCTTTGAGTCATGGTAATGACTGATAGTGAAATTTTCTAATAACATAATAAAGAAAGAATTTGAATTCACATAGCACCTATCACGTTCTCGGAACATCACAAAGCACTTCACATCAATTGAATTGAATTTTTGACGTGCAATCATTGTTGTAATTTAGGCACACACAGCAGCCAATTTGCATACAGATTGGGAACACCACCACCTGCACGTTCCCCTCCAAGTCACACACCATCCTGACTTGCAAATATATCGCCGTTCCTTCATCGTCGCTGGGTCAAAACCCTGGAACTTCCTACCTAATAGTACTGTGGGAGGACGTTCACTGCACAGACTGCAGTGGTTCAAGGCAACGGCTCATCACCACCTTCTCAAGGGCAGTTAGGGATGGGCAATAAATGCTGGCCTTGCCAGCGACACCCACATTCCATGAATTAATAAAAAAATACTGCAAGATCCCACAAACAGAAAATGAGATAAATGACTAGTTCATCTGCTTCGATAATGTTGGTTGAGGGAGGAGTAGTGGCCTGGACACCCAGAGGACTCCCTGCTCTTCTTCAAATAGTGCCATGGAATCTTTTATGTCCACCTGAACAGCAGAAGGGGATTTGGTTTAATGTCTTACCCAAATGACAATGCAGCACACCTCATTATTGCAATGAAATGCTATATCAGGCCACGTGTTCAGGTCCTGGTGTGTTTTGTTTTATTTTGGGTATTGTATGGATACTTCGCCGGTGTTCAAGGCCAAAGATCACTCCCATAAGTGAGCCTTCACTCCCTATGAACCAGAGTGTGAGTTTATATGCACAATACTTAGTAATGTAGCGAGCTGAGAGTCAAACATAATGCTACAGAACAGGTTTACTTGAAAAAAAGGTAAGTATTTAACAATAGACAATACTGGAGATTACAATAATTTACAAAGCTTTACCTACACCTGCTCGATATAGAAACAAATGATGTGACTCTTCACTAGCTCACTCAGTAATATCCGATCAGTGTCCGTAATATACTCCAGCTTCTGTTTCAATGTCCACAGAAGAGCTTGTGCCTCTAGCTACAAAAATGAAGCTATTTTTTACTTCCTGCATTAACTTAGATCACAGTTGGAGTATTGTGTACTAGATTTTGACACCCCTTTAAAAAAAAGGTGTGAAAGCAGTAGAAAAGATTTAGCATAGAGTCACTAGGATCTTATCAAGGCTGAGGGGTTATAGTTATGAAGAGAGGCTTGAGACATTAGGGCGTTTTTCACTATAGATGAGGTTAAGGGGTGACCTGGTTGTGATGTTCAAGGGTAAATAATGATAGATATTTTCCACTGATTGGCAAGATGGTAATGAAGGAGCACAAATTTAAGATAGTGGCAAACAAAAAATTAAAGGAATGGAGGTTGAAAGAATTTCTCCACACTTAGGGTGTTTAGAATATGGAATTCTCTGCCACAAATCATTGTTGAAGCAGAGTCCACAAATGCTTTTAAAAGTGAATGAGACAGTTACTTGAAAAAGGGAAATATTACAGTCTGCTGATAATTCAAATTTGTCTTTTCACACCAAAACATTATGAATTATACAACTATTTAAATAGAGCAATGCATGTAAAATAGAAAAGTGGGACTTTATTGCTAAAAATTGAATTATCAGATAATTTGAATTAAGGAACTTTGAGTTAAAAGGAGCAGAGTATAAAGGGACTGAGCAAAACAATGGGATTCTGTTAGGTAGCTCATGTAGAGAAAAATACCAGCAAAGGCTTAATGGGCTGAATGGCCTATTTCTGGTCTGTAATGTTTTATAATTTATCGCATCTCCTACTTTTTTCAATCTTGAGGGTTTCCTTCATTATTGGCTCTGACTTTTTAACCTAGGTTTCCATATTCTTAATTTGTGATTGTTTTTTTGGAACTTATTACATCCTTAGGACATCCCAAAGTGTTTCACAGCCAATTAATTACTTTTGCAGTGTAGTCACTGTTATTTAGGCACACGAGGCAGCCAATTTGGGCACAGGAAGGTCCCACAAACATCAAATGAGGTGAATGATGAGTTAATCTGTTCTTAGTGCTTAAATATTGTGATTCCTACATGATGGGTCCCGTTGTGAGGAGGCAGCAAGCAGAAACCAAATGTTTTCACAGGGCAAAGAATGAAAATCAGAAGTAGAGTCTCCTTGGACAGCTCTCATGCACCTCCTAGCAATCAGTCACTGACCAGTAAAGCAGGAGCCTGGTAACTGTCAACAGTGATTGGATGGTATTGTGGAGCAGTGTAATGGTTGCTGGGAGCTCAAGATGACTACAAAATTATTATAATTCAATTATGGCCTTGGAACTGGTAACATTTTTTAATCTGACAAATAAGCTGCTCTTTTTTAATTGAAATCTTGCGTTATCTTGATTGCTCAACTACCCGAGGTGTAATTGGACCATAGAGACCAGGAAACTTCCAGATTCAATCCCCAGTTTGTGCTGCATTAGATGACCTCAGCAGGAACAGTGGTAGGGATCGTACAATTGGCTTCAGTGCCCTGGTTATATAAATACAAGTTATTTTTGGGTAAGGGTCGGAAAAAGTTAGTCATGTTTCCCACTCCTGATCACTGTCCACTGACTCCTGCTGGAAAGAGGATTTGTGTGGCTGTTGGCGAAGATAGGACAGGTTCAGGATTGGCTCTAATGCCCCTAAGGTTGACTAGTCTTTTGACACTCACATATGAAAAATAGCCATTTGGTCAAGGTACTGAAGAGTGGCGAGTGTTCACATGCTCATGAGCCAGCGCCTTCAAGAGAGGGGAAAATTTTTAGACCTTATTTCAGAGGATTCTTTTCAGTGTTTATGGATTGTTATAGACACCATTTTAATAGCAGGCAGTATGAAAATATGAGGAAACTTTATCTCTTTGAACTTGCTCCATAGCAATCAAAGCATAATAACTCTAGGGGCTCGATATTAGGAAGGAGGTGGGTTGGCAGCGGGGGGGGGGGGGTCGACGGCCCAGTGAATTCGGGGTGCTCCGCACGAGATCACAGCCTAATTGAAGCCACTTACATTGGCTTCCGGGTTTCGCACTGGAAAGCTGCACAGCGGGCGGACTGCGCAGGTGCATCATAGGCTGTCAGCTGGTGGAGCCAAAATTACAGCATGGAGCAGCCCAGGGGGGAAGGCTGCTCCCAGGTTTAATGATGCCTCACTCCAGGTCCTACTGGATGGGGTTAGGAAGAGGGGGAGGACAGAGATCTTCTCCCCGGTGGACGGGAGGAAGTGGCCTACCTCTGCCACCACGAAGGCCTGGCTCGAGGTGGCAGAGGAGGTCACCAGCACCACCAACATATCACGCACCTGCATATAGTGCAGGAGGCACTTCAATGACCTAAGTAGTTCAGCCGAAGTTAGTATTCTTACTCATTCCCCTACACTCCGTTTGCCACATCACCGCCCCCACCCCACATCTCCTTCTGCACTGCCAACACTACTCTGTCACATCACTCCTCACACTCACTCAAAGCTCATCCTCATCTTACCTGCACTTACTCACCTCGCCATTACTCATCCCACTACTACCACTCAACCCAATCCTCGTACAATCTCATGGCTCCATCTCATACTCACCCTCTCATGCATCTCTTTCATGGTCAGCCTCACCCAACCTGCCACTACCCTGTGCTGCAGCCACAGGACATGCATCACGTATGTGTAGTAGGAAGCGTAAGGCAAACATGTCGTGAGCATGAAGGGGATGCACAAGGGTGTTTGAGGGTTTGTCATGGTTTTTACTTATATTTGATTTCTGATCAACTCACATTACATATTATATTGTCACCACTACTGCCATGTCTTGGCCATTCTTGACTGGCTTGTGCAATAATGCCCTTTCCTGAGGATCACCATGAAGACCCACACCTGATGCCACCCATTGTGTCACTGCAGAGTGGGTGTAGGTGTATTTGCAGGGCTCTTTTGTGCAGATGACTGAGAGACGTCGGCGATGTCCCCGGTTGCACCCTGGAAGGATGCGGAGGATAAGTTGTTGAGGGCAGTGGTGACTTTGACAGCGACAGGTAAGAAGATTGTGCTCGGGCCAGCTGGGAGCAGCTCGGCATCAAGGAGGCTGCAGATGTCCACGACTACATGTCGAGTGACTCTGAGCCTCCGTGTGCACTGCTGCTCAGAGGGGTCCAGGAAGCTGAGCCTCTGTCTGAAGACCCTATGGCGAGGGTAGTGCCTTCTGCGACGCATCTCTCTCTGCGGTTGCCCTCCCTCCTGCTGTGCCGGTGGATGTGTCACAGCACTGTGTTGTGGAGCTCCACGTGTCAGTAGTGGACGGCGCGGCCGGCGAGGCTGGTGACGCTTTTCGTCCTCCGAGGAGGTCATGACTGCAGCTACGGCGGCCCCCATCCGGAAGGTGTACATTTGAGGGGGTCCGCAAGGTAGGTAAATGTGTCTGAACACTGGGGTTGAGGTTGCAAGTTGGTGAATTTTAGTTTTAGGAGGAGGGTGGTGGAGGCCAAACTTTGTCCAAAGTGACAGAGTGGCCTCCTGCAAGGAGTGAGGGTCTCCCCCACGACCTGTCAAATGGACCTTTGCAGCTGCCACAGGCTGGTGGCTGCAACACGTCCATTTCAACTGAGAGTGTTTCCCCCAGTAGGAAACGCTCTTAGTTTAGATGAAAATCCCACCCCTCCTAAAATATCCTTCAAATTAGGTCTGCTAATGTCCTGAAATATCAAAATAATTGCCTTAAGTGGGATCCCGCCGGCTTTAATTGCCGGCTGGAGTCCCACATGCGGGGGCTGCGGCGCATCTAAGCGCGTCACTGGGGAACCCGGAAGTGGGCAGGTTGTAGCCAGTCTCCAGACCCACCCCGGGAATCCTCAATTTTCGGAGCCCCCCTGCCACGAACGCAATCACTCGGACATCCGAAAATCGAGCCCTAGGGCTCAGATCTGAGATTTTAGGAGTATTATAGAATCATAGAAGTTTACAACATGGAAACAGGCCCTTCGGCCCAACATGTCCATGTCGCCCAGTTTATACCACTAAGCTAGTCCCAATTGCCTGCACTTGGCCCATATCCCTCTATACCCATCTTACCCATGTAACTGTCCAAATGCTTTTTAAAAGACAAAATTGTACCCGCCTCTACTACTGCCTCTGGTACTATAATATTGATTATTATAAACTGGTTTAAAGGGAATAATCAAATCAGAAAATAGATCATCAATGACAACAGCCACACACCAATCATCAGCATAGAGGAAAAAGGAATTTAGCATGAATATTCTATTGCAATTTTCCATTTTTAGGTTAACTACATTTCTATTTCTATCTACAATGAGATGAAGGAGAGAGTGATTACAAGGCAGTAATCTAATTGAAGGGTTTAGATGATATCATGAACCATAAGAGCAAATATCAATTAGTTCATAACTGTCACCTCAACCACAAAATTAGATTAAAGCTTTGAAATCAGTCGAGGATATCTGCTATTTCTTATAACTTTACTGCGAATTTTCAAAACTAGGACACTCCATGCTTTTGATAGGCGATGACATTTACAACGCAGGATTGATATTCTTGGACTCACTACTTCCTTTCATTTCAAATGGAACTCCTGCCTATGCTCCATTGGACAACTGGCTCTCAATTGTTTGGCTGGACCATTTTGTTGTATCTGGTCTCTACTCTGTGCCTCTCCCAATTGGATGGCTGAGCTTAGAAACCCACTGTGGGGGTCAAGAGTATGAACTTCAATGATTTGTTTTGATGTTTTGTTCTCCCCAGTCTCCTCCCCTCGACTCCTTAAGGTGCTGACTCCTGGTGGGGTCTGGTTCCACAGGTAGCATCTTTCCTCCATTAGTTTGTCCATGTAGCTATTTTCATGTATGAGCCCAGACAAACTATTTAACCGTGGGTGACGTAATAATAAAGCTCAATCCTGACTTCACTTAATGCCCACATACATCTACTTTCCAGCAGGGGTCATAGAATAGTGATCTCAGTTGTAACCCAGCTGTTTTTTTTACTTTTCTTGGCCCAAGGCATTAAAGCTATTGGTAGCACTACTATCACCACCCTAGTAGAGACCAGTTAACTCAGTCCAGGCAAAGATTTGAATCTGGGATCTTCCTGGTCCATATGACTCAGCTCCATACTGGGTAGTGTATTTACCAACAGACCCACTGGGGGAACTGCCAACATCAAATGCAACAAACTGCAGTGCTCCTTTGAAGTTTGTTATAAAGAAGAAAAAAATCCATCACTAGATCCAATCTCAGAGCTTTCAAGGCCACAGTTATGGCAGTGGACGCATAAAATTATTGTTTAAGAATCACACAGAAAGCAAACAGTTCAGTAACATAGCAAAAGTGAAACTGTGTAATCAGTCAATGGACATTTCAAACTGAGGCAACACTAAACATTATGGAAAATGTATTAATAGTGTCCTGTTAATAGTGAATGTAAAAGTGGCCTCTTTCAAATACTGAAACTCATGCTATAAAGCATCGAAAATGCAAGAATTGAAAACGGAAACAATACTCTAGCGATTCAATCTGTCAGCAGCCCTCCCCTGCCAGTCTAATTCTGTACATCTGGCCAATGTCACCAGGCCAGACACAATTATTTAATTTTGATTAAGATGTTTACTGTTTTTTCCATGTTTACAAGGGTATCATTAAAGTTTGTTTGGAACTGCGTACATTAAAAATCAGACTCACATAATCCTATAAGTGCTCAGTGAGGGAGAATATTTTGAAAACAATTTTGGTGAAGCATTCATTAATTATTCTTTTTTTAGCTGCTTTATACAATCAAAGAAATAGAAATCATCCCTGGCTGCCAACTTAAAACAATGTGCTCCTTTGTTAAGTATTGCCCAGTAATACACCACGGCTGAAATGCTGCCAACCATGCACTTGATTGTAAATTGGCAGGCTGTGGTCAGCATGCTCTGTTGAAATATGGGCAAAGGAACAAAATCAAAACAACCGACTTGTGCTCAGATGTTTGGCAAGATCTATGCAATGCTGTCTCTAGTGCAGCTGACTCCAGATAAAGAAAACTGATCCCAAATGGAATTCTGATCCAGCCATAGAACTGCAGTGAACCAAATCGCTTTCCATTCACTCTTAGAGACCCGAACTTCCTCCTCCACACTTGATTATGTAATCCTGTTTCTAGGACAAAATGTTTTCTAATTACTTATGCTCTTATTCCTCCGTTTATTTACCATCTATCCATCTGCATCTGCCTTTTGCACACTTGCAATCCCTCATGAAAGATTGTATTTCACCAAGAAATTATTTTTGTTTCAAATTCTTGCAGCATTGTGTGATTAACTGGGCTGAGGTACAGATATTCAAAATTGTTTTTTATGAACATTCTAATCCAAACATAACATTTCTTTGGCAAATCTGTTACTTGCTTATTGAGATTTAACTACATTAATATTTAAATCAATATTGAATGAATTTTTTTCCCTCTTTAGAATTGAGAGTGGATACAAGAGTAAAGCAGTTGAAAACAGCACAGTCTTATTATCATGCCCATTTTGTCAGCCAATCTTTATGATGCAGTAACATCATGAAACATATATAGGGTACTTTACTTGCCTATCACGTAGAGTGAATTGAGTCCTGGGGCTCGATTTTCGGACGTCCGAGCCGGCGGGTTCGTGGTGGGAGGGGGCTCCGAAAATCGGGGATTCCCGGGGCGGGTCCGGAGCCCGGCTCCAACCTGCCCACTTCTGGGTTCCCCAGTGACGCGATTAGATGCGCGCGCAGCCCCCGCATGAGTGACTCCCGCCGACAATTAAAGCCGGCGGGATCCCACTTAAATCAATTAAGTAAATAGTTCAGGTCGTTTGCAGACCTGATTTGCAGGATATTTTAGGAGGGGTGGGATTTTCAACTCAACTGAGACTGTTTCCCGCACTGGGGGAAACACTCCCAGTTGAAATGGACGTGTTGCAGCCACCAGCCTGTGGCAGCTGCAAAGGTCCATTTGACAGTTTGGGGTGGAGACCCTCACTCATTGCAGGAGGCTACTCTGTCACTTTGGACAAAGTATGGCCTCTACCACCCTCCTCCCAACAATAACATTCACAAACTTAAACACTTACCCTGGTGTTCAGACACATTTACCTACCTTGCGGACCCCCTCAAACATACATCTTCCGGATGGGGGCTGCCATAGCTGCAGTCATGACCTCCTTGGACGACGAACAGCATCACCAGCCTCGCCGGCCACGCCGTCCACAAAACAGCGCAGTGACACACAGGAACATAGGAACAGGAGCAGGCCATTCAGCCCCTCGTGCCTGCTCCGCCATTTGATAAGATCATGGCTGATCTGTGATCTAACTCCATATACCTGCCTTTGGCCCATATCCCTTAATACCTTTGGTTGCCAAAAAGCTATCTATCTCAGATTTAAATTTAGCAATTGAGCTAGTATCAATTGCCGTTTGCGGAAGAGAGTTCCAAACTTCTACCACCCTTTGTGTGTAGAAATGTTTTCTAATCTCGCTCCTGAAAGGTCTGGCTCTAATGTTTAGACTGTGCCCCCTACTCCTCGAATCCCCAACCAGCGGAAATAGTTTCTCTCTATCCACCCTATCCGTTCCCCTTAATATCTTGTAAACTTCAATCAGATCACCCCTTAACCTTCGAAACTCGAGAGAATACAACCCCAATTTGTGGAATCTCTCCTCGTAACTTAATCCTTGAAGTCCGGGTATCATTCTAGTAAACCTACGCTGCACTCCCTCCAAAGCCAATATGTCCTTCCGAAGGTGCGGTGCCCAGAACTGCTCACAGTACTCCAGGAGCGGTCTAACCAGGGTTTTGTATAGCTGCAGCATAACTTCTCCCCCTTGTACTCCAGTCCTTTAGATATAAAGGCCAGCATTCCATTAGCCTTCTTGATTACTTTCTGCACCTGTTCATGACACTTCAATGATCTATGTACCTGAATCCCTAGGTCCCTTTGGACATCCACTGTTTTTAACGTTTTACCATTTAGAAAGTATCCTGTTCTATCCTTTTTTGATCCAATGTGGATGACCTCACATTTGTCTACCTGCACAGCAGGAGGGAGGGCAACTGCAGAGAGAGATGCGTCGCAGAAGGTACTATTCTCGTCACAGGGTCTACAGACCGAGGCTCAGCTTCCTGGACCTCTCTGAGCAGCAGTGCACACGGAGGCTCAGAGTCACTCGACATGTAGTCGTGGACATCTGCAGCCTCCTTCATGCCGAGCTGCTCCCTGCTGGCCCGAGCACCATCTTCTTACCTGTCGCTGTCAAAGTCACCACTGCTCTCAACAACTTCTCCTCCGGATCCTTCCAGGGTGCCACCGGGGACATCGCCGACATCTCTCAGTCGTCTGGAAAAAGAGCCCTGCAAATACACCTACACCCACTCTGCAGTGATACAATGGGTGGCATCAGGTGTAGGTCTTTATTGTGATCCTCAGGAAAGGGCATTATTGCACAAACCAGACAAGATTTCCAAAGATGTTGCAGTAGTGGTGCCAATATAATATATAATGTGAGTTGATCAGAAATCAAATATAAGTAAAAACCGTGACAAACCCTCAAACACCCTTGTGCATCCCCTTCATGCACACGACACGTTTGCCTTACGCTTCCTACTACACATACGTGATGCATGCCCTGTGGCTGCAGCACAGGTAGTGGCAGGTTGGGTGAGGCTGATCGTGAAAGAGATGCATGAGAGGGTGAGTATGAGATAGAGCCACGAGATTGTATGAGGATTGGGTTGAGTGGTAGTGGTGGGATGAGTACTGGCAAGGTGAGTAAGTGCAGGTAAGATGAGGATGAGCTTTGAGTGGGTGTGAGGAGTGATGTGATAGAGTAGTGCTGGCAGTGCAGAAGGAGATGTGGGGTGGGGGCGGTGATGTGGCAGACGGAGTGTAGGGGAATGAGTAAGTGTACTCACTTCGGCTGACCTACTTAGGTCATTGGAGCGCCTCCTGCACTGTATGCAGGTGCGTGATATGTTGATGGTGCTGGTGACCTCCTCTGCCACCTTGAGCCAGGCCTTCGTGGTGGCAGAGGCAGGCCGCTTCCTCCCGCCCGCCGGGGTGAAGATCTCTGTCCTCCCCCTCCTCACCCCATCCAGTAGTATCTGGAGTGAGGCATCATTAAACCTGGGAGCAGCTTTCCCCCTGGGCTGCTCCATGCTGTAATTTTGGCTCCTTTCTGCAGCATCAGTCAGTGGAGGACTGCCCCTTTAAATAGGGCTCCTCCAGCTGACAGCCTATGATGCGGCTGCGCAGTCCGCCCACTGCGCAGCTTTCCTGCACGAAACCCGGAAGCCAAGGTAACTGGCTTCAAATAGGCTGCGATCCCGTGTGAAGCACCCCGAATTCACTGGGTGCGTTATCCACGCGCCCAGTCGACCCCCCGCTGCCAACTCGCCTCCCTTCTAAAATCAAGCCCCTGGTGTCACTGCCTGTCAAAATCAAACGATTGGATCGTGGGGGCTGATTGCCATGACACCTGCCTCAACAACAACAAAAATTCCATCCCCCACTGCCAGAAATTCATACTTTTCTATTGTACTGTACTAAGGGACAAAAAAGAAAGATCTTGCATTTATACAGTGCCTCATCACATCTCTCAGAAACATACCCCTGACAAAAAGTGAAATAATTTGTCCCTGTCTTCCAATTTTTTTCTTTATTGCGTCTCTCAGTTTACATTACTTTTAAAACATTGCACTCAAAATGGAAGTCATCCATCCATTCAAAAGTCAATATCATGGTTTAAGAGAAGTCCACAGGAGCCCTGTTTGGTCAGTTTTGCTGAGTCAGAAAGTTATAGGCTCAAGCCCCATTGCAACCTGAGCACTTAATTTAGCCTAGTACGTCAGTACGGTAGGAACATAGAAACATGAGTAGGCCATTTAGCCCCTTGAGCCTGTTAGTCATTCAATGAGATCATGGCTGATCAGTAACCTAACTCCATATACCTGTCTTAGCCCCATATCCCTTAATACCTTTGGTTAATAAAAATCTATCAATTTCAGATTTAAAATTAACAACTGAGCTAACATTGACTGCCATTTGTGGAAGAGAGTTCCAAATTTTTACCACCCTTTGCATGTCGAAGTGTTTCCTAACATCACTCCGGAAAGTCCTGGCTCTAATTTTTAGGCTATGTCCCCTAATCCTCGACTCCCCAACCAGCGGAAATAGTTTCTCTCTATCTACCCTATCAGTTCCCCTTAATATTTTGAAAACTTCATTCAAATCACCCCTTAATCTTTTAAATTCTAGGGAATACAACCCTAGTTTGTGTAATCTCTCCTTGTAATTTAACCCTTGGAGTCCAGGTATTATTTTAGTAAATCTACGCTGCACTCCCTCCAAGGCCAATATATCCTTCCTAAGGTGCAGTGCCCAGAACTGAACACTACTCCACAGTACTCCAGGTATGGCCTAACCAGGGCTTTGTATACTTTGATACTGAGAGAGTGCTGCACAGAGAGGTGTGTCTTTTGGATGAGATGTTAATCCTACTTGCGTAGGTGTATGTATAAGATTCTATTTGAAAAAAGGAGTACTCCCAGTGTCCTGGGCAACCTTCTTCCCTCAACCAACACCATCAAAAATGAATTATCTGGCCATTC
Source organism: Heptranchias perlo (assembly GCF_035084215.1). Taxonomy (NCBI): domain Eukaryota; kingdom Metazoa; phylum Chordata; class Chondrichthyes; order Hexanchiformes; family Hexanchidae; genus Heptranchias; species Heptranchias perlo. Next base: position 42,786,742 of record NC_090325.1, read on the forward strand.
ATCCATTTGATGTTTGTGGGACCTCACTGTGTGCAAAATGGCTGCCGCATTTGCCTACATAACATCGGAACATAGGAACAGGAGTAGGCCATTCAGCCCCTCGTGCCTGCTCTGCCATTTGTTAAGATCATGGCTGATCTTTACACTTCAGAAATAATGTATAGGTTGTAAAGTGCATTAAGACTTTCTGAGTACAGCATTTGTTAAGACACTATATCAAATCTTTTGTTCTTTATGGCAACAAATGCAACTAATGCAAATAATTTGATTACAAAGTCTAGTTACTTTAATAATTTAATTCAATGAGGAGGACTGCTTGCTTTGATTCAGGTGTCATCTGAATTTATCAATGACCTAAAAAGCAGATATTGTCTATTTACAATTCGCATCAAGCGTCACATATTATAATTGCTGATCTCCAAATGGTTTTACGACTATAAAAATCCCGCACTGTTCAGGTTTGCCTGGCCATGACGCACAGGGACAGAATCTGTAGTGCACCTCTGACGTTTTAAGTCGTGTCTGTAGATTTCTTTTTACTGCAACAGGCAGACTTGGTTTTTGTAGAACGTAATTGAGCAGAAGAGTTCTGCATAATGCAACTAGTGAACAATGAAAGAATAACAATCGTGAAATGACACTGCAGAAAAAGAGTGTAAGAATGCTGAGTGCATTTGGCTGAAATTTAACTTAACAAAAATCACAATAAAACATTTGTATACTGGTAAACTTCTTTTGTCTCTCACATCATGCTATCAAGAGCAGATTCATCACAAAAACTGCAACTCCACCCTTGCTTGCTCTCTGGTCACATGATGCAAATATAGTGCGAGCAAGCATTATTCAGTATTTACCACACGTCCATCTATCCATCATTCTTTATGTAACACACTTCTATCTACCCATTGCTAGTTATTCTTTGTTACACAGTTCCCATCCCCACGTTACTCGCTGTGTAATGCAATCTCATCCTTCAGGCAGTATTTGTGCAATATAAATTAAGCATTAGGTGGGTTTATATATCAAATTCAGGCCAGTTGTAGCTTGCTGATGTACTTTAACCTAAATAAATTTCTACAACAGAACAAGTTATTTTATTACTTACAACAGGATTAAATTATACAAAAATGAACAGGAAATTGGTATTTTAGAATCTATAACATTAAGACGGCTGGTAGCTTCAGGGAATTCTGTGCTCCCTGAGGGTTGTTGCTTTTTAAGGTTTCAATTGGCAAACTGTGATACTGAAAATTCTCCTACCCAGATGTCAAGAGTAGGTTTAAGTAGGCTATTAATGTTATATCATAATGTTATATCAACATTCTGTTACTAAAATATACTCTTAAAAAATCTTAATACTGCTTTCCTGGCCTTTCCTCTCCATTCCCTTTCTTCTATTTGTACAGTCTTAACTTTGATTTTAGATTATTTCTAAACAATAGCCCATACTTCAACTATTTCACACTTTTAAAATTGAAATCCACATCCTACCTTGTTGCCTATCTCCCCAGTGCACTTTCTGAAATTGGTCCCTGATTGCCTGAAACCACCTCCAAAAAACAATTACCAAACTAATTGCCAGAATATTGAATGATTAAAAAAAAATCAAATTGACCCAATCAGCTGATGTTTGTTGCTTGATGAGTTACCTCACTGTCAGTTCACTAACTATGTGATTCCGCTCATCGGTGGCACCATGAGGCTTCATGATTAACTATAGTCAGTGATTTTAAAAAATGCACCTAAACCTAGCCCCACTTTATCCCATGTTGCTGGAATACAATTTCAAGTTCTTGGTTGTAGTGTTTCATAGAGGTGACTTCACAATCCAGCGCACGCTTAACATTTAATTCTGAGTTTGGCCCTCAAGCTTTGTTCTTTTTTAAAATAAAATGTTCTCCCTTGCTCTCCTGAAGGCACTGACTCACTGGGTCATGATTCCACAGGCACTGGGAGTCCCAATTGGCTACTCTTCATGCAGGAGCCTGGATGGTGAATGTTGACAGGCTATTTGACCATGTAGTATATCTCAGTCAAAGACTGATTCTGTCTGCACTTTATGCCCACAATTACATTTTTCAGCAGAGATTGCTAGATGGTAATCAAGAGCATGATTTATGGATGATTTTTCTCCCCCTGCCTCTACCTCAGGGGCACTGGGGCCAATTATAGTGCACCAACTGTTGACGTAACAGAGATCAACAAACTTAACACAGGCCAGGAATAAAACTAACTTTGTTCTGTTTAAGTTAGAAATTCACATTTGTAGGGTAAAGTTCTCTCATGTGTGTGCACATTTTTCAATATAGTGTAAAACTGAGGAATCCACAATTTTGTTTTGTAAACCTGTCCATTTTTATGTTCTCAAAGAAACTGTGGGCCTGAAATGATATGCCAGAGTTACACCCATTCTAAAATACATTGCTGGCAGAAGGTGCTACTGTTCTCAAAGCGATGCATGCAAATGACAGGATAATGAAGGCAAAACCCAACTGTTGCAGAAATGCCACCATTTACACCAGAATTGCACCTGTAGAATATAGGAATAAGTCACCTACATTGTCAAATCATAAAATGGCTGAGTTCAAAGGCTTTTGAATATCCCCAGACTTTGAAATATCAACTTTGATTGGAGTGATTAGAAAAAACTTTTTTTCTGCTGCGCTACTAAGAAAAGATTCTGCAAACTGCCCTTCAGGCAGGGATATTTTTTTCTTCATACCCCATTGTCAGGCAGCCCTTACCATGGGATTCACTATGGCCATTTTGATATATATTCTTATGATAGAGGCAGAACAGGAACAGGGGGAAGAGGAAATGACTGAGGAATGCAGGATGAGGTTATAACAAAGGAGAAGACGACCAAAAGGAAGTATTCCTCCATCAGCATCTACAGAGCACAACACCTCCTCAATGATGTATCAGAAGAGATCTGCTTAAGGAGGTAATGGTCCAGTAAGGAACTGAGTGCCCATTGACTTCCAAACAGCCTCTCAAAAAAATCAAACAAAGTACAGACGTACCTCTGAAAACTGGACTTCATATCACAAGGTGGTTTTACTGTGCATTTATATATTTACAACAGATACTTCTTTTCACTACCAATGCCTCTTCTGTTTTTAAACCTATCCTTGTTCTGTGCCCAGTTGCTACCTGAGGGCCAGGAAAATACAAGCGGTGCTTAGCTCCTTTGTGTTATCATGAGCCTCTTTGAACCAAGGTGGCTCTTATCCCAGGGCTCCTGAATCCTGGGGATGCTCTTCAGCGTGCTACATTATCACTGCAGGAGCAAGGGCAGCCCGGTCCTGTATGCTGCCACCGACATGAGCTGATATCAGGAGAGAGGACAACATCATGAAGGCAGGTTCCAACTTGCGCTGGGCCCTCCATCTGACTGCCGACTGATCAGCAGGAGGACAGACCTGATGTTATCAGTTAGATACTGCAGACCCTGAAAGATCTCACCCAAAACTCAAGGAAGCTGCTTTCCATTGTTCTTGCTAAACAGTCCCTCAAGGCTTGAAGGCTAGTGGTCAAAGCATCCATCCTGGATGTGCTTACTAGTTTGGAGGCCTCTCTATCCAAGGTGCAGGGTGGTGGGGGGAGTTGGGTTGGAATGAATGCAGATGTTCCTGGTGCCGCCACCTGCTCTAGGTGGTGCTGCATTATTGAATCCTTCTTGGATATTAGCATTAAGGATGGCATTGGACTCTGCTGTATCCCCTTCCATCTGTCTCAGATTCACTGAGATGGTCTTTAGTGCTTCCACATGAGCATGATGTTCATCCAGCATTCTTCTTTTTAGAGCAGGACCTCAGAAAACTGAGTACATAGGGCCAGGGTTTTCTGTGGAACCTCAGCTGCTCTGGTAAGTTAATTAAATTTCTGAGATTCAAAGAGGTGGCACTCACTGCCATAGCCACCTCCCTCCACAGAGTGCATACCACATGCTTGGCAGGTGTCTAACCCCTGGCCACAAACAGTCCATCACTCCTGCTCCATGTCACTGTTAGGAGGGCATCCAGGTTAAACTCCCTGAAGTTGGGTTCTCTTCCTAGGTTGACAACTTCCTCCAGTGCTGTCATTTCCCCTTTATGCAGCAGCAGGTTTTATACAGTGCTGCCACACCAGAGGCGTGATTTTTACATGGAGCTGGGAAGAGAGCGGGTTGGAAGGTAATCGGACGCGGAACCCTGAAGTAAAGTTGGCAGGTCGCCATTTGCGATCGCGACCTAATTGAAGGCAATAAATTTTACATCTGAGTTTCGCGCCCGGCAGCCAGCCTGATTGACAGGCTGTCGGATTGGAAGGCCGGGGATCAGAGAGGAGGTGGGGGGGGGAAGGAGAGATCGTGGGCTGTGGAGGAAATCAGGGATGGGGGGAGGTAGGAAGAGAGGACACTGTGGTTATGTTTGCACAAATTACCTTCAAGAGCCTCAGGCTACATATGGTGACTTATGAATGCATTTTGAAGCTAACAGGAAAATCAGACCCAGGAATTATTCTGAAGTGTTGCTTAAAGTGACAACTTGGGATAAAACCCTAGAAGCCACCAAAGAGTATCCTTTGGCTGAAAACCGGTTTTAAGAGGCAGTTGGGGTTCTACCATGGGGGGGTCTACCATCTGGACGGGGCCTACCATCGGGGGAGGGGGCCTACCATCACTGGGGAATCTACCATCGGGGGCGGGGAGGGGGGGCAGCCGATCGCGGGTGTCCGATCACGCCTGGTGAGCTTGTTGGGCCTGGATGAAGCACTCCTGCTCCTCCTGGCCCATGACCAGTGCAATACAGGCACTCACCTCATGGATCTGGCCCTTCTCACCTGCTTTCACCTGACGAGAATCATAAGCTGTGGGAAACCCATGCAGGTGAGAATAAATTAGTTTCAGATGTAGAATCAACAAATAATAAAGTACCTCAACTATCTCAATGAGGTACTTTGCCCCTTTAATAATCCGCTCGCTGGCATTAAGTGGGGATGGGACTTCTGGGTTTCGGCTACATGCGCATCCAACTGCGCCCGGGTTAATCTCGGAAGTGGGCGCGTTGGAACCAGGTTGCATTGCGCTTCAAAAAGCTGTTATTTTAACCTCCCACCCACCTGATCTTTGGGGTTAAAATTATCTCCCAGATCCCTGCCTCTCCTCCAGTTCTTTTCCACCCTCCCCATCCTCCCAACAATCTGATAACTATTCAGGACCGCTTTGAGGTCTCATTCCAGCTTCAGCCAGAGTTTTTGCCCCCCCCCATTTTCCTGAGGCACTGCAGTCTGGATTTACGCAGCTTGCACACCTTTCAGTGTGCTAATTATCTGACCCAGTAACTTATGGTGGGTTCAGGGCCAAGACATTATGGCTGGCAGAAGTCCTGCCCATATCACTTCTGATGGTGCAACAGCACTGCAGGAATTTCGGGTCCTGTGATTTCACAGTTGATTATGATATTTTATATGGCTTGCTGGATTTTTTTTATTAAGAACATGTAAAAGATCAGTAGAATTAACTTAATGTCTTTTCTGTTAATAAAAGTCATGTTACAACTATTTACATCAACACAGTAATAACAGACATTACAAAGTCTACAAAGTAACAACCAAGTCAGAAGCTACCTTTAAAAACCTATTTAACCTGCAAACTCTCATAAATTGTAATATTACTCATTGCTTATGGTCTTCTGGACTCACCAGTGTAGAAATGGCATGTAGTGTAGTTAAACAAAAAAAAGCACAGAATCCAACCACATCAAAGACTTCAAGAAACAGAGTCTCATAAACCTCAGCATTCGCTGTTGGGAAGAAAAGGAAGGGAATATTGTGGTTTTCAAAAACCCAGTGTAGTACCATTTTTATGTGCTAATGTCAGGATAGGACCACTGCTGTAATAAACAGGGTTTTGGCCATCTGGAGGATTTATATAACAAACCACATGCACAATATGGAAAATAGAGAAATGCAATATGCAGTTGCGAAGGCAATAGTCATCATTTGCAATATTTTAATATAGATCCCACAGCTATTTCAGTGGATCAATAATCTTTTGAATTATAGTTGATGAAGACTGTATTGTTGAATAATCACTACACAATCACTTCGTTAATGACTGATTATAGGAAGAATTCATCATTTCAATATATTTAAATATAAATGATACAGATCACTCACACTGCTACACTAATACTCCATTAATACAATGGAATTGCTCTGATAATGTGCTTGAGACATTTCCATAGCATAAATAAGATGATATATATGCTTAGAGCGCCACCTTAATAGGCCACCATTTTGTTCTGGCTGCTGGCTAGCAAGGCAGTTTGCAAACTGAACAGACTTTCCTCTGACGCTAGGGAAGCTTTACAGCCATAATGCAAAGTCAAGGAAGTCATTTTTGAGATTTTGAGTTCAGAGTACTGCGAGGCCACACCACGAACAAGGTGTGAAGAGGAGATCTCATCAAGGTATGTCCGCGCAGTCATCCCCAACCCTGACTCAAAAAACTGTATCAGGTTTCCTTACCTATGCATGGTAGGCTCCGGACAGGATTCCTGGCGTCAAGAGGCAGCATGCCAGTGCAAGGGCAGAGAATCCTGGCATTGAGCCAAAACTGTTATTTAGGGGGTAGAAGTATCTCGAAGATTGAACCAGATGTCCTGCTGAAGGGCTTGGCTGAGACCGAGGATTCAGTAGGTAAAAGTTGGGGACAGAATGGAGGGGGAGGAGGTCAATATAATGCCCATTCCTTCTGTGAGGGTACCTCAGAGCCATTACTGCCACTTGAAAAGGCACACTGCAGCCTTCTCTATGACGGCCCAAGGAAGCAACGATGACACAGGTGGATAGGAGAGAAATTTGTTGGGAACTTCGGCTTTGTGTCGCCTGTTACCATTTATATGTGGCGGGCAGGAAAGGAGTGGCCAGTGGTGATCCCTGTGAGGACAAGGGAGGGAAAACCTGGGCAGGCAGTGAGGTGATGGTAGACCTCACTATCTGCATTTTCTACCATGATCCCAACGGAAATCAGGTGGGATCGTGCAGGAGAATTCCCCTAGGAAGTCTTTTCAGCCAATCATTTATCAGAAATTACTTGAAAGTAGTGGTGTCGTAGAAGCCTAGAAATTACAGACAGGAGGAGGCCTTTTGGCCTATCATACCTCTGTGGATGCTTGCTCTTCAACTGGACCAATCAACATCTAAATAGTAAAAGGGTAGTCAAAGGAAGCATGGGACCGATTAGGGACAAAAAAGGAGATCTTCTTGTGGAGGCAGAGGGCATGGCTGAGGCACTAAATGAATACTTCACATCCGTCTTCATTAGAGAAGGGAATGCTACCATTGTAGCAGTAAAGGTGGAGGTAGTAGCAATGTTGGATAGGATAAAAATAGATAAAGGAAGTACTTAGAAGATCAGCACTACTCAAAGCAGAAAAGTCATCCGGTCCAGATGAGACCCATCCTAGGTTACTGAGGAAAGTAAGAGTGGAAATTACAGAGGCAATGGCCACAATCTTCCAATCCTCCTTAGATATGGGGATAGTGCCAGAGGATTGGAGGATTGCAAATGTTACACTCCTGTTCAAAAATGGGGAGAGGAATAAACCCGGCAATTACAGGCCAGTCAGCCTAACATCGATGGGTAAACTTTTAGAGATAGTAATCCGGCACAAAATAAATTGGCACTAGGAAAAGTATGGGCTAATAAATAAAAGTCAGCACTGATTTGTTAAGGGAAAATTGTGTTTGACTAATTTGATTGAGTTCTTTGATGAAGTAATGGAAAGGGTTAATGAGGGTAGTGCGGTTGATGTTGTGTATATAGACTTTCAAAAGGCATTTGATAAAGTACCACATAATAGATTTGTTAGCAAAATTAAAGCCCATGGGACTAAAGGGACAATGGCAGCGTGGATACAGAATTGGCTAGGGGACAGAAAGTAGAGAGTAGTGGTGGACAGTTGCTTTTCAGACTGGAGGGAAGTATACAGTAGTGTTCCCCAGGGATCAGTATTAGGACCACTGCTCTTTTTGGTATATATTAATGACTTGGACTTGGGTATAGAGGGTGTAATTTCAAAGTATCCAGATGACACAAAACTCGGAAATGTAGAAAACAATGTGAAGGATAGTAATAGACTTCAGGAGGACATAGACAGATTGGTGAAATGGGCAGACACATGGCAGATGAAATTTAATGCAGATAAGTGTGAAGTGATGCATTTTGGTAGGAAGAATGAGGAGACGAAATATAAACTAAAAGGTACAATTTTAAAGTGGGTTCAGGAACAGACAAACCTGGGGGTGCACATACACAAATCTTTGAAGGTGGCAGGACAAGTTGAGAAGGCTGTTAAAAAAGCATATGGGATCCTGGGCTTTATTACTAAAGACACAGAGTGCAAAAGCAAGGAAGTAATTCTTTATAAAACACTGGTTAGGCCTCAGCTGGAGTATTCTCAGCTCAATTCTGGGCACCACATTTCAGGAAGGATGTCAAAGCCTTAGAGAGGGTGCAGAAGAGATTTACTAGAATGGTGCCAGGGATGAGGGACTTCAGTTATGTGGAGAGACTGGAGAAATTGGAGTTGTTCTCCTGAGAACAGAGAAGGTTAAGGGGAGATTTAAGAGAGGTGTTCAAAATCATGAATGGTTTTGACAGAGTCATCAAGGAGAAACTGTTTCCAGTGGCAGACGGGTCGGTAACCAAAGGACACAGATTTAAGGTGATCAGCAAAAGAGCCAGAGGCTACATGAGGAAACATTTTTCTACACAGCGAGTTGCAATGGTCTGGAATGCACTGCCTGATAGGATGGTGGAAGCAGATTCAATAGTAACTTTCATAAGGAAATTGGATAAATACATGAAGGGCAAAAATTTACAGGGCTATGGGGAAAGAGCAGGGGAATAGTACGAATTGGATAGCTCTTTCAAAGAAACGGCATAGGCACGATGGGCCAAATGGCCTCCTCCTGTACTGTACCTACTATGAAACTATAATTGTGGCAAGGATGGGCTCTGATTGCAATATAAAAGCATCAGTTTAAAACCCCTGCCAAAAAACTTTTAAAGTTAAAATTTCAGTGATTAAAAAGAACGGGCAGGTATTGTGGGCTATTTTCAAAGAATTTCCTATAGCACAATTTCTTGTACGTTCTTAATTGCAATGGAAAATTTCCCAAAATACAAACTGTTTCAAACTCTTACTACTTATAACTTGCTGAATTTGGTAGACTCTCAAAATAGCACAAGCCATGCTTCATGCAGAACCTGATTATGATCTGAGTTGTAGATGTGGTAACATGAGCAATCTGGACAAAAAGATATCCATTTACTAAGAATGCACAAATAAAGTGTTTCTGTTAATAGGAGTGAGTACAAAAGTTCAGGTAGAAAATGGGATTCTATTTCATTTTCTATTCACTTATCAGTAACATTAATTTAAAGTCTATTTGCTTAAGTGTATTGGGTTTGCGTGTAAGTGGACGTGACTGTAATTTAATTTGCTTGCTTAAGGCTACCATAACCTGTCAAGGCTGAAACTTTGTAGATTTAAAGTTAGAATTTATCAGATACCAAAGATTGTTGAACAAAATACTCAGACTTAGTAAGATTTTTTTTTGTTATGTTCCTCCACCCCACCCCCATCCATGGTGGAGAAAGGTTGGAGGCTAGAAAGGTGAGAGGGATCACCTGTCAGATGACAAGCTTTTTCTTGTATCCTTTTCAAGAGTGTCAGAGAAGTGCTAGAAAAGCATCACCAGATATGGGAGCAGTATCCAAGTTTCCAACTGTGTGGAGCTTCATAGAGAGTTAAAAGTTTTTGAGGAGAAAATAAGTGCTTGGCACAAAACAAGGAGCTTCTTGGGGACACTTTTTGCAATGGAGCAGCTGTGGGACTTCCATCTGGAGTCAGAGGAAATGGTGATACTAAGATGGTCCACTGATGGGTGGAGAAGAATTAATGGTGGAGCCATCAACTCCATAACTTATAGGCCTGCAGCAGCTTAAAGGGCCAGGCATCATCAGATACATTTCTGCTGCACCCAAAGTTATACAGCAGCTATAGCTCCCATTGTAACTATCCCAGTGCCTAGGCTCAGCTACCATTCGAATAAAAACATACAGTATAGAAATATTTTATCATTCAAAATGGAATCCAATTTCTGTCGCAATGTCAAAGAAAATGACAGAAAGTTCACCAAAGTGTTCAATAGCAGAATTTCAAAGATATGGAACAGAGCCAATCTGATCACCAGTGCGATAGAACAGTAGTTCTAGTTCCTACAGAAACTGGATTTATTCCAAGCTGGTGTGGTTGCCAGGATCCAATAGAGGTGAAGTTCTGTATTATAAAATCTCAGATATTATGGGCATGGTTTTGACCCCGAGCCGGGAAGGGGGCAGGGAGGTTAAATTGCGGATGGGAAACCCGGAAGTACGGGTTTCCGGGATGTCCTTATGATTTTGACGTAAGAACGTCTTTTTTTTGTCGGTTTGCCGTCCGACAGGCCAACCTGATTGACAGGTATGGGGGCACAGCGGCATGGGTTGGCACAGTGGCATGAGTTGGCACAGCGGTACCATTGGGCATGGGGGTCACAGGGGGGAATAAGTCATGGGGGGAGGGATGTCGGGATCGGGGGTCACCGCGGAGGTCCGCGATTGTTGTGGGGGGGGGAAGGAGATTGGGGGGGTCCACGATCGTTGTGGGGTGGGGGGGGTCGCTGTTGGTAGGCTTGTTGGGCCTGGGGGAAGCACTCCTGCTCATCCGGGTCCACAAGCTTTGCTAGATAGGCAATTACCTGTTAGAAGGCGAGAAAGGGCTAAACTTTCACTTGGCATGAAGGAGAAGGCCCGGGAATCCCAGACCCCAGGGGTTGAAATTGGAAACTCTGGAAAAATGGAGGCCCGCAGCCTCCTTAAAAGGTTTTAATCACCAACCCGTCTCCTGGGAGCGGGTTGGTTGCCAGCCCCTCATCCCACCCCGGTGAAAACCGGAAGTGGGTGCGTTGGAGGTGGCTTGGGGGCACGTCCAAAATGGTTGCAATTTCGAATGCCCTCCCACCCCCTACCCACCCGTTTTTCCCTTTTAAAATCATACCTCTGTATCTATATGTACCCTATATCTCTGTAATGTTTTTTAGCCTTGATACAAATCTAATAAGTGCTTACATTGCTTTACTGTTCCCTCTGAACAACTTCCCTCAAAGCTTGCCCCTTGCCACTTCCCTCTCCCTTTCAATAGCCACAAAAAATCCTTTCTCTTGTCTGTGCCTTCATCTCCCCTTCTTTCTTTATTTAATTTTATCTTCTTCCCACTACTGTTTTCTGTGTTTTTTTCTTCACCCTGTTTTGGATTTGTGAAAGGTAGGTCATGCCTGACAAATCTGATTGAATTTTTTGAAGAGGTGACTTAAGTAGTGGACAGGGGAATGTCAATGGATGCTATTTATATGGACTTCCAGAAGGCATTTAATAAGGTCCCACATAAGACACTGTTAGCTAAGCTAGAAGCCCATGGAATCGAGGGAAAAGTACGGACTTGGTTAGGAAGTTGGCTGAGCGAAAAGCGACAGAGAGTAGGGATAATGGGTAGGTACTCACATTGGCAGGATGTGACTAGTGGAGTCCCGCAGGGATTTGTCTTGGGGCCTCAATTATTCACAATATTTATTAACGACTTAGATGAAAGCATAGAAAATCTCATATCTAAGTTTGCCGATGACACAAAGATTGGTGGCATTGTAAGCAGTGTAGATGAAAACATAAAATTACAAAGCGATATTGTTAGGTGAGGTGAATGGGCAAAACTGTGGCAAATGAAATTCAATGTAGACAAATGTGAGGTCATTCACTTTGGATCAAAAAAGGATAGAACAGGGTACTTTCTAAATGGTAAAAAGTTAAAAACAGTGGATGTCCAAAGGGACTTAGGGATTCAGGTACATAGATCATTGAAGTGTCATGAACAGGTGCAGAAAATAATCCATAAGGCTAATGGAATGCTGGCCTTTATATCTAGAGGACTAGAGTACAAGGGGGCAGGAGTTATGCTGCAGCAATACAAAACCCTGGTTAGACCGCACCTGGAGTACTGTGAGCAGTTCTGGGCACCGCACCTTCGGAAGGACATATTGGCCTTGGAGGGAGTGCAGCGTAGGTTTACTAGAATGATACCCGGACTTCAAGGGTTAAGTTACGAGGAGAGATTACACAAATTGGGGTTGTGTTCTCTGGAGTTTCGAAGGTTAAGGGGTGATCTGATCAAAGTTTGCAAGATATAAGGCGAACGGATAGGGTGGATAGAGAGAAACTATTTCTGCTGGTTGGGGATTCGAGGAGTAGGGGGCACAGTCTAAAAATTAGAGCCAGACCTTTCAGGAGCAAGATTAGAAAACATTTCTACACACAAAGGGTGGTAGAAGTTTGGAACTCTCTTCCGCAAATGGCAATTGATAATAGCTTAATTGCTAAATTTAAATCTGAGATAGATAGCTTTTTGGCAACCAAAGGTATTAAGGGATATGGGCCAAAGGTGGGTATATGGAGTTAGATCACAGATCAGCCATGATCTTATCAAATGGCAGAGCAGGCACGAGGGGCTGAATGGCCTACTCCTGTTCCTATGTTCCTATGACCCTGAAATATATCTCGGTACACGAGGAGTGCTATAGAAATGTAAGTACATTGTCCAGAGGATTCACCTGTGATAGACTACGGGCTCGATTTTCGGACCCCCCGAGCCGGCGGGTTCGTGGTGGGGAGGCTCTGAAAACCGGGGATTCGCGGGGCGAGTCCGGAGCCCGGCTCCAACCCGCCCACTTCCGGGTTCCCCAGTGACGCGCTGACATGCGCGCGCAGCCCCTGCATGCGGGACTCCCGCCAGCAATTAAAGCCGGCGGGAGGCCACTTAAGGTAATTATTTTGATAGTTCAGGCCATTAGCAGACCTGATTGACATGATATTTTAAGAGGGGTGGGATTTTGCAAACAACTGGGACTGTTTCCCGTACTGGGGGAAACACTCCCAGTTCAAATGGACGTGTTGCAGCCATCAGCCTGTGGCAGCTGCAAAGGTCCATTTGACAGGTTGGGGGCGGGTGGGGGGAGATCCTCACTCATTGCAGGAGGCCACTCTGTCACTTTGGACAAAGTTTGGCCTCCACCACCCTCCTCCTAACAATCAAATTCACAAACTTGTACACTTACCCCGGTGTGCAGACACATTTACCTACCTTGCGGACTCCCTCAAACGTACATCTTCCGGATGGGGGCCGCCGTACCTGCAGTCATGACCTCCTCGGAGGACGAACAGCATCACCAGCCTCACCGGCCATGCTGTCCACCTCTGACACGTGGAGCTCCACAACACAGTGCTGTGACACATCCATCTGCACAGCAGGTGGGAAGCCAACCGCAGAGAGAGATGCGTGGCAGAAGGCTCAGCTTCCGGGACCCTCTAAGGAACAGTGCACACGGAGGCTCAGAGTCACTCGACATGTAGTCGTGGACATCTGCAGCCTCCTTCATGCCGAGCTGCTCCCGGCTGGCCCGAGCACCATCTTCTTACCTGTCGCTGTCAAAGTCACCACTGCCCTCAACAACTTCTCCTTCCCATCCTTCCAGGGTGCCACCGGGACATCGCTGATGTCTCTCAGTCGTCTGCACAAAAGAGCCCTGCAAATACACCTACACCCACTCTGCAGTGACACAATGGGTGGCATCAGGTGTGGGTCTTCATAGTGATCCTCAGGAAAGGGCATTATTGCACAAACCAGACAAGATTCGCAAAGACGTGGCAGTAGTGGTGACAATATAATATGTAATGTGAGTTGATCAGAAATCAAATATAATTTAAAATAATGACAAACCCTCAAACACCCTTGTGCATCCCCTTCATGCTCACAACACGTTTGCCTTACGCTTCCTACTGCACATATGTGATGCATGCCCTGTGGCTGCAGCACAGGTAGTGGCAGGTTGAGTGAGGCTGACCGTGAAAGAGATGCATGAGAGGGTGAGTATGAGATAGAGCCATGAGATTGTATGAGGATTGGGTTGAGTGGTAATGGTGGGATGAGTACTGGCGAGGTGAGTAAGTGCAGGTAAGATGAGGATGAGCTTTGAATGGGTGTGAGGAGTGATGTGATAGAGTAGTGTTGGCAGTGCAGAAGGAGATGTGGGATGGGGGCGGTGATGTGGCAGACGGAGTGCAGGGGAATGAGTAAGTGTACTCACTTCGGCTGACCTACTTAGGTGATTGCAGCGCCTCCTGCACTGTATGCAGGTGCGCGATGTGTTGGTGGTGCAGGTGACCTCCTCTGCCACCTCGAGCCAGGCCTTCTTGGTGGCAGGGGCAGGCCACTTCCTCCCGCCCGCCAGGGGGGAAGATCTCTGTCCTCCCCCTCCTCCTCACCCCATCCAATAAGAGCTGGAGTGAGGCATCATTAAACCTGGGAGCAGCCTTCCCCCTGGGCTGCTCCATGCTGTAATTTTTCCTATTTTCTGCAGCATCTGTCAGCGGAGGACTGCCACTTTAAATAGGGCTCCTCCAGCTGACAGCCTATGTGCGCCTGCGCACTCCGCCCGCTGCGCAGCTTTCCAGCGCGAAACCCGAAAGCAAAGGTAAGTACCTTCAATCAAGCTGCGATTGCGTGTGGAGCACCCCGATTTCACGGGGCGCGTTACCCACACGCCCAGCCGACCCCCCACTGCCAACCCACCGCCCTCCTAATATTGGGCCCGGCATCTCTTAAGTGTCAGCTTGTCCCAGTTGGTAGTGTTTCACCTCTGCGTCAGAAGATTATGGCTTCAAAACTCACCCCAGGTTTTGAGCAAGTAATGTAGGCTGACACTCCAATGAAGTACTGAAGCTGTGATGGGACATATATCTTTCACAACCTACTGCCCCCAAATGTGATGGAATTTTAGGGTAGTTTAGTCATTCCCCCTTGCAGTTGTCCGACCACACTTCCCCTTGCAGAGACCGTGTACACTGTAGTATTCATACAATCCTAGATTGCTAGTGCCCGCTGCACTTTATTTCTCTCAAGGCCACTGGTCATTTATTTTAATAATATTAAAGTTAACCTTACTCCCCATTTTGTTTGTAGTAACCTATTCCATCCCCCTTTTTTCATCCTTTTTGTTTCCTTATGCCAAAAACATAGATTTAGCTCTGGTTGGGAACTAATTTGATTCCATCTCTTTAAATGACAGTAAAGGTAGAAAGAAAAAAAAAACAAATGCTGGAAATCTGAAATAAAAACAGAAAGTGCTGGAAATACGCAGCAGCCTTGTCAGTAGATGAAGAGAGAAAAGATAGATTAATATTTCAGGTGCAGACCCTTCAATTCTGACAACGGGTCTATACCCGAAACACTAACCTGCCTTTTCCGTTTACAGATGCTGATAGACCTGCTGTGTATTTTCAGTATTTTTTTTTCCGTTTTGTTCTTTAACCTGTTTGTTAACCCCCCAAAGCTGCTGAAAAGGGATAGGTACTGCCAGATAAAGCTCTGAATCTTACTTAATCTGTGTTTAACACCTACACAATCTGGTGACATCCACCTCCATTTGAAAGGAAAGTCTAACGTTTCATTTATGTTTTCAATGAAAAAACAAACGTCTACCCTGTAGAATGCACAGAGAATCCCAAAATCTCCAGTAATTGGAGACATCAGGGGATCTAGTTTAATACTGTGTGCGTTTAAGCAAAAGTAAGTGGATTGACATGGTTTCCTTTTACTTTTGTGCTTAGCTGATGTTGTCCTAATAATAAGTGAAAGTTATGACAACACACTCAGCAGTTGCTGCTGAGGTTATTAGTGTACCATTGACAGACTTGCTTCCCTGCGCCCCCCGCCACCCCCACGGTAAGCCTGTTTTTAAGACTTTTCAATCACACTGTTCCACTGTTATTTATGGACACAGTAGGTTGTTTCCTCAAAGGTGCGATATCTTGATCGATTCCATTAAAAAATAAACACTTAAAAAGTACTTACTTCCAACAAGGATTGTTATTTGATTCATCAAGTTTCCGCTGGACTTCTCATGACAGCTATAGGTTCCGGTATGTAATGAACCTATGTTTCTGATGGTGAGGTTGGTGCCTTGAAGAAGCTGGCCTTCATTGTGGGTTATCACTTGCCCATCAAATCTCCATACTACTGAAGTATGACTGTCAGATGTCTCGCACTGCAGGGTTACATTGCTGCCAATTCTTTTGTAGTATTTTTTTCTTTCTGAAATTAGAGAAAATATTCATGATGTTACCATAGATACAGAGGTGAGGAATTTTCCCACCCTGCTCCTATTTTCTCCCCTGAAGTTACTGACTTATACTGGGGCCTGTTTCTACTGGTGCCAACTGCTCACGGATACCTCATCCAGGTGCCCATTCTTCATGTCTGAAACTAGAGAGGAAGTGTTGGCAGGCTATGTGACAATGGAAAGCAGGATACCCAGGTCCAATCCTTTCCTCATCCAAGTATATATTTTGCTGCAGGAATCACTGGTAGGATTCAGGATAGGATCCCTGCCTCATATTTGCACTCTTTAGCACTAAAGCCAATTGGAGCATCTTTACTAAGATCCGTTATCTTATCTAAGACTGGGGATTGAACCTGGTCTGTATGGCTTAGTATAACAATAGCCAGAGTACTTCCCCACTGAACATCATTTCTTTAATCACCAGCAATCTGATCTGTATACTGTGAAGAATGTCCCCATTGAGTCATTGAATATAATGCTGATACAGTACTGATAATGCTGAAACTCTGTTCATGAAGATTGTTTCTTAACATTCTCAAAAAATTCATTGGAATAGCAAAATGGAAGCCGAAGCAAGTTTGATGATCAATAATATATGAATTTCTTTGTGCATGTTTGGTGGCAAGAACTGGTTAGTGTTTTTTCCGCTTAACTATTTATTACACATTCACTCTACTTCTTTATTTTTTAATTTCTCTTGTTTTATTCCACTCTTCATGTCATTCTTTCATCCCTTTGCTTGTCTCTGTCTTTTATTTTCTTTCTTCCCCTCCTTCCTTCCTAACTAGCTCCCACACTGCAGGGTTACATTGGGATTTCATTAAGAAGCAGCTTTGAAATGTAATCTTACACTGCAGTGGCAAATAGTATCAGGAGCTTATTGAGCTTGAGCAATCAGTGATAGAGATTAAAGGGTTATTTTCAGAATAGTACTTGGAAACTGGGAGATGCAGAGACTATGATTTAGCCTCTTGAGTGAAAAATTGCCAGAAAAAGCAGGCAGTTTGATTAAATCTTACTAGGGACCTGTCAGAGGAGGAAAGAAATGTCAAGGGCATAATTAAAAGCTAGTTTCCCATACTCCATTTTGAATGAGGTCATTAGGAGAACAGGTGGCTATTGTGAAGCCTACTGTTGTTAAGGGCTGCACTAATGATGTGAACTGGTATGTTTAAGACTTCAGCACATAACATCTGGGCTGGAAATGTAATTAGAGTATTTAGAAATAAAAGAATTTTAAAATCTTTCTCTCACATTTCCATATTTCACAGCATGGGTTATTACATCTCTGGAATGTCTCCCAGTGATAGAACTGTGTGATGGGAGGTACTGTTATTACAGGAGCAAACCATCTAGCTAAGGTTCCACCATCTTAGGCATCCTGCCCTGTGGCTGTGCCAAGAGCTAATACAACTCAGACTAGACCAAGAATGTAAGAATTTTTAGGAACAGATAAAGGCCATTAGGCCCATCAAGTCTGTTCCCTTTTTTATAGATCAAAGCCACTTATATGGCTTATAAGTTCACCACATCCTTGAATCTCTTCAGAAACATGCCTTAATTGTTTCTTCAGCTCAGTTATACTATACACTTCAGTCTCCTTTACTGGTGACTGCATCCATGCTTTAATTAGTCTTTGGTTGAAAAGCTTCTGCCAGACTTCCCTTCTTACTCCTGGCGTATTCTGGTATTTGAACTCATTGCCATAGTGAACAATTTGTTCAGATCAGTTTTGTCAATTCCCTAAATGTTGTTGAAAATTTTCATTTAGATCACCTTGAAGTCTCCATATTGCTGTGTTGAATGGTACTGAAAGTCCCCTAATTATTCTGTCATACTGTGTACTTATACTGAGAGCTCATAAGAGAAAATCTGAGGGCCAATTTTAACTCTTTCTGTCCAGCAGAAACCGGGTTGACGGGCAGTTAAAATCACCCTTTTGATTTACACTGATTTCGATGTCGTCCCGTGGGTTCCAATTTTAACCTGCTCTTCTAAGCAGGCGGGAGGGACACCCACTCGAAGCCAGCGTGGTCCTTGTTTAAATATGCAGATCGGGCTCTGATGAAATAATCAGGGCCCGACTGTAAATTTAGCCGGAGGCCTGCCGCACTAGCAGGAAGAGGAACTAGGGCCAGAAGTGGCCCAAAAAGATAAGCCTGCATGACTCCCACTCCGATTTAAGTCAGGACTCTGATTTCAGATACTACAACACATGGAGGGTAATTTTCAGATGAGGCGCTGACGGAAAACTGGGGGTTGCGAATCGATCGCCCATTATCCACCATTGAAGTTAGTGGAGAGGAAAATCAGCTCGGGTGTATAATGGGCGGCTGATTCACAATTGCCAATTTTCTGCCTGCATCCAAACTGAAAATTACCCCCATGATTTCTTAGAAAAATCACCTCATCTCCTGTAAGCATTGAAAATGTTATCTATAATATAAATCACTTATTTTTTTGCATGTTAAATTACCATATTATTTTTTATTCTCATGGCATATCATTATGGATTCCCCAGTAAATACAGTAGAATAAAAATTGTGTATAAATGTCAATAATTAAAAGTATTAGAAATGTTTCCCAGTTGAGTTTTCCAATAAAGCTAATTTTTTTTTAATGTGAAAGCACACTTTTATGGGCCGTGGAAAAATGATTGGTGCTAGGGTCAAGGATGTCACGGAGCGGCTGCAGGGCATTCTGGAGGGGGAGGGTGAATAGCCAGTAGTCGTGGTCCATATTGGTACCAACGACATAGGTAAAAAAAGGGATGGGGTCCTGCAAGGTGAATTTAAGGAGTTAGGAGATAAATTAAAAAGCAGGACTTCAAAGGTAGTGATCTCAGGATTACTACCGGTGCCACGTGCTAGTGAGTATAGGAATAGGAGAATAGACAGGATAAATACATGGCTGCAGGGATGGTGTAGGAGGGAGGGATTTAGATTCCTGGGACATTGGGACCGGTTCTGGGGAAGGTGGGACCTGTACAAGCGTGACGGATTACACCCGAGCAGGACCGGGACAAATGTCCTCGCGGGGGTGTTTGCTAGTGCTGTTGGGGAAGGTTTAAACTAGAGTAGCAGGGGGATGGGAACCTGAGCGGGGAGTCAGAAGGGAATAAAGTTGAGAGCAGCGAGAGAGGGGAAGACCCAGGGGAAATCTACAATACAAATAGTGCAAACAGTTGTTCAAGAACAAGTGAAAGGGAAAAGCGTAGAGCAGCGGAAAGAAAGTGTACTTTAGGCACGACAGATAAAATGAAAACTAGAAGGCGTAAGGCGATTAACCCAGCATCAAAGCTGTGGCAGGGGGTTGGGAACCTGAACAGGGAGACAGGGGAAAGCGTGTCAGGAAGGGACAGAAGGTATGGAGTAAAAGGTAAAGTGTTAAAAAAGGAAAAATTAGGAACTAAGTGTCACAAAACATATTTGAAAGTTCTTTATCTGAATGCACGTAGCATTCGTAACAAAATGGACGAGTTAACGGCACAAATAACTACTTATGGGTATGATCTTGTGGCCATTACAGAAACATGGCTGCAGGGTGACAACGACTGGGAATTAAATATGCAAGGGTATTTAACAATCAGGAAGGACAGGCAGGAAGGAAGGGGAGGTGGGGTGGCTATGTTAATAAGGGAAGGAATCACTGTAATACAGAGAAAAGATATTGGGACAAAGGATCAGGATAATGAAACAGTTTGGGTAGAGATAAGGAATAATAAGGGGAAAAAAACACTCGTGGGCGTAGTATATAGGCCTCCTAATAGTTGCAACTCTGCTGGAAGAAGTATTAATCAGGAAATAGTCGGGGCATGTAACAAGGGAACAGCTATAATTATGGGGGATTTTAACTATCATATTAACTGGACAAATCAAATTGGGCAGGGCAGCCTTGAGGAAGAGTTTATTGAGTGTATTAGGGATGGATTTCTTGAGCAGTATGTAACTGATCCTACAAGGGGGCAAGCAACCTTGGACCTGGTCCTGTGTAATGAGCCAGGATTAATTAATAATGTCCTAGTTAAGGATCCCCTTGGAATGAGTGACCATAACATGGTTACATTCCATATCCAATTAGAGGGTGAGAAGGTTGGTTCTCAAACAAGCGTACTGAGCTTGAATAAAGGAGACTATGATGGTATGAGAGCGGAATTGATTAAAGTGGACTGGGAAAATAGTTTAAAGGGTAAGACGGTACATGAACAGTGGTGTTCATTTAAGGAGTTATTTTACAACTTTCAAAAAATATATATTCCACTGAGGAAAAAAGGGTGTAAAAGAAATGACAGCCATCCGTGGCTAAGTAAAGAAATTAAGGATAGTATCCGACTGAAAACAAGGACATATAAGGTAGCCAAACTTAGTGGGAGGATAGAAGATTGGGAAGTCTTCAAAAGACAGCAAAAAGTAACGAAAGGATTGATTAAGAAAGGGAAGATAGATTATGAAAATAAATTAGCAAAAAATATAAAAACAGATAGCAAGAGTTTCTACAATTATGTAAAAAGAAAAAGGGTGGCTAAGGCAAACGTAGGTCCCTTAGAGGATGAGACCGGGAAATTAATGGTGGGAAACATGGAGATGGCAAAAATGCTGAACAAATATTTTGTTTCAGTCTTTACGGTAGAGGACACTAAGAATATCCCAACAGTGGACAAACAGGGGGCTCTTGGGGGGGAGGAGCTAAATACGATTAAAATCACTAAGGAATTGGTACTCAGTAAATTAATGGGACTCAAGGCGGATAAATCCCCTGGACCTGATGGCTTACATCCTAGGCTCTTGAGGGAAGTGGCAATAGGGATTGTGGATGCTTTGGTAATAATTTTCCAAAATTCTCTGGACTCGGCAGAGGTCCCGGCAGATTGGAAAACTGCTAATGTAACACCCTTATTTAAAAAGGGTAGTAGGCAGAAGGCTGGAAATTATAGACCAGTTAGCCTAACATCTGTGGTGGATAAAATTTAGAAGTCTATTATTAAGGAGACAGTAGCGGAACATTTGGATAAACATAATTTAATAGGACAAAGTCAGCATGGCTTTACGAAGGGGAAGTCATGTCTAACAAATTTGCTTGAGTTCTTTGAGGACATAACGTACAGGGTGGATAAAGGGGAACCAGTGGACGTAGTGTATTTGGACTTCCAGAAGGCATTCGGCAAGGTGCCACATATAAGATAATTGCTCAAGATAAAGAATCACTGGATTGGGGGTAATATTCTGGCATGGGTGGAGGATTGGTTATCTAACAGGAAGCAGAGAGTTGGGATAAATGGTACATTCTCGGTCTGGCAACCAGTAGTCAGTGGTGTTCCGCAGGGGTCGGTGCTGGGTCCCCAACTCTTTACAATCTATATTAACAATTTGGAGGAGGGGATCGAGTGTAACGTATCAAAGTTTGCAGATGATACAAAGATGGGAGGGAAAGTAGAGAGTGAGGAGGACATAAAAAACCAACAAGGGGATATAGACAGGCTGGGTGAGTGGGCGGAGATTTGGCAGATGCAATACAATATTGGAAAATGTGAGGTTATGCACTTTGGCAGGAAAAATCGGAGAGCAATTTATTATCTTAATGGCGAGAAACTGGAAAGTACTGCAGTACAAAGGGATCTGGGGGTCCTAGTGCAAGAAAATCAAAAAGTTAGTATGCAGGTGCAGCAGGTGATCAAGAAAGCCAACGGAATGTTGGCTTTTATTGCTAGGGGGATAGAATATAAAAACAGGGAGGTATTGCTGCAGTTAGATAAGGTATTGGTGAGACCGCACCTGGAATACTGCATACAGTTTTGGTGTCCATACTTAAGAAAAGACATACTTGCTCTCGAGGCAGTACAAAGGTTCACTCGGTTAATCCCGGGGATGAGGGGGCGGACATATGAGGAGAGGTTGAGTAGATTGGGACTCTACTCATTGGAGTTCAGAAGAATGAGAGGCGATCTTATTGAAACATATAAGATTGTGAAGGGGCTTGATCGGGTGGATGCGTTAAGGATGTTTCCAAGGATGGGTGAAACTAGAACGAGGGGGCATAATCTTAGAATAAGGGGCTGCTCTTTCAAAACTGAGATGAGGAGAAACTTCTTCACTCAGAGGGTAGTAGGTCTGTGGAATTTGCTGCCCCAGGAAGCTGTGGAAGCTACATCATTAAATAAATTTAAAACAGAAATAGACAGTTTCCTAGAAGTAAAGGGAATTAGGGGCTACGGGGAGCGGGCAGGAAATTGGACATGAATTTAGATTTGAGGTTAGGATCAGATCAGCCATGATCTTATTGAATGGCGGAGCAGGCTCGAGGGGCCGATTGGCCTACTCCTGCTCCTATTTCTTATGTTCTTATGTTCTTATGATTGGCTACACAGTGGAGGTTTATGATATAAGCTCACGCCAATAATTTCCTTTACATTGCAATCCTGATCGCAGGTGGGATGTCAGAGAAGATGCTCAGAATGGAGCAAGGAATTTCCTTCAGGGAAGGAAGAAAAACTGAAGGACGTCAAGGCCTTGGAGAGGGTGCAGAGGAGATTTACTAGAATGAGGGATGAGGGACTTCAGTTATGTGGAGAGACTGGAGAAGCTGGGATTGTTCTCCTTAGAGCAGAGAAGGTAAAGGGGAGATTTAATAGAAGTGTTCAAAATTAGAATAGATAGATAGAATACATAGGGATCAACTGTTTCCACTGGCTGGAGGGTAGGTAACCAGAGGACACAGATTTAAGGTAATTGGCAAAAGAATCAGAGGGGAAATGAGGAGAATTTTTTTTACCTAGTGAGTTGTAATGATCTGGAATGTACTGCCTGAAAGGGTGATGGAAGCAGATTCAATAATAACTTTCAAAATGGAATTGGATAAATACTTGAAAAGGAAAAAAATTGCAGGGGTATGGGGAAAGAGCAGGAGAGTGGGACTAATTGAATAGCTCTTTCAAAGAGTCAACACTGGCACGATGGGCCAAATGGCCTCCATCTGTGCTGTATGATTCTATGATTCTAAGTCAACCAAGAGTGTTCTTATGCTACCCTCAGAAGTTGGGGTACAGAGTAGCACAACTAGTTTGTGGAAAGGTCCCTTGCCCACCTTCTCAAATAAGGGAAATAGCATTTGATGCTGGAGCTACCCCAAAGACAGCCATAAAAATGATGTTGTTTTCAAAGTTCTAAGATCGGAGTGCTATAATGACACAGTGTGGTGCCGCAATAATGCACTGTGCTGCTGAGTACCGCAAAGCATGACTGTGCTTGCAGTCACCCCTACGCATTCACTTCAGCTGTGCCATCGTGAGGAGGTGCTGGTCAGAGGCAAGGGACTTCATCACAGGCAGCAAAAAAAAATCAGGAGAATTACCCAAATCACTTGGCTTAAGGGTAGATGTGGGCACTCGTGGAGGAGTTACTTCAGGATCGGGGAGGTGGGAGAAGTGCTGAGTGAAATGCTCCAGTGATGGGTGTTGGGATCATTACTGTTTCTAATTCACATCAATAATTTAAAAACAAAAAACAAATGCAGATTGATCAAATTTGCAGATGGTACCAAACTAGGAGGAGCAGCGGAATCAGAGGAGACAGTTGAGAAACTAAAATATGAGCTAGACAAAATATGTAAGTGGCAGATGAAATTTAATACAGATATAAATATAAAGTAGTGCACATAGTAAGGGAAAATGAGCAAAACACATACTCCTTGAACAGTGCTGAAAAAGCCAAGGATAAAGTTGAAAGAGACCCAGGAGTCTTAGTAGGCTCAACTGTCAACATGTTTAACCAATGCACATCAGCAATCAAAACAGCCAATAAAATGTTGAACTACATAGTCAAAACAGTAGAATATAAGTCAGAAGAAGTCATGATCAAGCTATATAATGCTCAGTCAGACCACACCTTGAGCACTATCCAGTTCTTATCATCAGGACACAATGGAGACATTGAATAATTGGAGGCAAAGCAGAGAAGAGCCGCAAGACTGAGCCCTTGTGTTAGAGGTCTGAGATATGAGGAAGGACTGGAACAATGTGGACTTTTAAGCCTTGAAAGTAGATCTCCGTGAAATGATCTTATCGATAGTATAGATATCTTATATAAGATAGTAAATGATATAGAAAATTATTTTAAATCACAAGAGCAGGACAGGGGTCCATAGATACAAACTAGTAAAATACATATTTAGGATTGATATCAGGAAATCCTTCTTGACAAAAGAGTGATGAATACATGGAAAGGACTTCTGGATGGGGTAGTGGAGATGAAAACTCTGGAGTTATTTAAGAACTAATTGAATGCTGTAATATGGGGGATTTTAGGGTCATTTTGAATGGGTGGACTAAGGTAGGCCAAATGACCTTCCACATCAATAATTATCTTGTGATCTCATAATCTCCTATTGGTCAGTTACAGAGTGACATTAGTCGAGGTCAGATGCCAGTCACCCACCAGCTGGTTGGCACAGGGAGACCCAAGAAAAGGGAAGTTTGAGAAAAGTACCATAACAACCCATTCAACCAAACCCCATTTCTATTTCCCTTACTGCTGGTGCATCCTTGCCATTGTGGATTTTCTAGGCTGCATCTATCTGTTGTGGCACAAATCTGACAAATCTCAATGAAAATGAGTACAAAGAAGCTGTGGGACATTTGACAAACAGAGCAAGTCATTCACAGGCTGCCGCTGGAGCCAAGAAAATACCAATTTGTATGGGCCCCTTCCTGAAGACCCCTGCCATCACCCCTCACCCCCGTTCCCCCTGCCACTAGTAGAAGCCTTCACAGCCCAGAGGATTCATAATGGACAACCCCCACTCCCCTCCCCCAGCATCCCCACCTGTTGCCTAATATCCTTCAGACTCCAGGTACTGATCCAAACTGATCCAAGCCCCCACCCCACTACCTTTACCTCCCAATGTATGTCTCTGCAAGCATTGTGTAACTTACAAAACAGCATGTCGACTGTTACTCTACATCCCACCATGACCGGAGAAAGTGTATAAAAACTGATATAACTCAATAACGACAAAGCAGAGTAAAAAAGGAGTCTCACACTAAATACAAACAATAATGACTGATACAAAATTTAAGCTGCGTCACTTTATGTTTACTTTACAATTGATTGTATCTTTAGCAAAGGAAAACATGTATCATGAGCATGGATTGAATATTTGCTTCTCCAAACTTACCATTTTTGTTCCTTCTTAGCTCGAAATACACAACCATACACACTCTTCGGGCTCGATTTTCCAGTGAAGTAGCGGGTGCGTTGGGGGGCTCCGAAAATCACGGAAATCCCGAGCGGGTTCGGAACCCGGCTCCAACGCGCAGACCTCTGGGTTCCCCATTGACGCATCTGGGTGCGCACGCGACTCCCGAATGCGGAAGTCCCACCGGCAATTAAAGCCAACAGGATGATAGTTAAGACACTAATTTAGATACTTAAAGTACTTAATTTTGTCCACATTAAGGCAGGGGTCAGATTTTGAAACATCCCCAGCGTGTTTCCCGTGCTGTGAGAAAAATTCCATGTTCTGGCAGGCGTGTTTCAGCCAGCAGCCAGTGGGACATTCAAATGCTTGTTTGACAGATGGGTAGAAAAGGTGAGTTCTTACTGCTGGGCACTCAGTTCTTGCACACAAACCTCTGGCTGCAAGATCTTTGTGTTTTCACTAATAATTCTTACTTTCCACTCACAATTCTTCTGTTCACACATATTTAACAACTTTTCGGCCCCCCTCAAACTCACACCATCAGGATGATGCATTCACCACTACATCCGAGGACGAGCAACATCACCAGCCTCACCAGGCACGGCGTGCACATCCGCCACTTGGAGCTCCTCAACACAGTGCTGCGCCACAGGCACCTGCACAAGAGCACAGAGGGCAACAACAGAGAGGGGTGCCGCTTGAGGAGGCCCCATCCACATCTGCCACCCACATGGAGGAGGAGGAAGAGGAACCCGTGGGCAGAGCAGCAGCTCACCTGGTTGCTAATCAGACCAGAGAGTCACTGATTTGTGAATGGTTCTCCTAACATCAGAAAGTGTGAACAGTCCAGTCATCACACCACCTGGAAAGAGCAGAGCCCATGCCAGCCCCCCGCCCCGCCCACTGCACAAAACAGCCCTGCAACTACACATATACCCACTGTAAAGTGACCAAATAAGTGGCATCAAGTGTCGCTGTTCATGGTGAACTTCATGAAAGGGTCCTATCACAAAAGCCAGTCAAGAATGGGCTAGACGTGGCAGCAGAGGTGACAATCATAAAATTTAATGTTTCTTTAACAAAAACTAAATATAAATGAAAAACATGACATTTTTTTATTCTTTCATGGGATGTGGGCGTCGCTGGCAAGGCCAGCATTTATTGCCCATCCCTAATTGCCCTTGAGAAGGTGGTGATGAGCCGCCTTCTTGAACCGCTGCAGTCCGTGTGGTGAAGGTTCTCCCACAGTGCGGTTAGGAAGGGAGTTCCAGGATTTTGACCCAGCGACGATGACGGAACGGCGATATATTTCCAAATCGGGATGTTGTGTGACTTGGAGGGGAACATGCAGGTGGTGTTGTTCCCATGTGCCTGCTGCTCTTATCCTTCGAGGTGGTAGAGGTTTGGGAGATGCTGTCGAAGAAGCCTTGGCGAGTTGCTGCAGTGCATCCTGTGGATGATACACACTGCAACCACGTTGTGCCGGTGGTGAAGGGAGTGAATGACTAGGGTGGTGGATGGGGTACCAATCAAGTGGGCTGCTTTGTACTGGATGGTGTTGAGCTTCTTGAGTGTTGTTGGAGCTGCACTCATCCAGGCAAGTGGAGTGTATTCCATCACACTCCTGACTTGTGCCTTGTGGATGGTGGAAAAGCTTTGGGGAGTCAGGAGGTGAGTCACTCGCCACAGAATACCCAGCCTCTGACCTGCTCTTGTAGCCACAGTATTTATGTGGCTGGTCCAGTTAAGTTTCTGGTCAGTGGTGACCCCCAGGATGTTGATAGTGGGAGATTTGGCGATGGTAATGCCGTTGAATGTCAAGGGAAGGTGGTTAGACACTCTCTTGTTGGAGATGGTCATTGCCTGGCACTTGTCTGGCACGAATGTTACTTGCCACTTATCAGCCCAAACCGGGATGTTGTCCAGGTCTTGTTGCATGTGGGCATTGAATGCTTCATTATCTGAGGGATTGCGAATGGAACTGAATACTGTGCAATCATCAGCGAACATCCCCATTTCCGACCTTATGATGGAGGGAAGGTCATTGATGAAGCAGCTGAAGATGGTTGGGCCTAGGGCACTTCCCTGAGGAACTCCTGCAGCAATGTCCTGGGGCTGAGATGATACTGTCAAACACCCTTGTGCATATCCTTCATGCTCACAAAACCTTTGCCTTTCTCTTCCGACTACTTCTACGTGGTGCATCCCCTGTGGCTGCAGCAGATGTAGTGGCAGGTTGCTCATGTTCATGCCCTGACTGCGTAGATGCTTTGGGCCTACGCCCTCTGGGTTTTGGAGCCCACGACGGCCCCTCCAAAGACTGCTCCACCTGCACCTGTGCAGGGGCAGACTTGGCCACCTGGAGAGGAGGCAGCATTGCGGGTACTGGTTGAGAGAGGGGCAACGGGTGAGACACGGGAGCGCTTTGAGTGGCGTCCCCACTTCCATATCCCCTTTCGCTATCATCTCTATCCTGAATCAGGCCCACATCACTCCTACCACCCTGCTGGACAACAGTTTGGAGGACATGTATGATGCCTTGGAAGCCCAGTTGTAAAGTTTTTGTCTGCCTGTTTAAGGCGGCAGAATGTTGCTCACCGAGTCGAACGGCTGTTGTCAGGGCCTGAATGGACTCATTTGTGAGCCATGCTTGAAACTCAATGGAGGCTAGCCTTCTCTCCATCGCAGACATTCCCGCAATTATCTGTGACTCTATCTCAGAGAGTTGCTCACATCCCTATGACAGTATCTCAGAGATTCCTTCCCGCATCTGTGCCATCATTCCACTCATGCAGGAGTTGGACTCCTCCATCCTCTGCGCTATTGTGGAGAGCACGCGTGGCACCTGTTCCAGTACCTCGCAAATGTGCTGCTGTCCCTCGATCATTCTCCTTTTAAAGGATGGCTCCCATGGTTCTGCATCTGCGTCCAGCTGAGCAGAGCCTGGAGAGGAGTGCTCCCACTGGCACAGACTCTTCGCAGCTGCTTCTGCCACCAGTGTCTGCTGGTGGCAGAAGCAGACACTGGTGGCACTGTGGAATTCACCAGGTGCCAACCCAACTAACTGAGGACTAGGACCCACCGAAGTATGAGTATCTGGGCTGGTGGATGGCTTGCTCAGATGTGACGGTGCATCCTCAGAGGCCGGCAGGTTCTCTGAGGAATCGCCCTCTGCCGTCACAGCGGTTGCTGAAGGGCCTGTGAGAACAGAAGGCAATATTAAGCATCATCACAGATATGTCATGTTGCGATGAGCATACTGTGGTGCTGAAGATGGCAAGGCATGTTAACATCAATTCATATTGTGTGTGCTGAATGTTAAAGTTATGCCACCAGACGTTTGTTGGTTGCTAGTCTCAGCGTCCCCAATGGACAGGCATCGAGGGTTTAGCTGAGCTGCAGTGCCTCTTGCTCCGCATCTGTAAGGACGACGATTTGTTGCAGCCCCCCTCTGGTCTTCGACCTCTCCCGTGCATTTTGTGCTCTCTTCTCCTAGAAGGGGAGAAAGAACAGATGCATGAGTGAGTGATGGCGAAGTGGCCAACTGATGAATGCATTGGTTTAGATGAGTCTGACCATGAAAGAAATGCATCAGAGTGGGAGTATGAGACAGAGCCATCACATTGGATGAGGATTGGGTTGAGTGGTAGTTGTGGGGTGACTAATGGGGAGGTCAGGAAGTGCAGGTAAGTTGAGGATGAGCCTTAAGTGGGTGTGAGGATGATAGAGTAGTGTTGGCAGTGCAGAATGAGTTGGGGGGTGGGGGCCGTGATGTGGAAGACAGAATGTAGGAGAATCAATAAGTGTACTCACTTTTGCTGACCTAGTTAGGTCATTGAAGCGCTTCCTGCACTGGATCCAGGTGCGGGAGATGTTGCTGCTGCTGGTGACCTCGTCGGCCACCTCAAGCCAGGCCTTCTTGGTGGCAGAGGCAGGCCACTTCTTCCCATCCGCCGAGTAAAACAGATCCCTCCTCCTCCTCACCCCATTCAGTAGCACTTGGAGCGAGGCATCATTGAATCTTGGAGCAGCCTTGCCCCTGTGCTGCTCCATTGTGGTCTGTGGATGCTTGCTCCAGGTAAAGCCATTGGAGCAATGGCCCTTTAAATAGAGCTCCTCCAGCTGATAGCTTGTGATGCGGGCGCGCAGACTGCCCGCTGCGCAGCTTTCGGACGACAAACCCAGAAGCCACATTAAGTGGCACCAAATGAATCGCGATCGCGTGGGAAACAAACATTTTTTATTGGTCAGGTTACCTGCGTGCCCATTCACCTCTCCCGCTGCCATCCTGCCTCCATTCTAATACCGGGGCTTTCATCCCTACTGTGTTAAAATTCAAACTCACTGCATCATCACCAACTCTAACTCATTCCCCACCCTCCATCACCAAGACCTCAAAACTGCATCCTTGCCTCCCTCTGTCTTCCTTACTCCTAAAATCTACAGGCTTTTAAAACCCACGCTTGGGGTAAACTACTCACTAATTCTTGGTTTACCTAATCTCCTCATACTCTTTTCAGTCTTGATAGCATCCTGTACTATGGACAGTGATCCTTCACCTAGGGTCTGAGTATTTTTTTAAAAACAAACATATAGGGCTCGAATTTAGCAGGCCTGCGGGTTCCCAGCGGGTGGTCCTCCGGGAGCGTGGTCAACACGCTCGGCGAAATTAGTGGGTTGTCCGCACGATCGTAGCAGGCAACCCACTAATAGGAATCAATTACCTGCTCCTCCGGGGTCCAGGGCGCTGGCCTGCGCGTCGGTCGGGCTGCGCATGCGCAGTACGATCTGTCAGCTGGAGGCTCTCTAGTTAAAGGGGCAGTCCTCCACTGACAGATGCTGCAACCAATGGAACAAATTGCAGCATGGAGCAGCCCAGGGGGAAGGCAGCTCCCAGTTTAATGATGCCTCACCCCAGGTATCATCAGATGGGGTGAGGAGGAGGGGGAGGACACAGATCTTCCACCCGGCGGGCGGGAGGAAGCGGCCTGCCTCTGCCACCAAGAAGGCCTGGCTCGAGGTGGCAGAGGGGGTCACCTGCGCCACCAACATATGGCCCACCTGCTTACAGTGCAGGAGGCGCTGCAATGACCGCAGTAGGTCAGCCGCAGTGAGAACACGAAGTCTTTCCCCTACACTCCGTCTGCCACAACACTGCCCCCACCCCACATCTCCTTCGGCACCGCCAACACTATTCTGTAATATCACCCTTCATACCCACTCAAACCCCATCCTCATCTTACCTCCACCTACTCACCTCGCCAGTACTCATCCTGCCACTAACACGCAACCCAATCCTCATACAATCTCATTGCTCCATCCCATTCTCACCCTCTCGTGCATCTCCCTCACGGCCAGCCTCACTCAACCTGCCACCACCTGTGCTGCAGCCACAGGGCATGCATCACATATGTGCAGTAGGCAGCGTAAGGCAAATGTGTCGTGAGCATGAAGGGGGTGCACAAGGGTGTCTGAGGGTTTGTCATGGGTGTTACCCATATTGAATTTCAGAGCAACAAACAGCACACATTATATTGACACCACCACTGCCATGTCTCCGCGAATCCTGTCCGTTGTGTCCAATAATGCCCGCTCCTGGGTATCACTATGAGGACCCACCACTGATGCCACCCATCGTGTTACTGCAGAGTAGGTGCAGGTGTATTTGCAGGGCTCGTCCGCGCAGACGACTGAGAGACATCGGCGGTGTAGCCGGCTGCACCCTGGACGGATGCGGAGGAGGTGTGGAGGGCAGTGGTGACTTTGACAGCGACAGGTAAGCAGTTGGTGCTGGGGCCAGCCAGGAGCAGCTCGGCATGAAAGAGCCTGCAGATCTCCACGACTACATGTCGAGCGAATCTGCGCCTCCCTGTGCACTGCTGCTCGGAGAGGTCCGGGGAGCTGCGCCTCGGTCTGTGGACCCTGTGGCGAGGGTAGTGCCCTCTGCGATGCGTCTCTCTCTGTGGTAGCCCTCCCTCCTGCTGTGCAGGTGGGCGTGCAACAACACCGTGTTGGGGGGATCCACGTCTCTGCGGCGGACGGCGTGGACTGCGAGGCTGCTGGGGCTGGTCATGCTCTTTGTCCTCCGAGGGTGTCCACACACCACCCACCTGGCAGGTGTTGGTCTGAGGGGTTGTGCAGGGTAGGTGGGTGGTTCCTCGGACTGGGGCTGCGGTTTCGTGTCGGTCTGTCCTCTGGCTTGGCGGGGGGTGGTGGGGGGCAGGGGTTGCCCTATGTGACGCGGTGGCCTCCTGCGTGGGTGAGGGCTCTCCCCCGTGGAGTGCACCTTGGCACCTGCCACAGGCTGCTGGCTGCAACACGCCTGGTTGGAGAGAGACTGTTTCCCCCAGTGTGTGAAGCTCACTGCCTTGAACCTAAAATCCCACACTTCCTCTTTTGACAGCTGATTCAGCTGATTAACTGACCACAACGAGCAAGTTAAGTACTCTCAAGTGGAACCCCGCTGGCTTTAATTGCCTGCGGGATTCCCACCAACGGGGCTTGCGCGCGCAGCCCCGCACGTCAGCGCGGTACCCGGAAGTGGCCGGGATTTCGTCGCGATCCGGTCACGTGACCGGATATCGGGATTTTTCGGGCCCCCCCGCTGGAAACCCGCCGGAAACCCGACACCAAAATCGAGCCCATAATTTTTATTCAGCTGGCTAGAATTCACCTCCTTCAAAGGTCTATGAATTCATCTTTGATAAAGGAAATCATTTCAATCCCAGAGTAAGTACTGTGGTCATGTTTGCCAAATCTATGCTTGTATTGTGTAGTATGGAATGTGGCTGTTGAGGTTTAAGGGCACGGTTTTGTGGAATGGGTCATAAGGTCATGACCACATTGCTTTTGTACAATGACTTGCGTCTCAAATATTGAATGGTTAGAAAATGTAATAATTCAAAACACTCTTAAGTAAAACCTACAATAGCAATAACACTTTTTAACATTAATTTCAAGAACCTACATGGTTTCCAAAGAAAAACAGGCATGGAAAGAAAATGTTTGACAGTTGCAAGGTGCAGCGCTGAGGCTGGGTTTACTCCACTATAAAGTGTGGAAACTCTCTCATCAATTCAGACTGTTTCTTTTGATGCTTAGAGCTTCAGAAATTTTCTCCACAATAATTGGCATAGTAATGAACTGTAAATGCATAGGTCAAGCCACTGTCAGTGCAATCACTTCCACATGGCAATTAGACGGCTTTGGACATTTAACAGGCTTGGACAAGCAAAGACTCACAACAATCCTGTTAAAACCAGTTAGGAATTTTGACAACAGCAAGTTTAACAAAAAAAAAACCACGGGAAATCTAAATCTGAAACTTCAAATTGATGTTTCCCCTCTATTTTCTGGTAGATTTGTGTAATTTTCATAAAAGTTTCAATTTATTGATACACATTTTAAAACAGTCACAAGCTCTAATAACTGTTTGAAACAATGAATGTAGACTTATGCAAAAGCAAGACCTTTTTGACTTGCAAATTATTCATAGTAAATCATTTTGTGTCACTGAGAAGCAAAAGCAAAATGTGCAGTATAACTCAAGTGTGAATTCCCCCAAACTAATCTCTGAAAGTGTCAGACTACCATGAGAACGTATTCCAACACCACCTCATCTTCACATTGATTGCAGGATACAAAGCAAACTTTAAAAGTTAGTTATCTGGGAACTATTTAAACATAATTTTAATCCATATGCTCTTCCCCCTTCCTATGCCTGCACTGTGTTGAAATAAAGTCACAGTGCATTGTCTCCAATTTAACACATTTTTCCCAGGACTTTTAAAACCATGGAGCACCTTATCTGCTTCAGTCTTCCGTACCTCTCAAGTCTTCAGCCTTTTAAAACCCAAGCTTGGCGCCACCTAAACATAAGTCCCTGGTTTGCCTTTTCTTCTCAGATATTCTTTTCAGCCTTGACAGAGTACTGCACCATGGGGGGTGGAATTGGTCTTTGGCGGTAGCGCAAAATGGGCAATAGCAAATCAGAAGTCAATGGGAAAGAAAATCGGGCAGGGTGTAAAATGGGCTGCCGATTCGCCATTGCCAATCTTGCGATACCGCCCCCAAGACCAAATTCACCCCCTATGAGTCGCGACCTTTCACTCTGGTTTCTTCTTATTAAAACAAAACTTTTTTAATCTTGAGAAAGAGCTAACTAGCATGTAAAAGTACACAGGTTGTGTTAATTGTATCCATGTGATTTATATCAGTGTTAATTGTATCCAGGTGGTGCATATCAATTGGGAACTCTCTTGTATCCATTTATAAAAGAGCTGATCTAGGGTGTGGGGTGGGTATAATGTGGATCTCTGTGAATAAAGGCATGAAGTAATGGAAGACTAGGCCCTAGTATTCTGTCCTGTGCCACCTGGCTATCCAATTTATAACAGGTTGTAATGTTTCAGTAGTAACAATTTGGACTTGTCTTTGTTAGTAAACTGACTAATTATTTCTGAATTGTAAGAAATAAGTGAGGAAATAGAGAAGGAAAGATCTGGGAAAACCAGTGGAGCTGGAGTCACAAGAGGAATGACAGAGCTAAAGGATCTCTGCTCTAGAGTAGGAGGAGGAAGGACAGAGTTAGCTGAAGTTAGCCTAGAATCAGAAAATGAAGTACAGAGCTGGACGACCACAGGCATAGAGTCAGGAAAGGAAGGACAAAGCTGAGAAATCATAGGCCAAGAATCAGGAGATGAAGTATTGAGCTGAGTAGATCATGGGCAGAGAGTCAGGAGAGATCAAAGAGAATTGGAAGATGATTCTGAGAGTAATATTGAAAAATCCAAAGAGAAAAGAGAGAAACAGAAAGAAGAAAAATCATTAAAAAAGATGATGGCAAAGAAGTGGAGAGTTGGCTTTATCAATAGCTTACTGAGTTTAGCCAATGGGAAGCTAAGTCATTCACATCAGTACTGTCTGAGTTTTGATTTGCAATATGTGCTGAATTAGCTGATCTCAACTGGGGTATGTTAGGGCAACAGGCTGCAATGTAATCATACCCGAGCAAGGAGTCAATCCCACTAGAAAAAGAATAGAAGAGAAAAAATTGGTAAGAAAACATTTTTTTAAAAAGTAAATGAAAAGGAAAGATACTGTGACACAGAAATGGGTGGGTGGGTGAGAGTAAAAAGAAACAGTTAGAGAGATGGAAACACAAAAGAAAGGAAACAGAAAGTAATGGATAATGCAAGATGGGGATGAAGTAAGGACGTGCAGAAATTATGGGACGGCTTTAGACCAGCAAGTTTTTATTCAAAAAAAGTTTTGTTTTTATATGCCATTGTCAAACATGCAGTGCCTACAATCTTCCAGACAAAGATATTTTATTTGTGATCTGTCGTCTTAAAAATAAGCTGATTTACTTTCAACTTTTACATAAGAACATAAGATATAGGAGCAGGAATAGGCCACGTGGCCCCTCAAGCCTGCTCCACCATTCAATAAGATCAAGATCATGGTTGATCTTTGACCACAACTCCACTTTCCTGCCAGATCCCCAAATCCCTTGATTCCCTTAGTGTCCAAAAATCTATCGATCTCAGTCTTGAATATACTCTCTCAATGGCTAAACATCCACAGTCCTCTGGGGTAGAGAATTCCAAAGATTCACAACAAATTTTTCCTCGTCTTGGTCCTAAATGGCTGACCCCTTATCTTGAGACTATGACCTCTAGCTCTGGACTCTCCAGCCAAGGGAAACAGCATCTCAGCATCAACCCTCTCAAGCCCTCTAAGAATTGTATATGTTTCAATGCGATCACCTCGAGTTCTTCTAAGCTCCAGAGAATATAGGTCTATTCTACTCAATCTCTCATCACAGGACAATGCACTCATCCCAGGAATCAATCTAGTGAACCTTTGTTGCACCACCACGCCCCCCCCCCCCCCCCACCCAAGACAAGTATATCCTTCCTTAGATAAGGAGACCAAAACTGTACACAGTACTCCAGGTATGGTCTCACTTGGGCCCTATATAATTGCAACAAAACCTCCTTACTCTTATACTCCAACCCTCTTGCAATAAAGGCTAACATACCATTTACCGTCCTAATTGCTTGCTGTACCTGCACGTTAACTTTCTGTGATTCATGTACAAGGACACCCACATCCCTCTGACTACCAACATTTCTTAGTCTCTCACCTTTTAAAAAATATTCTGCATTTATATTCTTCCTACCAAAGTGGATAATTTCACATTTCCCCACATTATACTCCATCTGCCACCTTCTCGCCCACTCACTTAACCTGTCCATATCCCTTTGCAGCCTCTTTGCATCCTCCTCACAGCTTACTTTCTCACTTAGCTTTGCATCATCAGCAAACTTGGATACATTACACTCTGTCTCTTCACCTAAGTCATTGATATAGATTGTAAATAGCTGAGGCCCAAGCACTGGTATTTGTGGCACCCCACAAGTTACAACCTGCCAATCCGAAAATGACCCGTTTATTCCTGCTCTTTGTTTTCTGTCTGTTAACCAATCCTCAATCATCGCTCCCATGAGCCCTAATCCTGTGTAACAACCTCTTGTGTGGCACCTTATCGAATGCTTTTGAAAATCCAAATATACTACATCCACCGGTTCCCTCTTATCTACCCTGCTAGTTACACCCTCAAAAAACTCTAATAGATTCGTCAAACCCGATTTCCTTTTCATAAAACCGTATTGACTCTGCCTAATCATATTATGATTTTCTAAGTGCCCTGTTACTACGTCCTTAATAATAGATTCTAGCATTTTTTCTACTACTGATCTCAGGCTAACTGGCCTATAGTTCCCTGTTTTCTCTCCTTCCTTTCCAGGATAATGCAATAATCATGGGGGACTTTAATCTTCATATAGACTGAGCAAACCAAATTGGCAAAAGTAATTTGGAGGATGAGTTCATGGAATGCATTTGAGACAGTTTTCTAGAACAATATGTTGAGGAACCAAAAAGGGTATAGGCTATTTTAGATCTAGTATTGTGTAATGAGACAGGGTTAATTAGTAATCTTACAGTTATGGATCCTCTGGGGCACAGTGATCATAATATGATTGAATTTCATATTGAGTTTGAGAGTAATGTAGTTAAGTCCGAAACTAGGGTCTTAAATTTAAACAAAGCCAATTGCATAGGTATGAGGGATGAGTTGGCTAAGGTAAATTCGGAAATTAGATTAAAAGATATGATGGTAAATAAGCAATGACAAACATTTAAAGAAATAATTCATAATTCTCAATGAATATACATTCCCTCGAGGAATAAAAACTCCATCGGAAAAATGATTCCACCGTGGCTAACTAGAGAAGCTAAGGATAGTTTAAATTAAGAGAAGATGCTTACAATGTTGCCAAAAAGAATAGTAAGCCTGAGGATTGGAAGGGTTTTAGCAATCAGCAAAGGATGACCATGAAATTGATAAAGAGGGAGAAAATTGAATATGAGAGTAAACTAGCAAGAAATATAAAAACAGATTGTAAGAGCTTCTACAAGTATGTAAAAAGGAAGAGATTAGCGAAAGTAAACGTGGGTCCCTTAGAGGCTGAGACAGTAGAAATTATAATGGGGAATAAGGAAAAGGCAGAGATGTTAAACAAATATTTTGTATGTGTCTTCACAGTA
This sequence comes from Heptranchias perlo, assembly GCF_035084215.1. NCBI lineage: Eukaryota > Metazoa > Chordata > Chondrichthyes > Hexanchiformes > Hexanchidae > Heptranchias > Heptranchias perlo. The sequence continues at coordinate 42,823,810 of NC_090325.1, forward strand.
GAAAACACAAAAAACATATCGGAAATAGTGGGGAACCAAGGTTCTAATGAGAGCGAGGAACTTAATTAAGATTAGTAAAAAAAAACTGGAGAAATTAATGGGACCAAAAGCCGACAAATCCTGTGGACCTGATAGCCTACATCCTAGGGTTTTAAAAGAGGTGACTGCAGAGATAGTGGATTCATTGAATTTGATCTTTCAGAATTCCACAGATTCTAGAACTGTCCTCGTGAATTGAAAGGTAGCAAATGTAACCCCTCATACCTACGTAATTGGCTTTGTTTAAATTTAAGACCCTAGTTTCGGACTTAACTACATTACTCTCAAACTCAATATGAAATTCAATCATATTATGATCACTTTGCCCCAGAGGATCCATAACTATAAGATTACTAATTAACCCTGTCTCATTAAACAATACTAGATCTAAAATAGCCTATACCCTTTTTGGTTCCTCGACATATTGTTCTATGAAAACTGTCTCAAATGCATTCCATGAACTCGTCCTCCAAATTACTTTTGCCAATTTGGTTTGCTCAGTCTATATGAAGATTAAAGTCCCCCACGATTATTTCATTATCCTTGTTACATACTCCTCTAATTTCCTGATTTATACTCTGTCCAACACTATAACTACTGTTCAGGGACCTATAAACTATTTCCACCAGTGTTTTCTGCCCCTTGTTACTTCTTAGCTCCACCCATACTAATTTTGATTTTCTGAGCTAAGATCCTTTCTTACTACCGCCATTATCTCATCCTTTATTATCAGGGCTGCCCCCCTTCTTTTCATTTTGCCTATCTTTTCTAAAAGTCAAGCACCCTGGAATATTTAGTTTCCAATCTTGGTCACCCTGCAACCATGTCTCTATAATGACTACTAGATCAAGCCCATTTATCTCTATTTGTGCCATTAATTCATCTATCTTGTTATGAATGCCTTGTGCATTCAAATATAGCACCTTTAATTTTAACTTTTTACTATTTTTCCCTGATGTGACCTTAGTCATTAATGCCCTATCACCTTTGTCAAGCTCTCTGCCCCTTCCTGACACACTCTGCTTGTTTTTACCCAAATCGCTGCTCTGCTCTACAGCCTTGACTTTTCTCTTCTCCTTCTCTCCAGAAAACACTCACTGGTTCTAGGGTAAGGTTCCATGGGTGCAAGGATCTCTCAGGTCAGTTCTCCCAAGTGGCCATTTTTCATGTATGAACCTAGGCATCGAGTTCTGGTAAGCCATTCGACTGTGGGGAAATTGCATGTGTAGTCCAGTCCTCCCTCACCTGACAGCCCCACGTTTTCAGCAGGGGGTTCACCGGATAGTGATCAGGCACAGAAGCCCTGGCTGATGTTTCCCTTCTCTACCCTCGGGGTGCTGAAATCAATCACAGCAGCCTTACTGTTAGGTAGGCATTACGGAGATCAGCTAACAGCACACACTGGTGATTGAACCTGGAACCATACTGGTTTGTATGGCTGAGTACTGAGCCATCGAGGGAACTAAATCTCTCCACCCGCCCCCCCGCCATCTATTTCTGGGTACTATTTCTTCCTAAAGCTGGGCCTTAGAGTCCTGAACACACAAACACTGAAACATGTGAATCAATTTGTCTCTTTTTGTCAGACATTTCAGGCCCAGTATAATTATCATTTTGTAACTGGCTCCAAGTCCTGTTAAGACTAGTCAATGCAGCACAAATGGTTATTATTGAAGCATTTGCCGCCACTGGCAATCGATCGCTGTCAATCCCCTTCTTTTTAAATCCTTCTAAGACTGCAAGCTGCCTGGCATTACACAGTGATGTACAGCTTTCATGTCTGCTAGGACATATCAATAATTTGTACACTTTATTTATTACATAATTAAATAGATTGAAGCTTGTCCTCCAGGTCACCTTGGCTAATAGCTACCTGTCTTAAGCCACCAATTTAATTAAAAACAACCAGCACCCAGGATGTAATAGTTATGAGCTCACATGTCCATTAAGCAACATGTTAATAATGTAAGTAAATGGATTCTCCACCCTGAATAAGCAGCAACCTTTAACAAACCGATGATTACTGTTTGAAACTGTCACTATGATTGGGATAAAAGTGGGAAATGCGAGCTACGTATTGCAAGTCAATGAACATCTGATAGATAAATTAGTGCATTAGAATCAATGAAGATCCCATTTGAAACTTTAACCTACCATTCTTTTTCAGTTCTTGCTGCGCATTTCTAACATTTTCTGTTTATATTTAAGATTTACAGCATTTATAGTTTCCTTTGAAGCTCAGTGCGACTGGATTTAGAAAGAAAGACTTGCATTTATATATGATGTGGAGATGCCGGTGATGGACTGGGGTTGACAATTGTAAACAATTTTACAACACCAAGTTATAGTCCAGCAATTTTATTTTAAATTCACAAGCTTTCGGAGGCTACCTCCTTCCTCAGGTGAACGATGTGGAAATGAAATCCTCGAAATGAAGTCGCATTTATAATTCACAGAACAATGCTTGGTGAGTACAGACAGTTTTTTCACTGATTGCCTTGGCAACGGGCAGTTGAAAAAACTGTCTGTACTCACCAAGCATTGTTCTGTGAATTATAAATGCGACTTCATTTCGAGGATTTCATTTCCACATCGTTCACCTGAGGAAGGAGGTAGCCTCCGAAAGCTTGTGAATTTAAAATAAAATTGCTGGACTATAACTTGGTGTTGTAAAATTGTTTACAATTTGCATTTATATAGTGCCTTTTGTGACCCCAGGACATCCCAAAGCACTTTACAGCCATTGAAGTACTTTTTGAAGTGTAGTCACTGTTGTATTGGAGGGAAATGCAGCAGCCAATTTGCATACAAGGTCCCACAAAGAGCAATGTGATAATGACCAGATAATCTATTTTTTTAGTGATGTCGGTTGAGGGATAAATATTGGCCGAGGCACTAGGGAGGACTCCCCTGCTCTTCTTTGAAGTAGTGCCATGGGATCTTTTATGTCTATCTGAGAGGGCAGATAGGACCTCGGTTTAACATCTCATCCGAAAGACAACACCCTTGACAGTCCAGCATTCCCTCAGTACTGCACTGAAGTGTTAACCTAGATTATGTGCTCAAGTCCCGAGAGTGGGACTTGAACCCACAAGCTTCTTGACTCAGAGACAAGGGTGCTTCCCACTGAGCCACAACTGACACCTAACGGGTATCAGGGCCGATCTTACGGGTCCCACCTAGTGTCAAGAGGGTGGTAGCAATCTGAAAATGACATTGGGTTCAATTTTAAAAGGGTGGCGGGATGGCAGCAGGGGTTGGGGGGGGGGGTCTCAATGGGCGCGTGGCAAACCCTAAAATAAAAACTTACCATTCCATGTGATTCTGAGGTAATTGATGTTCATTAAGCTTGTTTCCAGGTTTCGCCAATCAGGCTGGCTGCCGACAGGAGCTGCAACGCCGGGGGGGTGGGGAGCAGAGAAAGAGAGCGAAATGTCATCCGGCACTGCAAGAGAGAGTGGGGGGCAGGGAAAAAGATGGGGGGGGACAACGATTAGTAGGGAGGGGGCAAGACCTCGGAGAGACATTGGAGAGGGAGACATCGAGGGGGGGAGGGAGCAGAGAGGGAGACATCGGACATTGGAGCATGGGGATGCAGGTGATATTGTTTCAAAGGTAGGTTTATTGATTTTTTTTACGTTGTGAAATGTTATTTTATTTAATTTATTTACTTTATTTTTGCCTGGATCTGGCCCTTCACACCTGGTTTCACCAGGCATGAATCGGAAGCCGTGGGAAAGCAGCCCAGGTAAGTTGAAAATCGTTTTAACTACCTAATATATAAGAAACAAAATACCTTAAGTACCTCAGTGAGGTACATTTGCTTCTTTAAATAACATCCCACCAGCTTTAATTGCCGGCGGGACTTCTGGGTTCCGGAACGGCGTGTGCACCCAGAGGCATCTTTGTGAGAGGCGGAAGTCGGCGTGTTGGAGCCAGGTTCGTTTCCAGCTCCACATTTCCCCGATTTTCGTAGCCCCCCCCGCCCCCCCCGGCTCCCAACGCACCTGCACTTCCATTTGAGCCCATTGAGTCACATAACATCCTGTTTACACTGGCACTCTGGCTTGTCCATAAGACCATAAGAGATAGGAGCAGGAGTCGGCCATTCGGCCCCTCAAGCCTGCTCCGCCATTTAATGAGATCATGGCTGATCTGATTTTTACCTCAACTCCACTTTCTCCATATCCTTTGACTCCCTTGCTGATCAAAAATTTGTCTAACTCAGCCTTGAATGTATTCAATGACTCAGCCACCACAGCTTTTTGAGGTAAAGAATTCCAAAGATTCACGACCCTCTGGGAGAAGAAATTTCTCCTGATTTCCGTCTTAAACGGGCGACCCCTTATTCTGAGACTCTGCCCCTAGTTTTAGATTCCGCCATGAGGGGTAACATCCTCTCAGCATCTACCCTTTCGAGTCCCCTCAGAATCTTGTATGTTTCAATAAGATCTCCTCTCATTCTTCTAAACTCCAATGAGTATAGACCCAACCTCTTCAATCTTTCCTCATAAGACAACCCTTCCATACCCGGAATCAACCTAGTGAACCTTCTCTGAACTGCCTCCAATGCAAGTATGTCCTTCCTTAAATAAGGGCACCAGAACTGTACGCAGTATTCCAGGTATGGTCTCACCAGCACCCTGTACAGTTGTAGCAAGATTTCCCTGCTTTTATACTCCATCCCCCTGAAATAAAGGCCAATATTCCATTTGCCTTCCGGATTACCTGCTGCACCTGTATGTTGACTTTTTGTGTTTCGTGTACGAGGACACCCAGATCCCTCTGTACCACAGCATTTTGTAGTATTTCTCCATTCAGATAATATTTTGCTTTTTTATTTTTCCTCCCAGAGTGAATGACTTCACATTTTCCCACATTATATTCCATCTGCAAAATTTTTGCCCATTCGCTTAACCTGTCGATATCTCTTTGCAGACACTTTGGGGTCAATTTTAGTATGGCCAAGCGAGTGCGTTCATGGCCGGGGGTGGGGGGGTTCCTAAAATTGGGGAATCCCGGAGCGGGTCCGGAGCCCAGCTCCAACCCGCCCACTTCCGGGTTCCCCAATTACGCGAATTGGTGCGCGCGCAGCCCCCGCATATGGGACTCCCACCAGCAACTAAAGCCGGCGGGATGACAGTTTAGATAGTTAGGGAGGTACTTGAGGTCGTTGACAGACCTCATTGGGAAGAGATTTTAGCAGGAATGTGATTTTGGACTCTCCTCAGCGTGTTTCCCATGATGTGGGAAACACTCCCTGTTGTTGCAGACGTGCTTCAGTCAGCAGCCATTGGGAGATGCAGAGGATTCCTTGACAGTTGGGGAGAATACCTCATTCATTGCAGCAGGGCACTCTGTCACCTCAGACAAAGTTTTGCCTGCCACACCGTTGTCTCCACACTCAAAATTGTTACATCATACCCTAAACTCTGCTGTCCAAACACATTTACCTACTTTGTGGACCCCCTCACACTCACACTGTCAGGATGGGGCCATGGGTTCCATAGCTGCATTCATCACTCAATTGGAGGACGAGCAACATCACCAGCCTTGCCAGGCACGCCGTCCACCTCCGCCACGTGGAGCTACACAACACAGTGCTGCACAACAGGCACCTGCACAAAGTAATCGTGCAACTACACATACACCCACTGTAGGGTGACCCAATGGGTGGCATCAAGGGTGTTCATAGAGAACCTCATGAAAGGGCCTTATTGCACAAACCATTCAAGAATGGCCAAGACGTGGCAGTAGTGGTGACAATATAATATGTAATGTGAGTTGATCAGAAATCAAATAAAAGTAAAAACCATGACAAACCCTCAAACACCCTTGTGCATCCCCTTCATGCTCACGACACGTTTGCCTTACGCTTCCTACTACACATATGTGATGCATGCCCTGTGGCTGCAGCACAAGTAGTGGCAGGTTGGGTGAAGCTGACCGTCAAAGAGATGCATGAGAGGGTGAGTATGAGACACAGCCATGAGACTGTATGAGGATTGGGTTGAGTGGTAGTGGTGGGATGAGTACTGGGGAGGTGAGGAAGTGCAGGTAAGATGAAGATGAGGGTTCAGTGGGTGTAAGGAGTGATGTGATAGAGTAGTGTTGGCAGTGCAGAAGGAAATGTGGGGTGGGGGCGGTGATGTGGCAGACAGAGTGTAGAGAATGAGTAAGAGTACTCACTTTGGCTGACCTGGTTAGGTCATTGAAGCACCTCCTGCACTGTATGCAGGTGCATGATATGTTGGTGGTGCTGATGATCTCCTCCGCCATCTCGAGCCAGGCTTTCGTGGTGGCAGAGGCAGGCCACTTCCTTCCGTCCGCCGGGGAGAAGATCTCCCTCCTCCTCCTCCTCACCCCATCCAGTAAGACCTGGAGTGAGGCATCATTAAACCTGGGAACAGCCTTCCCCCTGGGCTGCTCCATGCTGTAATTTTGCCTATTTTCTGCAGCATCAGTCAGTGGAGGACTGCCCCTTTAAATAGGGCTCCTCCAGCTGACAGCCGATGATGCGGGTGCGCAGTCCGCCCAATGCACAGCTTTCCAGCGCGAAACCCGGAAGCCAAGGTAAGTGGCTTCAATTTACTTACGATTGCGTGCCAAACCCACCGATTTCACTGGGCACATTACCCACGCGCCCAGTCGACCCCCTGCTGCCAACTCGCCTCCCTCCTAATATTGGGCCCTTTTTCTCTTCCCCCCCCCCACCCCACCAGATCTGACCTGTCAGCTGGCTCAGTGTGAGAACCAGCCAGTTTCTTTGCCCCCCACCCCCCCACCCCACCAAACTGGCGACCTGCAGCTTGCCGGTGCCGGTGGCAGTTAAATGCGGCCCAAAGCTGAATTTGGCTCGGGCCTCAGGCCGGCACAAGCTGGCACTCCGAACCGTTGCTCTGTCGATTTTACATCCGTTTTGGGCACAAGTCGAATTTCTCATCAAATATTTCACTATTTATACTCTCCAATCCTTTCCTAATTTTGAAAACTCTATTAGTTTCCCCCTTAACCGACTTTGTTCCAGGGAATAAGCCCAATATTTCAGCCTCTATTCACAACTATAACCTTTCATTCCTGGTAACACTCTAGTGAATGTTCACTGTCCCTTTCCATGGCTCTGCATACAATACTCCAACTGGGACCTAACCAATGTTTTGTACAAATTAAATATTACTTCTTTGCTTTTATATTCAATGCTCCTGTATATATGAAACCCAGAATCTTATTTGATTTCATTGCCATTATTTATCCAATGATTTACGTATTTTGGTAAGTTCTAATAATTTAGACCATTAAAAAGAACAAGTGGGGGAATGGGACTAACTGGATTGCTCTTACAAAGAGCCGGCACAGGCTCGATGGGCCAAATGGCCTCCTTCTGTGCTTTAACGATTCTATGATGTCACAGAGCTTTAAGTGTTCCACAAAACATTCTAAAAATGAAAATTCAAAATGCAAAGATCTACTATTTATTAATTACTAATTCAAAAGAGTCTCTTTGCAGTTTGTTTTAAGGGGCAAGCCTCCTCAAGGGTACACAGTTAGACATCTGGTTCAAATTCCTTCCAGACAGCTCATCAGTCAAGATTGACAGCTCTTTAACTTTTGAGTCCATTTGACACACACTTTTTCCTGTGAATCGTTTAACCCTTCTCAAGACTTATCCCAGAATCAGATTTCATCAGCCCATTCACATAGCCAAAAGGCAAATCCTAACACCATTGTTGACAGCCTTGGAATCTTTACTCTAGATGAGTGCAAATCCAGGCTCACCTGATTTTGTGTGATATAATAGAACTGAACTAAAATCTAGTAAGAAGCAGATGCTGGAAATTTGAAACAAAAATAGCAAAAGCTTGAAACACAAAGCAGGTCAATTGGCAGCTGTGAAGAGAACAGATTGATGGTCACATTTCAGGTGTGTACCCTTCTTTAGATCAGGAGCTCGGAAGAAAGATATTCCCCCCGAAATGTAGGCTATTTGTTCTCTTCACAGATGCTAATTGACCTACTCTGTGTTTCTAGCTTTTGTTGCTTTTCTATAACATATATATGGTATGGTTCCACACCAAAGGCTACTCTCCAATACCTTGGCCATTCTTCATTTGTGATCCAAGGCGGTGGTTAAGCTATTCTATCATAGGTGAGCAGCATCAGCATCAATCCTCAGCATCAGTCCTCACCCCAAGTCTAAATATGCACATTTTCCAGCAGGAATCACTGGATGGCGATTAGCAGTGAGAACTTGGGTTAATTGTTCCCCTCGCCCCCATAGCCCAGAGGAACTGAGACGAAATGTAGTATCTGATTTAAGATCAGCCACCGATAGGGAAACAAAACTTGGGACCTTCCTATTCTCTATGGGTCAGTTCCACATTGAGCAGTGTTTTCTTTAACCAACTGACCCTTCAGGGGAGCTTGGATTTTTACTTTCTGATGGTAAGATAGCAATTAGGTCTATGAGCTGAATCTTCAGTTATTGTAATTAGAATGACAATTGCACCATTTCAATTTTAGTTTGGACTTGGCCCTGATCTTGTTTCAAGATAACAGAAAACCATTCCTTTACTCTGAGTATAGATTTTGCAACACATCTCTTTATCATGTGTTCTGTAGTTCACTCTTTCACAGCGGGCCCTAGCCAATGTTGCATACAAACTATGTTCACATTTTCATCTGCATGCGCAGAATCCTGCAATGGTGCCTTTTCATTCTGGGACACTGAAATTCCAATAAAATTTATATGGTAGAACAGCAATTAAAAACTAACAAGAGTTCAAAGAAGCACAGTGCAGATAGACTACAAAAATTACCTCATATGTTTAATATGTTCTGTCCACACCATGGCTGCATGAGACCCTGTCAGTTTTGTTTACTGTATTGTATGAGGTTTGTCCTTATAATGGAAGCCATGTGGCATTTATATTACTGCCCTGTTTCTGGGGGCAGTGCTGCAATATAAACTAGGCTGCAGGTTTCTCCTTAGGTCCCAAGGTCTGTCTCACCAGCTGGATTTCCAAGAATCTTCCAGAAGCAAAGTGCCACTGGTAACAAAGGTAAAGAAAAAGCTCAATGCTACTGGCTGCCACTTTGTCTAGCTGTGGACTGAGATTTCAACCCACCCATTCCAGCACTGCAGTGGTTACATTTTTGGCCTTTCTGGACCTTCCCCAACACTGAGGAAGTCCACTTAAAGTTATGAATTTAACTGAGCATGCACTGAATTCTTCAGTGTTGGAGGCAGTGCTCTCAAACCACTTTATAATGTAAATGGGGCAAATTTGGAGGCTCAGAAGCTTCACCACATTGTGGAACTGTGCTATACATGCAGCATTGCTTATGGGCAAAAAGAGGTGTCACAGATAGAAGTGAGAAGGAATTGTGGTTGAGAGACAGATAGATTTTGGAGTTGCATGATAGGGTACAGATGCTATAGGAAAGATAGAGCAGGAGGTAAGAGAGGAGGGGGAGTTGCGTTCTTGATTAGGGAGAACATCATGGCAGTAGTGAGAGGGGATATATCCGAGGGTTCGCCCACTGAGTCTATATGGGTAGAACTGAAAAATAAGAAGGGAGAGATCACTTTGATAGGATTGTACTACAGACCCCCAAATAGTCAACGGGAAATTGAGGGGCAAATATGTAAGGAGATTACAGACAGCTGCAAGAAAAATAGGGTGGTAATAGTAGGGGACTTTAATTTTCCCAACATTGACTGGGACAGCCATAGCATTAGGGGCTTGGATGGAGAGAAATTTGTTGAGTGTATTCAGGAGGAATTTCTCATTCAGTATGTGGATGGCCCGACTAGAGAGGGGGCAAAACTTGACCTCCTCTTGGGAAATAAGGAAGGGCAGGTGACAGAAGTGTTAGTGAGGGATCACTTTGGGACCAGTGATCATAATTCCATTAGTTTTAAGATAGCTATGGAGAATGATAGGTCTGGCCCAAAAGTTAAAATTCTAAATTGGGGAAAGGCCAATTTTGATGGTATTAGACAGGAACTTTCAGAAGTTGATAGGGAGAGTCTGTTGGCAGGCAAAGGGACGTCTGGTAAGTGGGAGGCTTTCAAATGTGTGTTAACCAGGGTTCAGGGTAAGCACATTCCTTATAAAGTGAAGGGCAAGGCTGGTAGAAGTAGGGAACCTTGGATGACTCGGGAGATTGAGGCCCTAGTAAAAAGAAGAAGAAGGCATATGATATGCATAGGCAGCTGGGATCAAGTGGATCCCTTGAAGAGTATAGATATTGCCAGAGTAGAGTTAAGAGAGAAATCAGGAGGGCAAAAAGGGGACATGAGATTGCTTTGGCAGATAAGGCAAAGGAAAATCCAAAGAGCTTCTACAAATACATAAAGGGCAAAAGAGTAACTAGGGAGAGAGTAGGGCCTCTTAAGGATCAACAAGGTCATCTATGTGCAGAAAAACAAGAGATGGGTGAGATCCTAAATGAATATTTCACATCAGTATTTACGGTTGAGAAAGGCATGGATGTTAGGGAACTTGGGGAAATAAATAGTGATGTCTTGAGGAGTGTACATATTACAGAGAGGGAGGTGCTGGAAGTCTTAACGCGCATCAAGGTAGATAAATCTCCGGGACCTGATGAAATATATCCCAGGACATTATGGGAGGTTAGGGAGGAAATTGCGGGTCCCCTAGCAGAGATATTTGAATCATCGACAGCTACAGGTGAGGTGCCTGAAGATTGGAGGGTAGCAAATGTTGTGCCTTTGTTTAAGAAGGGCGGCAGGGAAAAGCCTGGGAACTACAGACCGGTGAGCATGATATCTGTAGTGGGTAAGTTGTTAGAGGGTATTCTGAGAGACAGGATCAACAGGCATTTGGAGAGGCAGGGACTGATTAGGAACAGTCAGCATGGTTTTGTGAGAGGAAAATCATGTCTCACGAATTTGATTGAGTTTTTTGAAGGGGTAACCAAGAAGATAGATGAGGGCTGTGCAGTAGACGTGGTCTACATGGACTTTAGCAAAGCCTTTGACAAGGTACCGCATGGTAGGTTGTTACATAAGGTTAGATCTCACGGGATCCAAGGTGAGGTAGCCAATTGGATACAAAATTGGATTGACGACAGAAGACAGAGGGTGGTTGTAGAGGGTTGTTTTTCAAACTGGAGGCCTGTGACCAGCGGTGTGCCTCAGGGATCGGTGCTGGGTTCGCTGTTATTTGTTATTTATATTAATGATTTGGATGAGAATTTAGGAGGCATGGTTAGTAAGTTTGCAGATGACACCAAGATTGGTGGCATTGTGGACAGTGAAGAAGGTTATCTAGGATTGCAACGGGATCTTGATAAATTGGGCCAGTGGGCCGATGAATGGCAGATGGAGTTTAATTTAGATAAATGTGAGGTGATGCATTTTGGTAGATCGAATCGGGCCAGGACTTACTCTGTTAATGGTAGGGCATTGGGGAGAGTTATAGAACAAAGAGATCTGGGAGTACAGGTTCATAGCTCCTTGAAAGTGGAGTCACAGGTGGATAGGGTGGTGAAGAAGGCATTCAGCATGCTTGGTTTCATTGGTCAGAACATTGAATACAGGAGTTGGGATGTCTTGTTGAAGTTGTACAAGACATTAGTAAGGCCACACTTGGAATACTGTGTACAGTTCTGGTCACCCTATTATAGAAAGGATATTATTAAACTAGAAAGAGTGCAGAAAAGATTTACTAGGATGCTACCGGGACTTGATGGTTTGACTTCTAGGGAGAGGTTGGATAGACTGAGACTTTTTTCCCTGGAGAGTAGGAGGTTAAGGGGTGATCTTATAGAAGTCTATAAAATAATGAGGGGTATAGATAAGGTAGATAGTCAAAATCTTTTCCCAAAGGTAGGGGAGTCTATAACGAGGGGGCATAGATTTAAGGTGAGAGGGGAGAGATACAAAAGGGTCCAGAGGGGCAATTTTTTCACTCAAAGGGTGGTGAGTGTCTGGAACGAGCTGCCAGAGGCAGTAGTAGAGGCGGGTACAATTTTGTCTTTTAAAAAGCATTTGGACAGTTACATGGGTAAGATGGGTATAGAGGGATATGGGCCAAGTGCAGGCAATTGGGACTAGCTTAGTGGTATAAACTGGGCGACATGGACATGTTGGGCCGAAGGGCCTGTTTCCATGTTGTAAACTTCTATGATTCTATGAAATCTGAGAGAGGGGGAAGATGGTGCATATGTGTGTGTTATGCACAGATGACAGAGAAAGAAAGCAAGACAAATATCATGGAGCAGAGTCAAAGACACAGGGTGACTACCACTTCTTAACATCTTTAATCACTGTGGTCGACCCAGAATGTGTGTGCCAGTTGAAGTGTTCTGTATGGTATGACATGGCATGGCAAATGTGGAATGCTTCTGAAATGCATCAAAAGTTGGCTGATGGATGGTTCACATGGAGCTCGATCAGCATGGAAGGAGGCAATTAACAGGGTGCCTCAGGGATCAGTGCTGAAGCTGTTGCAGTTTACAATAAGCATAGAAAACTTGGAAGTGGGGACAGAGACAAAACTCTCCCAATTTGCAGATGATATGATACTGGGAACAACTACAAACATCAGAGTTCAGGCTGATCAAATACAAGAAGGACCTGGATTGATTAGGGAGCCAGGCTGGCAAGTGCCAGGTATCATTTACATTGAACAAATGAAGAGTCATGAGATTGGAAAAGGATAATAAACAGTGGCAATATAACTTAAATGGTATTATTCTATAGGACATGACACAGGAGAGGGACTTGGGGGTATTGGTGGATAAATCACTTAAGCGAGTATGCAGCCATAGTAAAGAGAGCAAATGGAAGCCTGGGCTGAATAGTTAGAGGAATAGAGCACAAACCTCAGGGTCTGATTCTGAATTTGTACAGAGAGCTTGTCCATCCCTGAGTTATGAGTAGAGGCTGCAGAATCTGGGGATGTTCACAGAGAAAACTCAAGGCTGGGCTTATTGAAGAATTTAAGATTTTAAAAATATAGACAAGATAAAGATCAATATTTTTTAAATATCTCAGATTCTACAAAAGGGCATATCCTCAAACTTAGAAAAGGGCAGGTGAAGTGATATTGTAGCTAACTGTTTGAAGGCAATGAATGTATAGAATGGACAGCAGGGGAAGCAGTTGGCGGGACTGATTGTATCAGCAAATTCAAGAGAGAGTTGGATAAGCACCTGGTGGAAAATTTGCTAGGGGGTATGAGAGATATCGTGAGATATGATATTTCCTAGAGACTGTGAGTGGCCACATGGATCACAATGGTCTATACTTTTCTACGTTCTTATACAAGTAAAGGCAAACTTAACATGATATACTGCTGCATGTTTAGTAATGATAGGAATGGACATTGGATAGATCAACTTTGCTATGATATTGCAATAAACACAATTGTGAATAAATAAAATTGTGGGATATTTATTTGTTATATAGAAAAAATGCAACATACTCAGTCTGTCTGTCACCATTTTTACTAAAAGATAAACATGGTTATTCAGATGCCAGGACTTGGGATGCTGCTGTTTGCAGCGTCAAACAGCTGAACAAAATTTTAAAATTCCAGACGGGAATCAAATTCAGATCTCTCCAAATAGCAATCAGGATTCGAAGCATTTTGTAATTATTTTTGACTTTTACAATATCAAGATATTTCTGTTTTAGATAGAGAAATAGAAAACTATTTTACAACTTATCCAGTTCTAGAAAGTCAGGACGGATAAAATATTTGATATCTTTTACTGGAACAATATATATGATTAAAAGAGAAATGTTAGCATCATGGCAAGTCCAAGGAATGGTATGTACTTACCCAAATGCAGTCCTTTAGTTTAGGGATAAATTGGGGTAATTTTCTGGTCAACAAGCAATCGATCTTACTGCTGCAGAAAGTAATTATTGTCTCTGCCTAAGCTATTTTGCAATCCCATTGCTAAGTTAAATATTAAAATAGGTACATTTTTTATTAGCAGCACACAATAGTGAGGACAGGGTTGGGCACAATAGTGGAGAACCCCCTATAGTTGAATAGCATGCCCAGCCCTTCCTGAGTCTAAGTTCATACTTTAAGAATAGCTACTTGGGCAAGGTGACGTCTGGCTAGACCCCAGCATGATCCATGCATTCAGGAAAGGAGAAAATAGGGAATATATATTTTTTTTTAAAAGAGAAAAAAAGAGAATCTTTTGGAATTGTTAGAGGTCCAGTTTGGGATCATTGGAATTTGTTTTTTCCTGCTTGGGGTGGAAAAGGTTAACAGAAAATGTGCGAACCAGAAGAAGGTGAAAGGAAACTCTTTGTTTTCCAACTTACCCTGTCCGCTGTGGCCTTGAGTGCACACCACCAGAACAGCCAGCACCACACAGTAGGCAGAAGCAACAATATTTGCCATCTGTTAAGAAAACAATTGGAATCATTAGCATCAGTCAAAGAGACAGCTCCTGGGACTCTTAATCTACAGAGCAACACCACGAATGCCAGTGTCACCCTCCTCCTCCTTCTAGGACTTGCCTGTACAGACCCCAGGAACCAAAGCCAAGCTAACAATAGCAATCTGTCATCCTACATGACTGTGAGCACTAATACAAACCTCCTCGGTTACACTTCTAATGAGAAAACTTGACAGGTAGAAATTTAAAATCAATTGCCTGAGGAGGCAGCGCACCCAATGTCCCTTGTTGGGATTAATGTAAATCCATAATTTTTTTTCCAGTTGTTCTTTTTGATTGCAAGGATAATAAAGTTCTGTCACAATGTTTTTGAAAATAAACATGCCTGTATATGGGTAATGCTTGCAATAGAAAATCGCAATTGTCAGTAATTTTTTTTTGACTCGTTCTATTGCTAAGTTGTTTTAAATTCCAGATTCAAATGAAATTCAAAGACACTGCCAACTAACAGCGATTTTGTCCTTTGGTGTGGGGAGGGGGAGAGGCTGAGAGATACCTTGGCAATCAGAGAGAAATGTACAGAGAGGCAGAGAATGACGGATCAAGAGAAAAAAAGAGGAAAACATATAAATAAGGGAGAGAAGAATACACAAAGAGGCAATGGAAAGAAAGATCACCATAACCTTTCAGCTCCAGACCTCCTCACAGTCTTGATGTGGATGCAAAACCTGACAGAGAAAAGATGAGAATAGTAGCCCTCGACAACATAGCAGCATTCAACCAAGTATGGCACCAAAATGCCCAAGCAAAACTGAAGTTAATGGGGGTCAAAGGGAAAACCCTACAATGCTGGAATCATACGTGATGCAAAGGAAGATGGTTGTGGTTGTTAGAAGCCAGTCATCACAACCCCAGGACTGAGACCACATGTGGAGTACTGTGTACAGTTTTGGTCTCCTTACCTAAGGAAGGATATACTTGCCTTAGAGGCGGTGCAATGAAGGTTGATTCCTGGGATCAGAGGGTTGTCTTATGAGGAGAGATTGAGTAGAATGGGCCTATACTCCGTGGAGTTTAGAAGAATGAGAGGTGATCTCATTGAAACATGTAAGATTCTGGGAGGGCTGGACAGGGTAGATGCTGTGAGGCTGTTTCCCCTGGCTGGAGAGTCTAGAACTAGAGGGCATAGTCGCAGGATAAAGGGTCGGCCATTTAGGACTGAGATGAGGAGAAATTTCTTCACTCAGAGGGTTGTGAATCCTTGGAATTCTCTGCCTCAGAGGGCTGTGGCTGCTCAGTTATTGAATATACTCAAGACTCAGATCGATAGATTTTGGACTGTAAGGGAATCAAGCGACATGAGGATCAGGCAGGAAGGTGGAGTTGAGGACGAAGATCAGCCATGATCTTATTGAATAGCGGAACAGGCTTGAGGGGTCATATGGCCTACTCCTGCTCCTATTTCTTATGTTCTTATATGGGACATCACTGAAGAAGTTCCTCAGGGAAGTGTCCTCATCTTAACCATCTTTAGCTGCTACATTAATGACACCAGAAGTGAGCTGTTCACTTACAATTCCACAGAGTTCAGCTTCATTTACAATTCCTCTGATAATGAAACAACCCTTGCCAGCCCACAGTAGGACCTTGAGAACATCCGGACTTGTGCTGACAAGTGGCAGTTAACATTCATGCCACTTAAATGCCAGATAATGATCATCTTGAACAAGAGAAAGCCCAGCTGTCTCCCTTTGACCTTCAGCTGAGTCCTCCACTCTCAACATTCTGGAGGTTACCCACTGGTCCAGCTACTGTGGCTACAAGGGTAGGGCAGAGAGAAGGTACACTGTGTCAAGTGGCTCAGCTCCTGACCCTTCAAAGACTCTGCACCATCTCATCTAGATGGCTGCAGATGCAACAACCAGAAGTTCATTACCATCCAGGACATAGCAATTCTTACTAATTTCCTACTTAACATCATTTTGGGAGCACCACCACCAGGTGGTGTAATCTTTCAAGGAACATAGGAACAGGAGTAATCTATTCAGCCCTTGAGGCTGTTCCACCAAAGTGACAATTAGATCATGGCTGATCTGCACCTCAACTCCATTTACTTGCCTTTGTTCCATACCCTTACCTAATAAAAATCTATCACTCAGTCTTGAAAATTTCAATTGACCCAGTATCCACAGCTTCTTGAGGGAGCATCATACACATCCCAAGAACAATTAAAAAATTGTTGAAATATAAAATTCAAATATAAAATATTGGAAAGGCACATTGCATTGGTCATTATCTAGTAGAGAAAGGCAGGTTAATGTTTCAAGTGTAGCCCATCAGAATCCAAATTGTTGACTGACATTTTCTGTTCTTATCTCTGATTGAGAAAGAGGTGCAAACGGAAATAGAGAAAGAAAGTGACATTGAACTTAATGAGGGAGAGCAAGACCAGAAAAGTTCATGAAGTATTACAGAAACACTATTTACAATACCCATATATACGCTCTTCCTGTACAGTACAGATTTTAATTCCAATCATAAAATTGGAAGACTTAAGTGATAAAGTTGTTGGCTTGTTAAAGTCATTTCCATAAATCAAAAAATAACACCTATTTCATGAGGAGGAATTTAAAATTCCTTTTATTCCAATCACCCCTTGTTTTTAGTTATTTCCCCTTCCCGTGCCTCATGCCAAGAGAGTAAAAAGGTGACCGATTGCCAGGCTTCTGCCAATTCCACTTGGTAATTGGACATTGTGAAGTGAGTTTCCAATTTTCTCTCCTTCCCTTTGGCAAATTACTCTCCACTTTTCACAAACTTGTGAGGAATCTCATAGGCATATTTCTATCCCACCGGCTGATGACAGCCTGTTGGTACATTTGCAGCCATTAAGTTGCTCCTAATATTCCATTCATAACATTCATGGTGAGGAAGATTTTCTTTGTTTACTATTTGTAGCATAATCTTAAACACAAAGAACACATTGATAATTTCACCAGAACAGCCCACAAGGACAATTTCCCAACTATTTTTTTGAGTGAATGAGTAAAAATTATGTTTTATGTGAATTTTTTAGGCTAGAAAACCTGAAGAGTTTGCATAAAGCTATGACTAGCCTGGAAATATTACTTTTATATGTGCACTTTGGAGAAAATGAGTATTATATTCGTCAATAATAGTGTACATTAGTTAACCTGCTGTTTAATTCCTGGTGTAGTATAAAATACTTTTCAGAATATGAAAATAGAATTAAACCCATTCAAAAATTGTGCATTCATCAAGGTGAAGAATTGAACATTTTCCATTTTGGGCACTCAATGTAAGCATCAATATGCAGAGACTCAATGCAGAGTAAAGTTCCCTCTTCTCTATCCCAGCAAGTGACAGTAGAACGCCCCTTACTGCGCCAGCATGACAATGTTATATTTCCCCTACACGGCATCTACTTTTTAATCGTTCAAATGATTTATAAACGTGAAAGAAACAGATTGCAATTTTTGTGAATAGCCAGTGACAGGAAACAGTTGTTTGTTGTATATCAAACTGCAAGTAAAGTTAAGAAATCACAAAAATAATGAGGCAGAAAACAGTTGAGATAGGTGTGCTATGACGTAATTAGTCATGCACTGTAATGAAAAGTGAGGTGAAGAACTCTCATCAAAACAGAACATTTCTGTCATGCATTGCCTAGTCTGTGAAGCATTAAATTACAGTATTGAGGCTACTAACTGCCAAAGGCAATGTTAACTGCAGCTACCTGGAGAAAAAAAATCACTGTTGAAAAAAGATGAAAACCAAAGAAGTGACATCTGCTGGCTCCTACATATGGCTTAATCTGATGCAATGGCCCTAAATTTATACTGTGGCTTGCTTGGAGCCCTGGATTTCAATGAAAGCAGTTACTATTGAGAAAGCTGGGTGAAGGTAAATGGTAACAAGAGGTTAAAGAACACGACAGGACTTAATGACAAGGAAAAGGCCTCAGTAGAAAGAAAGACTGAGATTCAGACTGTTTCATGAATACTGCAAACCAAATTAATTTGAGTTGTATTTTTCCCATTGTTAACTATAAGTATTTATTTTATTTTGTCCCACATGGCCAGCAACCACTGATCTTTAAAAACCAAGGAAGGAGCTTATGGGGGATAAATTTGTCAAGATATACTTTGATTTAAAAAAGACTGTGGTTTAGGGGAAACTAAATTGCAGGATACTAGTACTTCTTACCAAGGGGCAGGCTGGTTCTAATACCCTCTGATTCTCAAGGTCCTTTAGTACCCTTGCTTATATTCAGCAGTAACACTGAAACAATCTAAACTACATATTGTGAACAATAACATTGTTTCATTAATCAACCTCGCTGTGTTGAGGTGGTTGAAAACATTGGTGCCCCTAGGAGATAGGATGCAACTCCCTACTCTTGAGTTCATGTTCTCAGCCAGATTGTTATGAGGGGAAATTGTGACTGAGGGCAGATATTTTCCAATGCCTCATTTTTGTGATGATTTTTTTTTGTTAATCATTGCAAGGTATATCAATAGAAAACTTTTTCACTTTTGGCTCAGTGCCAGCGTCCAGCAATCTCAGGTCAGGTATAGTACAATTACAAGAAAGTAAAACACCTACTCTGTAATAATGCATTACTTCCAACATCAGACCAGTAGTTCCCATTTTCCAATTCCCAAACCATTCTTAGCCCCTCTCAATTTATTGCAAGTTAGTTCTTAATTATAAGCAGTTTTTCACTATGACTTTGGGATGAGGCTGACCAAGCTAATTTCTATCAGAACACTTACAACTGAAAGGGAGGGGAGACTTCCATCCCATCAGTCTTAGCTTAGTTGAAGTTAGTTCCTTTAGGTGAAAGGACAGTATTCTAACAGCACATTACCCATTTTAAGAGGTTAGGGCATGCTCCCACAAGGTGAGGGGGAAAAAATTGTTGGGCAAGTCACCATGAGTCACTGTTAAACATCTCCTTATGCCCAGATCAAGAGTTGAATTGATACAGATGTTGGAACAAGTCATCTATCTACCATCTCAGTCTGGGTATCATGTGACATAGGAACAGGAGTAGGCCATTCAACCCTTCAAGCCTGTTCTGTCATTCAATCAGATGATGGCTGATCTGTAGCTCAACTCCATTTACCCACCTTTGATCCATATCCCTTGTTACCCTTACCAAACAAAAATCCTTGAAAATTTCAATTGACCCATCATCCACAACCTTTTGAAGAAGACTGCCAGATTTCCCCAACCCTTTGTGTGAAAAAAATGCTTCCTAATTTCACTCCTAAATGACCTAGCTCTAATGTTAGGATTGTGCATCCTTGTTCTGGATTCCTCACCAGAGGAAATAATTTCTCTGTATCTACCCTATCAAATCCTTCATTATTTTAAACACCTCAATTAGATTCACACGTCAACCTGCTAAATGCAAGGGATTGTAAACCAAGTTTATGCAACCTGTCCTCATAATTTAACCCTTTATGCCCTAGTAAATATACTGTGGTGAAACCTAAAGAGGGCAAAAGTGAGATGGTTCACAAATGGGTATGGAAAAAAATAAAAACACAGAGAGCTCCCTTCATGACCTGGTAGCTAAATGTACCGCTGAGTTTGTTGCTAAACCATACAGAACAAGATCATCCCAGGTTCAATCTCCAGTCTATTCAGAGTTAGCTAACCTCAGCTGGGCAGTGGTAGGATTGATCTTAGTGCTCTGGGGCCAGAGGGGGGGAAAATCAGCCAGGGTTCCTGCTCCTGATGGCTATCCAATGAGCTATATTGGAAATGACATGTGAATGTCAGCTGAGGGTAGGTTTACGTCCAGTTGAATAGCTCATTAACAACCAGTGTCAAAGCTTAAATATTAAAAATGGACGACTTAAGTGAGCCACTGGGTGCTGAGGAAACTGTATCCCACCATGAGTCGGTACCCTCGGGAAAGAAAAGAACAATGGGAGAAATATTGGAAATAGTGAAGCACAAGAATGGGAGAAATATTTGAAAAATTTGAAGAGGTGACTAAAGTAGTGGCCAGGGGAATGTCAATGGATGTTATTTATATGGACTTCCAGAAGGCATTTGATAAGGTCCCACATAAGAGACTGTTAGCTAAGATAGAAGCCCATGGAATCGAGGGAAAAGTACGGACTTGGTTAGGAAATTGGCTAAGTGAAAGGCGACAGAGAGTAGGAATAATGGGTAAGTACTCACATTGGTAGGATGTGACTAGTGGAGTCCCGCAGGGATCTGTCTTGGGGCCTCAATTATTCACAATATTTATTAACGACTTAAATGAAGGCATAGAAAGTCTCAGATCTAAGTTTGCCGATGACACAATGATTGGTCATGATGCGGAGATGCCGGTGATGGACTGGGGTTGACAATTGTAAACAATTTTACAACACCAAGTTATCGTCCAATGATTTTTATTTGAAATCTACAAGCTTTCGGAGGCTTCCTCCTTCATTTACCTGAGGAAGGAGGAAGCCTCCGAAAGCTTGTAGATTTCAAATAAAAATCGTTGGACTATAAATTGTTTACAATGATTGGTGGCATTGTAAGCAGTGTAGATGAAAACATAAAATTACAAAGCGATATTGATAGATTAGGTGAATGGGCAAAACTGTGGCAAATGGAATTCAATGTAAACAAATGTGAGGTCATCCACTTTGGATCAAAAAAGGATAGAACAGGGTACTTTCTAAATGGTAAAAAGTTAAAAACAGTGGATGTCCAAAGGGACTTAGGGATTCAGGTACATAGATCATTGAAGTGTCATGAACAGGTGCAGAAAATAATCAATAAGACTAATGGAATGCTGGCCTTTATATCTAGAGGACTAGAGTACAAGGGGGCAGAAGTTATGCTGCAGCTATACAAAACCCTGGTTAGACCGCACCTGGAGTACTGTGAGCAGTTCTGGGCACCGCACCTTTGGAAGGACATATTGGCCTTGGAGGGAGTGCAGCGTAGGTTTACCAGAATGATACCCGGACTTCAAGGGTTAAGTTACGAGGAGAGATTACACAAATTGGGGTTGTATTCTCTAGAGTTTAGAAAGTTAAGGGGTGATCTGATCGAAGTTTATAAGATATTAACGTTGGGGATTCTAGGAGTAGGGGGCGCAGTCTAAAAATTAGAGCCAGACCTTTCAGGAGTGAGATTCGAAAACATTTCTACACACAAAGGGTGGTAGAAGTTTGGAACTCTCTTCCGCAAACGGCAATTGATACTAGCTCAATTGCTAAATTTAAATCTGAGATGGATAGCTTTTTGGCAACCAAAGGTATTGAGGGATATGGGCCAAAGGCAGGTATATGGAGCTAGATCACAGATCAGCCATGATCTTATCAAATGGTGGCGCAGGCACGTGGGGCTGAATGGCCTACTCCTGTTCCTATGTTCTTATAAAAATAAAACACAAATAACACACAAATAACATATATGAAAACCAAACCTACATCAACTGAATAAAAAACCATTACCAGAATGGATCACTGCTGAAACAAAACTCAGCCTCATGACAACCATCTTGCTATGAATTTATTATTACAATCTCATTACACAGCTCAGGGGCTTTAAGCTGTAGTGATGTTGCTTTCAAATTGATGTTGTCATCTTTAGAGGCATCAAAAAAAGCCAGCTGATGAGTTTCTGACAGACCCACTGAATGACACAACACAACACAGAGACCCTCAATCTGGCTACAGAGATCAAGACAAAGCTGTGTTATTATTGAGTTCCTTTGCCCTGAAAAAGACTCACCATGTTTGTCTTAAAAGCCGGGAGATATTTATATTGATTATGTAGTATTCCAAGAAAAAGAGAAAAATGACAAAAGTGATGATATATCTGTTCTGGCTTATAACATGCCTCCTTTGCAGCTGATCATTTCCAGATGCTTAAATCCACTATAGAGCAGTAAATATAATTCTTATTAATATTCTCTAATGGAAAACACATTGAGGTTGCAGTATTGAAAAAGGCATTGTTATTCCAAGGGCCGGAGCAAAATTGGGTTCCATTTTATGTGCTATGTGTTTGATGTAGGTTGATTTTGAGTTGGACAGACACTTATAAGTGCAAGTAGATACAAATTATTGTTTTCTGTACTAATAAATGAAGAATTGACAAATTATTCATAATTGGTAAAGATTCAAATTCCAGGAGACATAAGTTAAAAATGAGGATGTAAGAGGGAGAAGGAGACAGACAGAACTTTTTCACCCAAAGGGTAGTAGAGTTGCCTAATGTTATCTGGGAAGGCCATTGAAGTGGACAGTATAAATGGGTCCATGAGACAAGTAGCTGTATTTTTTTTTATTCGTTCATGGGATGTGGGCATTGCTGGCAAGGCCAGCATTTATTGCCCATCCCATTTCTATAGAAAGAAGGAATTTAGGGCTATGGTGAGTAAGCAGGTCAGTGGGAGATCAATTAGTGAAAAAGGCATAGTTTTGGTGGGCTTAATGTTCCTTTCCTGTACCTAAAAATTTTTATCTGTTGTTATTTTTCCTCCCCCTTGAAGTCTTTCCCCCCTATTTCCACACATTATAATCCAACCAAGGTGGTGACTAGGGAATCTGTTCATTGGACAGTGACAATGTTGTTCTGTAATTACTGAAAGCGTATAAGAGTAGCCAGAGGTTAATTTGGCATCTCAATTTTCCTCCCTACACCTGACAACCAGGTTGATATAGGGAACTTCATATGTGGAGAAATGTAAAGGCAGACATGTCACAAATTGTTGGAGCGCCACCACCATGTTCAATTATTTCTTAACTCCTGAACATGTTCCACCTTTAGAAGTGATTAGTACTATTAGTCCCCTAAACTGGCTTAGTGGCAGAAGGCAGAGGGTGATGGTCGAAGGTTGTTTTTGTGACTGGAAGCCTGTGGCCAGTGGGGTACCACAGGGATCGGTGCTGGGTCCCTTGCTGTTTGTGGTCTACATTAATGACTTGGATATGAATGTAAAAGGTATGATCAGTAAGTTCGCTGATGATACAAAAATTGGTAGGGTGGTAAATAGCGAGGAGGATAGCCTCAGTCTGCAGGACGATATAGATGGGTTGGTCAGATGGGCGGAACAGTGGCAGATGGAATTTAACCCGGAAAAGTGCGAGGTGATGCACTTTGGAGGGACTAACAAGGCAAGGGAATACACAATGAATGGGAGGACCCTAGGCAAGACAGAGGGTCAGAGGGATCTTGGTGTGCAAGTTCACAGATCCCTGAAGGTGGCGGAACAGGTAGATAAGGTGGTAAAGAAGGCATATGGGATACTTGCCTTTATTAGCCGAGGCATAGAATATAAGAGCAAGGAGGTTATGATGGAGCTGTATAAAACACTGGTTAGGCCACAGCTGGAGTACTGTGTGCAGTTCTGGTCGCCACACTACAGGAAGGATGTGATCGCTTTGGAGAGGGTGCAGAGGAGATTCACCAGGATGTTACCAGGGCTGGAGCGCTTCAGCTATGAAGAGAGACTGGGAAGATTGGGTTTGTTTTCCTTGGAGCAGAGGAGGCTGAGGGGGGACATGATTGAGGTGTACAAAATTATGAGGGGCACAGATAGGATGGATACTAAGGAGCTTTTTCCCTTCGTTGAGGGTTCGACAACAAGGGGACATAGATTCAAGGTAAAAGGCGGGAGGTTTAGAGGGGATTTGAGAAAGAACTTTTTCACCCAGAGGGTGGTTGGAGTCTGGAACTCACTGCCTGAAAGGGTTGTGGAGGCAGGAACCCTCACAACATTCAAGAAGCATTTGCATGAGCACTTGAAATGCCATAGCATACAAGGCTACGGACCAAATGCTGGAATATGGGATTAGAGTAGACAGGGCTTGATGGCCAGCGCGGACACGATGGGCCGAAGGGCCTCTATCCGTGCTGTATAACTCTATGACTCTATGACTCTATGACTCTAAAAGCAGCTTAAAAAATGCTTATATTGTGACTGTTATCAACCAGCAGCATTGATTAGATCTCAGTTTTGATGGGGTTATCATGTTGATGTGATAAGGTTCCTCAAATATTATTTGATGACTTAACGTCAAATAATATTGGATCCTAGCATTACGGATTTGTTAAAGGCTAGTTGTGTTTAACTAACCTGAGAGTTTTTTAATGAGATAACAGAGAGGGTAGATGAGAACAATGCGGTTGATATGGTGTATATGGACTTTCAAAAGGCGTTTGATAAAGTATCACATGGTAGGCTTGTCATCAAGATTGCGGCCCATGGAATAAAGGGGGCAATAGCAACATGGATACGGAATTGGCTAAATTACAGGAAACAGAGAGTCGTGGTGAATGGTTGCTTTTCGGACTGGAGGGAGGTGTACAGTAGTGTTCCCCAGGGGTCAGTGCTGGGACCACTGCTTTTCTTGATATACATTAATGACTTGGACTTGGGTGTACAGGGCACAATTTCAAAATTTGCAGATGAAATGAAACTTGGAAGTGTAGTGAACAGTGAGGAGAATAGTGATAGACTTCAAGAGGATATAGACAGGCTGATGGAATGGGCAGACATGTGGCAGATAAAATTTAACGCAGAAAAATGTGAAGTGATACATTTCGATAGGAAGAACAAGGAGAGGCAAAATAAACTAGAGGGCACAATTCTAAAAGGGGTACAGGAACAGAGATATCTGGGGGTATATGTGCACAAATCGTTAAAGGTGGTAGGGCAGGTTGAGAAAGCGGTTAAAAAAGCATACAGGTTCCTGAGCTTTATAAATAGAGGCATAGAGTACAAAAGTAAGGATGGCATGATGAACCTTTATAAAATACTGATTCGGCCACAACTGGAGTATTGTGTCTAGTTCTGGGCACCATACTTTAGGAAAGATGTGAAGGCCTTACAGAGGGTGCAGAAGAGATTTACTAGAATGATTCCAGGGATGAGGGACTTCAGTTACGTGGCTAGATTGGAAACACTGGGGTTGTTCTCCTTGGAACATAGACAGTTGAGAGGAGATTTGATAGAGGCATTCAAAATCATGATGGGTCTAGACAGAGTAGATAGAGAAAAACTGTTCCCATTGGTGGAAGGGTCAAGAACCAGAGGGCATAGATTTAAGGTGATTGGCAAAAGAACCAAAGGTGACATGAGGAAAAACTTTTTTACACAGTGAGTGGTTAGGATCTGGAATTCACTGCCTGAGATGGTGGAGGCAGATTCAATCATGGCCTGCAAAAGGGAACTGGATAGGTACTTGAAAGTAAAAATTTGCAGGGCTACGGGGATAGGGCGGAGAAGTGGGACTAGCTGGATTGCTCTTGCATAAAGCCAGCATGGATTTGATGGGCCAAATGGCTCCCTTCCGTGCTGTAAACTTTCTATGATTCTAAGAGCCTTTCAATCCCCTTTGTTCAAAGTTTGTTATATCTAAAATTTAATCTAAAATGCCACAAGGTTAATTAACCTATAAGAGACTATTTTAACCCTACTCACCCACCTGGGCATGGTTGACACAGTACGCAACTCATGGGGTCCGAGTGACTTCATTGGACCCTGGGAGTGAAAATTGTGGCCAGCGAGAGTGCAGCGCCAATGCAGGGGCAAGAATGCTGCCATGATTTTAAGCCCTCACGTGTCCCGTTCTCACCAGGCACAGATAGCAAAATCATGGCTCCACTGTCAGTGTGAAATTGCCCATTTAGTTCCACATTCTGGGCAGTTTAGTGCTGTAGAATCACACTTACTCTGAATTGTGTTTGCACTGCTTAAACAAATTTCACATCAGTCAGAATGTGGACACAAATGCAAATTTCCTCTCCTCATAGGACAACCCTCTCATTCCATGAATCAATCTTGTGAACCTTTGTTGCACCACCTCTAAGGCAAGTATATCCTTCCTTAGGTAAGGAGACCAAAACTGTACACAGTTCTCCAGGTGTGGTCTCACCAGAGCCCTATATAATTGTAGCAATTGTATTCTTATACTCCAACCCCCTTGCAATAAAAGCTAACGTACCATTTACCTTCCTAATTGCTTGCTGCACCTGCATGTTAACTTTTTGTGATTCGTGTACAAGGACACCCAAATCCCTCTGACTACCAACATTTCTTAGTATCTCACCTTTTAAAAACTATTCTGTTTTTCTATTCTTCCTACCAAAGTGGATAATTTCACATTTTCCCACATCATACTCCATCTGCCATCTTCTTGCCTTCTCACTTAACCTGTCTGTATCCCTTTGCATCGTCTTTACGTCCTCCTCACAGCTTACTTTCCCACCTAGCTTTGTATCATCAACAAACTTGGATACATTACACTTAGTCCCCTCATCTAAGTCATTGATATATATTGTAAACAGCTGAGGCCAAAGCACTGATCCTTGTGGCACCCCACTAGTTACAGCCTGCCAACCTGAAAATGACCCGTTTATTCCTACTCTCTGTTTTCTGTCCGTTAACCAATCCTCAATCCATGCTAATATTTTACCCCCAATCCCATGAGCCCTAATCTTGTGTAACAGCCTCTTCTGTTGCACCTTATCGCATGCCTTTTGAAAATCCAAATATACTATGTCCATTGATTTCCTTATCTACCCTGCTCGTTCCACCCTCAAAAAACTCGAATAGATTGGGAAATCATGTTTGACCATTCATTAAACCGTACTGACTCTGCCTAATCATGTTATGATTTTCTAACTGCCCTGTCACTACGTCCTTAATAATAGATTCTAGCATTTTCCCTACGACTGATGTCAGGCTAACTGGCCTATAGTTCCCGGTTTTCTCTCTCCCTCCTTTCTTGAATAGTGGGGTTACATTTGCTACCTTCCAATCCATGGGGATCGTTCTAGAATCTAGGGAATTCTGAAAGATCAAAATCAATGCATCCTCTATCTCTATCTCTTTTAAAACCCTAGGATGTAGGCCATCAGATCCGGGGGATTTGTTGGCTTTTAGCCCCGTTAATTTCTCCAGTACTTTTTCTTTACTAATATTAATTACTTTAAGTTCCTCACTCTCATTAGAACCTTGGTTCCCCACTATTTCCAGGAAGTGGCAGTTGCCCAGTGGGCGGGAGCAGAGCTGTGAGCAGCAGGAGGCCACCATCCAGTACCAATGGAAGGCTCACAGGCAAGAAGGTAAGTTGTGGGGAGGCGGTTTTGGGAGGGTCTTTTGGGAGGGAAGCAAGAACTCCAAGGCAGGGGATGTCTAAACTTTCTTGTGGGGCCCGGAGTAGCAATCCTGTTCCCCACAAGTAAAAAGACCTTAAATGGCCTCTTCTGGTCCCGGATATCTCTCCGCTATCTTCACCTGGTGGGAAAGTCACAACGGGTTTCCTACTCAGGCCAGAGATAAAATTGCAGTCGAGGTCCAATGACATAATCAGACTCCAATCTGCATATTTAAAGAAGGACCCCACCAACCTCACATGGGTAGGGTTAAAATAGCCCCAATATGTGGTAAGACCGAAAAAGGTTTGATTTTTCTTTACATTAAAGTAGCAGACTAACAGAAAGAACTGATGCTAGCATCAGCAAGATCCAGATATGATTGTGTTCAGATCTAAACAACAAGTCACTGCTTTCATACACAGTAAGCAAATAGACCAAAAATGATGCAAGATTTCACATAAAGGTATATACACTTCAGAAAATAGAAGGCGGCACAGCATTAGGACACTTTATCTTCTTTTCTGAAATAGCCCTAATCAAAGTCATAAATGACATCCTGTGGCTGTGACTGTGGTAAACTATCGCTCCTCATCCTTCTTGACCTATCTGCAGGTTGTTCACGCCATCCTCCTCCAATGCCTCTCCTCTGTTGTACAGCTGAGTTTGGCCCTCCCCTATGCCACTCTTATCTATCTAGTCATAGCCAGAGAATCTCCTGCAATGGCTTCTCTTCCCGCCCCCGCACCGTCACCTCCGGAGTCCCCCAAGGATCTAACCATGGCCCCCTCCTATTTCTTATCTACATGCTGCCCCTCGGTAATATCATACTAAGACAGGTTCCACATGTACGCTGACGATACCCAGCTCTGCCTCACCACTACCTCTCGACCCCTCCACTGGCTCTATGTTGTCAGATTGCTTATCCGACAACCAATCCTGAATGAGATGAAATTTCCTCCAATTAAACATTGGAAAAACCAAAGTCATTTTCTGATCCCAGCCTCGATGTCCTATTTGACCCTGAGCTGATCTTCTGACCCCATAGCCTCTCCATCAAAAGTCTGCCTACTTCCACCCCCGTAACATTGCCTATCTCCACCCCTGCCTCAGCTCATCTGCTGCTGAAACCCTCATCCATACTTTTTTTTCACTTCCAGGCTCGACTATTCCAGTGCTCTCCTGGCTGGCTTCCCACCTTCTACCCTCCATAAACTTGAGCTGATCCAAAACTGTGTTGCTATACCCTAATGCGCACCAAGTCCCATTCACCCATCACCCCAGTGCTTGCTGACCTACATTGGCTCCCGGTCCACCAACATCTTGATTTAAAGATTCTCATCCTCGTGATCAAATCCCTCCATGGCCTCTCCTCTACCTATCTCTGTAACCTCCACCTGCCCTACAACCCTCTGAAAACTCTGCATTTCTCCAACTTTGACCTCTTGAGCATTCCCCACTTCCTTTGCTCCACCATTGGTGGCCATGCCTTCAGCCATCTAGGCCCTAAACTCTGGAATTCCCTCCCTAAACCTTTAACACACTCTTTAAAACCTATCTCTTTGGCCAAGCTTTTAGTTACCCGCCCTAATATCTCTTTCTGTGGCTTAGTGTCAATCGTTGCCTGATTACTCTCTTGTGAAGCGTCAAGGGATGTTTATTACGTTAAAGGTGCTATATAAATGCAAATTCTTGTTGTTGTTGTTGTTTTCCTCAGCGAGTTATTTTTAGAATGTTTTGTTGCAAACCTTCATCCAAAACATTCTGACATTTATAGTGCCAGGGAATTATCTATGCAGGAAAGTTGTTGACGCAAATGATCCTGTTTGTTTTGTTTCACAGCATGAGGCTAATACTTCAATAATCTGGTAAATAACTAAATATGCATACTATAGTGGAATAAGATGTGTCTTTAAAGATGTGTTCTTGGAAACAGTGCTTAGTAAATCAATTTGTTTTGTTTCCAAGATGATAATGTGAATTGCAAATGATGCATTTCAGCTTGATTAATGTCAGGATGTTCTGTTCTTGTAAACACTTAAGAAGAGATTTGCAAAAGACTTTTTCCACAAAGTCAGAACCGTATTAAATGTGACCACATACAATACTAGGTGTAAAATCACATAGAATGGTAGAAAACAGCTGTCCCTCAAATGAAGGTACAGATATAACAGGAGATTGGAATGGTTTTCCAAATAGTAACATGAGATTTAATATGAAATGGTGGCTAAATACAAGTCCATATGTAAACTGAAAACATTAAGGTGTTCGATAGCTCTCAGTAGTTGTATACATAGGAGACATTGTATATTTGAAGTATTATTGCTTAAAGAGGAGGACTATTTATTACTGTCTATTATGTCTGTGAACTGCTTTGAACCAGTGGAATATCTTGTTTGACAACAAAATCAGGTGAATATAGAAAAACAAAATCTTGTTATTCATTGTGTCAACCATTGTTTTAGTTGCTATTGCATAAGATTGTGGCTTTGAAGAGTCTGAATAAAATCAACTCTGCCGCAGTGTGAGATTGGCCTCTCAACAGGAAATGGTGCCAAGACTGCAGACCCAGGGGAGAGGATGTACACAACTGTTTGTTTCTTCGCTTGCTTTTGCTCCCGCTTCCCCTCCCTACAAGAGCTCTATCAAAAACATATCAATAATCTCTTTCTCTGGCACAGTTTATGGCTGGAGCCACCCTGAAGTCTACAAATGAATCCTATTACTTTGTCATATAGTTCCCATCTAACTAATTGAAAATGGGTCTTTTAATTTTGATTGTAAACTTCAAAAATAAAAACAAAAGCATATTTTCAGATGGTTCAACACTGGCAATTTGAAACAAACAAGTGATGTTAAATACTTTAGCGGTTGGTTTTTCTCTGATTTATGGTTTTTGTTTCTTGTTTTATGGTTGCAGTTTAACATTGTGTTTTCTGCCATAAAATCTATTAACTTTGAAGATTTGCAGTGTTTCAGGTGGATTCTGGGTGCAATTTGGATTGGGATTTGGGGGCGGATGGGGGTGATTTTTTATGGTCGGATGCACCGAGTAAAAGGTCAACTAAAAGGGGATAAAGAGAAAAACATGGGGCGAATGAGATAAGTAAGATTTAAATGGGAACAGAGGACAGATATAAAAGTAAGATGGAAGTCATGAGGATCATTTGCTGTGAGATGGTTGATAAAAGAAAAAGCCATGTTTAATAGATGGGCTAAAAGATGTGAAAACTGCCTACTGATCAATAAACTTCACAAAAGGGTTATGACTTTAAAGAGGAAAGATACTGCAAGACACAAAGATAGACATAAGTGAGATGATTAGTAAAGGCAAATGAATTGTATTAGACTCAGTCAGTGAGTCACCACTGGTCAGTGAAAGATCTAGGCTATCACTAGACTTTGAAAACGAACCATCAGGGACCAGAGTGAGAGAACCAGGGAAATCAAAAGCAGATTTGCCATGTTTTGCAGATGAGTGCTGAAGGAAGTCAAGAAAATAGTAGGATAGGGGATAGTGGATGGACTAAGGTTGGTAAAACTAGAAAGAAAGCTAAGGAAGCTTGCGAAGCTACCCAAGAGATTATATTATCCAACAGATATCAGGCACTAACCATTATTCATTAAGGAAACAAGGTCTCGGAAGACAAGGTAACTAGAAAAACAGAGAGGACAGCTTGGGCTAAGAAACAGTTTACAAGTCATAGGGAGATTGTAACCATAGTGGACTGCTGACTCAGGAAGGTGAATAGCCATGTGTGTCATAAAGACAATGAACCAGAGTTACCGTTAGATTACGCTGGCTTTTACAGTGCATTCCGGCCGAATCACTGCATAACATCGCGGAATTTTGAATTACACCAGGCATAATTTGTGCCCAGCATAATTTGAGTTTCCTTAATCTTTTGCGCTGGCTAAAAAAAATACTAGCCCCGCCCACATAACTGGCCAAGTCCCCCCACTCGAAACAACGAGGATGGTGAGTTTCCACCGATTACATCAGCCTGTGGCCATTCAAGGAGGGTTTTAAAATTAATCTAGTTTTCTTAGGCACAAAGGCACTAAAGGCATGGTTGAAACATTTTTAAATAGTATTATAAATTTACTAAGAAACTGACTAATGAAGGTAAGAAATGCTTTAGTATAGTTTTTTTGAGTCATTTTCAGTGGATTTTAAATCAGGTAACTCACAAGCAGAAGACTGGCTACCTTTACTAAAATTGCTTATTTTTAGTGATAAATCCATTTTCAGCTGTATTAATAAAACTGCACCAGGTTTCCACTCTTAAATAGATCTCTTAAATGCATCAATGAATATTTTTGATTGCAAAAATTAAAGAAACAATCACGCTATGTTAAGCTGCCGAATTGCACTGATACATGACAGAATTTACGTTCGGCATTATGTTAATATGTTTTAGCGGAAGCTTGGCGTAACTCAGCGTAAAATGCGGCACCCAAATGCCAACTGTGCCCAAAGTGGAAACTCCAGGCCAATACATATAGAATGGTGAGTTGCTTACCTGGAGCTAAAGCAGTAAATATTGAGGAAAGGTTAGATGGGATACTGAAGAGGTCAAGAGACTCAATGGTGGTAGTTCATGTAGGGGTAAACAGTATAGGGACAAGTAATACTTTTGGCTTCAAAGACAAATACACAAGGATTGCCTCGAAACTCAAAGATAGAAGATGCAAACGAATATTCTCTGGGATACTTAAAGTGTTTGGGAAAGGAGGAGAGTTCACTAAGAAAACTGAGGATGTTAATGAGTGGCTGGCAACATGGTGTGAAAGCAACAATGCTACCTTCATAAATAACTGGGAACATTTTCAGAACAAAAAGGACCAGTACAGGAAGAACAGACTATACCTAAACTAAATAGTAACAAAGACACTTGCAAAGAATATTGAGACAACTATCAAGAACCATTTAAATTACATAGGTGTGGGATGGGGGGGGAGGATCCATGATGAGATAGATTGTAAGGAAGAAGATAGTCAACAGGTGGGCATGGACAAATAAACCAAGAGAGGGACACATAAACCCAGAGAGGCACACATGAACTGGAGACCACAACAGGCAGACACTGAGGGACTTGAAGGAGGTAAAGCTATGTATATGCATGAATGCTGTAAGCATTATGAATAAGAGGCCAGAATTGGAAGCTGTCGTGACAATTAGGGAACAACAATTTAGGAGGAATATCAGAAACATGACTAGATAAGTCATGATGGGCCGAATGGCCTCCTCCTTTGCTGCACCTACTATGATACTTTGATAATGGAGGATGAAAGTAAATATAACATGCAAGGGTAAACAGTGTTCAGAAAAGACAGAGTGGACAATAAAAGAGGTGGTGTAGCCGTAACATCCATGGTCTGCTCCCAGTGTTTACATTGTTAAATTCAGTCCTCTTATGCCAATAGCAGAATTGTAGACCCACAAAAATGTAAGTCTATGATTCTGCTGTCAGGATAAGGTTGTTGGATTTAGCAATGTCAGTGCAGGGAGCCAACAAATGGACCATCAGTTCCCATGACCCGAACTACAAAAGCACTAAATGTAAAAGATCCTGTAGAAAAACATCATTTTTTAAAGAAAAAAGACCAAGGAGAAGTCAATGGATCTTTAGGAAACAAAGTGGCAATATAATTGTTATTCAAAAGCAAAAAGTCAAATCAATGCTTCTTGACTTGGAGAGTTTTAAAATTTAGTTTTTTTAGGAGGGAGCATTTCTCTACTTTTGCACTGAACATTCTGTATAGTTCCATGTGCTCAATATTTTCAACAGGACAGGAGACTATTTACATTATCAAGGATTGACCCCTAATTTATTTAATCCTCAGGAAGGCAATTTATTCATTGTGATAAAAGGCTCAAATATCAGAAGAGCAATTTTAAAGGAGAAAGAAGTCAGGTGGTACCTTTGCCCCCAAAAGCAATAGACCTGTGCAATAGATCACTAGGGAAGGCCTAAGTAGGTTCAAGACACACTTGAATGTGTTTTTGGAGAGAGAAGGGATTAAAAGATGTGGTGGGAATGCAGGTAGATTGGGGTGGGGGAGGGCTAATTTATGAAAAAGAATATCCATAAAAATCTCAGGTAATATTTCCAAGAAATGAATACTTTTAGTTATCTTATCTGCATTCTGCCCACTTGCCGCCAGATTATCTTGGGCTAAGAATATTCAATTTGAGAATGTCATTAGGATCAGCTGTAGGAAGAATATAGTCCACAAATAGAACTACACAGCCACATTTATTTTAAAAAAGGTCCCAGGAACTGGCCCAATTGTGATTTTACAACAAAAAACTTTGAACAATATGAAAAGTTTACAAAACAAAATCCCTAGATATTCATAAGTTACCTACCTAATCACAGCATTAGTTTTAATAAACATGTAACAAGTCAGCAACATATTTTCTTTTCAAAGTAAAATAATACTTATGAAATAGTATTCAGATTTGTCCTTTTATTGATAATGTTCAAAGCATTCATCCAATATTACAAGTGATATTTTGTACTACATTTCCTTTCTATTATGTCACGTGTTAGTTTTTAGAGATTTAAATTAAGTGAATGCAAAATCCATTTTTTTGAATCATTATTTTTCTTTTTCATTTCTATTGCTTTATCTTTATCGCAACTCTGAAAGATTCTATTTATAGTATACACAAGTGCAATCCTTGAAAGTAATTGTTGATTGGAATACAAATATGAGGAAATGATGCTTCAGTTGTACAGAGCCTAATCTGCATTCAGTTTTGGGCACTCAACCAGGAAAGATATATTGGCCTTGGAAAGGATACAGCGCAGATTCACCAGAATGATACCAGGGCTTAAAGAGTTAAATTGTAAGGACAGAATGCATAAACTTGATTTTTATTCCCTCGAATTTAGAAGTTTGAGAGGTGATGTAATTGAGGTCTTTAAAATGATAAGCAATAGGGTAGATGCAGAGAAACTATTTCCTCTGGTGGGGGAATCCAGAACAAGGAGGCACATTCTTAAAAGTAGAGCTAGGCCATTTAGGAATGAAATCAGGAAGCCCTTTTTAACACAAAGGGTAGTGGAAATCTGTCACTCTCTACCCCAAAAGTCTGTGGATGCTTGGTCAATTGGAATTTTCAAGACTGAGATCAATAGATTTTTGTTAGGTAAGGGTATGAAGGGATATGGATCAAAGACGGGTAAATGGAGTTGAGGTACAGATCAGCCATAATCTGATTGAATGGCAGAACAGGCTCCATGGGCAGAATGACCTACACCTGTTCCTATGTTAGTCTCATACCTGAAGTCTGTATATAAGCAAGGATAACCTTTTTATAATTGTGTGTCTCATTTGTGCTCCTGGAACGAAATGCGAGTATTGGTGTAATTATACTGCTATGATAATCTTTGTATTATGTATATTTTTCTTCTTTCCTCTTTTCTCTTCTGATGCTGGAATACAATTCCAGTCTCACTGTCTAGTAGCTCACTCAATTGTACATGTGGATGCTTGTGCATTCACATGTTTTGATACAGTAAATAAGTAGAAACTGTTCCCAGTGGCAGAAGGGTCGGTAACCAGAGGACACAGATTTAAGGCAATTGGCAATTTTCTCGATGACTCCTTGCCTGAGGCACGATTCCATGGGTGCTCGTTGCCCTCCAATACTTTGTTACTGCAACCAATGTCCTCACACAAGCATTTCCAAGAGAGGTCACCGGATGGCAATCAAACGTGGGAACCCTGGCCCATTTCCCCCTTCCTAACCCAGGGCACTTAGCCCAATTGCTTTCCCTATCGATGCCCACCTAATAAAAGTGAGAGGGAAAAAATATGCGCAATTGTTGGCCTCGATCCTAAAGAGTTAATAAAAGGAGTAACTAAGCTAGCAGAAAAATAGTATCCATGACAGCTATTGCTTTCTTTAAGAATTCTGACTCTATCTTGCACTATATACTCCCTCTGCTGCATCATTTCCCATTGGCCTCTACCTGCTTCCTCCTTCTAAACCACCCGTGGACACTGGTTTCACTTTCACGTTCTCTTTCAAGCCAGGTTTCAAGTGTATCCTATTTTTAAAGCAAACAAGGTTTATTTTCTTTTAGCAGTGCTCTGAAAGCACTGGCCTCCCAAGCACTTCCCATCAATGTCTGACAGGGCCATTAGGATTCTATTCCCACAGCCCGGACCTTTCACTGCAAATTATCCAGACAATCCATTAAACTGGAGAACGTTATTCAGCTAATGCCCTGTGCTAAATTAAAGATGGGTGAAAATATTACATCAAAGCCGATTGTAGTCCTTGTGACTTACGGTAATTTTGTGCTTCAAGCTGCGAGAAAGAAAACCAGGAAACGATGACTGGTTTGTCCCTATACACATGTGAATGTTTGCCTATTAAGGGTTACAATAAAATGTAAATTTAATTTAATTTGTAGGCTACATGTTATGTTTTTCCCTTCATTAATTTTCTTCCTTCCTCACCGGAAGGTGCTGTCTCTTGTGGGGATAGGGTTCCACAGGCTTCAGCAACACTCCGATATCTCGACTAAGACAGTGAATGCTAGCAGGCATTTTTTAAAAAAGAATCTGCAGCCCCACTTGAATCACATTGGAATGCTCTTGATTAGCAGGCTACTCAACTGGAGGTGCAGGGGCATCTCAATTGAACTGAATCCTATCTTCTTCACCTGATGTCCATACATCTGCACTTTCCAGCAGAGGTCACTTGGAGAGCAGTCAGGTTCAAAAACCCTAGCCTTTTTCCCTTTCCTACCTTTAAAGTGCAGAGACCAATTGTAACGCCTGATATCAGTGAACGTGGCACAGCCTGAGGAACAATCCAGGGAACTTCCTGGTCTGTGCACCTCAGCTACAAATTGCCTTAACCAGGACAGTACATAATTAAGTCTAGGCTGAGTCATTAAACCTATAAGAGTCATCAGGTGCTTGAAAACTGTTCATCAGTCTGTGATGATCTCATTGTTACATTTAGCAAGAAATGTGCCTTATGTCATGGTCTACTTTTAAAGCTACTGATGTCAGTTTAAATATTGTACAGTCACAGATAATATGTGAACTAATGATACTGTAAACCAATTACCTCAATTTTCTGCTGTCTTAATTTGGAATAAGAAGAATTACATTGTATACAGCATTTTTATTTGATTTTGATAACAGCATGTCCAGGACTATCATCCCTTAGCTAGAGACTGAACACAGTAACCAATGTGTTTGCAGTTTGGTTACTTACTGAGAATAGCAGATGAAAAGCATTCACTGTGAATTTTTTTTTATTCGTTCATGGGATGTAGGCGTCGCTGGCGAGGCTGGCATTTATTGCCCATCCCTAATTGCCCTTGAGAAGGTGGTGGTGAGCCACCTTCTTGAACCGCTGCAGTCCATGTGGTGAAGGTTCTCCCACAGTGCTGTTAGGTAGGGAGTTCCAAGATTTTGACCCTGCGACGATGAAGGAACGGTGATATATTTCCAAGTTGGGATGGTGTGTGACTTGGAGAGGAACGTGCAGGTGGTGTGGTTCCCTTGTCCTTCTAGGTGGTAGAGGTCGTGGGTTTGGGAGGTGCTGTCGAAGAAGCCTTAGCGAGTTGCTACAGTGCACCCTGTGGATGGTACACACTGCAGCCACAGTGCGCCGGTGGTGAAGGGAGTGAATGTTTAGGGTCCTGGATGGAGTGTCAATCAAGCGGGCTGCTTTTTCCTGGATGGTGTCGAGCTTCTTGAGTGTTGTTGGAGCTGCACTCATCCAGGCAAGTGGAGAGTATTCCATCACACTCCTGACTTGTGCCTTGTAGATGGTGGAAAGGCTTTGGGGATTCAGGAGGTGAGTCACTCGCTGCAGAATACCCAGCCTCTGACCTGCTCTTGTAGTCACAGTATTTATGTGGCTGGTCCAGTTAAGTTTCTGGTCAATGGTGACCCCCAGGATGTTGATGGTGGGGGACTCGGTGATGGTAATGCCATTGAACGTCAAGGGGAGGTGGTTAGACTTTCTCTTGTTGGTAATGGTCATTGCCTGGCACTTGTTTGGTGCGAATGTTACTTGCCACTTATCAGCCCAAGCCTGGATGTTGTCCAGATCTTGCTGCATGCGGGCATGGACAGCTTCATTATCTGAGGGGTTGCGAATGGAACTGAACAATCATCAGCGAACATCCCCATTTATGACCTTATGATGGAGGGAAGGTCATTGATGAAGCAGCTGACGATGGTTGGGCCTAGGACACTGCCCTAAGGAACTCCGGCAGCAATGTCCTGGGGCTGAGATGATTGGCCTCCAACAACCACTCCCATCTTCCTTTGTGCTAGGTATGACTCCAGCCACTGGAGAGTTTTCCCCCTAATTCCCCCTAATTGGTGGTGTAATTTTGATCCTTTTTCAGCTCATTTACCGTAAAGTGCATCCCTCTTTACAGAAGAAGCTTTTCTCCATGTGAACCTCTTTGTGTATTTGGGTGTATTTGTGCTCACACTGCAATCAAACGTAATGTTTTCATGTCGAATTCTAACAAATCTAACATGTCATAAGAAATAGGAGCAGGAGTAGGCCATATGGCCCCTCGAGCCTGCTCCGCCATTCAACAAGATCATGGCTGATCTTCCACCTCAACGCCATTTTCCTGCACTATCCCCATATGCCTTGATGCCTTTAATATCTAGAAATCTATCGATCTCTATTTTGAATGTACTCAATGACTGAGCCTTCACAGCCCTCTGAGGTAGAGAACTCCAAAGATTCCCCACCCTCTGAGTGAAGAAATTTCTCCTCATCTCAGTCCTAAATGGCCTACCCCTTATTCTGAGACTGTGACCCCGGTTCTAGACTCTCCAGCCAGGGGAAACATCCTCCCTGCATCTACCCTGTCAAGCCCTGTAAGAATTTTAAATGTTTCAATTAAATCACTGCTCAGTCTTCTAAACTCTAGAGAATACAGGTCTAGTCTACTCAATCTCTCCTCATACGACAATCCCGCCATCCCAGGAATCAGTCTGGTGAACCTTCGTTGCACTCCCGCTATGGCAAGTATATGCTTTCTTAGGTAAGGAGACCAAAATTATTTTCTAAGTGTCCTGCTATCACATCCTTTATAATAGATTCTAACATTTTCCCTACAACTGATGTCAGGCTAACAGGTCTGTAGTTCCCTGTTTTCTCTCTCCCTCCTTTCTTAAATAGTGGGGTTACATTTGCTACCCTCCAATCTGCAGAAACCATTCCAGAATTTATAGACTTTTGGAAGATGACAACCAAAGCATCCACTATCTCTATAGCCACCTCTTTCAAAACCCCGAGATATAGATCATCAGGTCCTTGGGATTTATCGACTTTCAGTCCCATTAATTTCTCGAATACTATTTTTTTACTGTCAACAAGCATCACGCTTTGCTGTATAGAATGTGAAACGTTTGCCTATACATTACCCTGCAGCTGTTGCTAATAACAAAGCTGGTACATTATTTTACATTTGGGTCTAGTGCTGATACCTACCTGTGAAACGCACAGTGTGGAGTAGGGTTTTAATTAAAATATCAGTGTGAATGAAATATTTAAAGACCTTCACCACATTCACAAAGTCAGTGAGGCGAGGAACTAGCTTCTTGGTTGCAGTCTGGAAGGCACAGTTAGTAGATTTTTAACTGATTTCAGCAGAAGAAAAATTCCCCTACCAGTTTCCCACAAATCAATCAAAAAAAATTCCAAAGGCACAAAAGCAGTTCTGTCGGTGAAAAAAATAATGCCTCCACTCAGAATTCAGTATTCAATCAACGGCAATCATCACCTTTATCCTTGGTTCAGCCATTGGAAAGCAGGAGGAAGGAATAATAATGGAGATGTACCAAATTTTTCTTTGCATGGGTTATGTCCTCCTCTTATCGCTCCAAATCCTTCACTTGTGCTTAACTTTCCCCCCAAAATGTGTCACTTAACCTGTGCAAATGATTTCTCCCACTCCACCACAGTAACTTGAGTGGAAACCCTGTTTACATGCGTAAATGGAGTTTCCGTCGAACCTCCACTGCAGTTACGGAGAAGGTCAGAGGAAATTTACTCCCTTTACGTTTACCACTCCACACATTTAGTAGAGAGCAGAAAATTGCTCCACTGCAGGCATGCAAAAGAAAATCGAGGAGTAGAAATTAGACCTCATTGCACCCATTTTACAGGCGTAAAACAGACACAACAAGGGCCAGTTTCAGGGACCACCGGCCCTGAAGAACACCTGAAAACATCCAACTCGATATTGGCTTGGGCTATTGTTCAGGCGTTCCTGGCGGCTGCCTAAAACAGATGTTAGACCCCTTACATGTGTAAATGAGGGGCCTAACCAATTTTAGCTTGCCTCTACCAAATTGGACATTGCAGAGCAGAGCAGGAGCTGGGCCTGCTCCACTCCGGGATTCTTCCACCGGCCACTGCAGCCTAAGCAACGACCATGTCAAAATGTTAGTTTTTAAAAAAAAAATTCCTGTGGAGCCTGGAGGAGCAGGCGCGATTGCCCCCCCTCCCTGCGCCGGTTACCGCCATCAACCTCCTTCTCAGGACTTACCTTTGGACTGCTGCCAGCAAGGCAAGTAGCCCAAAATTCATTTTTTTAAAACTGACCAAGCATTACAAT
Source organism: Heptranchias perlo (assembly GCF_035084215.1). Taxonomy (NCBI): domain Eukaryota; kingdom Metazoa; phylum Chordata; class Chondrichthyes; order Hexanchiformes; family Hexanchidae; genus Heptranchias; species Heptranchias perlo. Next base: position 42,864,015 of record NC_090325.1, read on the forward strand.
AGTGACTTCACTTCGAGAAACATATTCTGTGAAGCACTTTAGGATGGGTGGAGGTCATGAAAAGCACTATATAAATGCAAGTTCTTTCTTTAGTATTGAACTAACCACTGGAAGGTGCAGAAAAACAGCATGGATTGGCCTTTCAATCCCCACATAGGCTGGCTTAGACTGGGAAATCAAGGTATGGGGAATAATTTCAACTTCTTTGGATTTATTTTCATAAATCATGATAAAAATGCTTGGAGGTTATACAGTAAAAATTTCCAGTTTCACTGTAATCAAATAAATCTTGCAAGACCGAAATTTTGTGACACTACTTCAGAAGATATCCAATATGATTGCTGTTATGGTTCGGTTATCAACTAGTTTCAACAGTTATTAGATCACATTGTTGAAATGTATAATTTCCCTTAAGGACCCTGGAAGACTCTCCCTTGCAAGATGACGCATCCCCTTTAATTGCAGACGGCACCTTTTTGAGCTGCTGTACATCACCAGAACAACCAGAGGAATCACACAGTATTTGCAGCATCATTTGAACTAGCACAACTTTAACTGCTCCCCCAACAGGCCATCGCAGATACTTCAGCACATGGCCACACCTGGTGGATCCGGATTGTGGACTAGTTTTCGGTTGTTCCAGTGGACTCCCACCGAGGTTAGGAGTACATGGAAGAGCCGCAGATTATCAGCCCCAATTTCTTTTACTAAACTACCATTATAAACCAAGTCTAGTAAAATAACATCTTTAATTTTACACACAGAGGAAGATAAACCCTAATAGATATACAGTATAAATAGAAATTGTTGGAAGCATATAGCCAGTTCATTACTAAAAAGTTATGTTTAATGTCGATAACTTTAATCAGAATTCTGACCTGCTGTTAACCTATCATTTCTCTTTTCAGATGTTAACAGACTTGCTGTGTAATCCAGCATTTTCTGTTTTGATTGTATATTTGCAGTTTTTTCTTTTGATCTCTGATATAGCATATATTGCCTATGGCTTTCCAAAGAAAATATCCGAAGCACTCTTCTCTTTTAACCATAGTTCTTGCATAATTTCTTTGTACTTCCCAAAAAGAAAAAAAAAGTTCTTGATAGAAGTTACATGATGCAGAACAGTGGGATACATGGTTGTTTTCTTTTATATCAGATCAGTTAAAACTAATGAATGACAAAATCAATAGTTGGCACTAAAGGCCCTGGTTCATGTATTAGTAACTGTGACTGTATCAACCAAGTCATTAAGGTAAGGCTTGATGGATATCCTTATTTAAAACCCAATTAAAAAATGTTAATTGCAGAAAGAAACTTGCTTCCGCACACAATTTGAGGAAATTCCATCTTTTACTGAGAATTCAAAGACATATTTGATTGTTTTGGATCAGGAATAGTTAAATTCTGCTATTGGTGATAAATGGCCTTAGATTGTGATAATTATGTTGTAGTAAATTGTGATTATGAGAAAAATCAAATTTTCAATGGTGGTGATGATACCATAATGCCATATAGTCATGTGACACAATGTGTATTGTAATTAGTCGGTGGCAATTTGTTATTATTTGTCTGCTTACTTTATGGAATAATAGTGCCCTAATTTTTGTTATGACATCCAACTATTCCATTACAACATCATGATTACCACAATCATCGTTCTAGCACATTCACATTACTGGCAGTCATTGAATCTGTTACTATTGTTGCAACAATTGCCTTGAATTCTCATTGAAATAATGAAAATTCCATAAATGCCTGTGTTGTAATTAACCTGTGACTGCATTATGCAGAGTAATGTACAATATTTTTTGATTTATGTCCCTGCGATGTCTCTAAGTTTATTTACTATCTTGGCACCAGTATGTTACAAGGAAAGTCACACAGCTTTAATGCTGTGTGATACTCTCAATTCATCGCTTCAAATTGCGTTCACCGCCAGTTACAGATACATAACCAACAGTATTTCACCCTAGTTATACAGCACAAAATGTTCTCTCCGGTCACAGTTAAAGGGGATATAGAATGATAATTTCATGCACTCACCATTACCTTTTACTAATATTCTAGTGACCGCACTAATGTTTGTTTGCTTGCAGGGTGGAACGATTTCATATCTGTTGTTATGCTGACTACTGAGTCATTTTTATGGAATGCAGCTGGTTAAGTTACCTCTCAGTCTCACTATTGGAGAAATAGGTATTATTCCATCTCACAGACTGAAGCTATTGTTTTCCTATAATTAGCATTGGCTAGAGATCACAAGAACATTGATTTGGTTCCACCTCTGCCTGACGCATAGTGGGCATACGTCACAGCTCAAAACTCCTTTAATTCAGCTATTAACCCTCCAAGAGGCACTGGGGCTGATAGCCATTTATATCACTGAGATCAACAGTAAAAATGTTAACCTGTATGTGCTGATGTTGCTGCCAGCGATTTATTGGAGACCCATCTGAGAGGTTGATCTTCACTGGCATAAATGTCCTACTCCTGGTGTCAGTGTCCTACCTTTAACCTGCAAACTTGTAAATCAGGGATGCTGCTTTATTTTTGCTCTGCCTAATCATATAACCTAACATTTTTAATTTATACTATTATTTATCTACTTCTAATGAGTTTAATGCATTTATATAGGATCTGTGGTCTGATATGTGCTTGATGTACTTGTGTTTTTTAAATATATTTTAATTAGAGGGATTTAAACTTTATTGCATTTAAATTTTGAATTTAAATAATTTGAAGTTATGTGTCATCCAAGATTTAACTGTAAAATAAAATGTAAAAAAAACAAATTAAGCATTTCAGACTTGCTTTCCTTTCACCTCTAGTAACTACAAAAAAAAGCCCAAGGAACAACAGCTTTAAGCTATGAGGACACTTTACAATTCAGTAACAGGATAGATAGAGAGAAACTATTTCCTCTGGTAGGGAATCGAGAAAAAGGGGGCATAATCTTAACATTAGAGCTAGGCCATTTAGGAGTGAAATCAGGAAGCCCTTTTTTCACACAAAGGATAGTGGAAATCTGGAACTCTGTCCCTCAAACGGCTGTGGATTTTCCAAGACTGAAATCGACAGATTTTTGTTAGGTAAGGGTATCAAGGGATATGGAGCAAAAGCGGGTAAATGGAGATGAGGTATAGATCAGCCATGATCTAGCTGAATGGCAGAACAATCTCGAGGGGCTGAATGGTCTACAAGTATGTTCCTATGTTCTGAAGTCAGGACAGTAGAACAAGATTAAAATTCACCTGGAAATCAGGATGTCCTGATTAAATCTCATGCAAATTGAAAGAGATATGGGGTGTGATTTTGACTCCGAGCAGGAATGGGATTGGGTGGGGGGGGCGGGGGTCAATTTGCAGAAGTAACAGGTTTCCCGGACGTCCTTACGATTTTGACATAAGGACGGCTTTTTTTTTTGTCGGTTTGCCGTCCAACTGACCGGCCTGATTGACAGACTGGTCTCAGACAGATGGGAGAGCAGCCAGGGAGAGACTGTGATCAGGTAAGTCTGCAGGTAAGTCTTTGTTTGTATGGATGGGGGGGGCATGGGGGGCACGGGTGGGCATGGACACGGGGGCATGGGCTGGCACAGGGGCATGGGTTGGCACGGGGATCATAGGCGGAGTCAGTCATGGGGGAGGGATCGGGGGTCAGTCACGGGGGGGGGGATGTTGGGATTGGCGGTCATCGTGGGGGTCCGCGATCGTTGAGGGGGATCGGGGTCATCGTGGGGGTCCGCGATCGTTCGGGGGGGGTCGGGGTCGGGGGTCCACGATCGTTGCGGGGGGGTCGGGGTCGGGGGGTCCACGATCGTTGCGGGGGGGTCGGGAGTCATTGCGGAGGTCCGTGATTGTTTGGGGGGGGTCGGGGTCGGGGGTTCACGATCATTGGGGAGGGCGGTGGCAATCGGGGGGGGGGGGGGGTCTGCGATCGTTGGGGTGTTGCTGCAGGTAGGCTTGTTGGGCCTGGGGGAAGCACTCCTGCTCCTCCGGGGCAACAAGCTGTGCCAGAAAGGCACCCACCTGTTCGTCTCGGGTCTTCTCGCCTCCTTTCATGTGGCGTGAAAGTGAAGGCATGGGAATCCCAGCCCCCTGGGGTTGAAATCGGAAACTGTGGAAAAATGGAGTCCTGCCCCGGTGAATCAGGCGGGTTGGGGGCAGGTCTGAAATGGTTGCGATTTTGAATGCCCCTCCACCCCCAAGCCACCCATTTTTCATTTTTAAAATCGTGCCCATGGTTAGCAACAACAAAAAAACAAGCAGCACTTTCACCAGAGATGGCACTCACATGCACATTGCTGTCATGCCAGCTCACCTCTGTACAGGTAATAAAGCATTTTCACTGCCATTCCTAACCACAAACCTCCTGAGCTTTCAATAGGGCCAGACTAACCTCAGATATTCCAGAAATATAGCTTGGTTGCAAATTTCTTTAAAAATATGACAGCACGATGTTTTTAGAAAATGTATCCATCAATATCTCATAATATATCATTTAGTACCAACTATTTTTAAAGCATTAACGTGATGTGAAAAACAGAACTGCACAAGCAACCACTTGGTAATCAAATGTCTACAAACTGCCTAAAGAATGCAGTCAGTGTGTTCCATTGTATGTTTAACATGTGCTGCAGATATTGGAGACTAGAAAGGAAAGAATTTATTATACAGTCTGAATTGTTTCCATTAATACATTACCCAGTGAAGAATACAGTTCTTTTACTTTTACTACAGAAAGTTATTATTTGTGTTTCCTTTATAGCTTTATAATTTAAGTCCAGATTTTCTGCTTGCTCAGAACTCGCACGGACCCTAGCCCATCGGGAGCGTATAACAGAAAATCGCTTGTGCCCAGCACACAATTTTCCATCCATTCATTTAATCAATCAGATGGAAAATCATGAGCTTCACACACAAAATTTCCTGGGATGTGCTCCCAATGGACAAGGCTCTTCGTCAAGAGTGGGCGAATGGAAAAATTGCCCTATAGCTCTCCTCTTTTGCTCTCATTTCTCTGTCATAACATGTAAGAAAAGTAACACCAGAAATGGATACTACTTTTCAGGAGCAATGAAATCTGTGGCATCCTTGTAAAGCAGTACCAATGAAACTGACATGATTTTATTCTTTAAGACAGTATCCTCTTTCTTTGTTGGAGTTTATAGGTGATATCTAATAATTCCACCAAATGTTAACATGATGGAGGTGTAGACTCCCTTTCTCTGGTATTACCAGTTACTTTCTCTTAGACTTGCCCCCATTTAGTTAACTTCCTTATGGAATATTAGGCATTTTTTTAAAACTGACTTCCAAAGGAAACTCCAGCATATTTATTCTCACACTTTCACTCATTGATTGCTTTCCACAGATGATATTTACATCATTCCATAAACACAGGAACCATAGGGGGTAAAATTCTACTTTGGCAGGGGCGCAAAATGGGCAGTAGTGGATCGGCCACCTGTTATACACCCTGTCCGTTACACCCCCTGCCCGTTATACCGCCCCCCCCCCCTTCTGATTTTCTTTTCCATTGAAGGTAGTGGAAAGGAAAATCAGGTGGGTATATAACGGGCAGCCAATCTGCTACCGCCCTTTTTGCACCTCTGCTGAAGTAGAATTTTGCCCCTATTATGTCACTTGATGTATTTGGCTCATCTTTCTCTATAATTATCCTTATAATCTTTCAATCCTGTTTCCAACCAGATATTTGTCCAGTCAATTTTTAAGTAATGAACCTATTGAGAACTCCTGTTGGGAATTTGTTCCCTATCACCACTAGTCTGTAGGAAAAGCTTCCAATCTCTAGCTTCCCTTGAATCTTCTTAATTTTATCCTGTTTTCTCTAATTTTGTGCTCAGTTTTGTCCAAGTTAAATCATTTGTTTATATTCACATTGTAAGCTTCTCAACCATTTAAAGTCCTGAAAGATGTGTCTTTTCAGTATCCATTTCTCATTGAAAGCAAGTTCAGTTCAGTGAGTCTCTGTTGATAATTTGAAGCCCTGAGTTCCAGAATCATTCTTGTTAAAATCTTCTTTAAACCCTCTTAAACCATTAAACCAAATATGCCTTTGTCAATGATCTGTACAAGGCTGGAATAACTTGCTTCAATCTTTAATAAAAGGTCCTTGTGATAAAACCTCCTTGTGATGGAACCCAGTACTTGAATAGATTTGCTGAGAACAGGTTCACAGTGACTGGATATTTTCAGTTAATGGTCAGAATCACATTCAAATCCTTTTCCCCTTTGCTAATAAATACTCCATTTTCATGTATGCACTTTTCATGGTTCCTTTTGCAATATACATTACCTTACATTTAAATTCTGGTTTTCCCTAACCCATCTGCTTAATTGATTCAGATCTCTTTGAACGCTGTCAATCTCTCTTGCTTCTTGTCACTTACCCACATACTTCAGTGTCAAAGATTAGAAGATTGCCAACACTCTGCACCATATCATTTAGGAATACTGTAAATAGCAGGGGAACAAGAACATACCTCTGCTGGCAGTCACCCCGACAGAATTTTTCCCATTGATCATCACCACCTGTTTTCCATCACCAAAACAATTTAAATCCAGCCGGATAAGTTGTTTTTAGTTTTGAGCCTAAATCTTTTCATCGAGTTTTCTCCCCTGCTCTGCTGAAAGCAGTGATTCATGCTGGGGTCAGGTTCTGCTGGTGCCAGCAGCCTCACCCAAGTGGCCTTTCTTGAGGTGTGAGCCCAGATATTGAGTGCTGGCAGATTATGAGTGGGATTGGTGGGGGGGCGGTGAACATTGGCTGTCATACTTTGGGTTATTTCTCTTGATATTCTCTTGGGTTCACTGTTACTGGTCACTCCCATAACCAGACCTCACATCCCCTAGGTTCCAGAGTGCACCTCTTTCTGCCCATTATCCAAATAAACAATAGCATTAGGGATTGCAACAGAGAACCCTTACTCTGTACACCATCTACTGGAATATGTCCTCCTCTCTTTGAAAGCGGACTGGACACACACTCTCACCAGATTGAGATGCAGACTTTGAATCAATGGCTTTATTTACACAAAGTAGGTAATTAAACAGTAACGTAGTTCAACACAGTGAAATATATATTGCGGTACACTTTTCATGGTTTGATTAAAACGAATACCATTCATCAATATCGAATGAAGATAATCTTTGACAATGCCATAAGATGATCTCCATTGAACGTGACTGCTCTGGTCAGTTGACACCTCAATTTTATCAATTCCCATATATGAAGAATGCTATATTCAGCTCATCTAGAAATGAACTAATGTGTTCTCCATCGAGAAATATCCTGTGGGATCCTGCTTTAACCCTTTACATGCTGATTCTAGCAATACAATATTAATACAGTCAAAAAAATATGCATTTGCCACAACAACCAAACCTGATATTCGCACGCCTGTATGTTCCAGCAGGGGTCGCTAGATACTGATCATGAAAAGGATCCGAGCTGAATTTTTTCATCCTTATCTCAGAAGCACTGAGACCAATGTTAATGCCCTTTCCGCTGTCTTTGCTGAGAGCTGCTAAGTTAGCACACACTAGGGATGGAACCAATTTTGTGAGAATCAGTACTATACTACGTAAAATATTTCCATTTTAGGAGAAACTTTAATCTTCTTGAACAGCCATGTATGTGGAAATGCCCCAAATGCCTTCTGAAAATACAAGTAAATTACATGCACTCAATACCTCATGTCCACTGATTCAGTTACCTCCTCACAGAATTTCAGTAGATTTATGAAGAAGTCAACTTATAATTTAAATATTTTCAAAGAGTAATGAGGGATTCACCAAGGATCTGGCACCTTGGCATCCCACTACAAGCAACTTTCAAACTTTCTTGATGGCCAATTTGGCCAGCCTCCTATTAGTTATTTTCATTGGATTCAGATGGTAATCTTGTTTCTATGGGAGCCTTGGATTGAACGTAGATAGAGAATGGAAATGTTCTTTGATGCTGTCCTGAGACTATATTGGAATGGGACCCTAACATTTTAGTTCATGTGCGCCATATGTAAGGTGATATCCTATGATCATCACTAAATGAAAGAAGAGAAAATGTAACCTCTAAAATTCTGTCAACCACCAGATAAGCACAAACATTCTAGGAGCACTTGTCAGGATGTCCCAGTTGTGTAGAGGTTAAGGGAAATTCTCTTCTTGCAAACTGGTATATAAAATTAAATTCTGCATGGCGAGGATCCAGTATGAATTTCTTAATCACCACAAAATCCAAAGCACTGTAAATCGGATATGCTGCCCTCCACTTCCAATTCATATTTCTGTTGAGTGAGGCTGCACACTGGGGGCAGAGCCATGCAAAATTTACCCGATCATTCTAAGTGTCATGAGTGGAAATAGCTATATATTTATTGGTGTCTTTTAGTCATCCTTTGTACCTCTGTCCTTATGTGTAGCTCACACATACACTTCTAGCAAAGTCACTGGAGTGGAAATCTTGGCTGGTTTTTTTATTCCCTCACGAGGCCAATGCTAAGGTCAATTGTAATATATCCCTCCATAACTCTCTAGCTGTGATTAGCTAAGTCAATGCAAACCAGTGATAAAATCCCAGATCTTTCTGGTCTGTACTGTTTAATACAATGCCACATGGTGAATTTTCCCACTAACTTGTTAGAGGAGCTCAGTACGATAAAAAATTTACATAAAGAAGCAGAAAACAAAAACTCTAAAAATCAAAATTTTTAAATCAAAATAGATCAAAGGTTTTATAGCACTGTGTAAAATTACTAATATTATTTCAACATCAATTCTACATTAAAATAATGACTACACTTCAAAAGTACTTCTGTAAAGCGCTTTGGGACATTGAGGTTGTAAAAGGCACTATATAAATGCATGTCTTTTTTTCCCCAAATTATAACATTGCAAGTATCGGCTACGTTCTGTAATTTCAATGATATAATCTATTATTGACATCGGTAAAATGAAGAGTTGCATCCAGAAAATAATACAATAAAGATTTTTTATTATTATTATTGAGAAACCTAGGTGAAGAGCTAGGGCTAATAGTGCAGGATAAAACCACCAGGTTTGGAATAAAAAGACAAAATGGGCATGATTTTAGCTGGGACCGGGAACCCAATCCGTCTTTAGATATTCGCGTGGGGAACCCAGAAGCCAAATGAGTGCATCACAATCTGCGATCGCAACTCAATTGAAGGTGAGTATTTGTGCTTCTGGGTTTCCCACAGACTGATAGACTGGCTGCCTGTTGAGAGGGAATGGAGCCGCGAACCGGAGAGGGGGGAGGGAGGGAGAGAGATCGTGGGCCCTGGAAGAAATTGGAGGGGTGGGGGGAGGTGGGGGGACATGGGCATCATTGGGTGGGCCTTGGATACAATCAAGGCACCCAATATCGAGGTGGGAGGGGTCCAGCATTGGGGGGATCCGGCATTGGTGGGGGGGGGTCCAACATCGGCTGGGGTAGGGGGTGGAAATCGGACGATCATGGAGTCATGTCGCGCTAGTTGAGCTTGTTGGGCCTGGATGAAGCACTCCTGCTTCCCCAGCCCACAAACATTGCAATAAAGGCTCTCACCTCATGGATCCAGCCCTTCCTGCCTGCTTTCACCTGACATGAATCAGAAGCGATGGGAAACCCAAACAGGTAAGGTTAAATTTGTTTTACTTTTGTATTACACAAAAATTAAGTACTGCAACTATCACAATGAGGTACACTGCCCCTTTAATTATCGGCCCACCGGCTTTAAGTGGGGGCAGGACTTCCAGGTGTCCGTCGCACGCACACCAAAAATCCACTATTTTGACTGTCCACCTGCCCCCAGCCCACCCGTTCTTGGAGGTTAAAATTACCCCCAATAAATTAAATCATGAGGTGATGTTTAAATTAGGGATGGGCAATAAATGCCGGCCTTGCCAGCGACGCCCACATCCCGTGAACGAATAAAAAAATAAATAAATAAAAACAACCTTGAGTTTTAAAAGCCAATGGGTTGTAGGAGGAAGAAAAGATAAAAGGAGGTAAGGGGATGCACAGATTTTAGGTCATTGAAAGAATAAATTAGAGTGGAAAACGTTCATTAGTAAGTTAAGGAATTAAAATTATAATAATTTGTAAATTGACCTCTCACTCCCTCTGGCCTCATTTACATTGTACAAATCTTGCACCTGCTCACCGTTTTATATTCTGCTCAGATCAGTGTATGTCATGATCAGCCAATGGCTATTCTGTTCCACACATTTACATCTCTCTCGCTTTTCAGCATGCAATGTCTCAGCTTTGAGGTCAACTCGGTGCAGAAAATGTAAGGAGAAAGTCAAGAGGTTTGGAGAACAAAGACTGGGGAAGACAGAAGATGGCTTATAGCAGTACAGCACTGGAACTGTCAGAAAAAAATGTAGAAAAAAGATTTGAGCTCAACACGGGAGACAGAATGCTATGGCTGCATCTGTAAAGTTAAAATTCCTGTTATTGAGATTACTGATGAATTGATTTATTGAAATATCATACTCTGTATAGACACTGTAGTGTTAAAATAGCACTCAGTGATAGAGCATACAACAAAGCAACCTTTTCACCTCTGAGACTAGGGTTTGAATCCAAATTAGATAGATGAGATGAAGGCCTCGTGTCTGATGACTGTTAAGGGTTGTAACTTAAATAAGTTTGTGATGTCTTTAAGTCAACTGTACAAACGGTTATCATAATTCACAACGGACACAAAAAAAGGTGAAAGAAAATCTGCTATCAAACTTCTGTAATCCAGCAGGAAGTGAGATTTTGACAAATATTTGACACAAAATGTCAGAAGCCATCATACTACCATTCATACATATCATGGAGGATTGGCCATTTAATCCTCCTCCTGTCACAGGCAGGTCAAGGGATAAGCATACCGTATAATTATAATTTTGAGATGAATGGAGTATTGCCGTAGAGAATGTGTCATACATTTTGCTTTTATTAGGCTTTTTTGTGCCTATTTAGAATTCAATGAGGAGAAAGGTCCTTCATAATCTTTATTTAAATAGTGAAAGCAATTTAAAGACTATATTTTGCTTCAATTTTTTTCTTTCAGAATCAACATCCTGTGTAATCACAAATTAACTATTCTATAGGATTCTTCTAACAGGCCAACAAATCCATTCTTGTAAGTATTATGCTGTTGGAGCCTGTGTGAACACTAAGCTGGTGCCAAGAATAGCAGCCTAAATCAATCATGGAGATAAGAGGATTTTCTAATACATTTTCCTTTGTTCAATAAATTAATCCAAAGAAATTCTTTACATTACAGAGACATTAGATATAAAATATCTTGAAAATATTTAATGTCTTAATTGAAACCAATTAATCAGCTGAGCATTGGGATCTGGAGGTTACATGGTTACTCTCAACCTGTAAAGAGATGACTGGCAGAATATGTAAACCTATGATCATGAATACTGACCAGATTTTTTTTAAACTGAGCAACTTAAGTGAGAGGTTAAGGCCCATAGTACAGAATAACATCATGTTTGAAAAGAGTAAATAAAAGGATGAGATATATGAAGAAATAGTGACTAGGTAATACCAAGCTTGGGTTTTAAAAGCCTTAAGATATGACCAGAATAATTCTTACAAGAACAAACAGGTGATTTGTTATTATAATTTATTTTAGATTGAAAGAAAGTGACTTCCTTTCTCACCCCAACCCCAAAGTTCTATGGCAGCCCTGAGTCATGGGTTTACAGCCCAAATTTTAGGAATTTCCTGAGCTAGCGGGGCAACATTTCTTACCTTACGTGCAGAAATCATCTTGTATGAAATGAATACTTTCGGGGGAAAAAAGTAATGTGTAACCTCACTGTAATCAGGATCACTACCCATTTGGCTTTGAACTGAACAGTTGAGATTTTGAGTGGACTATCTGGAAATTTCTAAAGTGTAAATCAGACACCAAAAATAAGTCATTTTTTTCTTACGATGTGGAAACATATGAAGGTCTTTATTTAGCTTTCAGGGTCAGCAAAGCAAACTTCAATACTCTGGTCATGATCATATACCATGCCCCACTGCCGCCTCCCCCCCCACCGGTCTAGTTCTGAACTTGAGGCAATGTGGAAAACCCTTTTTTCATTCTTTAAAAAAAAACTTTTATGTTGTTTTGTTTTCAAGCATAGTTCTAAAGGCATGACGGCCTCTGGAGGCCCCACTCGCTAAGCTGAGAAAATTCCAGTTTGTTTTACACATTACCAAAAATTGCAAGTCAAGAGCATAAGCTGCAAATGTAACACACAATAGATTACCAGCCATACATTCTACACCATGTAAAATGGTCTATTTTGTGCAAAAGTTTCTAATAGATTTAACAGACATGAGATCCTGAGTCTTGAGGTTTGCTTTGCTGATGAAAATTCAATGGATCACCTCATACGACATAGAAATAAGCAGAAAAATTGACTTTCATTATTTTATAAACAAATTTTGGTGTCTATGGAAGAACGTGCAAACTTGTAGTACCTAATACACTTAACAAAAATTCTTGGCAGATATGGCTCCAGAGAGTGAGATAAGGCGTAAATTCCTTCAGCTATGTTTCAGCTCTACAGGAAATGAAAAGGTTGGTGGTGGGTTAAAAGAACAATTTTGTCCAGAGGATGCTAGGCTGCAACCTGAGAAAACTTTAAAAGGGGTGGGTTTGATGTAAAACATATGAACCAACCAGACTAAAGTTAATAAGTCAGTCTAATCAATTATTTCAATCAGAAAGATAAGAAAGATACCCTCCCCCTCTGATAAAAGGGTTTGGGTTCACTATCAGTTTGAAAGAATGAGCGTCATCTTCAGTAACCCTTTCAACGATGATGGCATTGGATTGGAGGACACAGTTTGATTTCCTCAGTTTGTTCAGTTCCATATCTGAGTTGTACTCAAAAGGGGAGCTAGGCAGACGTTGCAATATGGAAGAAGAAAAATTGAGCTAAGATGCCTTGCCTAGGCAGTATCTCACACCCAAAGTCAATGCAAAAAGGATCAGGAGTAGCTGCAACAGAGACCTGTTTCAACAACTTGCATCTATATAGCGCCTTTAACATAGTAAAACCTCCCAAGGCGCTTCACAGGAGCATAATCAGATAGAAATTGGCACCGAGCCAAAGAAAGAGACATTAGAACAGATGATCAAAAGCTTGGTCAAAGAAGTAGGTTTTAAGGAGCGTCTTATAGGAGGAGAGAGAAGTGTAGAGGCAGAGTGGTTTAGGAAGATAATTCCAGAGCTTAAGGCCTAGGCAGCTGAAGGCAAATGATGGGGAAAAGGAAATGGAGGCACACAAGAGACCAGAATTGGAGGAACACAGAGTTTTTGGGGGGTTTTAGGGCTGGATGAGGTTACAGAGATAGGGAGGGCGAGACCATGGACAGATTTAAACATGAGGATGAGAATTTTAAAATTGAGACGTTGGTGGATCAGGAGCTAATTTAGGTCAGCGAGCACAGGGATGATGGATGAACAGGACTTGGTGCGAGTTAGAACAACAACAATTTGCATTTATATTGTGCCTTTAACATAGGACAACGTCCCAAGGCACTTTACAGGAGCATAATTAGGCAAAAATTGACACCGAGCCAAAGATGAGTGACGAAAAGCTTGGTTAAATAGGTAGGTTTTAAGGAGGGTCTTAAAGGTGGAGAGGCAGAAAGGTTTAAAAAATTTGAATAAATTACATAAAAGTTACATTGGAAAAAGCAATAATAATAAACTGTTGTCAATGACAAACATCCTCTAATTTCTTCTGTTGATTTTTTAAAAACGAATATTTTTTCTGTTGGTTTTGTGACCAATATCTTTCTTTAAACCGAAAGTTCTGATTGGGGAACTAGTTGAGAACAGTTACTGAGCACAATCATGCAAAATGTTGCATTAATGATGCATTATTGCTTTGAAATGAAGTGTTTGGAAATAGTTCTTCCCAGGAAAAGCCCACTTGAAAATTGGGATTCCAGAACATCCATATTGGCATCGGATATATTTGTTGAAACGCTAGTTCCTGCAGTGTGATTTCAACTCAACTTATAACAATATTCAGGCACATAGCAGGGTATTGCAACCATTGCACTAGGATGGCAATGGTTCTTAAAAAGAATAGTGATGCTGAAGCTATTGTTGTTTGCTGAACCTTTTGTATGGTCAGCCTCAGTAACTCCTAACGAGATAAACCAGTACTAATATTTTAAAAAATCAAGACTCCCCTACTGGTACAGTTAATAAATGCACTGCCCAGTGTGGAATTGAACCATACCGAGGAAAAACGCTTCCAGTATTGATTCCCAATTTGTGCTGAGTTATCTCAGCTATGCCAGGATGGTAGCAGGGAGTTATAATTGGCCTCAGTGTCCCAAGGCTAATGAGGTGAAAAATCAACTAGAGCTCTTGATATTATGGACCAAGGGGTACAGTAGTGTAGAACATTATGTTAACGGACTAGTAATCCAAAGACCTAGATTAATAATTCAGAGAACATATTAAATAGAGAATATTTCACAGATGTAAGATATAATAAGTTTCTTCAAAAGTAAGACTAACTGAATAACCTGTGAATGGTAAAATCATAAATTGTGATGTTATGACTGATGCCTGTGGTGTTTTCTATTTTATCCTCTCCTCTAATGAAGGCACTAACATGGGTATGATGGTGTAGTGGTTATGTCACTAGACTAGTATTCCAGACACCTAGAATAATAATCCAGAGAACATGAGTTGAAATCCCACTGTGGCAGTTTGAGAAATTGAATTCAGTTTAAAAATCAGTAAAAAGTAACTATGAAACTTTTGGATTGTCATAAAAACATTAGGGAAGGGAACCTGCCCCCCTCACCCAGTCTAGCCTATATATGACTGCAGTCCCACACCAATGTGGTTGACTCTGAAGTGGCCTAGAAATATTTTAGAAAGTGGATAATGAATTATTGATTCTGATGTGTTAAGTATTTCCACGAGTAAGGCAACTCAAGTTATGTTCAGTGCTTGAGTGATAATTATGCATCCCATAATCATTCATTGTTATGATTATAATACATAATTAAAATTTTATTTCTTATACTAATTTATCATCAATATTTTAATCAAACTTTTCAGTTTAAATAAGAACTATTATGAACAGAAAAGGCACTTTGATTATCCCCATTATGTAATGTGAGCTGCTTATTGCCTTTCTCTAGAGAATGCACTTCAGAAATTCAAGGAGCTGTAATTAAGTATTAAATTCTCAGGGCTATCATGGCTCCAAATAAAACTAATTTTGCTGGGGAGTTAGGTGGCAGGTATAAACCCATAAATCTCTGACTGTTACAACATTGTAATTTACCACTTTTTCAATTGACTTTCAAAAATTTGATGGTGCTTGAACTTTGTGTACTGATGTCTCTTTATAATGCTTAGGCTGATGTTACAATCCAGTGCAGAAGCAGCTATGCATAGAATCTTACAGCACAGGAGGAGGCCATTCCGCCCATTGTGCCTGTGCCGGCTCTTTAAAAGAGCTATCCAATTAGTTCCACTCCCCTGCTCTTTCCCTCGTAGCCCTGCTTTGAAACTTTGAAATTGTCCTCCAACTACAGAACTGTGAAAATGAGCGGCAATCAGGCATAAACACATTGCTTGTTAGATATCCAGGCTTGTTAGATATCCAGGCATTTTTTGCATTCAAATCCATATTTTATGAAGCCATTATACTTTCGGGGGCATACACAGTTGTCTTATATGAAATAAGAAGGATGTTCATTAGTGTGAATGTAATAACTGGCTTTATTTGAGCCTTCCGGTCATTGCAATTAAGGAATTGCCATAGTTTTGGGAATAAAGTGCAAGAGGCAAGGCTGGTGTTTTTGCAATTGTCTTCATTAAAAAGTGCCAAATGGATGAACCTATTTGTATTCCTACCTAGGCCCCCTCCATTATGGATACTAGTGTCCGGCCAATTAGGTTCACTCACGTGATATTAAAAGGTGGCTGAGTGCACTGGACACAGCAAAGATTATTGGCCATGACAACATCCCAGCTGTAATGCTGAAGACCTGTGGACTAGAGCTAGCCGCTACCTTAGCAAAGATATTCCAGTACAGCTATGACACTAGCATCTACCCAATAACGTGGGCTCAGCCCTCAAAATGGACTGGGATTTTGTCGGGAATATCGGGTGACCGGCTGGGGCACTTCATCAGTCAGGTGACCGAACACCACTCGGGGGAAAAGCTACCCCATTGAGTTTTTAAAAATGCAATCACATTTAATTCAAGATGAGTATCATGGATCTAGCTGTTGACGAACAATATTTGATTAGTTCAGTCTGATTGATCATGCCTAAATTCTAATTGTCTTGAAACAATCAATTGATCTCGCCTAGCTCCACGGACAACAACTCATTAAAATATTTTTTAAACATATATTTCCTCAAAGCTTCATTGTACTTTTAAACATTTTTGTCTCCAAATGTTTGTTATTTTAATGAGTTCAGTGCGCTTGATAGACAATAAAAATTGTCAGTGAGATACAGCCTTAATATACCAAAAATTGAGATTAATCACAGTGACAAACATGATGTTGCAATTAAGTCACTGCTGAACAAACATCCAAGGATGTCTTCAGAAAGTCACATCATACACGGAGTCTTTATCATTTCAGAAAGGACGAGCTGATACCATTAGAATTCATCGTTCTTCCTATTCACATGACCTTTAGTTACCCTTTTTGTAATTCTCCTATATTTCTCATAGCACTGCGGTCGACAGCAGTTGCAGATTGCATAAAAGCACTCTGGGTAATTTGAGGATCTATAATTTGTCCCCTTGAAGGACCTCGAATAATTGAGGGGTGTGTGTGTGCGTTTTTTAAAGAACTTCTAGTTAAAGGGACATTGTCGGCTGGATTACTGTCCTGTAAGATAATTTGCCAGGCTGAAAAACCAAAGAAAACCAATCTTTTGAAAACACACATCACAAAAAATTGCATGGTGGAACATGAAACATCTGCCGTGGTATAAGCTTTCCCTGGTGCTAAACATGGCAGCATTACGGTGGGATTTTGGAGTTACTGTTCCTGGAAACTGCCTATTGAGATAATAACTTCCCTTTAACACCATAAGGACTTAAATAGTGTTACTACAACAAATCTTTTTATTTTGACCGTGGGGAATTTTGCGCTGATCAAGGTAAAGGATATTAGTGCTGGGTAAGGAACACTTTCCCATTTCACATTCCCAGTATCAGCATTAAGCAGAAGTTCCCTCTGCTCTTCTTCAACAATGTACTTCAGCCTCATCTTTAACACAGGCCCACTGCACTATCATTACTAGGATTAAAGAAATGTGCAGAACTATGGGGCGTTTCTTCATTTGATGTACTCTAAGTATAACTAAACATTTTTTTTAAGTGATAGGGGTTGGGTGGTACAGTGAATTAACACACTGGCCCTGATTTTGGTCATTGGCGTACATTGGGATTTTTTTCTGCATTTCCCACACCAGCTACTTTTTTTGGCTTTTCTGAATCAGATTGCCATTTAGTGCCAAATTAAGAGCAGTATAATGGTGTAGGTTCATGCTCACTAGGAACTGGGTGACAAATGTCCAAACTACTTTCAAATAGAGTTTTTCATCCCATCAATCTGTGTTAGATTGAAACCCAAATCCCAGAGGAAATAAGACCGTTGGGGGCTATGTTCATCTCTCTACTGGCGCGTCTTTCAGCTTGAACAAGACGGATAGTGAGAGGAAGATGGTAAAAAAAAATTACGGCCTGAAGCCTGAGCAATGAGATTTAGGTGGCTACGCAACCGCCAGAAACCGTCGGGGGCTTCATTATTCCAAGTTAATCGGGGTCCTATGATGTCTTTAGGACCTCAATGCCATGTTTATCACCATCAGCAAGGCACCCGTTCAGTGGTAAACCCTCCTACCATTCAAGGGCAGTGAAGGGGGGGAAATGATAATGTCCACTGAAATGAGGTCTGGGAATATTATTAATATAAAGATTTGGTAGTTTTGAGCCTTCAGGATTAACTGAATTGCCCTCCGTGCTCCTTCTTCTCATATTATAATCTATGTCCTCCCCCACCGGATGTCTAGCCCCCAAATTCAATCACTCCGTCCAATGTACGCCAATGACCAAAATCAGGGCCAGTGTGTTAATTCACTGTACCACAAAATCCCCTATCATTTAAAAATATTTAGTTATATTTAGAGAGGACATCATATGAAGAAACACCCCATAGTTTTGCATATTTCTTTAATTCTAGTAGACAATATTCAGCACTAGCTCTGGACAGAATATGACTGTCATGGGCCTGTTGTGTTATTATCAATTTTTATTATATAATTTAACACTATAATACACTTATTATTATAGAACTTCAACAAGCCAATTCATTTCTTATTCATTTCTAAAATCATACAGGTATCATTGCCTCCCAACAAGACAACAGTATGGGAAGTACACTGAGGTAGAATTCATGTTTTAATTCCTTCACATTTATTTTAGTTTCTAAAAACCATGCTTGTATTTCCTTATCATTAGCCCATCAGTAAGTTTGTTTAATATCCATTTCATTTGATTATTATTTCAGCTTCTTTCTTTTTTATTTGTTTTTCTACTCCTATTTAATGTCTACTCAACATTTTTGCATTTGGCTGGCTAATAAAGCATAGTAAGTAATCTCTGCTATGCAGAAACCGTTGTCTGGATTTTACAACCCTTCCAGGAGCATCACTTATGTTGGTGCCACGACCCTTATGGTAGTAGGCAAGTAAAGTATCACATTCCCCTCTCCCCTGTCAGTAGTAGCAGATTATGTTTGCAGTGTGCTCCTGCATAGAATGCTGAGTTTGTATTTAATGCAATATCTAAAGTGCCACCAACATAATACCACACAAATTTTGGGCACAAAGCCAACTTCAATCTCGCACCACACATTTCACTTCCAGGAGGTGTCAAATGGGCACACTCTCACCATTTATTACAATATTTTTTTTTCTAATAATCACAGTTCCCTGACGCACAAGGTATCCAGTGGCATTGGCACTATTATCAGTTTTTTTTTAAAGTACAACCTCCCCATTAGCCTATTGGGCAAATGCATGGTACAAATTGAGGGGGAAATGTGAAATGATCCACTTTGGTAGGAAGAATAGAAAAGCAGAATATTTTTTAAAATGTGAGAGACTAAGAAATGTTGGTATTCAGAGGGATTTGAGTGTCCTTGTACAAGAAACACAGAAATGTAACATGCAGGTACAGCAAGCAATTAGGAAGGCAAATGGTATGTTAGCCTTTATTGCAAGGGGGTTGGAGTATAAGAGTAAGGAGGTCTTGCTGCAATTATATTGGGCTCTGGTGAGACCACACCTGGAGTACTGTGTACAGTTTTGGTCTCCTTATCTAAGGAAGGATATACTTGCCTTAGAGGTGGTGCAACGAAGGTTCACTAGATTGATTCCTGGATGAGAGGGTTGTCCAATGAGAAGAGATTTAGTAGAATGGGCCTATACTCTCTGGAGTTTAGAAGAATGAGAGGTGATCTCATTGAAATGTATAAAATTCTTAGAGGGCTTGACAGGGTAGATGTTGAGAGACTGTTTCCCCTGGCTGGAGCTAGAACTAGGGGACATAGCCTCAAGATAAGAGGCCGGTCATTTAGGACCGAGATGAGGAAAAATTTCTTCACTCAGAGTTGTGAATCTTTGGAATTCTCTACCCCAGAGGGCTGTGGATATTCAGTCGTTGGGTATATTCAAGATTAGGATCAATTGATTTTTGGACACTTAGGGAGTCAAGGGATATGGGGATAGGGCAGGAAAGTGGAGTTGAGGTAGAAGATCAGCCATGATCTTATTGAATGGCGGAGCAGGCTCGAGGGGCCATATGGCCTACTTCTGCTCCTATTTCTTATGTTCTTAAAGCCATATCGATCAGAAAGGTTCCAGACACGATCCCATGTCTGTGCTGAATCAGTTGGCAGCAGTAAGGCTTGGCTTCAGCTCTGCCAGCCTAGAAAGGGGAAGAATATCAGCCAGGGTTCTTGCTCCTGACTGCTGTCTAGTGACACCTGCTGTAAATTACGTATGTAAGGATGTAAAATGGGACAGGATCTACTTCATCTATGATGCCCTCTAGCATCAAATATCCTACAGATACTCAATGTCAAAGCTCACACATGAAGCACAGTCACTTGGCTGAGGTACCACAGGGTGGGTGATACCCATATAACCATACCCCAGTAAGAGTCGCCAGCTTCAGGAGAGGAGGAAAAAAAGGGAAAAAAATAGCGGAAAACTAATGAAAACATTTTGGCTCATTCCACCACAAACAAGGATAATGAAAAATAAAGAGAAAAAAATTGCATTTATATAGTTCTTATGATACCTTGAAATGCTTCACATACAATGAATTACAATGCAGTGCAGTGACTGTTGTTATGCAGACAAATGGAGCTGCCACTTTGCACACAGCAGTGAGAACAATGCCTGGTGATTACAGATAATCTTTCTAACTGCCCTTTATCACACCTGTCTTGAACACCATTCACTCCTTTGATTGCTGTGATTATCTCTCTGCCGAGGTGTGATAAAGGGCAGTTAGAAAGATTATCTGTAATCACCAGGCATTGTTCTCTGACTATATATGCTGTGCCTTTATGCAACTCTTCACTCACCTGACGAAGGAGCAAAGCTCCGAAAGCTTGTGATTTCAAATAAAGCTGTTGGACTTTAACCTGGTGTTGTGCGACTCCTTCTTTGAGTAGTAACACAAGACCTTTAAATCAAGGCTAATCAGTTAAATCAAAAGTTCAAGTGCTTCTTTTCATCCAAAGAACCTTTCAACTTTTCTACACCTTGTAGGGATAAGAATTTTGTTATGTATTTTCAGCATGAGACTTTTAAATAAGGTATTGTATTAAACGGCGTGTTTCATTGGGTGGGAGAATAAAGTTTCTGAACTACAACACATGGAACTTCCCCGTGTCTTTTGATTGGTGCTAACATAAGCACCATGCAAAAAGTTCAATATTTATTCTTTGTCCTTGAGCACTTAAAGCATTAAACAACAAAAGGCTGTTGTCTAGAGTACCATCTCCAATTATGTCAGCTAGTATGGCTAGTGAAAGTTTTCAGTTAAAAAGCTCCTATTCAAGCTTCGTCAATGGCTCAACAAGTTTATCCATTGAGTAGCTGAGAAGTGCAAACCAGAAAGATCCCAAGTTTGATCCCAGATCTGTGCAGAATTAGCTAATCACAGCTGAGGTGATGATAGGAGCATTACAATTGCTTTCAGTGCCTTGGGTTAGGAAGGGGGAGGGAAACAGACAGATTTCCTGCTCTTAATCATTACCTGGCAAAGACTGTTGAAAGTGCACATGTACGGGTGTCAGGTATGGAACAGGATCAAGCTCAGCTGTGATGCTGCCTGTGGTTAAGTGGCATGCTGATACTCATGGTGAAGGCTTGCATATGAATAATGGTCACTTGGGCAACTGGCACTTTTAGAACTTTATCCTAGCAAGTAGTCAACATCTTTATGTTGACTGGAGAGCAAGAGGGAGAGGGAAAGGAAAGGAGAGAAAGAAATGGCAAGAAATAATACTTGTCTTGACACTAGATCTGTCTACTTTTGACCCCCATCAGTAAATGCCATCATTAGGATATCAAAATGATGATCTAATGTGGTTTCCAATACACTGAAACCACTGTTTCTAGCATTAGAAAACTTAAGTACAACTCTTTGAGCACTGGTGGGCCTAAGGAGCATTGTTTTGTTATTTACATTAAGTTTAAAATAAATTATGGGATTTCTGTCCCATTCTACAAAAAAAGTTGGATAGAGTTTATTTTAAACAAAATCACAGGTGCGCTGAGAGTTGTAAATCCTCAGCCTTCCTGTACAGCTCCCCTGCCCCCCCACAGGTGTGGTTTGCATAGCTGACCTTCACGGGCCTTCCGCCAACATGTTTAGTTGATTCAATGTTAGTGCTGGTGCTCTGAATTCTGTCCTGCAAACATGGTGAATTTAGTGTATCAATGTCCTTAATATATTGTCAAAACCATCCCCCATGCAAGTTGTTCCACAATATAAACATGGTATTTGCATAAACTGTATTTATTAGGGGAACTAATTTAAAGCAGTTATTGAACTTGATGACAGGCCAAAATCCCTCTCCTCCATCTTTATTATATCTGAAAATAAATCCACAAACATGGGAATTAATTTACATTCATAGATAAACTCATTAATCCACCATGCTTAAACTACCTTGTCATTTCAGTTGTGTATTTTAATCAGCCTCCTCAGATTCAGTAATAGCTCGAAGGCACTTCACTCAATCATATCATTAACACTGACTGTTGAACAAATCAATTTTAAAAATTCAACAGAAATAGAAATAAAATCAAAAAACTGTCAGAGAGATATCATTTTAAGTTTTTATTTTAAAATGTTAAACATCGTTCTTTATAAACGTTTAATTTTTGAAAAGGCTCCAGATGCTGATCCCTCTTTAAAGTTCAGAAAAAAGCATCTATTATTATGGTCTACATGCTCTATGTTGTTCATTATTAAAAAGTACTTATACTTAATATGGTTAACCAGTGTTTAGATGTGAAGATATTAAGGATAAAAAAATAAGCTGCTTAGAGATTTCAATACACCATAGCTAATCTTACAGGGGAAGAAAAGCAGTGCAATATTACTATGATAATTCAGCTCAAAAAGTAATGCAACATTACATCAGAGGTATGTCTGGATTAGTCCTCACTGCTTTGCTATATTGAAGCTGAGATTAAAAGTGCCCTGTTAGTAGTGCTGTATCTCTACTACAAAGAAAATTGCTGCAAGCACCTCTTGAGAATATTATTGAGGATACCTCTGATTTATTATATTCCAGCGAGGTTACCAGTGATCAGCACCTGTTAACCATTTCCTGTATAATATTTCTTAGACAATTAGGGATGACTGTGGGATTTTCAAGTCTTCTGTGACTTCTTAGGGGAAAGAAAAGCCGGACTGCAGGGAAATAGTGCAATACCGTGTGAACAACCTATCCTATGCTTATCACAACAGCATGCTTTTGTCTGCCTCCAGTTAGACTGAAAACTAAATCCATACAATAGGCTCTTTTACTTGTCTCAGCCTACTTCAAGGCACTTTAAAAAAAAATTAAATAATGATTTAAAATTCTGAAACCTTTTAATATTCTGAAACATTTCATTCTAAAATCAAACCTGCTCCATGGCATATGTAAACTTAACCTCATTAAATTATTTTACTAATGATTCCTATAGGTTGTGGCGAACAATACTGCTGAGTTTTGTTGTTCTGCGAGTATGAATTTTATTCTGCATTTGTTATAAGGTAAAGGGGAGTCTGTATTGATGCATAAAACAAAAGAGGGTTTTATTACAGTTGTTATTGATTATGGTGTCAGTTTATTAACCCATTATCATAGTGCATTATAAGGGGGGAGTGGGGTCGGCAGCAAGATTGGCCAGTGCTCCAAACAACATTACTACATTTGATTTTGAAATGATAACAATGATACTTGCATATGTATAATTTCTGTATGAACATTTCTGCACTATCTTTAACAAGATTCAGGTTAGCTATTTAAAAATTTTTGTGCAGGACTGAGGTTAATAACTAATTAATCTAATTTTTTTCTCAAAAATATTTTCAAATAAATCCTTTGGGAATAATCTGTTTGTTTACTGTTATCTGCTGTATCTGTTCCTCCGTGGTGCTCTTTATAATGCAACCCAGTGACTGTTACACTCTGGTGTTGCTTTTTTGCTAATTTTTGCTGCCAATTTTTGTTTTTACAGCAAATATTAGGCTGATGGCATTTGAAATTGCCTCAGATTTATTAAAAAAACAACTGACGTAAGCCCTAGGAATTTTGGAAAGATGTTTTATTATAGAATCATAGAAGTTACAACATGGAAACAGGCCCTTCGGCCCAACATGTCCATGTCGCCCAGTTTATACCACTAAGCTAGTCCCAATTGCCTGCACTTGGCCCATATCCCTCGATACCCATCTTCCCCATGTAACTGTCCAAATGCTTTTTAAAAGACAAAATTGTACCCGCCTCTACTACTGCCTCTGGCAGCTCGTTCCAGACACTCACCACCCTTTGAGTGAAAAAATTGCCCCTCTGGACCCTTTTGTATCTCTCCCCTCTCACCTTAAATCTGTGCCCCCTCGTTATAGACTCCCCTACCTTTGGGAAAAGATTTTGACTATCGACCTTATCTATGCCCCTCATTATTTTATAGACTTCTATAAGATCACCCCTTAACCTCCTACTCTCCAGGGAATAAAGTCCCAGTCTGTCTAACCTCTCCCTGTAAGTCAAACCATCAAGTCCCGGTAGCATCCTAGTAAATCTTTTCTGCACTCTTTCTAGTTTAATAATATCCTTTCTATAATAGGGTGACCAGAACTGTACACAGTACTCCAAGTGTGGCCTCACCAATGCCCTGTACAACTTCAACAAGACATCCCAACTCCTGCATTCAATGTTCTGACCAATGAAACCAAGCATGCTGAATGCCTTCTTCACCACCCTATCCACCTGTGACTCCACTTTCAAGGAGCTATGAATCTGTACTCCTAGATCTCTTTGTTCTATAACTCTCCCCAACGCCCTACCATTAACGGAGTAGGTCCTGGCCCGATTCGATCTACCAAAATGCATCACCTCACATTTATCTAAATTAAACTCCATCTGCCATTCATCGGCCCACTGGCCCAATTTATCAAGATCCCGTTGCAATCCTAGATAACCTTCTTCACTGTCCACAATGCCACCAATCTTGGTGTCATCTGCAAACTTACTAACCATGCCTCCTAAATTCTCATCCAAATCATTAATATAAATAACAAATAACAGCGGACCCAGCACCGATCCCTGAGGCACACCGCTGGACACAGGCATCCAGTTTGAAAAACAACCCTCGACAACCACCCTCTGTCTTCTGTCGTCAAGCCAATTTTGTATCCAATTGGCTACCTCACCTTGGATCCCATGAGATTTAACCTTATGTAACAACCTACCATGCGGTACCTTGTCAAATGCTTTGCTGAAGTCCATGTAGACCACGTCTACTGCACAGCCCTCATCTATCTTCTTGGTTACCCCTTCAAAAAACTCAATCAAATTCGTGAGACATGATTTTCCTCTCACAAAACCATGCTGACTGTTCCTAATTAGTCCCTGCCTCTCCAAATGCCTGTAGATCCTGTCCCTCAGAATACCCTCTAACAACTTACCCACTACAGATGTCAGGCTCACTGGTCTGTAGTTCCCAGGCTTTTCCCTGCCGCCCTTCTTAAACAAAGGCACAACATTTGCTACCCTCCAATCTTCAGGCACCTCACCTGTAGCGGTGGATGATTCAAATATCTCTGCTAGGGGACCCGCAATTTCCTCCCTAACCTCCCATAACGTCCTGGGATACATTTCATCAGGTCCCGGAGATTTATCTACCTTGATGCGCGTTAAGACTTCCAGCACCTCCCTCTCTGTAATATGTACACTCCTCAAGACATCACTATTTATTTCCCCAAGTTCCCTAACATCCATGCCTTTCTCAACCGTAAATACCGATGTGAAATATTCATTCAGGATCTCACCCATCTCTTGTGGTTCCGCACATAGATGACCTTGTTGATCCTTAAGAGGCCCTACTCTCTCCCTAGTTACCCTTTTGCCCTTTATGTATTTGTAGAAGCTCTTTGGATTCACCTTTGCCTGATCTGCCAAAGCAATCTCATATCCCCTTTTTGCCCTCCTGATTTCTCTCTTAACTCTACTCCGGCAATCTCTATACTCTTCAAGGGATCCACTTGATCCCAGCTGCCTATGCATGTCATATGCCTCCTTCTTATTTTTGACTAGTGCCTCAATCTCCCGAGTCATCCAAGGTTCCCTACTTCTACCAGCCTTGCCCTTCACTTTATAAGGAATGTGCTTACCCTGAACCCTGGTTAACACACTTTTGAAAGCCTCCCACTTACCAGACGTCCCTTTGCCTGCCAACAGACTCTCCCAATCAACTTCTGAAAGTTCCTGTCTAATACCATCAAAATTGGCCTTTCCCCAATTTAGAATTTTAACTTTTGGGCCAGACCTATCCTTCTCCATAGCTATCTTAAAACTAATGGAATTATGATCACTGGTCCCAAAGTGATCCCTCACTAACACTTCTGTCACCTGCCCTTCCTTATTTCCCAAGAGGAGGTCAAGTTTTGCCCCCTCTCTAGTCGGGCCATCCACATACTGAATGAGAAATTCCTCCTGAATACACTCAACAAATTTCTCTCCATCCAAGCCCCTAATGCTATGGCTGTCCCAGTCAATGTTGGGAAAGTTAAAGTCCCCTACTATTACCACCCTATTTTTCTGTTGGGACAGAGTAAAAGGAACTTAATATTGAGTTAAATTACAGAATGTTCTGTCATACACTGGGGCACCTAGTTGAATCCACCGTTTTACACTGGAAAGTGGATTCCATAGCAATGCAGCAACATAAAATTAATTGGGCATGCGTAGTTATCTGATAATTACATAGAATTATATGGAACGTACAGCACAGAAACAGGCCATTTGGTCCAACAGGTCCATGCCAGTGTTTATGCTCCACACAAGCCTCCTCCCACCCTTCTTCGTCTAACCCCATCAACATATTCTTATATTCCTTTCTCCCTCATGTGTTTATCTAGCTTCCCCTTAAATGCATCTATGCTAGTCACCTCAACTACTCCCTTTGGTAGTGAGGTCAGGTCTCCCCTGCAAGTGGAAACATCTTCTCTACGTCTACTCTATCAAAACCTTTCATAACCTTAAAGACCTCTATCTGGTCACCCCTCAGTCTTCTCTTTTCTAGAGAAAAGTGCCCCAATCTGATCAATCTTTCCTGATAGGTCTTAGTTCTGGTATCATTGTTCTGGTATCATCCTAGTAAATATTTTTAGCACCTTCCCCAGTGCCTCTTTTTTATAATATGGAGACCAGAACTGTTCACAGTACTCCATAATCTTGATGGCAATTTTCATATCTGGCCTATGGACCTCCCCGATAGCTGGGAATATGAGAAACTTCATTGCTGAGGTGGGCTGAGTTTCAGAACATCTGTTTGGTAAACAATGATGGTCAATGCCAATGACAGCAGCTACTTATGTTGCTGTCTGGCTCTGCTGCCACTGTCTGCACGGGAGAAAATAACTTCACACTTGCATCAGAGCATTTCCACTGAAGTCAGGGTTGAAGCTGATGGCAATGTTGTAACGCAATTGCACTATTAGCCTGCAGCTGACATCATCTAGGAGTACTTAATACCAACAAAGTGTCCCATTTTCCCGCAATGGTCTCTTTCAACGTGATGGATTAAAAAGTCACCAAAAATATAAATGTGAATTGGAAAACAACTTTGATTGTTGCAGATGTACTATGTGGTGGCATTCTGACATGTTGTGGCATGAAGGTCCTAAGATGGGGGTATGGTAGTGTAGTGGTTATGGTATAGGATTAGCGACCCAGAGGTTGTGAGTTTAAATCCCAGCATGGTGAGTTATCAAACTGAATTCAATAAATCTGGTTATTTGTTAGGCTAGCACCGGTAAAATAAAACTGACCATGATTGTCGTAACAAGTCAACTGGTTCACTAATGTCCTTCAGGGAAGGGAACCTATCACCCGCGATCCTTACTTGGTTGGGCCTGTCCACATTTCTAGTACCACACTAAGTGCCCCGAGGGCAACTAGGGATGGGAAATAAATGCTGCCTTGCCAATGTTGCTCACATCCCAAGAAGTATAAAAAATTACATTGTGAGATACTAGCATACAAATGCTTAATACATAATTCCTCTTTCACCTCTGCTAATTCAGCAGAGAGAGGGATGTCAGACAAGTCCGTTAAGCAACCGTATGCTAGTATTCAATGTTCTAATTTCAGGACCTGAGTGTGATGACGCAGGTTTGCCTCTAAGTGCCATCTAGTGGGGTTGGGTTGGGAGAATGGGGCAGAAAGCAGAGGGCAGATGCACTCACGTAGTAAGGGAAAAAAAACAGCAGGAGTGCCACTCTTAGCTGCCCTTGTGCACCTCCAGTGAGCAATGGGCCACTTTGTTCTTGGCCATAATAACTGAGAATGATGAGTCACCTAGAGAAATTTGAGAGAAGTTAGAGGAAAGAAGAGAACTATTAGGAAATTTTTGACAACATATATCCTGGACATAATTATCTTTACATTTCAAATTGTGTTGATGCAGAACAGTATGGTACACTGGTTCACATCAGGAAAAGAAAATAAATGGAAAGCATGCTTGGCATGAGCATATATCAACAAAGAAAAATAATACATTTTGTGATACCATTAGGACTTCAGCAGTCAAGTGGATATGTTACATATGTTTCCTGTATTTATACACTAAATTTAACAAAGTTACACTAAGTATTATATAATTTAGAAGAAACACAATTATATAAAGGATCTGTATGTTTCTATTTAGCATTGTTGGCAATGGAATTGTTAATATTATTATTCCATCACTAGCAATTTGCCAAATAGAAATATTTCAAAAACAAAAATAATTGGGACAGGAGGGGACTTAGGCGGGAATACTGGGTGGTGCAGTGGATTGCTGTATGCTGTTCTTTCACCTCTGGGACCCAAGGTTAAATCTAACACAGACAAATGGAATGAATGTCTCCTCTCTTTCTGCAGGGCGTTTCGCATCAGATGAGTTTTAGCAGTCTTAATCTAGTTCCAAGTGAAAATGGACCAGCAGCACAATGCTGCCCCAAATTTAGCACTGATTGGCATTAAATTGGCAACCCCACTTGGACAGGCTTTGAGGATAAAACCAGACAGCCACTTCAGCCACTTACCAATACCACTATCTCAATGTGAGAGAAATTTCACTGGCAGCGGGTAGTACAATGATAAATGCATTTAGCTCATATCACAACTTTTATTACTATTAGCATAATAACTATATTAGAATTATATATAACATTAATTTCTTAAATCATTCATCTAGATACATATTACATAGATTCTTTTTTAAATAAAGTAATATCATTATTCTGTATAACATCGTTGCTCCAGGATAGATATTCCACATGTGAAAATTCTAAAATAATAACTCACATGTAAAACAACTAATAATTTTACATTGTGAAAAAGTGGTCTGTTTGGTCAAGAGAGCATCTATTAATAAGTGTCAAAAGTCCCATTCTAAAATGGCCTTAACCCCTGTAATGCAATTGTTGCATTCTATCTATTTGGCTGAAATTCTTGTGATTGTTTAATGATTCTCATCTCCATTCCAGCATGTAAACACATTGCAACATGGTAATCAATAGATTAATCTGAATTCTCATCTAAGCCCCTTGATTCTAATACGGCCTTTAGTTCACTCTCCGGATTCTGTTATTTATTTCGCAATATATACAGTTGTTTCTTTATAAGTTTTTAAAAAAATTTTGAGCTCCGTTTCTGTCAATTCTGGAATGACTTTCACAAAGGGTATCAGTACTTTGGGATTGCAGTGTAGTTATATTACATTCCATGTGTGTCATATCCATTACACTAGATTAAGTATAGTCAATATTTTGCAGCGTGCAAGATGATTGCTGGCAGATCCAAGGAAATTCTTGTTCCACGGGTCAACCACTTTTGCTACATTTTCAGCTGATGCATTATGATACTTAAATATTTCAACAATAAACCAATTTAAATGTCGGGATTAGTTGTATTACTATAGTATAGACCCAAAACTACTAATAAACACAAAAACATTTTTAAAAAGTAAATATTTGCCTTGTCATGTTTTTTCTTCATTTTCTTCTTTCGCATTCTCCATTTTTTAAACTTTAATTCTTTCTACCTAATATCTCTTTTCTAACCTTTTATAACTGTAATACTAATGTTTAAATTGTTTACTTATCTTCTTCCTCTTAGCTCCTGCTTCAAAATAATTAGGTTTTAAAGGCCGATTGTCAGCCAGTCAAAAGTTAATATGCTCACATCATAGATGCAACCTGATCAATCTGGCATATTTTTACCTGGAATTTCTAAAACAGGGAGTAGAATAAGTTACCATTTGAGCCGGGAGCACAGGAGAAAGATGGTGCAACAAACCGAAAACACAATGGGGGTAATTTTGACTTTGGGTGATATTATAAAACGAACGATATCGATTCAGCCGCCCATTATACATCTCTCCTGATTTTCACTTCCATTGAAGTCAAGTTGGGAGAGATGTGTAACGGGTGGCTGAATCAATATCACCTGTTTTACACTATCGCCCAAAGTTAAAGTCACCCCCAATATACGTGACAAACCAGCCAAGTTGTACTTATTAGTAAGAATCATTCATCTTGGTTCAAAAATGTATCATGTTTTAACACATATCATTTAAAAATAAGCACAGCTCCATATATTTAAATGGATTTGGAATCTATGTCAGTCTTATCATTCCTAACATTCTCCCATGTCGATAGCTCAGTGTGAAATATATTAAGCAGAAGCAGGTTTTGTATCTTTTATTAACTGAATGAAGAAATGTCTGTTTGTCTTCTGAACACTTTCAGTCAAGTTATGCTATATAGTTTGCACTGATAAGTGGTTGAGCTTCACATCAATGCAGATTGTGTAGTGTAATTCAGCTGTGAGGTCTGAAGCAAGAGGACGTTGTCTTACATTGTTTGGACTTAAACAAAGATGAAAAAGAAGAAAGACAGCCTGTGAGCTTTTTAAACTTTATTTTGAAGTATCTTAATTTTAACAGAAAGCCTTCTGATGAAATCACTATTCAACCAACATTCCCAGATTTCCTTTTGCCCGACCAGAAGTGATGTGTGACCAGCATGACAGCATGTGTCAGACAACCCCACCTCGCTCATGACTTTGTACTGTAATCTTGGCTTTAAGCTGCCTCAACCTCCCTGCGAATGATCAGATTTTTAAAATACAGAACGTCGTAAATGTTCTTTACGACAAATTTAATTTCCTGTGCAGCACCACATTTCCATAGTGAAGTAATATTGATTTTGTGATCTAGGGCCTGAAAGAATATTGGATTTGTGAAACAGTACGTAAAGGGATGGAGACTTTATGGTGCAGAACCTGCAGTATTACAGGATAATTTGTAACAGTAAGTTATCCCCTATAAAGGTTACGATAACACAGCCAACACACTAACATATTGGAAGGGTTGAGGTGAAGTCCTAAACAGCAAGAGTAAAGCTGGAAGGGTTTATTATATCATCTCATTTTTTAAAAACAAACACACACACAATTTACTTCCCTTTTCTCCCCTCCTGTCTTCAAGGCACTTACTTTTGTTAGTGTACAATTCCACAGGCACTGGCAGTCCAGTCCAAGTCAGCCCTCAAGCAAGTGCCCATTTTTCATGTGTGAACCTAAACAGTAACTCCAAGCAAACTATTGTATTCCACAAAAGCTCTGAATATGCTGTTCTGCATGTTCTTCTTTCCTGTATCCTTGCTGTGTTGAAATAGGATGCATCATTTGTCTTTCTACTCTTAATCTCACTCTTCCAGGATGTCAAAATAGTGAAACTCTACCTCCCTCAGTCCTCACTTCCTTCTGCAACCCATAGGCTTTAAAAACTCAATCTTGTTATCATCTAATCACACATTCTTAATTTACCTCATCTTCTCTCTGACTTTTTTTTCAACTTTGATGTTGTCCGGTCCTATAAGCCTTGGTTTATACTTAGGCCTCTCAACAAAGAGGAAAAAAAATTGGCCAAGAAATTGGGCATCATGATTGGAACGGGCGCCAGAAGGTGCCCCGAGGCTTGCTGGAAACCAGGCTTCAAGCGGCATAAAACTGGCAAGCACCAGATGCCAAGCAGGCATCCCGATGCAGCTCACTGATTGGGGCCTTGGGAAACTTGGCCGGATCAATGGAAAAGAAAATCGGACAGAGTGTAAAGCGGGCAGCTGATTCGCTATTGCCCACTTTGCACTACCGCCCGAGACCAATTTATACCCCATTGTCTCATCCTTAAGCAAACTCTGATGGAAGTTCAGATTTTGTCCGGTAAGTAGATGAGATTTCATCAGCGTGAAAGACCTGTAATTCATGAATGCCGCAGGCAAGAATGAGTTGTCAATTCTTTCTCATGAGTGAATTAAACCCAGTAATGTACCGCGACCAGTGCAATATTCCATTTATTATACATCTGTTACTGTTTAGATGTGGGAAAAGATAATAAAAAACAACCATTTTAACTTCTAAAAGGTAGTTGGAAGCTCAGAAGGCTTAATAAAAGTCTTGTGGAGATTTGGAATGTTTTGATAGTCGTGTGGTGCAGAGGATGATGGCAGAGGAGAGCACGGTGCATAGTACAGGCACTGGGTGATATTTTCACAGATGTGTAAGATCATGTGGACCTTCATTATTGTGAAATTTCACTTGTAGGGTGTATTGTAAGAACAATAATAGATTTTTATTTGTCACAATATGGATAAATGATGTCCAGATACATTATTTTAAACTGTTTCATAAGCATTCTATAGAAATTCTAATATCAGAATAATAGAGCATATTCCCAATAATTTTCATTCTTTGAATAAAAAAGTTCTTCCTAATATTTGTCTTAAGTTTATTTAAACTTACTTGTCGTCTTACTTTCCTCGTTTACTTTGAAGCAATATTTTGGATTTACCTTATCTATAACAAGTAAACTGCCTTATTTCTAGAAAGTGGAGCTAGCATTTATCCAATCTTTCCCCATAGCTCATCTCCAAACACTTGGTTTGAGTTTTGCGGCTTTTTCCTGCATCCTCTGAAGCATGGAGAAATTGTTTGCATTGTGGTAAATGCGGGCTGACTATTAAATTGTAAAGCTTTTTTAATTGCTTTGTCACATTGTCTACACATTAAAAGTGCTGCATTTATTGTTAGGTCTGTATTTAAGTCTGTGCTAATTCAATTCCATTAATTCGATACTTATAGCACATTTTTATACTTACCAGTGTTAAATTTTCAGTTTCCGTTTGTCTGCCCGATGACGTAACCAATCTAATCCTTCTGCTACAAGTGCTTTGCTGTATCATTGGTAAATCTGACAAGCTTAAATTTGGTTTTCGAATTTGGGTCAGACTGATGGGATGAAAGTTGATCTTCCCTACTGGATATAAGAGTACCCCCAGGTGAATTTGGACAGTTTTAACCCAGTTGCTCACAGGTATGAGTTCACAACATCAAACTACCCAAAAGTGGCATTGGGTTGACAAACTCACACAGAGAGGCCATACAGTTGGCTGGTGTGGGAAGCAAAGTTCATGTTAGTGCAGCAGGAAATGCTCTTTTGAATTTAGGATTAAGGCACATTGTCATGGCAGAGTAGTTGGAGCTGTTCTTTCTATATCTGACCTGGGAATGCTGATGCTGCTGATATAGGGGGGGGTGGGGGTGGGGAAGGTGCCTGTGCTGGCTCTATGTGAGAGCAATCCAGTTAGTCCCATTCCCTCACTCTTTCCCCATAGCCCTGCAAATTTTCTCTCTTCAAATATTTATCCAATTCCTTTTTGAAAGCCACGATTGAATCTGCATCCACCACCCTTTCAGACAATGCATTCCAGACCATAACTACTCGCTGTGTAATAAAGTTTTTCCTCACTTCGCCTTTGGTTCTTTTACCAATCACTTTAAATCTGTGTCCTCTGGTTCTCGACCCTTCTGCCAATGGGAACAGTTTCTCTTTCTTTACTTTATCTAAACCCGTCATGATTTTAAATACTTCTATCAAATCCCCTCTTAACCTTCTTTGCTCTAGGAGAACAACCCCAGTTTCTCCAGTCTATCCATGTAACTGAAGTCCTTCATCCCTGGAACCATTCTAGTAAATCTTTTCTGCACCCTCTCACATCCTGCCTAAAATGTGGTGCCCAGAATTGGACCCAATACTCAAGTTGTGGCTGAAATGTTATAAAGGTTCAACATAACTTCCTTGTTTTTGTACTCCATGCCTCTATTTATAAAGCCCAGGATCCCGTATGCTTTTATAACCACTTTCTCAACCTGTTCTTTCACCTTCAAAGATTTGTGTACATATACCCCAGGTCTCTCTGTTCCTGCACCCCCTTTAGAATTGTACCATTTAGTTTATATTGCCTCTCCTTGTTCTTCCTACCAAAATGTATCATTTTGCACTTCTCTGCATTAAATTTCACCTGCCATGTGTCCATCCATTCCACCAGCCTGTCTATGTCCTTTTGAAGTCTATTACTATCCTCGTCACTATTTACTACACTTCCAAGTTTTGTGTCATCTGCAAATTTTGAAATTGTGCCCTATTCACCCAAGTCCAAGTCATTAATATATATCAAAAAAGCAGTGGTCCTAGTACCGACCCTTGGGGAGCACCACTGTATACCTTCCTCCAGTCTAAAAAACAACCGCTCACCACTACTCTCTCTTTCCTGTCACTTAGCCAATTTCGTATTCATGCTGCAGCTGCCCCTTTTATTCTATAGGCTTCAATTTTGCTGACAAGCCTATCATGTCGCACTTTATCAAATGCCTTTTGAAAGTCCATATACACAACGTCAACCCATTGCCCTCATCAGCCCTCTCTGTTACCTCATCAAAAGGCATTTCATAGTATCATAGCAGGTACAGCACAGGAGGAGGCCATTCAACCCATCATGCCTGTGCCGGCTCTTTAATAGAGCTATCCAATTAGTCCCATTCTCCTGCTCTTTACCCTTAGCCCTGTGAATTTTTCACCTTCAAGTATTTATCCAATTCCCTTTTGAAAGTTACCATTGAATCTGCTTCCACCACCCTTTCAGGCAGTGCATTCCAGATCATTACAACTCGCTGCGTGAAAAAATGTTTCCTCATGTTGCCACTGGCTCTTTTGCTGATCACCTTAAATCTGTGCCCTCTGGTTACCAACCTGTCTGCCACTGGAAACAGTTTCTCCTTATTTACTCTGTCAAAACCGTTCATGATTTTGAACACCTCTATCAAATTTCCACTTAGCCTTCTCTGTTCTAAGGAGAACAACCCCAGCTTCTTCAGTTTCTCCACACAACTGAAGTCTCTCATTCTAGTAAATCTCTTCTACACCCTCTCTAAGGCCTTGACATCCTTCCTAAAGTATGATGCCCAGAATTGAGCACAACACTCCAGCTGAGGCCTATCCATTGTCTTATAAAGGTTTAGCATAACTTCCTTGCTTTTGTACTCTATGCCTCTATTATTAAAGCCCAGGATCCCATTTGTTTTTTTTAAACAGCCTTCTCAACATGTCCTGCCACCTCCAAAGATTTGTGTGTGTGCACCCCCAGGTCTCTCTGTTCCTGCACCCCCTTTAAAATTGTACCATTTAGTGTATATTGCCTCTCCTCATTTTTCCTACCAAAATGTATCACTTCATACTTCTCTGCGTTAAATTTAATCTGCCATGTGAATGCCCATTTCACCAGCCTGTCTATGTCCTCCTGAAGTCTGTTACTATCTTCCACATTGTTTACTACATTTCCGAATTTTGTGTCATCTGCAAACTTTGAAATTATACCCTCTATACCCAAGTCCAGGTCATTAATGTATATCAAAAAGGAGCAGTGGTCCTAATACTGACCCCTGGGAAACACCACTGTATATTTCTCTCTAGCCTGAAAAACAACTGTTCACCACTACTCTCTGCTTTCTGTCCCCTAGCCAATTTTGTATCCATGCTGCCACTGTCCTTTTAATCCCAATGGGCTTTAATTTTGCTAACATGTCTATTATGTAGTACTTTTTCAAATGCCTTTTGAAAGTTCATATAAACAACATCAACCTCTATATAACATAATCTCCATATCTTTAGTCATCCAGGGAGCTCTAGCTTTGGATGCCCTTCCTTTCCCCTTCATTTGGGATGTGTCTACTCTGTACCTGAACCAACTCCTCCTTGAAGGCCTCCCATTGTTCAATTACTGTTTTGCCTACCAATTTTTGATTCCAATCCACCTGGGCAAGATCCCTTTTTAACTCACTGAAATTTGACCTCCTCCAGTTAAGCATTTTCATATTTGATTGTTCCTTGTCCTTTTCCATAACTATTCTAAACCTTATGATATTATGATCACTGTTCCCCAAATGCTCCCCCACTGAAACATGCTCCACCTGCCACACTTCATTCCCCAGAACTAGATCCAGCACTGTTTCCTTCCTGGTTGGTCTGGAAACACACTATTCAAGAAAGTTCTCTTGAACACATTTCAGGAATTCCTCCCCATCTTTGCCCTTTACATTGTTACTGTCCCAATCTATATTGGGATAATTGAAGTGTTTTAATGTCTTTCTTTTAAGTGCACTGGTTCATCTCACAGTTAGACACAATCCTTAACTGGGTATGATTGGAAAAAAAATGTATTCATCACAAAAGTGGTTTCATCCATGTTTCAGAGAAAGAAGTCAATTCAGCCCTTACCTACAATTCTCAAATAAATAGACTAGAGATTGGGCTTTGATAGTAAAGACCAAAAATCTGAAACCAGATAATATTAATATTAATATTGCCTCTTTTCTTCAAATATCTCTGAAATTCTACTATTTGTTATCAGCTTATATACCGGCTGAGGTTTTCTGCTTCTGCGCACACCAACCTGCAATTTTTCTGCCCACTAAACCCAGCCACCATGTTAAATTTAGGGCTTGTGTTTTCTCTCACATACTCATAAATAAAAATATATTCAACCAGCTCCAACCACTCAGAACATATTACAAAATAATCAAGCAATGCAAATTTTCAATGCAAAGTTTCGCCGTTCACAATGAAACTTGAGGGGATGCAACACGTGTCTGACAGGGTTCCATCCTCTTTTGCTCTCATTGGAAATCCAGACACTTTGGAGAGCTGGCCCATATTTTGCCCACCCACAAATGGCTGGATATATTATAAACAATGTAATTAAAGAAAATACATCACACAACCATTAACAACACTGGATGCCAGGAATGTCTATGAGTCCCTGGCATCCAGTGTGACCAGGGCAATTGGGAGAGGGGGAGGAAATTTCAGAAATGCAATCAATGGGCAGAAGGAAGTAATGGGAGTCTTTTAGATCCTCCTCTCCCACAGCCCCGCAAGCCTGCATGCCACAGCAAAATTCCAACCCCATTCCTCCACTCACAATTTTTAAATTGGTCTGATTCGGGGATTTCAGATGGGTGCAGGGACTTTGTCTGTTGACGGCAGAAGTTTTGCTCTGCTCGCGCCCATCCCCTCCCCTCCCCAACTGATGATATTCCCAGGAATCCCAAGGCCTGGATGTTCAACATGCACTCTTTACATGACTATGCTTGTTTAGATGCAGTGGCCAGCCTTACAATTAGGTAGCAGTAAGTACCAATGATTTAACAACACATCCTGGGATATGGACTTTCTGTAAGTCTGTGTTCTATGGCCTTGCATGTGACCCCTCCCTATTCTGAAACATAATTGGTGAGATTATTCTGAAACATAATTGGTGAGGTTATCCTACCTTGTCTGTTTAATCTTTAGAAAATAAAAGAAATCCAAAATGGTGGTCAGACTACGTGAAGAATAGTTTGTTCTCAACTCAGTAAATGAATTGTGAGATTTGTACACCAATCAACCATGCTGTCTTCCATTTTGGGAAAAATCTTTGCAGGGGGAAGGAGAGGGCGAGGGGGAAGGCAGCACAAGCACAGCGCTAAGTTTTCATAATGAAAGTATCAAGTGTGGTACAGAGATTTCGCACAGTACAATCTTATATCTGAAAAACTATATCGGAGACAAAGGAATAAATAAAACTCACAATACTTGTATATGAAAATGCCAGGCAATTTTTCTATTTACATAAAAGAACATTTAATTTATATTGTGGTTCCCAACATTTCTATATTAAACCAAATAGGAGGCTTTTCGACAAATGTGTAAACACCCCTCCCTCGGCAACACAAAGGGGCCTAAAATTTGAAGGCCACGATCCTGGCAATTACACTGGGATCATGTCCGTTGGTGGCCTTCAGCTCTGACCCAGCCAGAGTATGTAGGGTCATTGGGAGGGAACCTCATTTGCATGGGTCTGGCAGGCTCCCATGCCATTAAATGCGACACCCACCTGCCCCAAGTGGCTGGAAATTCTGGCACCCATCATCTATCCAGGAGGAGTTGTCAAGGCCCTCCCCAGAGACCCTATTCTGTCCCTCCTTTAGCACCTTGGGTATGGGAGCTCATACTAACATTTGATTTTAATTTCCCCATCTCCACTTCCCTTGCCTGGACACCTTGGTGGGGCTCACTTCCTCTGGAGGCCGGTACATCTCGCCAGATTTACGACGGTCCCTTATGGATCTGGGAAGCGGGAACTCCTAACGTAGGGAGTCCCCGCCCCCAGCTCATCCCTTTGATATGGCTGGACTTGTAAGGAATGGGCAAAGGCTCCATCCCCTTACAAGGCCTAGTGAGGTTTCCTAACTGAGGTCAGGTTCTGGAGTACCTGGATCCCAGCCTTTTTCTGAGCCATTCGATCAGACCCCTGCCGGAGTTACAGCAGAAGCCTGGCGGAACACCCGAGGAAATGCAGCCCCAAAATAATATTGACTAATGATAAAGCTACAACAGACATTGTAGTGCAATTGGTGCCTGTGTAACTGAGGAAGCCAATAGCTATACAGCATGCGGTGACTGAGGTTTCATTCTACAATGCTTTTAGGCATGAAGGAGAACCGCAAGATGAATCTCAATTCCAGCCCACTAGGTTCTAGGCTGCATTGCTCTCCTGGGAAAATGATTGTCATATATTTTACCAGCTTTCTAAAATAAAGGGGAGATTTTGAGACCTCCTTCCTGATGTAAATGGCGTGGCAGTGCCCCAAATATAGTGGGGAATAGCTTCATCACCCTGGCCATCGTCATTTTGCCAGCGTCTTCGGCTGGATGAATCAAGCTCACAGCCAATTTAGGTATTTAAATTGGAGTCTTATGGCGTTAATAGGACCCCGATGCCATTTTAGGACTCAACTGGGCGGAACATGTACCGTGCATGCTCTGCCCAGTATCAGCTGGCAGTCCAGCTGAAGAGGAGTCCGAATATAAGTACTCACTTGTTATTCTGGGCCTAGAGGCCAACCGGACTGCCCGATATTGCGGCGACCCAGACCCAGAGTTGGCAGGCTGCCCCGAGTTGGTCATCTTCCATCTGCAATCCGCTGGCCCTATGTAAATGAGACCCAGCCCTCTAAATGGACCAGGTCTCCTATCAGTACTACTGGCCGCCAGAAAGTACACTGAGGGAAAATCTACCCCAAAATGTGCAATGGCGCAGTCATCATGTCATTAATTCTCTCTGTAGTGGAAAAAGACTTAAACTTGTCCTGACACACTGATGAGTATACTCTCTCGTTGGCAGCCTTTTCCATTTTGATATTTTTACATGTCAGAGATTCACCTATTACAACCATGTCACTCTTCAAATTGGTTTTCAATTGGGTAAATCAGCCATTAGAGCTGGTTTTTAATCGAGGCAAGGGAAAATAGAAAGAATGTAGGTAAACGTTAATGTCTATTGAAAAGAAAAAAGAATGATAAATGCTGGAAATCTTAAATGAAAATAGAACATGCTGGAACTGTACAGCAGCTTTGTACAAAGAAAAGGCAGGTTAACAGTTCTGAGCCAAAGCGCTAATCTTTCTTTTCATTTTACAGATGCTGGCAGATCAGCTGTGTATTTCCAGCATTTTCAGTTAACATTTAATGCTTGTTCTTAAAAGGAATAAATTGCAGAAAATATTGATGAGGTAGAGAAAAGTAATTCATGTTAATACATTAAAAGTAGGTGAGGTAGAAAAAGGAAAGAGGACAGACTTAATGATGTCATGTCAAACAAAGGTGTTCAATGTTGTAGTTCAGAGTTGATATTACAATAATAAAAGTACTCCTGACATTTAACTGACTCTATTAGTATAAAATTAATGTTTATTTCAGTGTCATAGTGGGAGCTGCACTATTACAAAAATATTTTGTAGATAACCATTTGCTTAGACTTGACACTGGTCTAAGAGTTAAATGTATTTTTTTAAATGTAAGCATTCCTGTGAAAACTACATCACAATAATGTGCAGAGAGCAGATTGCATATTTATTGCACTAGAAATGCTTCTGGCAGACACCATGACGACTTTGTAACTGAGTTTTCAGAGCCAGCAGCTCAGAGCCTGGAACGCTCACCCCAAAAAAAGGCAACATGGCCTCCTTAAACTTATCTGCAAATATTTGGAAGTTACTTTTTCATAATTTTTCAGATGAGTCAAATCAGCCTATTTCTCCTGTCACACAAAGTACATCAAGAGATACTGAAATCTGCTCCAACCTGGAATCTGTTAGTCATCTCTGGTTTGCGATAGTGCGAGTGCACATCAGTTGTTCATCATACCACCAAATGCATCAATCAACCTATCATCACATGATGAACATCAGTCACAGTGAATGTGCATCTGAACAAAGAAATATCCATCTTCCATGCGGCACTTATCTTAAAACTGCTTCTTTAATATGGTACAAATATGAAGAGCATTCTGAAAACCACAGAGATGTTGGTTTTTTACAGAGGTTACCCTAGTCATCCTACGTGTGGAAGTAGTCTTTCACTTTTTAGTACTTAGAGAGTGCGATCAACAGCTGGATTAAGTTACCACACCAGGAAGAGTTGTTGAGGCCAGGTAGATGCTGTAATAAGAAAGCAGTACAGTTGGTATTCAGGAAGGAATAGGCCAAAGGGACATTTACTTCTGAATCTATCCTGTAAGTGCATTAATGCTATGTTTTAAGTATATTTTATGTTTATTTTCTCCCTCTTTTTAGTAGTGCCACAAATCATATCCCAATCAAGAGGACAGGAGCTGACCGGCTTCCAATCCTCTGTTGAAATAATTGACCATTAGAAGGTGTGGAAAAAATGGGGCTGAAGTGAATCACCCTATAATTACTTTTCCTCTCTTCCTGTTGGAGGAGCTGGCTTCTGCTACCTTACTGGTCTCAGTTTTATCCTCTCTTTTCCTTAAGGGATGTGGTCCCACTGGCAACATCAGCACGATGGGCCAAACGGCCTCCTTCTGAGCTGTATCGCTCTATAATTCTATGATACTAGGTTATCCAAGTGGTCATTCTTCATATGTGAGTCTTGCCAGTGAGTGTTGGTACTTGATCATGGAACAGCATTACAGCTAACCTTATCTTCCTCCAATATCCACTCATGTACACCTCCCAGCAGGAGGTTATTGTATAGTGATGGAGGTAAAAATCATTACTGATTTTTTTCTCTTCCTGACCGATGCGAAGTATTCATTTAGTACATCAGCCATACCCTCTGCCTCCAAAAGAAGATCTCCTTTTTTGTCCCGATTAGGTCCCACCCTTCCTTTGACTACCCTTTTACTATTTATATGTTTAAAAAAGACTCTTATATAAGAAACCCTGGTTTATATATAAACTTTTTATATTCCCTTTTATATTAACTGCTAATCTAGAAACATAGAAAATAGGAGCAAGAGTCGGCCATTCAGCCCTTCGGGCCTGCTCCGTCATTCAAAATGACCATGGCTGATCATCTAACTCAGTACACTGTTCCCGCTTTTTCCCCATATCCCTTAATCCCTTTAGCATTAAGAAATATATCTATCTCCCTCTTGAATATATTTAATGACTTGGCCTCCACTGCCTTCTGTTCACCGCCCTCTGAGTGAAGAAATTTCTCCTCATCTCGGTTCTAAATGGCATACCCCGTATCCTGAGACTGTGACCCCTGGTTCTGGACTCCCCAGCCATCGGGAACATCCTCCCTGCATCTAGTCTGTCTAGTCCTATTAGAATTTTATATGTTTCGATGAGATCACCTCTCATTCTTCTAAACTCTAGTGAATATAGGCCTAGTCGACCCAATCTCTCCTCATATGTCAGTCCTGCCATCCCAGGAATCAGTCTGGTAAACCTTAGTTGCACTCCCTCCATGGAAAAGACATCCTTCCTCAGATAAGGAGACCAAAACTGCACACAATACTCCAGATGTGGTTTCACCAAGACCCTGTATAACTGCAGTAAGACATCCTTGCTCCTGTATACAAATCCACTGGTTCTCCCCGATCTATTCTACTAGTTACCTCCTCAAAAAACTCCAGTAGATTTGTTAAGCATGATTTCCCTTTCATAAACCCAAGCTGACTTTGTCCAATCCCGTTAATGCCTTCCAAGTGTTCTGTTATTACATCTTTTATAATAGACTCTAGCATTTTCCCCACTACTGTCGTTAGGCTAACTGGTCAGTAATTCCCTGTTTTGTCTCTCCCTCCTTT
Organism: Heptranchias perlo; assembly: GCF_035084215.1. Lineage (NCBI taxonomy): Eukaryota > Metazoa > Chordata > Chondrichthyes > Hexanchiformes > Hexanchidae > Heptranchias > Heptranchias perlo. The sequence goes on from NC_090325.1 coordinate 42,906,396, forward strand.
TTTAAATAGTTGAGTTACATTTGCCACCCTCCAATCTGTAGGAACTGTTCCAGAGTCTATAGAATTTTGGAAGATGATCACCAATGCATCCACTATTTCCAGGGCCACTTCCTTTAGTACTCTGGGATGTAGATTATCAAGCCCTGGGGATTTGTCAGCCTTTAGCCCCATTAATTTCCCTAGCACTTTTTTTACTAATACTGGTTTCCTTCAGTTCCTCCCTCTCACTAGACCCTTGGTTCCCTAACATTTCTGGCAGGTTATTTGTGTCCTGCTTTGTGAAGACAGAACCAAAGTGTGTGTTTAATTGTTCTGCCATTTCTATGTTCCCCATTATAATTTCCCCCATTTCTGACTGTAAGGGACCTACATTTGTCTTCACTAATCTTTTTCTCTTCACATATTTATAGAAGCTTTTACAGTCAGTTTTTATGTTCCCTGCTAGTTTATTCTCATACTCTATTTTCCCCCTCTTAATCAATCTCTTTGTCCTCCTTTGCTGAATTCTAAACTGTTCCCAATCCTCAGGATTGCCTCTTTTTCTGGCAATTTTATATGTCTCCTCTTTGGATCTAATACTATCCCTAATTTCTTTTGTAAGCCACGGTTGAGCCACCTTTCCTGTTTTATTTTTGCGCCAGACAGGAATGAATATTTGTTGTAATTCCTGCACACGTTCTTTAAATATTAGCCATTGCCTATCCACTGTCATCCCTTTTAGTAAAGTTCCCCAATCTATCATAGCCAACTCGCACCTCATACTTTCGTAATTTCCTTTATTTAGATTCAGGACCCTAGTTTCGGATTCAACTACTTCACTCTCCATCTTAATGAGGAATTCTATCATGTTATGGTCGCTCTTCCCTAAGGGACCCCGCACAACAAGATTGTTAATTAATCCTTTCTCATTGCACAATACCCAGTCTAGGATCGCCTGTTCTCTAGTTGGTTCCTCAATGTATTGGTCTAGAAAACCATTACGTACACACTCCAGGAATTCCTCCCTCACAGTATTATTGCTAATTTGGTTTGACCAATCTATATGTAGATTAAAGTCACCCATGATTATAGTTGTACCCTTCTTGCATGCATCTCTAATTTCCTGTTTAATGCCCTCCCCTACATCTATCTTCAGACTTTCTCTTTGCCCCTCTTATTCCCCTTTTTTAGCTCTCCTCTGTACTTTCTGTATTCAGCCTGGTTCTCTACTGTATTATGAACCCTATACTTGTCATAATCCTCCTTTTTTTGCTTCACTTTAATCTCTATATCTTTAGTCATCTAGGGAGCTTAGCTTTGGATGTCCTTCCTTTCCCCCTCATAGGAATGTGTTTACTCTGTACCCGAATTATCTCCTCCTTGAAGGCCTCCCATTGTTCAGTTACTGTTTTGCCTACCAATTTGATTCCAATCCACCTGGGCCAAATCACTTTTTAACTCACTCAAATTAGCCCTCCTCCAATGTGGAGATACTAGAGAAGTTGGGATTGTTCTCCTTAGAGCAAAGAAAGTTAAAGGGAGATTTATTGGAGGTGTTCAAAATTATGAGGGGTTTTGATAGAGTAGATAGGGAGAAACTGTTCCCACTAGCAGGAGGGTTGGTAACCAGAGGTCACAGGTTTAAGATAATTGACAAAAAAGTCAGGGGGGAGGATTGTTACGATCTGGAAAAGGTGGTGGAAGCGGATTCAATAGTAACTTTCAAAAGGGAAGTGGTTGATACTTAAAAAGAAAAAATTTGCAGGGCTACAGGGAAAGAGCAGGGGAGTGAGACTAATTGGATAGTTCTTTCAAAGAGCAGGTACAGACATGATGGGCCGAATTCTATGAAATGAAAATCGGCCGAGGTGTAAATGGACTGCCGATTTGCTATGGTAAAGAAAATCTTGACTCCTCTGTAACTTCTATATTGCTGATTCATATCTCCCACACCTCAATATGGCAATTATTTTCATCATATCATGGTAAGTACAGCACAGGAGGAGGCATTTCGGCCCATCGTGCCTGTGCCAGCTCTTTGAAAGAGCTACCCAATTGGTCCCATTTCCCTGCTCTTTCTCCATAGCTCTGTAAATTTTTTTTGCTTCAAGTATTTATCTAATTCCCTTTTGAAAGTTACTATTGAATCTGCTTCCACCATCCGTTCAGGCAGAGTATTCCAGATCATTACAACTCGCTGTGTAAAAAATATTTTGTTCAGATATTTGCCTGAAAAATCTATTGCATGTAAACAATTCACTTTTGTGTAAAAAGACAAAACCTGAAGTAAAATCTGTGGTAGAAATTTGTTTTTATTATAGTTATGAATCCTGCTTGGCTATGTAGTTGACCCAAAACGAGATCACAAGTTCAAGACTCAGAAATACATGTCGGTCAGACAGTGATGTCTTAAGCTGTTTAAGTTGCAACAGTACTCGTCACTGCCTCTCTAGAGCACCATACAGAGGGAGCGTGATCTAGAGGTGAAGAGGGACTGACATCACTTGTCCTGCCCCACCTGAATTGCACGTCCTGCTGGCTGATCACTGTGACACTGAGGCAATCCATTGCCTTGTCTGAACCCTCTCCTGGATGGAGGAGGCAGGAGAGGAAAGAAGTGTAATGCAAAAAAAGTAAACCATATGATGTTTGCTACAGAACTCCAAATTCACTGCAGGAAATGACTTCTTATCACTGGTTTCAGGGATGAGGGACTTCAGTTACGTGGATAGACTGGAGAAGCTGGGGTTGTTCTCCTTAGAGCAGAGAAGGTTGAGAGCAGATTTGAAAGAAGTGTTCAAAATCATGACTGGATTAGATAAAGTAGATAAGGAGAAACTGTTCCCATTGGCAGAAGGGTCGAGAACCAGAAGACACAGATTTAAGGTGATTGGCAAAAGAACCAAAGGCGACATGAGGAAAAACTTTTTTATGCAGCGAGTAGTTATGATCTGGAATGCGCTGCCTAAAAGGGTGGTGGAAGCAGATTCAATCATGGCTTTCAAAAAGGAATTGGATAAATATTTGAAGGGAAAAAAATTGCAGGGCTACGGGGAAAGAGCGGGGGAATTGGACTAACTGGGTTGCTCATACAAAGAGCCGGCACAGGCTCGATGGGCCAAATGGCCTCCTTCTGTGCTGTAATGGTTCTATGATTCTTATCTTGGTAAAGATAAGCTGAGAGACACTGACCTAGACATGGTGCCTGTGCAAGTCAATCTCCAAGACCTAATCAGCAGTGGGGAGGAAGAAGATTTGATTTTAACTATGTCTGGCAGAGTTAGTGGGTATTAAATTACATGAATACATGAGTGGAAAATTACTCACAAATATTTTGTGTGATATTATATATGTTTAATTAACAAAGGTGTTCATCATTTCGGTTGAAAGCAATTATTTTCACCTTTTCTGGCCTCGGTTTTCTCCTTAATTGGCTAATTAACCAACTACTTAGTGTCATCTGAAAGCAGTTAGTGGATTCCATTTTGGTTGTACATGGAGAGTTTTCAGTCTATTATCTTAGTGTTTGAACACAATCAATCTCCCAACTCCATACTTTGATGGTTGAATGATTTAAGCACTTTACTAGATCCTTTAATGATGGCTTGCCGTTTGCTCTGAAGAATCTGATAATTATTTTTCTTTTGTATTTAGCCTTATAATTTTTATAATTCCTAATCTGCGGTCTTTCAAAGTAGTCATCACTGTGGAAAAGCTAATGATTTACCTACTGTCTCTTCATTTGGACACTTGCCCTTCATCTGAATTTACCTGTCCATCCTGTAACTGATCAGCTTGCAACTTTGTTTCTTTGTCACCTGTGGCATCTCAGTGAGACCCCCACCAATCTATTTTCTTTTTAATTATTGTTTTAGTGATAGTTATTTTGTATTCCTCACTGACTATTTGGAGACCGATCCTACACTTTAGATATAGAAGCAATGGGTAGACAGATAAATTCTGTAATCTCTCTCTCTCCTTCTGTACCATTCTCTATGCTGCTGTCTGTCCCTAACCATACAAAAAGCTTCACTAAACTAACCATACAACCTTTTATGATTATGGAATTTTAATATAATTTAATGAAGCTAAGCAGAGAAATAGTCCGATGTCTGGTCCGAACAGAATCAGCCGTTTCTGTTTGAAATGTTAAGCCTCATTAAAATCAGAGTCAATTATATTCCAGGTATTTATAACTACAATCACTGCCCTACATGACAGTTTAAGATTCTGTATATCTCTTGCAATGACTTCAATGAATTTAAACCATGGCTGCTTGCCTTGTCATTTTCCCCAATGTGGCAACATCCATATCATAGATCTGCACTGGCAAGCTTGCCCAGCCTGCCTTCTCAGGCAGGAGACTGAGAGAACAGAATGGGAATAAAGTGATTACAAACTTAGAGCTTTTAAGCAGCATTAGCCAAATCCTTCAGCTTTAATCAATGTTGAGCTGAAAATCCAATTTTCATAATCATTTACATCTTGTCCTGTTCAATTTATTCAACAACCCCAAGACTCTCTTCCTTACATTTTTTTACGTTGATTTCATATGACAATGAGCACAATAAGATTTAATTTAATTTTGTTAAATACAGCTTCTTTTTAAAGCCAAATGTGAGAGCCACATTTGCATGCTACAGCAAATGACTTATTACCACGAGTTTTAATATGGTTTCTCTATTTGAGATGGAGCCTCAAACAAAGGGTGTATAATGAGGGGTCAAGGCACAATATACGAGTGTCATTAGGCAGCAAAAAATATTTAATCTTTGAAGCCACATCATTTTGTTTTAGTGTCTCAGGAGCTCACTCACTAATAAAGAATAATCGTCAAGTTCTCTGGGTGGTTTTCTACAATAGTACGCGATATAGTTTTACTACAAAAAGTATCATTCTCCTAAGTTCATGATATTCTACAACACGCCTTTAGAAGTTGTGCAGAGCAAGTATCACGGTGAGAGGTTGCTGTATTCAAGCTTGGAGAGTATTTGCATTGTGCAAGGGACTGAAGCCACAGAAGATTAGGACTGTAGATAATTACAGCAAGAAAACGAAAACCCTCACAATATCAGATGCAGCTTTTTGACAAAAGCTTCTCCCTTTTATATTCTAACACAAAATAGAAGGCATTCACTTTACTTTAAAACTATTGTAACTCCAATCAGCTGCAATAAATAAATCATAATCTGAACTGCAGTAATTATTCACTTGTATTAAATATTTGGCAGCATATTCTGTGCAAGAATCCACCTTGCAACTCGTTTTGGAGTACTTCCACTCCTTTTTTCAGTCGTGCACACAGGCTCCCTCACAGTTCCCCATTGACACATCCAGAGAAAACCTCAGCCTTTGCCACTCTCACAACAACCTTCTTGTTAACCTTCATGTTGCAGCCAGCTGCAAAATAATTGCGCTTATAAACTGCTATGGCAAGTAATTCACGTCACTTAGAAGACAGGATTTCAGTCAAACCTTACCAGGAATCATTTGGGATCAAATTCAATATAATTTTTGTAATATAAGTATCCCAGACAATCTGAGACACATGAAAAACCTATACAAGCCTATATGGCATGAATATTTTACAAACAACATATTTCTTCCACATGCAATTAACACTGCTTGATAGGAACAGTTGAATAAAGGGGACACTTATCTCGTTCGCAGAGTGTTTCTACAGGAGCAAGAAGATTTTTTCAGTTCTACATGAGTCATAGCATAAAAAATTAAATATTCATTACAGATTTCCTACCCCGAGGGTCATTTTTGTTGCTTTCTGACTTTAAATGAATGTTATGATCCTTGTAAACAATATGACATTTCACTTATAAACACCTGCCTGTGCAGATGATTGCAATGAATTAGGGAAACAGAATGACTCATATCATGCCATCCTATTTTGAATAATAGCTCTCATTAAAATTATAATGCAGAATAAATTACCTGATAGACTTTTCCACAAAAAAATGAGTAAATGGGCTGTCATTCCTATAAAATTATAGCACTGCAGCATCCAGGAAGGCTTCTGTCTTTATTAGAAAATAAAAAAGGTCAGTCCAAAGGGACAGACAGTTCCTGAAGTCTCCCCATCCCAAATGCACTGAATTCCAGTTTCAACACTATAGCCTTCAGTACACCCACTCCTGACTCTAAAAGCATCATGTTTGGAGAAATAAAGAAAACAGGATATTCTAAAGCTGTTGGCAGCTGAATTTTAAAATTCCCCTTCAGCATGCGTTTATATTTGCTTAAAAGCTCTCTTCAAACTGGCTAACGGTAGTGCCCTGCTAATAAACAGTGTGAAAATATTAGCAATTAGCAGCTCGCAGTGATAAGCTCAGCAGCCCCCTGATCTGAAGGTTTTTGGAAGTAATGAAGCACTAGCAGAGAGAAAAAGAGGAAAAAGCAAGAGGATTTCCGCTAAATCTAATCAATCAGGAATGCATAATAGCTTCCATGCAGAACTGCTGACACTGGGTCACCAGCTTCTGTGACCCCTAAACACAAGACCAGCACTACAAAAAAAGATGAGAGAATCCGAGCTAATTGTCTAGCAGTGCAGTGCTTTCTTCAATTTCACCCAGCAATACAGCTTCAACCACACCCGCACATTTCATGACAATCCAGTGAAACATCTTTCATCCTCTTTATTTTTTTTTGCTTTTTATACTTTCCACTAAACTCCCTCTGTCTTACCAGCAAACGTGCAGGCAAAGAAAAAAATAATAATACAGTATTTAAATGAAAGCATTTCTAAGACAACATTGTATTTTAAATATAATACGCTGAGCCAATAAAAGAAAAATTATGAGCAGCACATTCAAGCTTGTTGTCATCTTGTGAAAGCTTTTTTTTTACTTACTGAAAACGCTCTCACAGTAGCACCTCTCAGCAGAAGAGAAAGTTGCCAGTGTTGCCAGATTATTGCTACTTTGCCACCAGCTGCTCCGCAATGGATGCAGATTAAAGCACTTTTAAACTCCAGAGCTTCCCCATGTGACCAGGCAGTCATTTGTGATGGGCAGAATAAATTATCAGCCGAGCCGTGCACCCCCTAGCCAATGTTTGGGGAAGTGTAGCTTTTTCTAAAAAAAATTCACCGGTGTCTGCCAAACTCCTAGAGCTCAGCCTCCAGTCAAAAGCACAGAAGATAAAATATCTTCTCTTCAAGTACACATATTACAAATATGTATCTGCTCTTCCAGGGTTACTGAATTTTGTAGGAAATTGAAGTTTTTTTGATGGGGGTTGGGGGGGGCTGGTAGAACTTTAATCGATTGGGGAAGTCTTAAGTTTATTTCTTTGTGTGTGTGTGTTTTTTTCTCTCTTTAACCCTCTCTGCTTGGAATGCAAGCTCGGAGCCAGTTTCTAAAGCACAGCAGCTAAACACACAGTACACATTAACAAATCAATACAAACAAAGGTCCTCGAGTCTCTGCATAAAACATGAGGCTCTTCTGAGGCTCTTTATCCTAATTGAGCTCTGATCCTGCCACCTCATTCAGAACGCACTATCTGCTGTCTCAGCTGACAAGTGTGGGGAGATTATGTATACGCATACACATATACATATTGATATACATGCCAGAAATATGGAAATGATATCTATTTTTCTACGAGTACTCCATTTCCCCGCACAGCTGCTGTATTCATTTGCTCAAAGTACTTAAAAGTACTGTTTATTTGAACTGTCTTAAAATTTGAAATTCTTTCAAATATCCTAGTTCCGTAGATCTTTGACCAACTTTCTTTACAAAGTTAAGCACAATTTAACCATCAGCTGTAGAATTATAAGAAAAGTAAGCCATTGGTTTGATGTGATGTAGTCTGGCCTTCAAAAAATTCAAAAAGCAGAGTCGCCTCTCATAGCTACTGATAAGTGCTACAAAGATGTTCCAGTGTCCTGAAATGGTTGACAGAGCCTTTAATTTTTATCCTTTCTTCCTTTCTCTACTCCCTTTGTTTCATTTTCTCTTCGACTCTTTTCAACCTTGCTGGAGTTCTGCCTCGGTCTTTCACCCAGATTTCTCAAAAAACTCAACAAAACTGGGTGTGAAGTACCTGGATGAATCTATGAATAAAAACAGTTCCTAATCATTGTAGCACTTAACTGCTGAAGCTGATACTGTGGATGTTGTAAGAAGATTGCTGCTCTGTATTATTATTACTATTATTGGACGTTTTGACAGGTTCAGTAACCTGAAAATAGCACAATATTAGAATTGTTCTCTTATCCACTGCTGGTGCATTCAAATCTGATAAACATATAGCCGCTTTGCCAAGAAATGATATGCTTGGCTGGGGATTTTTAATCTTCAGAATGAAACAGCCAATTTGCAAATCTTTATACCACATTTAATCATTCACTCAGCAATTCAATCTAAACAGTAATCGCAGAAAACACTTAAGAAAATCGTATTTCACGCAAAAGTGATTAGACTTCTAAAAGCATGCTTGAAGTTTGGCAGCATTTTGTGCATTTAATGTGCTGATCATTAAAGAAATCCTCCAACCTAAATTACTAACAGGAGAACTATTAAAACGCAAACAAGTCATTGATGCTGAGAGCAGTGGTACTCTAATACCACTGCCAGACTTTACAATAGAATCTTCACCACACGGACTGCAGCGGTTCAAGAAGGCGGCTCACCACCACCTTCTCAAGGGCAATTAGGGATGGGCAATAAATGCCGGCCTCACCAGCGACGCCCACAGCCCATGGACGAATATAAAAAAAGAGTCTCTCTCATATCATCTGCTCCTCTTTACATGCTTTTGTGTTAACACAATCCTTTTTAAACTTTTGCTATCTTTCCCCATCTTAATTGTATCACTTACAGAAAATCCTAATAAAATAGAAAGCATCAAAATAAAAATAAAGGGTTTCCTTGATGGCCCAATGGATAAATGTGTTGCATAGTGTACCTCTGAGCCATACAGACTAGGGAAGTCCCAAGTATAACGGCCAGTCTGTGCTGAGTTCCCCAATTTCGGCTGAGGCACGGGTGGAGATGCTACAGTTGCCTTATCACCTCTAGACTAAGGAGGGGGAATATCATCCTGCTTTTGAACGCTACTTAGTGACCCGTGTTGAAAAATGCAAGTATGTGAATATTGGGTGGGCAATGTTTGGTATACCTGTGATGCATCCCACGGTCAAATAGTCTCCTGACACTGTCTGGACAGATGTTTAAAGAATTATCACATGAGCGAGGTAAAACAAATTTACTGAAGGAAATTTACTTCAGCTTGAGTAACTGCTCTCAGGAGAGGGGAGAGAAAGGGAATAAAAATGAGTGGGGAGAAAGCATGTTCAGGGATAGGCAAGTTCTTAGTTTCTTCAACTGAATTGAGTTTTTGGTCTTTCCATTGATCTCACTGGATTCCTGGTGTTGTAGACTAGTTCTCAGCCACGCTCCTTTCAGTTGGTATTGTCATTCAGTAACAGAGTGTACTTGAAGAATTTAGCTAATAAACTAACAAAAAGTAAACTCAAGATCTTGAACTTTTAATAATTAGCTGTAAAAAATATTATTTTTTTTCAATTTTCTCTTCTCCACTCCGGTGGACAGTAACTCTTGCTGGGGTACAGTACCATCAGTGCCAGCAGCCCTTCAGACCTCACCCAAGTGCCCATTCTACAAATATGACAGTGAATAGCTGCAAGCTATTTGACCATTGTGGGCATCACAGCCAAGCCCAATACTGTCCTCAGCCAATGACCACATATACCTACTTTCCAGCAGGGGTCACAGGATGGTGATTGTAAGCAGAAAACCTGCCTGGTATCCTCCTATCCCTAGCTGAAAGGCTCTTGGGTCATTTGTAGAACCCCCAACCATTGCCTTGGGAGAGATGTGACATCAAAACTGAGACCTTATGGTCTGTGTGGCATAGTACAACACCAAACTAATATCAGCTAAAGCTGTCAGGATTTAAAAGCACAGATGGATCCAGATCTGTTCAAATATTACAGTCGATTTTAACTATTCCCGCCTGGCAGGAACAGTTACAATCGACCCCACTGTGTCTGTGTCTAGATTTCTATACAATAAGAAGACACATTAGGGCTGTGGTGACCAGGTGAAAATGCCTCTCCTTATACTTATGCAATATACAAAGCACCGTGAGTAGTTCCTGGAACAGATTGATCGATGTAAAGTTAGAGTCTTGCTGTGCTCCCAATTTGAAATTGTCACACTCTCACTATGGAAATACCAGATGAAAGTAGAGACTTTTCCTGTGTGTGGATAAATCCCTTACCCAATCTGCATAAAGGAACTACTGGTGCTTTATAAACTTCAAAAAATATATGTGTGGCTGTTCTAAGAAAGCTGCCACAACTTTAATGTGTGCTGGTAAAACCTCACTAGTTCAACTTTAGGCAGGTTAAACTGCTGTACTATGATGAGAATGAAGCATGCACATGTGGTTATGATAATGTCTGGCTCTCATGCCTGGATAGATACTCCATAGGGGAACAACTGGATGAAAGCCTGACTGTTTCTCAGCTAAATTGGTACAACTGGAGTGAACAGGAAGTGGGTTGGCACTGGAATCCTCTTGGATCCGTGTTATTCCTTTATCTGGTGTCAACTGTATGTACATCTCACCGGTGACTGGGAGTATAAAATAATGGTCCCATTGTCCGGAAGAATAGCTCAATCAAAGCAATCAGGTGTAACAGATCATAAGCATTGCAGGTATACTGTGCCATACAGATCAGAAATGTCCCAGGTTCAATCCATGGTCTGTGTTGAGTCAACTGACTTCAGCAAGAGCAACAAGACTTGAGCACATAATCCAGGCTGACACTCCGGTGCAGTACTGAGGGAATGCTGCACTGTTGGAAGTGCCGTATTTCAGGTGAGACCTTAAACTGAGGCTTGATTAAGTGAGTGGACAAAACCGTGGCAGAAGAAGTTCAATGTGGGAAAGTGTGAGGTCATCTACTTTGGACCTAAGAAAGATAGATCAGAGTATTTTCTAAATGGCGAGAAGCTAGAAACTGTGGATGAGTAGAGAGATTTAGGGTTCCAAGTACAGAAATCACTAAAAGCTAGTGGACAGGTACAAAAAATAATGAATTAAAATGGAATGTTGGCCTTTATCTCAGGGAGGCTAGAATACAAAGGGGTGGAAGTTATGTTATAGCTCTACGGAGCTCTGGTTAGACCCCATCTAGAGTACTACAATTAGTTCTGGACACCGCACCTCAGGAAGGACATATTGGCCGGGGCTAAAAGGGTTAAATTATGAGGACAGGTTGTATGGACCAGGCTTGTATTTCCTTGAATATAGAAGATTAAGGGGCGATCTAATTGAAGTATTTAAGATGATTAAAAGAGTTGATAGGGTAGATAGAGAGAAACTATTTCCTCTGGTGGGAGAGTGCAGAACAAAGGGGCATAACCATAAAATTAGAGCTAGACCATTAAGGGGTGATGTCAGAAAGCACTTCTTCACACAATGGCTAGTGTAATCTGGAACTCTCTCCCCCAAAAAGCTGTTGAGGCTAGGTCAATTGAAAATTTCAAAACTGAGATTGATAGATTTTTATTAGGCAAGGGTGTTAAGGGTTACGGAACCAACGTGGTAAATGAAGTTAAGTTACAGATCAGCCATGATGTATTTGAATGGCGGAACAGGCTCGAGAGGCTGAATGGCTTATTCCTGTTCCTATGTTCCTATGTTCCCATCTGGCTTGTCAGGTGGACGTAAACTATCCCGTGGCACTATTCGAAAAAGAGCAGGGGAGTTCTCCCTGGTGTCCTGGCCAACATTTATCTCTCAACCAACATCACTAAAACAGGTTATCTGGTCATTATCACATTGCTGTTTGTGGGACCTTGCTATGCACAAATTGGCTGCCACATTTCCTACATTACAACAGTGACTACACTTCAAAGAATGCTGTAAAGCGCTTTGGATGTCCTGAGGTTGTGAAAGACACTATATCAAAGCAAGTCCTTTCTTTTCTTTTTTAACTGTATGGGTGCTACATTTGGCCTCAGTACCTTGAGCTGCAGAGAAGCAAAATGAACTAGGGATCTTAACGCAAAGACCCCTTCTGGAAGTTGCAATGTGCAAACACTGAGTAATGACAGGTTTGGGATCAGTTGAATTGTCCCCACTAGTCAAATAACCTGTCAACATTTACAGTCTAATCTCACACATGAAGAATGGCCACTTGCGTGACGTAACAGGAGAAGAAACAAATGGGAAGAACATTGAGAAAATAATAAAAATTGAAAAAAAGAAGAAACAAGGTGGAAAAAATAAGAAATGACAGAAACGTGAAAAGAGAGAAATGGAGAAAATTGCTATCAGCCAGTAAGTGAGTGGTTGGGTGTTGGGCTTATGCAAGTCATATTCAAAGATTGTCTCAGTGATAGCAAATAACAGCTATAAACCCACCAGCCGTAAGTACAAAACATGTGATGTGAGGGCCCAAACTCACAAATTTGCTGCAGCCAAGTATGTGTTGTGCCAGTCTTTCATTCAAGTATAAGAACATTGAAAATTGACTAAGATATTGTATTAATTCTATGTAAAAAAAACTGTGCAGTTGAAGGGTAAAATATAGATGAATTTTAAAGAATTTACTTGACTTTCTTTTAGTGTGATTTTCACCCAGCAGGGACTGAAGAACAAGGTAGCTGAAATGAAAGTGTTCATTCCCTAAATGACTATAAGCAGGAGGTTATGGAATGCCTTCAGATGGCAACAATGAAAAGATTTTGCCTTTCTGGTGAGAGAACCTAGCAATTTGTAGAAAAATAATATATTATTTATGCCAAAAATAAAAGAGCACTGCAATAAGTCTTAACCACAGGCAAACACAAGAGAATCCAGTCCATGTTCAGCCTCCCCAGTCGTTAATTGAACCAGTACTTTAGTAACATTTCTCATTGCATATCGAGCCTTACATTACCCAATATTCTCCTTTTAATGTGTTGACTCTTGTACACTACCTCACCTAGTCATTATTCTTCATGACTCTAGAACAGGGAATGTCAGCATTCGACCATCAGAGTTGACCCCCCTACTCTGCCCTCACACAATGTCCACAATACACAACACATTAAGGCTCTGCCGCCGATGATGGAGCAGAGAGAAGAGTTGGAAGAATGGAGAGTGCACACCGGCACGTTAGGATGGAGGCGGTGTCGCGGTCCAATGCTTGGAACCAAATGAGTATTATGTCATGGAGCTGAACCACAGAGGAGAGACAGTGGAGGTGGAGGGAAAGGTCAATCATACCAAACACCACAGAGAGGTTGAGGAAAACAAGGAGGGTTAGCACATCACTGTTGTAGTAACAAAGGATGCAAAGAGGCTTCAAGGCAATTTAGACAAGTACATGGCAGATGCAGTATAATGTGGATAAATGTGAAGTTATCCACTTCGGAAGGACAAACAGAAAGGCAGTTTAAATGGTGATAGATTGGGGAATGTTGATGTACAAAGGGACCTGGGTGTCCTTGTACACCAGTCACTGAAAGCAAACATGCAGCAAGCAGTTAGGAAGGCAAATGGTATGTTGGCCTTCATTGCAAGAGGATTTGAGTACATGAGCAAGGATGTCTTACTGCAGTTATACAGAGCCTTGGTGAAATCACACCTGGAGTATTATGTGCAGTTTTGGTCTCCTTACCTAAGAAAGGATATACTTGCCATAGAGGGAGTGCAGCGATAGTTCACCAGACTGATTCCTGGGATGGCAGGACTGTCATATGAGAAGAGATTGGGTCAACTCGGCCTGTATTCACTCGAGTTTAGAAGAGAGGGGATCTCATTGAAAAATATAAAATTCTGACATGGCTGGACAGACTGGATGCAGGGAGGATGTTTCCCCTGGCTGGGGGGTCCAGAACAAGGGGTCACAGTCTCGGGAAATGGGGTAGGACATTTAGGACTGAGATGAGGAGAAATTTCTTCACTCAGAGGGTGGTGAACCTGTGGAATTCTCTACCACAGAAGGCTGTGGAGGCCAAGTCACTGTGGAAGCCAAGTGACTAAGGTCAGTTAAGAAGGAGCTAGATAGATTTCTAGACACAAAAGGCATCAAGGGGTATGGAAAGAGAGCGGGAATATGGTATTGAGATAGAGGATCAGCCATGATCATATTGAATGGTGGAGTAGGCTTGAAGGGCCGAATGGCCTACTCCTGCTCCTATTTTCTATGTTTCTATGTTTTTCTATGTGACTTTGACCAGGGTGACCTTAGTGCTGTGGGCAGGGCAGGGCAGAAACACTGAACTGAACAGGGAGTCATGGGAAGGTGAGCCCAGAGCAGAGTGGTAAGAAAGGTTAGAGTGGAAAGGGAGGTAGTTGGATAGGATGGAGGGTTTGAGGGTGGGATTTTTGAGAAGGGTGTAAAGATGGCAGTTTTTAAGGGTGGAGGAACCGAGCCTGATGAAAGGGGCTCATTGACAATGTCAGCAAGCATTGGGATAAGTGTGGTTATGTGGTCATGAGTTTGGTTGGGATGCGGTCAAAGGAGAGGAAATGGGTGTCATGGATAAGATAAGCCTGAAAAGAACAGGGAATGAAATGAGGAAGAAACCACACAATGATATGGCACCATGGCTGGGATAATGGGAGGGCTGGGGTTGGTCAGGGACAGGAGGAATAGGCTGAGGCAGTCAAGCAGATAGTTTCAATCTATGAGACAAAACAAATCAGGATGGAGGGACTGGAGGAGGAGAGTCTGAGCAGGCAATTTATCATCAAGAGTTTCTGTTTAATCTTACTCTTCCGGAGTAATCCCGGAGTAGTAGGAGGATTTGGTTGTGGAGAGGAAGATGCATTACTTCCTGCAATACATTACAGTGGTCCAGCCAGATCTGACAATGGATAACCAGACCAGTCATGCACTAGAAAAAAATGACAGGAATGGGAGTCTGTGCGAGGCTTGGGGACATAGATAATGAAGAAGGAAACAAAAGAACTGTTGAGTAGATCTCTAGAGGCAGAAATGTGGAGAGCCAGAGGAGATGAAATTGGGAGATTGAGAGGGTGTTGCTGAGAGAGAGCTTTGGGGGTAGTTTTTTTTCTGGGGTTAAAGGGGTCTGGGTAAGTGGAAGGTAGAGGAGTTTGAGTGAATGCCAGTAGGCTATTCAACTGCATGCACACTCACACACATACACACACACACACATACACACACACACTTTCTAGCAGAGGTGACTGGAGAGTGTTCAGGAACCCTGGCTGATTTTCCCCCTCCCTGGGCTAGGAATGCTAAAGCCATTTGAAGGTGTGGAGGGAATATAGATGTTGAGGCAGATCAGGAAATGATTAGAGATACCCTTGTCACTGACTTAAACCTTGGAGATAACAAGGCCTCGAATGTAAACAACATAGAGTGGTGAATGTGAGTGGGTGAAGTTGAGTAAAGACAGGGCTCAGCAATCGGAGTTGAGGGCCACCAGGGGAACTTAGATGAAGGATTTATGGATCATTGAATAGAAATCTGAAGCAGGAATTCTGGTTGATTTTTCCTTCTGGGGTGCTAAGGATGACTGTAACACCCAGCTCTTACCCCAGTTGAATCAGCTTAAATCCGCACAGATTGGGATTGAATCTTAGATCTTCTTGTCAGTATAGATTAGTATTATTCTATTACATTCATTATCATATTGCTGTTTGTGGGAGCTTGCTGTGTACAGTTTGCTGCCATGTTTCCTACATTACAACAGTGACTTTGCTTCAAATTACTTCATTGGCTGTGAAGCGCTTTGGGAAGCTTGAAAGGCGCTATATAAATGCAAGTCTTTCTTTCCTCTTTCTCTATGGCTTCATACTAAAGTTAACAATGCCTTTATCCACCAGGACATTGGGGACCCTTATCCCAATCGTCCTTTCTTCCTGATTGTCCAAACTAGCAAAATATTTTGTTGCAGATTTTTCAAAGGAGAACCTAGCCGATTGTCCTTCACTGTATGTTCTGAGTTTATTCGCATGCTAAATCGCTGGCATATTTTCTTTTGATCACTATTGTGAGTAAAAAGTCAATGACCCATCACATACCTCAGTGAACAGAGGAAAACTCATGTC
The DNA here is from genome assembly GCF_035084215.1 of Heptranchias perlo. NCBI lineage: Eukaryota > Metazoa > Chordata > Chondrichthyes > Hexanchiformes > Hexanchidae > Heptranchias > Heptranchias perlo. The sequence continues at coordinate 42,922,440 of NC_090325.1, forward strand.
AGGTCCTTTGGGAAAATAGAGCTTGTAACATTGTTTGATTCTCACCACCAGAGGGAGAACCAATGCTTTTCCTTTGCACATTGCATTCTGGGCATGATGACATCACAGTGGCTGCCTGTGCTATAAAACTTTCCATCGAATCTTGGGACATGAAAAAAATAATAAACATTTGTTTTGTTGATAAGCCAAAATTCCATGGAAATTTTTATAGTGCAGGTACAGTGCACAGGCTAGCTACATTGAAACAAAAGCAAAATACTAAAGATACTGGAAATCTGAAATAAAAACAGAAAATGCTGGAAACACTCAGCAGGTCAGGCAGCATCTGTGGAGCGAGAAACAGGATTAACATTTCAGGTCAATGACTGTTTGTCAGAACTGGAAGAAGTTAGAAATTTAACAGTTTATAAGCAAGTACAGAGCCAGGCAAAGAAGCAGGGGAGGAGGGGAGGAGGGAAGCACAAAAGGGAAGGTTTGCGACAGGGTGGAAGGCAGGAGTGATTAAATGACAAAAGGGACACTGATGTCATTCTTCCCAGAATGCACTGTGTGAAAAAGAAGCAATGATGTCCAACCTTTCCCCCAATAACTTCATCGCCCTACAATCCTCAGGAGCTGATAATATATATTGTTATAAGCTAGGGAATTCTTCTGACCACAGAATTAAATGACTGGAATTTAAAATGGAAAATGAAGGTACAGTTCTGTTTTCAAATTTCACCTGCTCACTTGATAGTCCCATGATATACAAACTTCTACATAATGGTCTAAAACGGTCTTTAATGTGGTGCACTTATAATTCATTAACATTCTTAACTTTGTCTTAATTTATCTTACCCGCACATGCACAACACCACCATCAAATGCAAATACATACAATGGGACTAACAGAGTGCTGGTAATCTGATGCTGGTTGAATTCTGATTTTAACCAGGTCTGACTGCCTCAAAGATCTCACAAGTCCATGCCTACACCCTGCTGCACTGAAAAGGGCTGAGCTGGTGGTCCCTCCATGATTTATTGCCTGATTTCCTAGGAATGGTAAACAAATTGTCATTTTGAGTCTCTTCTATAAATTTTTTATTCTTTGCAACAACCTAATAGCTCAAAAAGATGGATTTACAGATTAGGATAACTCAAATTGATTTTCCAGAGGTCAGATGAAATCAGCATTAAAGAAGTTATCCAACTTATTTTGAAAACATTTTTGAGTGAACTTACTACATGTCCTCAATGTTTCCAATGATACTTTTTTTCCCCAAAAAATGTAAAGCAATTATCACTTCAACCCAGGCCCTCCCTCTCCAGGTGAGATAGAGTGCCAATAGATCTGATGGGTACCACTTATTCCCTGCAAAATTCAACAGATGGAGTACGGGAAGAGTTTAATTGGTACTATGCACTCCTAGGGAAATCCTTTTCTACAAATTATCTCCAAGTCAAGTATTGATTTGGATGAGTGTGATTTATATCACACATTTACTGGGAGTCACATTACTCCACTCTATCCCTTGGTCACATTGAGTGACAATACATTCTCTGGTACCTCACACTGCTTGGCGGTGTGCAGTAACAAAATACTTTACCTTGTAGGTGGGATTGGGTTTAAATCCAGGCAAGATTGATTGGCTGTTGGCTGTAACAGTCCAATGTGAAATTAATATGTTCAGTGTCAATCCAGACCCTACTGGATAAGGTCCTACTGCACAAGACTGCCCCTGACTCAGGACTAATTGACAATCCCACTAAGAGAGATGCTAAATGGCTATTCCTTTCCTCAGCATTAACATCTCTCACCTTGATGAGCAAGAAATAGAAGAGGGCACCATGACAGGATCAGAAAGCAATTATATCATTGTCATTACTTAGATTTTTAGATTTTCATTAAAGTGCAATGGAAAAGTTGTGCTGCAGTTTTATAAATCCTACTTCAACTCAGGACCATCACAGTACGAAAATAATAATATGGAAGCAGAAATTTTGAAGAAAGGTATTCTCGGCTGTTTCAGGAACTGAGTCTGACTAAAGTCTCCCAATTGATGTGATAACACTGCTATTTTAATATTTATATTTTTGGATTTTTTTTTGCATTTTTTAACGTGAGCAATTGTAGTATTGAAGAAAGGAACACTTTTCCACTTTGGCCACCCAGCCTCAGCCTCAAGTATTACCAGATTATATATAGCGCATCCATGCTATTGCATTGGTGTGACATTTTCCATCCCCATACCAGCATCCTATCACCTGTCTGAGGGACACTACCAACATTAATTGCACCAAATTATGGGCAGTTTTGTATTATGGATTCCTGTCGGGTTAACGTTGCTCAAACTCTTTTCAGGTGGGGCCCAAGCAGTCATCGAAAGAAAGAAATATTCATCCCATTGATCTATGATGGGTTCAAACCCAACCCATATAAATATTTAAGAATGGGAGACTGTGATTACACCCAATAACCCTGTTGTTTATTGATAGATCAATTCCACTTATCATTTCCAAAATATGCCTCCATTCCTTCTCTCTCTAGACGTACATTTAATTATCTTTTGAACCTATTTGTGCAAGCTGCTTGAATGCCTTTCCTGGTAAATCATTCCACAAATTTATTATTCTTTGTATTCGAAAAAAGTTCTGCCTGACTTCCCTTCATATTTCTCACTTTATAATTTTAACGCGTCCCTTGGTATTTGAGGGTCTTTTGTTGAAAAGCAATGAAATCCTTTAACAAGACAGTGAAATCTGTCGTAGACAGGCTCCATTAGGTGAGTGCGATCTTCCCTGCCTTATTCTCCTCTACATACTGCACCCAGCTGATCCTTTACATCCAAGTGCAATAAGAACAAATCTGCTCTATACAGTCAAAGCTGTTTAGTGTGATCACTGTCTGAGCCTAATCAAATGATTCATCTAACTGAACTAACCAGCCTGTACTCAAACATTATAATGCTGGTGTTCTATTCTAAATGTCTAAATAATTTTAAAGTTTCAGTAAATTAAAGTACAATACAGGTACAAAATGCTTAGGGATCATTAAAATATTTTCTTTTACCCATTTTCACCAATAAACTTCCAAATTATTTTGGGTGGTGAATCAAAAACAACTTACATTTATGTAGCGCCTTTAATGTAGTAAAATGTCCCAAGACGCTTCACAGACAAAATTTGACACGAGCCACATAAGGAGATATTAGGACACGTGACCAAAAGCTTGGTCAAAAAGGTAGGTTTTAAGGAGTGTCTTAGAGGAGGAGAGAGAGGTAGAGGTGGAGAGGTTTAGGGAGGGAATTCCAGAGCTTAGGGCCTAGGCAGCTGCAGGCACGGCTGCATATGGTGGGGCGAAGGATGCGCAAGAGGCCAGAATTGAAGGAATGCAGAGATCTCGGAGGATTGTAGGGCTGGAGGAGGTCACAGAGATAGGGAGGGGTGAGGCCACGGAGGGTTTTGAACACATGGATGAGAATTTAAAATTCTTCCTGAAATTGAGGAAAAAAAACAGAAATTTCCTTTGTTTTCTGCACCAGAAATCAAGTCCAGAGATGTACATGTATCACATCCACGATGCCGGTGTGCACTTTGCATGCTGTACATGCTGTGCTGAGGTCAATGATGTGGTACGCATGTACTTTGACCCTGATTTTCAACAAGAAAAGAAACAAAAGCTATGCAATTTAGATTTTTTTTTAAGAGCACCTGGATCACCTTAGGCATTATTGCGAGGACAATATTCTTTATACTGCAACAAACATTAGTCTTTCATTCCTAGTTGGATATGGAGCAAGCACTGCCTTGCACTGACATAGTTATCACACTGATAGTCCCCTGAAGACTGAGGTCATCAAACAAGTTATTGTTTAATGAAAGCAAGATTGCAACTGTTACCCAGTGCACAATCTAGAATCATAGAATCATACAGCACAGAAGAAGGCCATTTAGACCACCGTGCCTGTGCCGGGTCTTTGAAAGAGCTATCCACTCTACTGCTCTTTCCCCATAGTCCTGCAAATTTTCCCTTTTCAAGTATTTATCCAATTCCTTTTTGAAAGTTACTATTGAATCTGCTTCCATCACCCTTTCAGGCAGTGCATTCCAGATCATAACAACTTGCTGTGTAAATAAATGTTTCCTCATCTCCCCTCTAATAATTCTTATTATCTTGCTATCACAGTGGCAGCTCGGTGGCTTAGCTGCAACAATGAACACAGAATTGATTCTATTCTATATGATGTAAGATAGTCTGTGATTCAAGTGTAAAATCACTTAAAATCTCACCAATTTTTTGACATGGCATTTAAAGTTTCTTGAAGCTGATACATTTTCATTGACTGTACCATTGAATACAATGGGGAGAAAAAAATGGATAAGGCCTATTGTTGGGCGCGAGTAGCACGATCCACTATTAACCCGCGCCCAATGGCTCCTGCACAGGCAGGATGAGAACTTTGTCCAGCCTCAGTACTCACCTTCAAGCAGTGTTGAAATCTAGGCCTTACATCAGCAGGGGGAGCCCCAATCTCTTAAAGGGAGGATGTCTCTTAAAATCTCTTAAAGGTAGCTAGTACCTGTTGTTTGCTGAAAATAATAGTCTGCTGTCTGCAAAGAGTCTGAACGGACATCAGACACGCACACGTAAAACACAGATGCAGGTCCCGTCCCTATATTTACAAACTGATGAGTTATGTTAAAACATTGAATAAAGGTTGCACACGACTAAATCCCACATCCTTCAATCTGCACGCCAGACCTCACCAATCTGCTGATCTGAGTTGGTACCAGGCCTGCGAGAGTGCGTGCACCAAGGTTCTCTGCTGATGCATTAGAGGCCTTGGTACAAGAGGTGTTGAGAAGGAGGGACACCCTATATCCATGGGGGGATGGTGGTGGGGGCAAGAGGCCCTCAAGACATATGCCCAGAAGGCAGTGGGAGGCAGTGGGGGACGAAGTCAATGCCAGGTGCACAGCACCACGAACATGGATGCAGTGCAGGAAGAAGTTCAATGCTTTGACACGAGTGGTCAAGGTGAGTGAGGTCAACTGTCAAATGGCGTCTCCTACCAACTGCAACACCAGCTGCATCCACTGCTCCACGCACTACATCCCTCATCACCCACATACCAACAAACTCTTTCCATCAGTACTCAACTTTTCCAATCAGATGCTTCCTCTCATCCTTACATATTACTACTGTTGCAAGCCGCCCACCCACAACTCACAGGCCACACACATTGGCAGCTTTTCAACCATGACAGGCACATCACCCAGGCACACGTCCTGCTTTCTTGCAGGAGAAGGTGGCGCATAACAAGACGCAGAAAGCAGCAGTGACATTTAGCCCCTTGAGCCCGTACTGCCATTCAATAAGATCATGGTTGGTCTGTGACGTCACTCCATGTGTCCGTCTTGGCCCCATATCCCTTGATGCCCTTGATTCACAGAGGTCTATCAATCTCAGATTTGGAGTTCGCAGTTGAGCTGGCATCAACTGTTGTTTGCAGAAGAGCGTTCCAAACTTCTCCCACCCTTTGCATGTCGAGGCGTTTCCTAACTTCACTCCTGCACGCCCTGGCTCTAGATGTTGGGCCGTGTCCCCGCGTCCTAGTGTTCGGGTCTGGGAGACCTCCAAGAACAGTTGCAGGTGCATCAGCAGCCGGAAGCGGTGATCCAGTCACTGATCTGTGGGTCCTGCATAGTCCCTTTGGATGGCGCTGGTGGGGGAACCTCCGGGCACTCTTGGACACGTTCGGATGGTTGTGGTTGAGACTATGCGTTGAGTTGGGCGTTAACTCCCAAAATGGTGTCTATCACTTTAGATCAGCATTGCAGGCTTATTGTATCCATTTTCTCCTTACTTTACATGCTGCCGGCATTTGGTATTTGCGCATGCGCTAATACGTATACCAGGATGGCGTTTGGCGCATGTCACACTGGAAACGTGCGTGTGTGGCCAAGATGCCATTTTGGCAACTCGGGAGGCCGCGTTGGCGCCGAAACAACAGGTGCTGTACGGCCCAATTTCTCACCCATTCTCTTCAGCTGCCTTCAGTTTTGCACATTCAGGACCCATCTTGTCTTTCATTCAAAATTGAACTCATAACCCTCTTGAAGTATACCCATTCCCATCTGAAGTATGACTTGTTTCTCCTCCAGCTCAGACCAAGTGGAATCCCTAAACTTAGCCAAATCTGAGATAAGGGAAATTAGGTAGGAAATCAGAATCCGTAGAATGATACCATGTATGTCTTGCCCTGCTTCTTTTCCTCTTCTTTCGATGTGATCTCCCCTATTTGGGATGGTTTGCCCACAATGATCATCCGTTGCTGGGATTGCTATTTTGATATACTTCCAACTGGCTCCTCTCCTCTTGCCTTTGCCCACAAACCGTAGAACCTACCAGGATTAAGGGGAAAAAAACAAAGCCAAACAATGCAGAGCAGGATCTGGCCCTCAACTATCAAGCACGCAAGACCATTGGAGGCAGGCATATAAAAGAGGAGGCGTGACTTAATAGACATCTTTAAAATTATGAAGTGGTTTGATAGGGTAGACGTAGAAAAGATGTTTTCACTTGTGGAGGATTATAAAACTAGGGGCCATAAATATAAGATAGTCACTAATAAATCTAATAAAAAATTCATGAGAAACTTCTTTACTCAAAGAGTGGTTAGAATGTGAAACTTGCTACCACATGGAGTAGTTGAGGCAAATCGTATAGATGCATTTAAGGGGAAGCTAGATAAGTACATGGGGGAGAAAGGAATAGAAGGATATGCAGATAGGTTTAGATGAAGTAGGGTGGGAGGAGGCTCATATGGAGCATAAACATCAGCACACACCAGTTGGGCCAAATGGCCTGTTTCTGTGCTGTAAATTATATGTAAAAAGATTCTTCATTTTTACTTTTAATTTTTAAAAAATTAACTGAGACTGTTGGTGAGCCCCATAAAGATGTTGTCAATGAACTGTGTAAATAATTATGGGTTGTCATTTAGCTTGATAATACATTTTTAAGTCTCTTGCTTGTCTTTTTGAGTTTTAATGACAATCAAAATAGAAACTGATTTTCTCCAAACTTATTTGAGTTATTTGGAGCGCAATTTTTTTTTACCATTGAGTTTTCACCCTATTTAAAAAAAAACTGAAAACCATGAAAAGACAGGTTTTTAAAAAGGCAATAAAATGGACTTTAATTGCCCTTAAAAACATATCACTGCAGAATGTAGTAGATAAATCTTGATTTATAATAAGAATATTTGGTATAAGTTGACCTGTAAGGTATAGACAATTAATTCTAACAGAGATGAGAACGATAAAGTTGGACTTATACAAGAAGAAGAAAGGATTTTTTTAAAAAATCACACTAATCAAATGATTCCACTAACCCAAATAGCTTTAACAGGAATAGAGAATACCAGTAACTGGTATAAAGTCTACAAGTAAAACTATTGGGTATAGTGATCAAACTGCGTTTTGTGCGTCATTTTTTACTGGCAGTGATTTTTGACAGAGTGAATAAGGAAAATCTGTTTCCAGTGGCAGAAGGGTCAGTAACCAGAAGATACAGATTTAAGGTGATCTGCAAAAGAGCCAGAGGCGAAATGAGGAAACATTTTTTTATGCAGAGAGCTGTAATGATCTGGAATGCACTGCCTGAAAGGTGGTGGAAGCAGATTCAATAGCAACTTTCGAAAGGGAATTGAATAAATACTTGAACGGAAACAAATTACAGGGCTATGGAGAAAGAGCAGGTGAGTGGGACTAATTGGATAGCTCTTTCAAAGAGCCAGCACAGGCATAATGGGCCGAATAGCCTCCTACTGTGCTGTACCATACAATGATCAGATAAATATTGCTGCTGTGGTAGTGAGCAGGGGCTGCCACTAGGGGTCATGAAGCATTAGAAAGGATAAGTACAAGTCGAGAAAGGTTGATGTAATTGCATTTTATGTTTTACCACATGTAGGTTTCCAATTGTGACAAGAGTACTAATTGTCTCTGTGTATCAGCTTGGAGAATATAATCCAGCCTTTCTACCCTGTATGCATGCTAGCAGGACTAATTCTGTTCAACGACAATTGCATTTTACATTTAAAAAGCACCTTTCAGTAATGAATGTTGCAAGGTTATTTATGAAAGGAACTGGAATATTGAGCAGGAAACAGGCAGGAAGTTATAGAAAAAGATTGAAAGCATGATTAAAGGGACAGATTTTCATGATGCTTTTGAAGGTGTGGAGAAAGATAGCAAAGAGAAGTTTAAGAAGAAAATCCCAGTGACCAAGGACATAACAGCTGAAGGGTCAGCTACTACTGATGCAGCAGAGTTGGAGGGGATATTCGGTAGACCAGAGTCAGAAATGCAAAGTGTATCTGCTGGGACAATGGGCTAGAGAGTATTGCAGAAGCACGATGCGGTGAGGAGAGAGTCAAGGATGAGGTTTAAAAGTCAATATGCTGGGGGGACTAGCCACCAATGGAGGTCAGTGAGATCACAGGGTGATAGGTGGGCAGGACTTTCAGGGGGATACACTGCAGGCTGCAGAGTTCTGGATGGAGTTGGAGTTTGTGTAGGATAGACTTGGGTTAGGCTGGCAAGGAGGATATTGGAAAAATTCAACACAGTGATAAAGATATAGCTGAAAGTTTCAGTGGTGACAGGGATAAGGCAGTGGCATAGGCAGGTAATATATACTGTTGGAAATAAGTGAACTGGATGTGGAATTTGAAGCTCAAATTGGGGTCAAAGTATACAGAAGTTGCACATCTTCATGTTCAACCTGAGCAAGCAGCCAAGGGAGGGAGGTGGAAGTGGTGCCTGAGGCAGAAGAGGGCTGATTTTAACTTTCACCGGTGGTTGAAAACAGGCGTTAGTGACTGTGTTAAGTTTCTGACATCCAGTGTTGCTATGGCTGGTGGTAGAAAGGTTAGAAATTAAAGGGCCGGAAAGCCTATGCAGTTGCCTGCAGGTTGATTAGTTGTATAGGATAGGACACTTTAAAAAAAAATGAAATGTTTTTAATTTTGCACTCATCCCTGAAGACACTAGTGATACTACAGTGCAGCAGGGAACTAAGGTTTGCTGTATCCATTCTCTGGCTAATGCTAGGGGGTGCGGTAGTGGTGCTCCCAGGCACATGCAGTTACCAAAGCCATTTTGAGGGTGACGCCTTTCTTAAAAAAGAAATTTTTAAGTTAAGAAAAAGAACGAAAGACCTGCATTTATATAGCGCCTTTCACGACCCCAGGATGTCCCAATGTGCTTTACAGCCAGTGAAGTACTTTTGAAGTGTAGCCACTGTTGTGATGTAGGAAATGCAGTGGCCAATTTGCACCCGGCAAGGTCCCACAAACAGCAATGTGATAATAACCAGATCATCCTTTTTAGTGACATTGGTTGAGGGACAAATGTTGTCCAGGACACTGGGGAGAACTCCCCTGCTCTTCTTCGAACAGTGCCATGGGATCTTTACATCTACCTGAGAGGGCAAATGGGACCTCAGTTTAATGTCTCATCCAAAAGACGACACCTCTGACAGTGCAGCTGTTCCTCAGTACTGTCAGCCTGGATTATATGCTCAAGTTTCTAGAGTGGGACTTAAACCTGTAACCTTCTGACTCAGAGGTAAGAGTGCTACCACTGAGCCACGGCTGACACCACAAAGAAAGTAACAATTAACAAAAGGGAAAAATAGTCTGGGACATTACACCATCATAACTGAGGTGGAGTGAGACTTCTGCCTGCCTTCAGGTCATGGTGTTGACCCCGCCATAAATAGCATGGTCAGCTAATTAAAATAGGCAGAGGTATGCCGGCTGTCTAAATACAGCCTGAAATGCTTCATATACACTGGGGAGAAGGTAGAATCATGCAGGCAGAAAATACTTGGAGGGGAGGTCGAGACCTGGTTCAACAGTAGATAAAAAACTTGCTGCTGCTTAAAGGGGCAATGGCAGCACTGGAGGAAGCAGGAAACCTGGGTAACAAGATGGTAACCAGATCGAAGCAATGAGAAGCAGATTTCGTAGAGCTAGTCCTGCATGTTCTCTTAATGAAGATACGGAGAAGAAGGAGCAGTCGTTTTGGGATAAGGGGCCGGAGACCCAGTAGGAATGTATTGCGCTTTGTGGAAGATAGTGGCTGTGGCAGTTAGTGCAACTACTTGAACTCCAGGAAAATGTTTAATGACTTCACCAGAGCTTCACCTGCCCCCCATCACCCTTCCTTGCAGTCTCTAAATGAGCTGAACTCCATCATTCACAACCCTCAAAGTGTCAGAGGAGTAAGAGGTGAAAGTGGGATCTGATAATGGGGAGTGAAGTCTCTGGCTTCTAAGCCTGCCTTCTCAGATCCCTAGGACTCTGCTCTAAAATGAAGGATGCTGGATGAGCAGCACACTCACATGGACTCAATTGAGGACCATCTTGGAGGATCTGAAATCCAATTTCACCCTCAGTGGACGCAAGGTAGTGCTATCTGGAACGGGCGGTGCCACCATGAATATCTGCATCAAAAGCAACCCCACCCCCCCCCACCCCCCACATAGAAAGGCCTCTAGTAGATACTGCACACTCTGAGAGATGTTGCCCCAAAGCTCTCGGAAACCTTTTTCCACCATTTTCTCCAAACGGTTGCTCAAAGCATAAAGTAGGTGCTTTGACCTCAGCTTTGGGGTGCCACCTGTCAGAGTCTGCAGGTTCTAACTGATATCATCAACTTTGTAACCCTGCTGATCTGTGGACACTCAGATCCAGGACCCAGCACAAGTGGCATGGCTAGAGTCCACCTTTCTAGCCAACGTCTTCAAATACCAGCTTATGTAGCAGCCAGAATACAGGACCAGACTGCCCATGCACCCGCAGTGGTGATACAGCCGGCAAATTCTGGCCCTCGTTGCCTGTTTCACACCAATTTTGCACCAAAATTATCTTGAAATTTCAGGCCCTTAATTTTGGCACATTTGATTTTGACTGATTTAAATTTTGAGAGATGTTAAGACTTATCCTTGGTGGTTCATTCATTGGACAAGACTGTATTGTCCAACCCTTGGGGGGTATGCATTTGATAGTTTCATGTGGTCCTTAGTAATGACTGCTTCCTCTCTCACCAGTGTGATCTTCATGGTCAAACATCAGGGTCTAGAAATTCGACTGCGCAGTGCCCATTTTTTAGGTGCTAAAGGGCCTCCTAAGCCTCAAATATGGCAGGCAGGAAGCGGACGCTCATTACAAGCCATAAGTGCGATGCCCACCATATTGGTCTAAGCAAAAAAATCAATGTCCATGGCCCATGCCTGAAACAGATATGAGGTCCTTTGCATGTGCAAATAAGGGGCCTAATATCTGTTTGAAGCCCCCTCTGCAATATTGATTTGCCCTGAGGCAGCTGGCACAAGCTGTATTCAGGAAAACCAGGTCTACATGCAGCCTAATGATGGTCCTTAAAGGGCCCGCTGCAGGCCGCAACCAAAAAGGTAAGTGCTTCAAATATACTTACCTGAATTCCTGAACGTGGAGCTGGGAGGAGCGGAGACGTTCCTTCCAACCCCATATTAAAACCACGCGGGCTGCTGCTGGTTACCACTCCCTCCCCCCACCACTTATCACCGACGATACCACCCCCACTGCCCCGATCCTGGCCTCTGCCCTCCCGGATTGCCGCTGACCACTACCTTCCCTCCTGGCCACAGCTACCCTCTTTCCAGCCACCACTACCCTCCCGAGCCGATTGCCTAACTTTCTGACTCAATTTGGAAGATCCACAATCTCAAATCTGGAAGTCACTCATCACTTCTGTACTTTTGTCCACATATATTCAGGGGATCAGTGCTGCAATCAGTCCGTTTCAAGCTCATGCTTTCCCAGGAGCTTAACATTATGGAACTCCTTATCTCCCACCATCTTCCCTTCTTCGTCCAGTCTGAGGGCTTTTAAAACTTAAGCTTAACACCATCTAACCTTTACTTCTTGATTTATCTCATCTTCTCTCCTCTTTTCAAGCTTGGTGGTGTCCCGTAATGTGGGGTTTGACCTTTCACCCAGTTCCTCGAGTGAAAAGGCTCTTTGTTACCTCAATTGGCCACAAAAAACCTTACTGATCAACACAGCAATTTTGCTACTTTAAAAGACTTAATTGCTTACAGTTTACATTGAATGTTTATTTTTAATTTTGTTTGCCTCACAATTGGATGTCTTCTTGTAGCACAAAGGATCAAGTTGGAACACATATATCAGCTGGCAAAGCACATGTACTAAATACAGCCTCCTGCAGCATTTATATACTTAACATAATCAAAGTGGCAGCAATGTATAAGCTCAAATTAAGTTAAACCCTAATTAAAACTCGTCACCAGTTTGCTTTCATATACTATACAGATGGTTATCTCAGCTGGGGTTATTTTCAAAGGTTTATTTCTGGCATGAACTTTTATTGTGCTTTTCTTTTTAAAAAAAAATCACTCTCATCAGTTAATAAGCCTCAAGCAAGACTAGTGATTAGAAGAAGGGCTTTTCCCACCGAGTAGTGGATATGTGGAACAGACTCCCTGTGAAAGCAACCAATGCTACATTGATTCAGGAAAGAGCTGAATAAATATGCAGAGGTAAGATTTAAGGCAGGCTTTCATTTTAAAGTGCTTGGGAGATAAAGGATCACATAGAGGGAAATTGGGTGGGGAAGATCACTCGCACATAATACATCCTAAATAATTTCCCGCATATTTAAATGAACAGGGTAAAAATCAGGCAGGCTCCTCCATAGGTATGCAATTCTCCCTGACTAGTTTTCCTCTACGCATTCCACTCAGACAATCTTTCACACCTAAGTGGTATAAGAGGAAAATCCGCCCCTTGCATTTGTAGGGAAATTGTGCACCAAAGTTTAAAGAGCAAACAAATAGCAAACACATGGAATCATCCCTCCCAACCTTGAGATTGGGATTGAAGGTTTTAAGCATAAATATAATCTGAGATGATTAAATACTCCATGGGACATGATGACTCCCATGGAAAACAGAGTAGAGTTGTGGAGATGTGGGGAGAGATATTCTGGAGTTTTGCTTGATTACTTGTGGGCATCAGGGAGGAATGATACAGAATTTTTCCTCAGGGATAGAATTCGTAATGTTGTAGAAGAAAAGGTTTGATGGGCTGAATGACTTTTGCTTATTCTTTGTTTCCTTATGTCAACAAAATTACATACCCTGTTCAAGAAAGCTTCCTTTATATAATCTCCCTGTCGCGGAAGAAAGCTCACTGGTGTCCCATTGATTGTTAAATTGTCAAGCTGTCTTCTGTTTTGGATTCTATACTGAAGCTCTCAGGGTAGAAATTGGTATGTGTTACACCCGTTATTCAGGCGTAAAACGGGCATAGTGCTGACAAATATAGCAGCGAGACGGCAAGTGCCCAGTCTGCATCTGCGTTCGGCCTACTGCTAAATTAGTCGGGCACATTTTTTAGGTGGTGACCTCCTAAAACAGGTGTTAGGCCTTTTACATATGTTAATTAAGTACCTTTCTGGGAAATTTACTTCCGATGAGTGGAGCAGGAGCTGGGCATGCTCCGCTCAGGATTCTTCAACGACTACTGCAGCTGACAACAAAAGTTAAGTTTATTTTTAAATTGCATTTTAAAAAAAAAATCTTCTGTGAAGCCAGTGCTCCCTCAACTCCACAGTCGTCACGTTGTCTTTTTTAAAATTCATTCATGGGATGTGGGTGTCGCTGGCGAGGCCAGCATTTATTGCCCATCCCTAATTGCCCTTGAGAAGGTGGTGGTGAGCCGCCTTCTTGAAACACTGCAGTCCGTGTGGTGAAAGTTCTCCTACTGTGCTGTTAGGAAGGGAGTTCCAGGATTTTGACCCAGCGACGATGAAGGAACGGCGATATATTTCCAAGTCGGGATGGTGTGTGACTTGGAGGGGAACGTACAGGTGGTGTTGTTCCCATGTGCCTGCTGCTCTTGTCCGTCTAGCTGGTAGAGGTCGGGGGTTTGGGAGTTGCTGTCGAAGAATCCTTGGCGAGTTGCTGCAGTGCATCCTGTGGATGGTACACACTGCAGCCACAGTGCGTTGGTGGTGAAGGGAGTGAATGTTTAGGGTGGTGGATGGGGTGCCAATCAAGCGGGCTGCTTTGTCCTGTCTGCTGCAACACACCCCTCCTGGGATTTACCTTTGGGCCGCTACCGGCGAGGCAAGCAGGTCGACATTCTGCCATCTTCAATGTGCGAGCAGCCTGTGGAGATGCGACAGGCACCAGCAGTTCACGCATAAAGCGTTAATGAGGCCTCAGGCCAAATTTCGAGCTGGCCCCTTGCCTCTCAGTTGGGGCACGGGGATGCAAGTGCAGCGCCAAGTCTGGGCCCAAAAATGGGCCCAGATCAATTTCCACCCTTTCCTGTTTTCCACCTCGCAGCCTGTTAGAAGCAAATCCTCTTAAAAATACATTTTGAACAAATGTACCTAATTAAGTCATTATTAAACTAAAATAAAATTTCTATGGGGGTGATTTTAAAATGGAGCCGGGAAGGGGGCAGGGGCTCAAATTGAGGTTGGGAAACCCATCAGTACAGGTTTCCGGGATGTCTTTACGATTTTGATGTAAGGGCGCCTTTTATTTTTTTTATTGGTTTCCCATCCGCCTGACCGGCCTGATTGACAGGCTGGCCTCAGTCAGACCGGAGACCAGCCAGGGAAAGGAGGTCTTCAGGTAAGTCTGCAGGTAGGTCTTTGTTTGTACAGATGGGGGGAGGCACAGGGGGGATATGGGGTGGGCAAGGAGGCATGGGTGGGCACATGAGCATGGGTGGGCACAATGGGCATGGGTGGGCATAGGTTGGCATAGGTCAATGGGAATCAGGGGGAAACTCTCCAGTGGCTGGAGTCATACCTAGCACAAAGGAAGATGGGAGTGGTTGTTGGAGGCCAATCATCTCAGCCCCAGGGCATTGCTGCAGGAGTTCCTCAGGGCAGTGTCCTACCATCTTCAGCTGCTTCATCAATGACCTTCCCTCCATCATAAGGTCAGAAATGGGGATGTTCGCTGATGATTGCACAGTGTTCAGTTCCATTTGCAACCCCTCAAATAATGAAGCAGTCTGAGCTTGCATGCAGGAAGACTTGGACAACATCCAGGCTTGGGCTCATAAGTGGCAAGTAACATTTGCGCCAGACAAGTGCCAGGCAATGACCATCTCCAACAAGAGAGAGTCTAACCACCACCCCTTGACATTCAACGGCATTAGCATCGCCGAATCCCCCACCATCAGCATCCTGGGGGTCACCATTGACCAAAAACTTAACTGGATCAGCCATATAAATACTGTGGCTACAAGAGCAGGTCAGAGGCTGAGTATTCTGCAGCGAGTGACTCACCTCCTGACTCCCCAAAGCCTTTCCATCATCTACAAGGCACAAGTCAGGAGTGTGATGGAATTCTTTCCACTTGCCTGGATGAGTGCAGCTCCAACAACACTCAAGAAGCTCAACACCATCCAGGACAAAGCAACCCACTTGATTGACACCCCATCCACCACCGACGCACTGTGGCTGCAGTGTGTACCATCCACAGGATGCACTGCAGCAACTCGCCAAGGCTTCTTCGACAGCACCAAACCCACGACCTTTACCGTCTAGAAGGACAAGGGCAGCAGGCACATGAGAACAACACCACCTGCACGTTCCCCTCCAAGTCACACACCATCCCGACTTGGAAATATATTGCCGATCCTTCATCGTCGCTGGGTCAAAACCCTGGAACTCCCTTCGTAACAGCACTGTGGGAGAACCTTCACCCCAGGTTCTCCCACAGAAGGTTCTCCCGCAGACTGCAGCGGTTCAAGAAGGCGGCTCACCACCACCTTCTCAAGGGCAATTAGGGATGGGCAATAAATGCTGACCTCGCCAGCGACGCCCACATCCCATGAACGAATACAAAAAAATAGGTGTGCACGGGTGAGCATAGGTGGGCACAGGGTCGCGAGTCATGGAGGATGGGATTGGGTGTCGGAATCGTGGGTCATTGCGGATGTTTGCGATCATTGAAGGGGGGTCAGAGGTCGGAGGATCGAAGTGTGGGGGAGGATCGGGGTCGTGGGGGATCGGAGTGGGGTGGATTGGGGCTGAGGGTCGGAGGGGGAGGGTAGGGGTCGAGGGATCAGGGTCGGGGATCGGGGATTGGGGGATTGGGTTCAGGGGTCAGGGGGAGGATCAGGATCGGGGGTCCTCAATCGGGGGTTAGGGGTCCGCGATCGTTGGGGGGGTGTCGGCGATCGTGGGTCGGGGTTCTGTGATCGTTGGGGGGTCGGTACAGGTGGGCTTGTTGGGCCTGGGGGAAGCACTCCTTTCACGAGGCATAAAACAGAAAGCCCGGAAACCCCCCCGGGGTTGAAATCGGGAATTGGTGAAAATTGGAGGCCTGAAGCCTCCTTGAAAGGTTTTAACATCCGACCTGCCTCCTGGGAGCAGGTTGGTCGCCCACCCCTCGTCCCGCCCTGGTGAAAACAGGTGAGGCGGGTTGGGGGCGGATTTGAAATGGTGGAGGAGGTAAGCTCCGAAAGCTTGTGATTTTCAAATAAAACTGTTGGACTATAACCTGGTGTTGTCAGATTGCTTACATCTGTGAACTGAGACAGTTAGGGGGCTTGGGTGCGGTAGAATGACAATTCTGGTAGTTTTTGAGGAAGTGATGATTTATTGAAAACCCAAATGTTACCTTGTTTTTCCTTTTTTTTAAAGAACTCAAATCTATTAATTTTGAAGTATAAAGGTACTTAAAATTAACCAAAATGTACCATTTTCAATGTAGAGATATTTTCTGTAGAGGGATCATGCCATCAGACTCCTCTAGAAATGTACCACAGGTACATGTGCAGGGATTGGGGGGGATCATTTGGAAGGAGGATGCACAAATCTAAATTTGCCAGCTGCACCCCGACTAAAATGATCTGATGATCAATAAAATGACATTCAAATCCCCTTGAGCCAAGCAATTGTTTTTTCTTTAAATATGTCAGTCTTTTTTCTCTCAGTAATAGATTATTTGCTGCTACAGAAAAGAGGCAGTTTTAAAATAAAAAGAAAAATAACTAATTCCTAAATGGGAAATAGAGAGTAGTTTTCAATGAAATTCAGCAAATGAAAACAAATGCAATGCTCATTGTAGATTCCGAAATATTGGAAAATGCATCAAAAGGGGTTCTGGAAAAGAGAGACCTGGGGGCAAATACACAAATCTTTGAAGGTGGCAGGACAAGTTGATAAGGCTATTGTAAAAGCATATAGGATCCTTGGCTTTATAAATAGAGGCATGGGGCTCGATTTTGGAATGGAGTAGCCGGTGCATTGGGGGCGGGGGTGCTCTGAAAATCGGGGAAATCCCGAGCAGGTTCAGAATCCAGCTCCAACCCGCAGACTTCCGGGGTCCCCACTGACGCGTCTGGGTTCACGCTCACCTCACGATTGCGGAAATCATGCCGGCAATTAAAGCCGGCAGGATGACAGTTAAGAGAGTTATTTAGATACTTGAAGTATTTCATTTTGCGCACATTGAGGCAGGGGTCCGATTTTCAAACATCCTCAGCATGTTTCCTGTGCTGTGGGAAACACTCCATGTTCTACTAGACGTGTTTCAGCCAGCAGCCAGTGGGACATTCAAATGCTTGTTTGACAGATGGGGATATAAGGTGAATTATTGCAGCAGGACACTGAGTTCTTTCAGACAAACTTTTGGCTGGGAGATCTTTGCGTTTTCACTGAAAATTCTTACTTTCCACTCACAATTCTTCTGTTCACACATTTTTATCAAACTGACTCCATCAGGTTGGGGGGGGGGCGCCATGGCTGCATTCACCACTACACCCGAGGACAAGTAACATCACTAGCCTCGCCTCCCCTCCCTGCGCAAAACAATCCTGCAGCTACACGTACACCCACTATAAAGTGACCCAATGGGTGGCATCAAGTGCCGCCGTTCACGGTGAACCTCATGAAAGGGCCCTATCAAGAATGGGCAAGATGTGGCAGTAGTGGTGAGAATGATAACATTTAATGTGACTTTAACAAAAACCAAATATAAATGAAAAACATGACCATCTGTCAGGCACCCTTGTGCATCCCCTTCGCGTTCACAAAACCTTCGCCTTTCTCTTCCTACTACTTCTACGTGGTGCATCCCCTGTGGCTGCAGCAGAGGTAGTGGCAGATTGCTCTTGTCCATGCCCTGACCGATGAAATGCTTTGCGCGGACGCCCTCTGGGCTTTGGAGCCCGTGAGACCCCTTCAAAGACTGCTCCACCTGCACCTGTGCAGGGGCAGACTCGGCCACCTGGAGAGGAGGCAGCATTGCGGGTACTGGTTGAGAGGGGGGCAACCGGTGAGACGTGGGAGGGCTTTGAGTGGCGTCCCCACTTCCATGTCCCCTTTCATCTTCATCCCTCTCCTGGACCAGACCCACATCACCCCTACCACCCTGCTGGACAACAGTTTGGAGGAAATGTATGAGGCCTTGGAAGCCCAGTTGTAAAGTATCTGCCTGCCCCTTTAAGGCGGCAGAATGTTGTTCACCCTGAGTCCGAACGATCGTTGTTAGGGCCTGAATGGACTCCTTTGTGAGCTGTGCTTGAAGCTCAAAGGAGGCTCGCCTTCTTTCAATCGCAGACATTCGCACACTTACCTACGGCACTATCTCAGACACTTGCTCACGTCCCTGTGACAGTATCTCAGAGATTCCCTCCCGTATCGCAGTTTTATGATAGGTTACAGAAATTCTTTTAAAAAAATGTAAACAGATGGGAACACTTGAGAGGAAATCTTAACTGGATGGTGTTTGCAGATATTCTTACCATGCACCACTTTGCATTGCATACCTGATGATCAGCTAGAGATCATTCCACTCATGCAGGAGTTGGACTCCTCCATCCTCTGCGCTATTGTGGAGAGTGCGCATTGCACTTGTTCCAGTACCTCGCAAATGTGCTGCTGTCCCTCGATCATTCTCCTTTTAAAGGATGGCCCCTGCGGTTCAGCATCTGCGTCCAGCTGTGCAGAGCCTGGAGAGGAGTGCTCCCACCGATGCAGACTCT
Organism: Heptranchias perlo; assembly: GCF_035084215.1. Taxonomy (NCBI): domain Eukaryota; kingdom Metazoa; phylum Chordata; class Chondrichthyes; order Hexanchiformes; family Hexanchidae; genus Heptranchias; species Heptranchias perlo. Next base: position 42,941,510 of record NC_090325.1, read on the forward strand.
CCACAGCTGCCCCTGCCACCAATGTCTGCTCGTGCTCACTTGTGTGCGGTGACTCACCAGATGCCAACCCAACTAACTGACTACCAGGACCCACCGAGGTGTCAGTATCTGCACCGGTGGATGGCTTATTATGATGTGACGATGCACCCTCAGAGTCTGGCAGGTCCTCTGAAGAATCGCCCTCTGCCGTCACTGCAGTCGTTGAAGGCCCTGTGAGAGAATAGAAGGCAATATTAAGCATCGTCATAGATGTGCCATGTTGCGATGAGCATATTGAGGTGTTCAACATGCCAATCATCGTTAACATCAATTCATATTGTGTGTGATGAATGTTAAAGTTATGTCACCAGACGTTTGTGGGGTGCCAGTCTCGGCATCCCCGATGGACAGGCACTCGAGGGTGCGGCTGATCTCCAGCGCCTCCTCCTCCGCATTTGTGAGGACCACTACTTGTTGTGGCCCCCCTCTGGTCCTCACCCTCTCGCGTGCATTTTGTGCTCTCTTCTGCTAGAAGGGGAGAAAGTACAACGTGTGAGTGAGTGATGGTGAAGTGGTCAGCTGATGAATGCATTGCTTTGGATGAGGCTGACCATGAAAGAGATGCATCAGAGGGTGAGTGTCAGATAGAGACATCACATTGGATCAGGATTGGGATGAGTGGTAGTGGTGGGGTGACTAATGGGGAGGTGAGGAAGTGCCAAGGAAGTGCAGGTAAGTTGAGGATGAGCCTTAAGTGGGTGTGAGGAGTGATGTGATAGAGTAGTCTTGGCAGCGAGTTGGCTGGGGAGGGGGTGCGTTGATATGGAACACGGAATGTAGGAGAACCAATAAGTGTACTCACTTTGGCTGACCTAGTTAGGTCATTGCACTGGATCCAGGTGCACGAGATGTTACTGCTGCTGGTGACCTCATCTGCCACCTCGAGCCAGTCCTTCTTGGTGGCAGAGGCAGGGCACTTCCTCCCTTTCGTGGGGTAAAAGACTTCCCTCCTCCTCCTCACTCCGTCTAGTAGCCGCTGCAGTGAGGCATCGCTGAACCTTGGAGCAGCCTTGCCCCATGCTGTTCCATTGTGATTTCTGGGTCTCCGTTCCAGTAAACGCCTTTGGAGCAACAGCCCTTTAAATAGGGCTCCTCCAGCTGACAGCCTGTGATGCGGGTGCGCAGTCCGCCCACTGCACATCTTTCGGACTGCAAACTCAGAAGCCACGTTAAGTGGCACCAATTCACTTGCAATCGCGTGCGAAATGGACATATTTTATTAGTCGGGTTACCCACGCTCCCATTCAACCCCACCACCCCACCCCCCCCCACCGGCTGCCATCCCGCGTGCATTCTAAAATCGGAGCCATAGAATACAAAAGCAAGGAAGTCATACAGAACCGTTCTAAGTCACTGGTTAGGTCTCAGTTGGAGTATTCTGTCCAATTCTGGGCACCACACTTTCGGAAAGATGTGAAGACCGTGGAGAGGGTGCAGAGGAGATTTTCCAGAATGGTACCAGGGATGAGAGACTTCAGTGGAGAGATTAGAGAAGCTGGGATTGTTCTCCTTAGAGCAGAGAAGGTTAAGGGGAGATTTAGCAGTGGCGTTCAAAATTATAAAGGGGTTTTGATAGAGTAGATAGGTAGATATTGTTTCCACTGACAGGAGGGTTGGTAACCAGAGGAGTGGTTATCCAGAATGCATTGCCTGAAAGGGTGGTAGAAGCAGATTCAAAAGTAGCTTTCAAAAGGGAATTGGATAAGTACTTGAAAGGGAGAAAATTGCAGGGCTTTGGGGAAAGACCAGGAGAGTGGGACTAATTGGAGTTGGCAGAGGCATGGGCTGAATGGCTTCCTTCTGTGCTGTACGATTCTATGCTATAAAGTGTCAAAAAACAAAATGTCCAAACACCCCATGAAACTAAATGTTGTGTCTTTAACATTTGTTTTTACCCTTCAGGCTTTCATAATTATGTTTTTTCCCCTCCACTATGAGTGAGGAAATGTTGGGTGTATCTACAGAAATGAGTAGCTCATTGTTTTCACAGCTTAGGGCAGTCCTTGATTTTTGGGGCTGTTAGACAGCTTTTGCTAGTTTTCCACGTTGGTACGTATGCGTACAGATCAGGAAGATCCCAGATTTGCTTCCAGATTCTCTTTGCAGTCTGTACTAAGTTAGTTGAGCTTTGCCAGGGCGTCATTCAAATTGCTACAATTATCTACAGTTCTGTCATTCTTCAGACGCCACACTTCAAAATGTCAAAAGTATAAAAATGAGAGAAAGAAAGAAAGAAAGAAGCGGAGAGTCACTTCAGGCTATGTTTTCTGATCTTAAGCTGAGTATTTACAAGCACCTGTCAATCTGCAAATATCCCTCATCAAAGAGTAATGAATCTCTGACTGATGTCTCAATGTCTATTTGTAGCAATCAGACTTTGTGGCCTTAAAAGAACAGACCAAGCTACAGACAACCTTAACAGCTGAATAATACATTGTGAATTATATGCTGTAATGTCATTATAAGACAGAGTATTATGCGACTATCATGAGCAATGCCACAGGCTATTCACTAATACTAATTAAAACTTTTATGTATAAAGCATACACCCCATAATAATAATACACCTATTTTTATCGTGACCAATGACGCAGTCGATCTGCTGGCAGTGTCTGATAATTATTACATCGTCAATATATGTTAAGAAAAGGAAACTGTTTCCCATGCTTTATGCAGGCAATGTATGTGAAAGTGATGATGGCTAAGTTATCTTGACATAAAAGGATTTAAAGGGTTATTAACATTCCAGACACTTCTCCCCTGAAGGGCAGTTGGTAGTTTGGAGATCACTAAAGGATGATGATTACTGTTATGCAAAGTAAACAAAATGAAATCTTCCTCTAGGGGACAAGCTGTCTGACCCATAAAAATACCTATTTACTAAACATACATCAGACTGAGTCACTCGTTGTGAGATCCCTGTGGACCATCACTATCAGCACAGTTTTGGGAAAGGGAAGAATATCAACTGCAGTATAATGATAAAAATACGACCAATTATGTATTACAACCCGGTGAGTCATATTTTATTAGAATATCTCACCATGATCAATAAACCATTAGTTAGTTTGTGTCAACCGAAATGAGTGGTGGATAAGTTCTGGCAATGGGCTGTGAGTATTGGACGTACTGTTCATATATGATGGATGCTCCCACAGAGAACATCGCTTACCATTTATATGGCTGTACTTTCTGCTGTAACATTAAGAAATACAGATAGGAGTTGATTCTTTTCTTTTCTTTAAGGTATAGACCCTTTCAAAACTAAAGTCAGTGTTAAATGTCAATTCTATGGAATCACCTTTGTCCAAATCTTGTATACCCACAAGCCCAAAAGTAGGTTTACAATATGTTCTGCTTGTCTCACTACAATTGCCAATTTAGGATCAATCTATCATGGATCTGAGTATGAACCTTGTCACCATTAGAACCTGTTATACCAGTGGTGCTTATAATACTGGGCCATATGTATTCGTCCAGATGTTTCCTCTACACCTCCATTCACTGCCTGATCGAATATGAGGTGCTTGTCCTTGCTCCCTGGGATTATCTCAGCTTCCATATAGTAAGTAAAAGGGAATTAGTGTTGTATAGTTCTTTCCTCCTCTTCCTTTCAGGAAGTCTCCACTTGGCAATTGTCCACCGTGGTATTGGTATGATTAGAAACATAGAATCATAGAATCATAAGAAGTTTACAACATGGAAACAGGCCCTTTGTGCCAACATGTCCATGTCGCCCAGTTTATACCACTAAGCTAGTCCCAGTTGCCTGCACTTGGCCAATATCACTCTATACCCATCTTACCCATGTAACTGTCCAAATGCTTTTTAAAAGACAAAATTGTACCCGCCTCTACTACTGCCTCTGGCAGCTTGTTTCAGACACTCACCACCCTTTGAGTGAAAAAATTGCCCCTCTGGACCCTTTTGTATCTCTCCCCTCTCACCTTAAATCTATGCCCCCTCGTTATAGACTCCCCTCCCTTTGGGAAAAGATTTTGACTATCTACCTTATCTATGCCCCTCATTATTTTATAGACTTCTATAAGATCACCCCTAAACCTCCTACTCTCCAGGGAAAAAAGTCTCAGTCTATCCAACCTCTCCCTATAAGTCAAACCATCAAGTCCCGGTAGCATCCCAGTAAATCTTTTCTGCACTCTTTCTAGTTTAATAATATCCTTTTTATAATAGGGTGACCAGAACTGTACACAGTATTCCAAGTGTGGCCTCACTAATGTCTTGTACAACTTCAACAAGACATCCCAACTCCTGTATTCAATGTTCTGACCAATGAAACCAAGCATGCCGAATGCCTTCTTCACCACCCTATCCACCTGTGACTCCACTTTCAAGGAGCTATGAACCTGTACTCCTAGATCTCTTTGTTCTATAACTCTCCCCAACACCCTACCATTAACGGAGTAGGTCCTGGCCCGATTCGATCTACCAAAATGCATCACCTCACATTTATCTAAATTAAACTCCATCTGCCATTCATCGGCCCACTGGCCCAATTTATCAAGATCCCGTTGCAATTCTAGATAACCTTCTTCACTGTCCACAATGCCACCAATCTTGGTGTCATCTGCAAACTTACTAACCATGCCTCCTAAATTCTCATCCAAATCATTAATATAAATAACAAATAACAGCGGACCCAGCACCGATCCCTGAGGCACACTGCTGGTCACAGCCCTCCAGTTTGAAAAACAACCCTCTACAACCACCCTCTGTCTTCTGTCGTCAATCCAATTTTGTATCCAATTGGCCACCTCACCTTTGATCCCGTGAGATTTAACCTTATGTAACAACCTACCATGCGGTACTTTGTCAAAGGCTTTGCTAAAGTCCATGTAGACCACGTCTACTGCACAGCCCTCATCTATCTTCTTGGTTACCCCTTCAAAAAACTCAATCAAATTTGTGAGACATGATTTTCCTCTCACAAAACCATGCTGACTATTCCTAATCAGTCCCTGCCTCTCCAAATGCCTGTAGATCCTGTCTCTCAGAATACCCTCAAGCAACTTACCCACTACAGATGTCAGGCTCACCGGTCTGTAGTTCCAAGGCTTTTCCCTGCCGCCCTTCTTAAACAAAGGCATAACATTTGCTACCCTCCAATCTTCAGGCACCTCACCTGATTGAAATCAGAAACTTACTGTATGGGAATTGCAGGCAAAGACACATTCTGTGGTGCAACATTCCTCTCGCGCATAGTGTTATTTAGAACTGTGGTCTGCAATAAGTCCGCAATAGCAACAAATCGCATTTATATAGCACCTTTGCTGCAGAGAAACGTTTCAGGCTGCTTCACAGTTGGTATAAGAATTTATGCTGGGATCGTGCCCACCGATGCCTTTCAACACTGACCCCACTGGGTCACTGAATTTGCATGGGGCTGGCGGGTGGCCATGCCAATAAAGGTACCCACCTACCCCAAACTGTTGGGAAATCTGGGCTAACCGTGAGGTCTGGAAGGGCATTGGACCCCTCCATGAGCATCAGTGAAAATTGGACGTAAGTGGTCTCTTTTATAACGGAGCTGCAATTTCATAAAAAAAAGACCCTTTCAATTTTTGGCAGCACAGCCTATGATCCCAGCCTGGCCACCCATGATGGGGCTCCCTTCCACCCTCCTTGTACATCTTGTACACCTCATCCCACACAGCATGCCAGCCTCCCACATGAGTCACTGTGAGGCTGAGGATGCTGAGGATTCCAGAACCCGCACCACAGTGAGCCCCTACCCTCCACCCTGTTCCCTCTGATGCGGGTACCCGGGTACATGGAAATTGAAGGCATATCAAGATCCCGGCAGAGTTTATAATCATTTTGACAGAGGCACTGTGGGCCATCAGCAGCAGCAGAATTGTATTCCAACACAATCTATAACCTCATGGCCCGGCATATACCTCACTCTACCATTATCAACAAGCCAGGGGATCAACCCTGGTACAACGAGGAGTGAAGAAGAACATGCCAGGAGCAGCACCAGGCGTACCGAAAAATGAGGTGCCAACCTGGTGAAGCTACAACTCAGGACTACATGCATGCTAAAAAGCGGAAGCAACATGCTATAGACAGAGCTAAGCGATTCCACAACCAACGGATCAGATCAAAGCTCTGCAGTCCTGCCACATCCAGTCGTGAATGGTGGTGGACAATTAAACAACCAACGGGAGGAGGAGGCTCTGTAAACAGCCCCATCCTCAATGATGGCGGAGTCCAGCACGTGAGTGCAAAAGACAAGGCTGAAGCATTTGCAACCATCTTCAGCCAAGAGTGCCGACTGAATGATCCATCTCGGCCTCCTCCCGATATCCCCACCATCAAAGAAGCCAGTCTTCAGCCAATTTGATTCACTCCACGTGATATCAAGAAACGGCTGAGTGCACTGGATACAGCAAAGGCTATGGGCCCCGACAACATCCCAGCTGTAGTGCTGAAGACTTGTGCTCCAGAACTAGCTGCGCCTCTAGCCAAGCTGTTCCAGTATAGCTACAACACTGGCATCTACCCGACAATGTGGAAAATTGCCCAGGTATGTCTTGTCCACAAAAAGCAGGACAAATCCAATCTGCCATTTACCGCCCCATCAGTCTACTCTCAATCATCAGCAAAGTGATGGAAGGTGTCGTCGACAGTGTTATCAAGCAGCACTTACTCACCAATAACCTGCTCACTGATGCTCAGTTTGGGTTCCGCCAGGACCACTTGGCTCCAGACCTCATTACAGCCTTGGTCCAAACATGGACAAAAGAGCTGAATTCCAAAGGTGATGTGAGAGTGACTGCCCTTGACATCAAGGCAGCATTTGACCGAGTGTAGCACCAAGGAGTAAAATTGAAGTCAATGGGAATCAGAGGGAAGACTCTCCAGTGGCTGGAGTCATACCTAGCACAAAGGAAGATGTTGGAGGCCAATCATCTCAGCCCCGGGATATTGCTGCAGGGATATTGCTGCAGGAATTCCGCAGTGTCCCAGGCCCAACCATCTTCAGCTGCTTCATCAAAGACCGTCCGTCCATCATAAGGTGAGAAATGGGGATGTTCGCTGATGATTGCACAGTGTTCAGTTGCATTCGCAACCCCTCAGATAATGAAGCAGTCCGTGCCCGCATGCAGCAAGACCTGGACAACATCCAGGCTTGGGCTGATAAGTGGCAAGTAACATTCGTGCCAGACAAGTGCCAGGCAATGACCATCTCCAACAACAGAGAGTTGAACCACCTCCCCTTGACATTCAACGGCATTACCATCGCCGAATCCCCCACCATCAACATCCTGGGGGTCACCATTGACTAGAAACTTAACTGGACCAGCCATATAAATACTGTGGCTACACGAGCAGGGAGCAGGTCAGAGGCTGGGTATTCTGCGGTGAGTGACTCACCTCCTGACTCCCTAAAGCCTTTCCACCCATCCACAAGGCACAAGTCAAGAGTGTGATGGAATACTCTCCACTTGCCTGGATGAGTGCAGCTCCAACAACACTCAAGAAGCTCGACACCATCCAGGACAAAGCAGCCCGCTTGATTGGCACCCCATCCACCACCATAAACATTCACTCCCTTCACCACCGGCGCACTGTGGCTGCAGTGTGTACCATCTACAGGATACACTGCAGCAACTCGCCAAGGCTTCTTCGACAGCACCTCCCAAACCCGCGACCTCTACCACCTAGAAAGACAAGAGCAGCAGGCACATGGGAACAACATCACCTGCACATTCCCCTCCAAGTCACACACCATCCCGACTTGGAAATATATCGCCGTTCCTTCATCGTCGCTGGGTCAAAATCCTGGAACCCCCTTCCTAACAGCACTGTGGGAGAACATTCACCACACGGACTGCAGCGGTTCAAGAAGGCGGCTCACCACCACCTTCTCAAGGGCAATTAGGGATGGGCAATAAATGCTGGCCTTGCCAGCGATGCCCACATCCCATGAACTAATAAAAAAAAATTACCAGATATCCACAACTCCGCTTGCAGGTTAAAGTAAAAAACTGTAGATATTAACATTATGGCGAACCTCTTAAAAAAAACAAGCTTTTGTGTATGAGTCACGTTCTATTCTTCAATGTTTATGTCACAAAGAGTTGTAATACTCTGCACTACTGTGAATAATTCACTTCACCCTGCATGACTTTTAGCTTTCATCCAGTAATGGATTATTTCTTGTAGAATTTAAAATAATAATTTAAAATTCCACCAGGAGAAAGGGATAAGTTCGCAATTTTTTCATTCTCATAATCACCTCAATATATTATTGCTTTGCACAGGTATCAATTATCCTATCATTCATTTTGAATCATGACTTGTTTTACCACTCACATAGTGCAAAGGTTTGTACTTGCGTTGAGTCCCTGACTCCAGCTGGCTGGCTCATGCCTTTTTACACCGTTCTGATGCTAAGTCACAGAGTATTGAAAACCCTTGTTTTCCTTCATTTCAATTCTGTAGGTGTACACCAACTGAACTCCTATCCAAAAGTGCATAGAGTTACTGAGAGCACCCAGGGCCCATGTGAAGTGCAGTCAGGCCACAAAGCTTTTTTTTAACTTAAGCCCCTAAGAGTTGTGAATTTGCTGTCGCTGAGCCCAGATCTACTTATGTGATACACAGCTCAGATTCCATGGACATGGGGGCATCTGGCGTAGACATCAGGGACTTGATGGCACACTAAACATCCTTCAGTGACATTCCTTAGTGCTGCTGAGCTCTTTCTGGGTCTCCCTCTCCTCAGTGTCCTAACCTTTCTCTGGGTCTTTCTTCTTAATGCTGAATCGCAGTACACTTCAAAATGCTGGAAAATGCACCAAATTCGTGTCAAAAATCAAAATTTCCTGCGGGGTCTCCTAGGAAATAACTTTTGCATCATCAGAGTTCACTTCTCCCTTCAAAAGTCTCTAAGCCCACCACTGCAAAAATTGTACTTTTGTGTACTTCAGTTTTTTTCCCTATAATACAGCTGATGAAATATTGGGTATGGGTCATAAGTCATGAGTTCATGTCCCATTGCACTCCCATTATTATCCCTTCTTTTCATATGTGAGGCCATTGGATTTTAGTTTTCAAACTGAAAAACCAAACTGAAAAATGGAATTTTATCCCAAAACACTAACAAAATACCTGAAATCTAATGTAATAAAAAGGAATTTGGCTTACCCAATCATCCCGAAGTAGTGGCCTGGGTCATGGGCCTTTATTCAGGGCAGTTTTTCAATTGTAAGTTGTTTTTTGAGATGTCACCACTTTGAAGCTGTTCAGCAGTTTTTCCTGGTTTTGTAGATTGGCATGTCTGAGGATTGAATAGTAGACATGTGGGGTGGGTCTGTGTTTTGCTTGATAAACTTGAGGTATCAGAGTAAATATGGAGAACTTTCCCTCAGACAATAGAGTGCTCTAGATGTTCAGACTGCTGCCATAGAGGCCTTGGATGCTAGAATGGAGAGGGCTGTCTCTTCCAGCCTCCAAACGATTGAAGTTGAAATACACACTGGTCTATCTCAGGACTTCATTGTTCTGGTTGGTACCATTTGGTCTGCTTCCCTGTTGATCATTGCCCAAGCAGAGTCAGTGGCCAGGACCCGTAGTCTGGCAGGTTTATACTTCCATAATGAAGGTGTCACTCAGGATAGTACCACCACAGATGCTTGTACATGTGGCAGGAAACAGCCATTGCCAAGCTAACCTTGTAGCAGTACAGGAGGCACAGCCTACAGCAGGTCCCTCTCACAAATGGCCCCTGGAGGATTGCAGCATCCATTCGTCCACCTCGGTGGGTTTGAAAAGGCGCACAACAGGTAGTCGCATCAAGGGGATGCATAGTGGAAAGAATTATTAAGATCACACAAAGAATAGGTTTTTATTAAAATGATTGGTTCTACTAAAATTATTGTTTATTTATACATTGTTTTTGGCAAGGAATTGAAACGTCTGATGGCCTGAATGGGAGGTAAGTGAATTGATTGTTACAGACTACTTTCATGAATACATCCTTCTGTTGGGAAGGGAGCAGATAGTGACAGGACTGTTAATGCACTAGGCAGAATTTTTATTATTAATTCTCAGGCCAAACCTGGTAAGGACGGCAGGTTTCCTTCCCAAAGTACATTAGTGAACCAGTTGAGTTTCTACGACAATGCAACAACTTCATGGTCATTATTACTGATACAGTTTTTATTTCCAGAATTATTTTAAACTGAATTCAAATTTTCAAACAGCCATGATGGGATTACTAGTCCAGAAACATAACTACTACACTACGTTCATTGATGGTTTCCCTTGTGAAGCCTCTACAAGCACTGCTTCTGTGTCAGGTGCAGGCAGGATTGCCGTGGTCAGGAGTGCACCTGCCAAGCAAGTGGTTCCCAAGCATCTTCTGTGCTGCCTGACTAACCTCACATCCCTGCATTCCTCCTCCTCATCTTCCTCTTCTTCCTCCAAGTAACATAGATGGAGGGGTTGTCTCAAAGGAAATCCCATAACTAATTTGGATGTTTGGGCAAGAAGACAAAATTGAAAACCCCACAACAAAAGGCAGAAAGCTACATGTACAAGCAGCAGTGGGTAAAAATAACAAAAAAAAAGAAACAGAATGATTCAGAAACTAAGGCCGGGAATTTCTTTGGAGCTGCTTCTGCTATACTGCTGTAACTTTGCCAGAAGTGTGGCAAAAACCCCACTTCCATGCGTTAACAGGTTTTCCACCGGATGTCTGGCAAAATTATCGTGGCGGAGTGGGAGCAGCTCCAAGAAAATTCCCGGCCTAAGTTTTTATGCCACTTTTGCCAATACCTGTAACAGGCCTTTAAATATACTTCTGTCTTTATGTTGAACTTAGCAAAGCTGGATGGCTGTTTTTGTGGGCATTTTTAGCGTTAGGCAGAAAAAAGGTGATAATGATGGAAAATATGATGTCGTCCCAATGTCATCAGCATCTCACTTCCCTTTTCCTGTCTACATGTGGATGGGTTATTGCTGCTGCCACCATCAGTTCCACTGGGAAATTGGAAATCGTGTTTTCATGATGGGGATGCGGCATGATGCATCCCCGCCAGATTTCACAATACTGCTCAGGCCGGAACTGCCTGACAACAGACAACAGCTGAATAGAACATGGAAATTCCAGGACAATATGTATATGCTCTGTAAGGATGTAACCAGGCACCTCCAAACAAGCAATTTCCAATGCCTGGGGCTCATTCCAGAAGTCAAATGTGAGTTATGAAGCATACCAATCTCAACCAAGTAGCATCGATTTCTTTACTACTTCATAGAATCATACAGTATAGGAGGCCATTCGGCCCATCGTGCCTGTGCCAACCCTTAATTACTACTTAACAGACTATCAACAATTTCACCGATTCTCTGCTTCTTTGGTAGAGAGGAGAAGGGGCCATCGTTTCATGCATGGCAAATTCAGAGAAAATACCAAGAACGTGCTTAATAAAAAATGCATGGACTACAGGAAAGTCTAGTTATGAATGTTGCAGTAGCTCTTGTGTTCTTGGCATAAACCCGAAGGTCTAATTAAGTGCTAACGATTCTTTTGATGCTGTCCCGGGTAAGTTAACAGGTCAGCACTTGTGAGAGCAGAGATGGTGAAGAAACTCCGCATGTGTGAGCATATCAACTGTGAGCTCATTTGTGAGTGTTGATAAATAAGCATTTATAAATGTTTCTGTGTATGTTTTCATTGGCAGTGAGAATAAACCACTCTACAATTTTATAGTCTATATTGAACAAAGCCACTTAGGAAGATCTTTAACAAGTGCCATGCTGAAGATATTTTAAAACTCCATTGTCAGCTGGTTAAGTGTCTTGCATGACCACCCCCAAATGGTTCAATGGGTAAGTGTATTGTCGAATGTGAAATTGAGTCAAAGGGCTGGATATTCTTCTTCCCGGTGGTCTTCTGGTAGGGTGGGACTTCTGCCTGACACTCTGACCAGCCTTAAGCCATTTCCCTTGGTCATTATCCATACACAATGGACTCCCAGTGGGATTTCTGCAAGCAAGAGGGAGCCCGACAATACCACCGAGGAAGATCTCAATCAAGCCACACCCTCCACCTGTTGATACTGGGGGCATTACCACCATTGCACTGAGCCTACTGCTAACCTTCCACCAGATTAACTTGTCATTTATATTATTACTGTTTGTGGGACCTTGCTGCGTGTAAATTGGTTGCTGCGTTTGCCTTCACAACAACAATGACTACACTTCAAAAGTCTTTCTTATAACTGTAATACATCTTGGGATGTCTTAAGGACATGAAAGCCACCATACAAATGCACACTCTCTTGTGGGTTTTATTTGTAAAGGTGGTTGATTGATCTGATTGAATGGCAGAGCAGGCCCAAGGGGCCGTATGGCCTACTCCTGCTCCTATTTCCTATTTCTTATGTTCTTATTGGTAGCTCTCATTTGTCCCAGTTGTTTGTTGAAATGTATTTTTCAGCCTGTCTTGTTCAAATTATGCAGTTCAGCTGAAGCCAATAGAGAAAGATAGACAGGCCAGAGAGACTCAGTGGACTGTCAATAGCAAAACACCATGTAAGGTTAATTTTCAGGGACATTATTGTATTTCATCCATTTTGCATTGGAGTTTGGCACAGCAGATGCAGATTTTATTTTTCTAAGAAGGGATAATTAAGTCTGTAACTATTGTAAATCCACAGTGTGTAGTTACTGCTGTTCACTTGTCCATTTACTGTTTAATAAATAAGTTTGGCAATTGATAGCCTAAGCCATGGTCTAGTGAATTGTTTATCATACCACCCTCAAGGAAGCTCACTTGAGAACACTAGATATAACTAATGGCTGAAATCCAGTAGCAATCGTTTTCTGTTCAATCTCAATTTGTTCCAAATTACCTATATATTGGCAGTATGCGCCAAGTCATTGGGTGCAATATCTTTTAAGAAAGAAAACTTGTCACGCTTCCCCAGTAAGGCCTACATGTGAGTCAGCTCCCAAACTATGAATTGGCTCTTAATTCCCTCTGAAGTAGCCTAGCAAGTCAATCTGTTGTAAAAACAGTCATTTATTGAGAATAATGCCACCTCCAACTTTTTAGGGCAAATAAGGATGGCATTGCCCACATCCTAAGAACAAATAAAAAAATGTGTGATATTTATAAATAGAGGTTTTATTCATTAGGTCCCAAATTTGGTGTGGGAGCAAAGGAATAAATTTTTAAAAATTCATTCATGGGATGTGGGCGTCGCTGGCGAGGCCGGCATTTATTGCCCATCCCTAATTGCCCTTGAGAAGGTGGTGGTGAGCCGCCTTCTTAAACCGCTGCAGTCCGTGTGGTGAAGGTTCTCCCACAGTGCTGTTAGGAAGGGAGTTCCAGGATTTTGACCCAGCGACGATGAAGGAACGGCGATATATTTCCAAGTACAATGATGCTGGTGCTGACCACAATCTCCCGTTGTCTGCCATTTTTCCTCACTGAAAAATATAACGTGCTACAAACGTCCTACACCCAAAGCAGTAATCTGCCATCAGATGCTAACAGGTCTGCTGTGTATTTCCAGCATGTTATGCTTTTGATTCATTTTTCCCGCTTCTATAGTCTCCTTCATTTTGTTATAAGTTATGGGATTGGACTCAACTGGAATGTCACCTGCAGTCAAATAAGCTGCTAACATTCACAGTTCAGACTCACACATGAAGAATGGCCTCCTGGGTGAGGTACCTATGGAATCACATACCAGCCAGAGTTAACAACTGCAGGAGAGGATGGGAGAAAACTGCAAGTAAAAAATAATACATAGCAAGTCAACAAGGAAGATATTGCTAGCTTCCAGTCAGATTTATCCAAGAGTTGACTGAATAGAAATAAGATGAAAAGATGAGACAAATGAATTTACAGTAGTTTCATTGTATTACAAAATCTAGTTATGAGACTATAAACAAGGTTTCAAACTACAACAATATGTTATCCAACAGCCAAAGTATTTCAGTTATTTGGAACAATGTATTAGGAAATAACTCACCTCATGTGAAAAATTCATCATCTCTTTACTAAATCATAGACTGTGACATGCTGGAAGTATGGCTCTCAGAGTGCTGGTTCTGCCAAACACTCTCTTTGTTGCGAATAATATGAAGATTAATAGTAAGTTTCCACAGTAAGCGGAACTGCTGTGCTAAGACAGACAGACAATGGAGATCAAGCACATCCTTTTCAACTTATTTGCTATCAAACTGCAAAAACGAATTAGACATTTTCCCAGGAAGAAGATTATTTGACTAGTAGACAATAGGTTTCCTCCATCAGCTCCTCTCAATTTAAATAATAAACTGTGGGTTCTCAGAAAGTTCAGGTCACTCTGAAATTTTGTCACCCCTCTCTCCCACTCAACGATTTATTTACCTGTGAAAGAAAATGAATTAAATTGCCCTTTTGGTAGAGTGATGTAAAGGATTTTTTTCCCTAGAATGTTTAAGAAAATCAAAAAGTTGGTATGCAGGTGCAGCAGGTGATCAAGAAAGCCAACGGAATGTTGGCTTTTATTGCTAGGGGGATAGAATATAAAAACAAGGAGGTATTGCTGCAGTTATATAAGGTATTGGTGAGACCGCACCTGGAATACTGCATACAGTTTTGGTCTCCATACTTAAGAAAAGACATACTTGCTCTCGAGGCAGTACAAAGAAGGTTCACTCAGTTAATCCCGGGGATGAGGGGGCGGACATATGAGGAGAGGTTGAGTAGATTGGGACTCTACTCATTGGAGTTCAGAAGAATGAGAGGCGATCTTATTGAAACATATAAGATTGTGAAGGGTCTTGATCGGGTGGATGCAGTAAGGATGTTCCCAAAGATGGGTGAAACTAGAACTAGGGGGCATAATCTTAGAATAAGGGGCTGCTCTTTCAAAACTGAGATGAGGAGAAACTTCTTCACTCAGAGGGTGGTAGGTCTGTGGAATTTGCTGCCCCAGGAAGCTGTGGAAGCTACATCATTAGATAAATTTAAAACAGAAATAGACAGTTTCCTAGAAGTAAAGGGAATTAGGGGTTATGGGGAGCGGGCAGGAAATTGGACATGAAGCTGAGTTCGGATCGGTCAATGCCCTGTGGGTGGCGGAGAGGGCCCAGGGGCTGTGTGGCCGGGTCCTGCTCCGACTTCTTGTGTTCTTTAGATTTGTGGTTGGGATCAGATCAGCCATGATCTTATTGAATGGCGGAGCAGGCTCGAGGGGCCGATTGGCCTACTCCTGCTCCAATTTCTTATGTTCTTATGTTCTTATGGTGTGTTAGTGCTGGCATTTGTGCCAGTATGTTAAAGGGTAGTCATTTTGTAACTTGGCATAAACTGAGTGGATGTTAACTTTTGCTCACTCTTAAACTTGCTTCTGGAACCAAATTCTTCTGAAGCACTTTAACACACGGACCTGGTGTTAACACTTTTAAAAAATTTATTAACTGATTGTTAATTAAAAAGAAACCATTTTTGAACTTTACCATAAGGGAACAAAGGTGCCTCTGAGAAATAGTTTGTATATTTATTTATGGGGTTAGGGTTAGGGTTAGGGTTAGGCCACAATGGGACTTATGCCTGCTCTCCATAGACATAGGTCCCACCAGGCCCATCAATGGTACTTGGGGTGGATTTCCTGAGCTCGCAAGGGAATGACCCCTCGAAACATCACCAAACTGTTAGTGCAATGTAATGCAGAAGAAGCTTTGCCCCCCCCACCCCCGAGAGCAATTTGTAGGGCATTTTAAAACAGGTAGAAACCCAGCAGATCCAAATTCTGCCCTCGCCACAAGAATTATCTTGAAATTGTTTTGAAAATGGTTACATTTTTTTCTCAAACAATTTTTTTTCCTTTTAATTTACATTGACTTTTAAAACTCAAGCTGGACAGCACCTAATCATTACTGTTTGATGTATCTCATCTTTTCTCCTCGTCTTTTTAACTTTGGTAGCGACCTACACTATTGACCTTCATTCACATGGTTCTCTAATTTTTTTTAAGACGGATAAAATTTGATGGAATTTTCTTGATAATATTCATATTTTTATGTTCATAGAAAAATACTTACAATGCGTGTTTCTCCTCGACAGTGAGCACACGCCATGATAATCACTTCAGTCCTGTGTTATCTACAGAAATATCCCTGATTCCTTTTTCTTATGTTGGGCAGGGAAAGCAACCATTTCAAGCACAGGATGCAAGTATTCGCCCTTAAACATAATAAGTAGATCCTTTCTGCCTGCCCACATGGAATCTCCTTTGAACCTTATTTACACCAGGGTGGCAATGCCGAAATGTATGAAAACGTTTTTGGTGCATGGGCCTGCAAATACTGTTTGCTTGTTACTCAGAAAAGAAAACCTTGGTGTACTGGTGTTCATATAGGATAAAATGACCAAAATATGGCCACAGCATCACCACCTCCACGAGGCATATCAACTAGGGCATTGGTCAAGAATTAACAGAACTCATTATTTTGTGTGTCTGCTGGACTAATGACTAGAGCTGGAACTCAAACTCTTGCCCATGGCATGTTGCCTGTAAATGTGTATTTTGGCAGAACAGTGTTGGCCTGGTAACCTGATGAAACTCATCAGTCTTGTATCTCTTGTATTAACAGCCGCCAACACTGAAGTTGAAGCTCCTGCCAATAGCAGTACTAAAAACACACACAAGACTACAAGGTCAGAATTCTAGAAATTCACACGAAAATGACAATACGTTAGCACAAGTATAAGAGCATTTTCCTCTTGACCAGATGGTCTAAGGATGCCAGCGAAATGAATTTGTCTATCAGTTGTCTGCATTTCTTAAGTTCTTGAAAAACCATTAGATTATGCATCGCATGGAAGTGAATCATTGGTTCTTGGGTGTGAAGAGGTGTAAGGGAAGGAAAAGTTAACGTCATTTCAGTCATCCTCTCAAATCACTTCTGCTACTTGCTGACCACAGAGCAGTACTGAAATAGACAAAGATTGTCCAGCCTTCCCTGGTCTCCTGGTTCCAGGAGAATACATGGTGGGAGCAGTCTGCAGTGGGAAGAAAATAGGACAAAATGGGGAAGGCGAAATAACTTCCAAAATATGGAATTATCAGGAAAAAATGTGTGTTTATCGCCTGTAGAATATTTCTGGCATGTTTAACTGGCAAAAACATAGACCGAAAAAATAAATATCAGTTGAATTTTAACTTCACATATTTCAGTTTACAGCCAGAAGAGAACTTCTTGTTGGTATTGCTATATTGGAGATGAATTTCGGCATGTTGCCTGTAAATGTGATAAAATGTGTATTTTGGCACAACAGTGTTGACTTGTCAGTGGAATTAACAGCAAAATGTATGTTTTTATTCCCCTGAGCAGTTTATTAGTTTCTTAGATAAAGTAACATTTTCAAAAACTTTTAAGTAAAATAATATTATGCAACAAAATAGAGATAAAATAAAGAACTCATAGACCTTCCATGTACTCTGTACATTCATAAAAGGGTGGAAAATTATTATATATTTATATGGTCATCGTTGCGCCTATTTTCTGGACGGGGGGGAGAATGATTAATTTCACAGGGCTATGCCCTGCGCCCCAAGAACGCCTGAAAAATGTCCAATGCCTTATTGGTCTCAGGTTTAGCTTCTTTTTTACAAATGCTTTTACTGGCGCTTTGCAGACTTTAACCTCCAATCTACAGCAGTCTGTCTCCTCTGCATTCTCCATGTAGATGAATAACTTGAGCTATAAATGTAGGGTTTATCTAATTGTTGCCCAGAGGTCTGGTCTTCCACACAGATCTCTGTCCATGTTGAGGTAGTGCTCCGCAGTAAGTGAATGGCAAGAGATGGCACTGATGACAGAGATGTTTCTCAGAGCAACGCCACATCACAATAACCCTATCATCCCACTCAAATGAGTACAGTAGAGTCGCTAATTATACAGGCCCAAACAGCCACTTCATCACTAGTCATTGATGCCTTTACTTGGAACCCAATATTGGACCCAACAGAAGGAGGCATTAGGCCACCCGAGCACTGACACCCAGCAACCATATTATAAATGCATAGTATAACAACAATAACAACAACAACTTGCATTCATATAGCACCTTTAAGTAGTAAAACGTTCCAAGGCACTTCACAGGAGCGATTTCAGACAAAATTTGGCCCCAAGCCACATCAGGAGATATTAGGACAGGTGGCCAAAAGTTTAGTCAAAGAGATAGGTTTTCAGGAGGATAGAGAGGCAGAGAGGTTTACCGAGGCAATTACAGAGCTTATCGCCTAGGCAGCTGTAGGCACAGCTGTCAATAAGAGAACACTTAGAAGGAGCACAAAGTTGGGAAGTAGAGGACACAGAGCATACATTTTGACAAAGTGGAAGCACTGGGGAAAAACACACTGAAGACAGCAGCAGCATACACTGTAAGGATTAATAAAAGTTACACTGACTGATACTATTATGTGTCCCGACACTTCTTTTGGTATGAGGCTAATTCAGATTGCTGGGGACAAATGAGGTAGCATTTATAGAAAGGAAAGCATGGGGAATAAGCACATATGGGAAGAGCTGTTATGTATGGTCAACAAAAGGCTATTAATGAAAGGTTTGGGCAATTCAATCCTGTCTGATGACTGCAGCAGTCTGATCAACTTGTTCACCAGGCAATTCCCTCTTGTGATTGGCCTCGGTTTCAGCTTCCTGCTGCCTTTCTTCTCCTGGCTGCTCCACCATTAGGCCCCATTGTAAGGCAAAGTTGTGGCTGGCACAGCAGGCGAAAACAATCTTTGGCTATACTTCAGCACTGCCCCGATCAATCCAAGCAACACAATTGCTATTTTCAGATGCCAAAGATCCAGTATGATCCTGGTGGATGCATGGGTCACAGTATGCCTCTTCTGAAGTCCTTTGTCTTTGGATATCTTTTGGTGCCATGAGCCACAGCTGCAGGGCATAGCCTTGATCCCCCAAAAGCCATTATTGTCATTATCCTAGCCCGTTGACTGCCACAGAAGGAAGGAATCATGGAAGCTGCTAGGGAAAAGCACATTCACCTTTTTGATTCCATTCCCGTGCTTGCAGACCAAATAAACAATGATGGAGTGGGAACCCTTTCTATTCATGAATGGTGCTGCATTCAGACTAGGGACTCATATGGCCACATGAATGCAGTCAATTATGATATGAACTTTTCTGCCAAACAGTAGAAGTACATGGCACTTTCTTGTTGCTGGCTGCTTTATACAGCAAATAAAATGAACTCCATGGCCTTGACAAACATTGCATCAGTTAGCTGTTTGATACTAAAGAGTACGGTAGCATAGTGGTTATGTTACTGGACTAGTAATCCCGAAGACCTGGACTAATAATCCTGGTTCAAATCCTGCCGTGTGCAGCTGGGGAATTTAAATTCAATTAATTAAATAAGATTTGGAATTAAAATACTAGTATCAATAATGGTGGCCATGAAACTACCAGATTGTTGTAAAAACCCATCGAGTTCACTAATGTCCTTCCCTTTAGGGAAGGAAACCTACTGTCCTTACCCGGTCTGGTCTGGCCTATATGTGACTCCAGAACGACAGCAATGTGGTTGATTCTTAATTGCCCTCTGAAATGGCCCAGCAAGTCACTCAGTTGTACAATCTCACCACAAAAAGTCACAATAAGAATAAAACCGGACGAACCACTAGGCACCGGACATGACAAAGGCAAACCAAGCCCTGCAAAGTCCTCCTCACTAACATCTGGGGACTTGTGCCAAAATTGGGAGAGCTGTCCCACGGACGAGTCAAGCAACAGCCTGACATAGCCATACTCACAGAATCATACCTTTCAGCCAACGTCCCAGACTTTCCATCACCATCCTTGGGCATGTCCTGTCCCACCGGCAGGACAGACCCACCAGAGGTGGCGGTACGGTGATATACAGTCAGGAGGGAGTGGCCCTGGGAGTCCTCAACATTGACTCTGGACCCCATGAAATCTCATGGCATCAGGTCAAACATGGGCAAGTGAAACCACCTACTGCCCTGACCTCAGCTGACGAATCAGTCCTCCTCCAAATTGAGCACCACTTGGAGAAAGCACTGAGGGTAGCAAGGGCACAAGAATGTACTCTGGGTGGGGATCTTCAATGTCCATCACCAAGAGTGGCTCAGTAGCACAACTACTGCCTGAGGTGGCCGAGTCCTGAAGGATATAGCTGCCAGACTGAGCGAACCAACACGAGGGAAAAACTTACTTGATCTCGGCCTCACCAATCTACCTGTCGCAAATGCATCTGTCCATGACAGTATCGGTAGGAGTGACCGCTGCACAGTCCTCGTGGAGACAAGAGTGCCATCTTCGCACTGAGGCTACCATCCAACGTGTTGTGTGGCACTACCACCGTGCTAAATGGGATAGATTCAGAACAGATCTAGCAGCTCAAAACTGGGCATCCATGAGGCGCTGTGGGCCATCAGCAGCAGCAGAATTGTATTCCAGCACAATCTGCAACCTCATGGACCGGCATATTCCTCACTCTACCATTACCAACAAACCAGGGGATCAATCCTGGTTCAATGAGGAATGTAGAAGAGCATGCCAGGAGCAGCACCAGGCGTACTAAAAATGAGGTGCCAACCTGGTGAAGCTACACCTCAGGACTACATGCATGCTAAACAGCGGAAGCAACATGCTATAGACAGAATGAAGCGATTCCACAACCAACGGATCAGATCAAAGCTCTGCAGTCCTGCCGCATCCAGTCGTGAATGGTGGTGGACAATTAAACAACTAACGGGAGGAGGAGGCTATGTAAACATCCCCATCCTCAATGATGGCGGAGTCCAGCACATGAGTGCAAAAGACAAGGCTGAAGAGTTTGCAGCCAGAAGTGGCGAGTCGGATGATCCATCTCGGCCTCCTCCCAATATCCCCACCATCACAGAAGCCAGTCTTCAGCCAATTCGATTCACTCCACTTGATATTAAGAAACGGCTGAGTGCACTGGATACAGCAAAGGCTATGGGCCCCGACAACATCCCTGCTGTAGTGATGAAGACTTGTGTTCCAGAACTAGCTGTGCCTCTAGCCAAGCTGTTCCAGTACCGCTACAACACTGGCACCTACCCGACAATGTGGAAAATTGCCCAGGTATGTCTTGTCCACAAAAAGCAGGACAAATCCAATCCGGCCAATTACCGCCCCATCAGTCTACTCTCAATCATCAGCAAAGTGATGGAAGGTGTCGTCGACAGTGTTATCAAGCGGCACTTACTCACCAATAACCTGCTCACTGATGCTCAGTTTGGGGTCTGCCAGAACCACTCGGCTCCAGACCTCATTACAGCCTTGGTCCAAACATGGACAAAAGAGCTGAATTCCAGAGGTGAGGTGAGGGTGACTGCCCTTGACATCAAGGCAGATTTGACTGAGTGTGGCACCAAGGAGCCCTAGTAAATTGAAGTCAATGGGAATCAGGGGGAAAATTCTCCAATGGCTAGAGTCATACCTTGCACAAAGGAAGATGGTAGTGGTTGTTGGAGGCCAATCATCTCAGCCACAGGACATTGCTGTTGGAGTTTCTCAGGGCAGTGGCCTAGGCCTAACCATCTTCAGCTGCTTCATCAATGACCTTCCCTCCATCATAAGGTCAGAAATGGAGACGTTCGCTGATGATTGCATAGTGTTCAGTTCCATTCGCAACCCCTCAGATAATGAAGCAGTCCGTGCCCACATGCAGCAAGACCTGGACAACATCCAGACTTGGGCTCATAAGTGACAAGTAACATTCGTGCCAGACAAGTGCCAGGAAATGACCATCTCCAACAAGAGAGAGTCTAACCACCTCCCCTTGACAGTCAACGGCATTACCATCGCCGAATGCCCCGCCATCAACATCCTGGGGGTCACCATTGACCAGAAACTTAACTGGACCAGCCATATAAATACTGTGGCTTCAAGAGCAGGTCAGAGGCTGGGTATTCTGCGGCAAGTGACTCACCTCCTGACTCCCCAAAGCCTTTCCACCATCTACAAGGCACAAGTCAGGTGTGTGATGGAATACTGTCCACTTGCCTGGATGAGTGCAGCTCCAACAACACTCAAGAAACTCGACGCCATCCAGGACAAAGCAGCCCACTTGATTGGCACCCCATCCACCACCCTCAACATTCACTCCCTTCACCACCGGCGCACTGTGGCTGCAGTGTGTACCATCCACAGGGTGCACTGCAGCAACTCGCCAAGGCTTCATCGACAGCACCTCCCAAATCCGCGACCTCTACCACCTAGAAGGACAAGAGCTGCAGGTACATGGGAACAACACCACCTGCACGTTCCCCTCCAAGTCACACACCATCCCAACTTGGAAATATATCGCCATTCCTTCATCGTCGCTGGGTCAAAATCCTGGAACTCCCTTCCTAACAGCACTGTGAGAGAACCTTCACCACACGGACTGCAGCAGTTCAAGAAGGCGGCTCACCACCATCTTCTCGAAGGCAATTAGGGATGGGCAATAAATGCCGGCCTTGCCAGCGACGCCCGCATCCCATGAATGAATAAAACAAAAATCATTATGAAGATGTGACAGAGAAATCTTTCATTGGGAAGTGGAAAAATACTTGAAGGGGAAAAATTGCAGGGCTATGGAGAAAGAGCAGGGGAATGGGACTAATTCAATAGCTCTTTCAAACAGCCAGCACAAGCACGATGGGCCGAATGGCCTCCTTCTGTGCTGTATGGTTCTATGATCCTATAATCTCCCACACTTGCCTGGAAAGAGCCTGCTACACAAAAGTTCAACACAGCTGACAGCAAATGACAGAGCTATGCCTGTGCTGAAAGCTGGGCTCCAAGTGTAGCTCCAGCAGTGTGCATAGTTTGCTGATGGTTTCCTTTTGGAATCTAAACAATACTGATAGGTTCTTAAGACAGATAAGAGGCTATGGCCTAAAAATTCTATTGCATCCTAAAACAGGCACGCAGGGGGCGGGTCGATTGCACAGGTCAGTTGGCGTTGTACCAGGCAGCAGGAAGTATTCGCACTGCCTGCTCATTATCATGAGTTAGGCGTGCAGCCAGCACTACCCACGCTATTCATTGGCTGCACGCCTGTTTTGGAGTCGTATATCTGAACTGAAAGGACACCAAGGTTTTTTGATGCTGCCTTGGAGGCCCTGATGCAGGCAGTGGACAGGAGGAGGGACATCCTCTACCCCTCCCAGGGGGCAGAAAGAAACAACTCCGCCGCCAGTGGGAAGAGGGCACTGAGGAGGCCAATGCCAAGAGCTTAGCTCCCAGGACATGGCTGCAATGCCGCAAAAAGTTCAATGACCTCACCACAGTTGTCAAGGTAAGAATACTGTTCTCCTTCTCTCTGCTTACACCTCCACCACCTCCAGCCTCACAATACTTCCCTCCCAGCTTCCCTTCACTCTATTACAATTACTGCACCATACTTCTCTACACCTCCTTCTCCTCAGGCTCACACACTCCCTACTATTGCAGCACTCACTTCCCCACACCTACATCTTACACACTGCATACCATTTATTCTACCATGATAGGCACATTCTCTAAAGACAGCACAAGACTGTTACTTACATATTCCCTTCTTTCTTACAGGAGAAGGTTGCACACAACTCCAGACAGCACGCTGCCAGCGGAAGAGGCCCAGCCACGTGCATACCCTCTCCCCCCTTGAAAAAACCATGCTGGTAAAGCTAGAGGAGACGTCGTGCAGGGTTTCTTCACACCTTATCCTCTTTTTGCCTTATTACTTCTATCTCACCCTACACACTCTGCATGTCAAACTGCAGATGCTTTCTCCCTGCACATCTTCCTCTCTGCACATCTTCCTCTCTGCTCTCCCTTTACACTAAAAGCTAACCTTTGTCCCTTGCTTTCTAAGGGGTGCTGAAAATGTGGACGTCCTTCTGCCAGTGGAGGAAGAGGAAGCCAGCCTTCCTAAAGATGCAATGTCACTCAATCTCACCCTAGCAAGCACCAGCTCAGTTACTATCACCACATGTACTTTAGCAGATAGGCTAGAGGACAAGTATTGACATGGTGAATCGTCGGGCACAAGTGTGCAGGAGCATAGGTAGGGGGTTAGGGCACCATAGGTTCCAGCTTGCCGAAGGATGAGATCACATACTCTGCTGCAAAGGACTCAAATGCTGACTTTGAGGGCACAGACTACCGAAGAAGGCTGATGGGCATATATCAGGAAATGTTAGGTGCATTGGGCAGCCTGCCAGCAAGTTTGCACACAATGTTACAGAGCATGGAGGAGTCCAGCTCCAACTTATGTCAAGGTTTCACACAAAGCATGAAGACCATTCTGTCCAACATGTCAGCTCCATCAACATGACAGTGGTGCACACCACCATGGAGCCTCTCCTGACGGCTCTTACAGCCGCTATGGAAGCTCAGACAGCTGCCGCCTTGGCTTTGAGGGCCACTGTTGACAGGGGCTTCCGGTGCATCAAATCACTCCTGCACTCTGCTCTCGCGTAGAGCCACAGGAGTGATGAGGTGCAATCAATGAGAAAGTTGCCTTGGGTCACTCTTGTTCACCTCCCAGCAGTCCAGGTCAAAAACAGTATTGTCAAAGGGAATGGCTTGACTGTCTATTTTTCTATTCATTACGTGAGCAACAAAACCCAAGCTGATTTTGTGTCACTGTGAAAATATAACATAGAAGCCACAAAAATACAAAATAATGTACATGGTGTAATTATCCGCCACTGGCCCAAGTCCTAGCATATCCTACTACATCCAATGACTTCCAGTCCATCTTCACCGTCAAAAATAAATATTTAATAATAATTTTCTCTTTATATTGCCACCTAAATCTGTCAGCAAGTGCAAATGTAGATTTCCACCATTATACAAAATATAAAAATAGCCACATTCTTTAATTCCCAAACAACTAAAAGCATAAGAGGTTTTCTAGTTGGCTCAAAACTACTCCCATGCTGCACTCTAGTGACTACAATGATAAATAATCATTCCATTTTTGAGCCTATTATTTATTGTTCTATCAAAAAAAGTGCAGCAGGCTCTTGCAATAGGTCAACTGGCCAAGACAGTGAACAGTTCTACTCTAGTAGGAAGGCCCCAGATTAGATCCTAGTCTATGCTGAGTTCGCTAATCTAAGACAGGCCAGTAATAAAGGTGCTACAAGTGGCTTCAGCACTCCTGGATTACGAAGAAGAACATTGGACACTCCTGATTGCCGAAGCTAGGTGCTGGCACAGACATGACGGGCTAAATGGCCTTCTACTGCTATGGTTCTAGCTAATATAAATCACAGTGAACATATTGATAGGTATGAATTCATGTCCCATAAGGGACCACTTATAGTACATTGCATTGGAGTTCCAACATAATTGCTACCATGCCACGTTATCTGATTACATATTTTTATCTTCCATAAATCCACTGGGAAAATTACAAGTTTGGATCCAATGCAAGTGATGGATATTTGTTCCAATTGGTTTTGGGGCCTATACTTAAGATAGAAAACATCACAACCCTCCTCATACTTTTATCAAGATATTAAAAACAGTATTAGGAGAGCTTCGGCTGTATCTAGAAATGTGTTATTAACCATTCGTATTCGTTTGTAATTGAAAAAAGAAACTACTTCTGCCTTTAAGCATCTATTCCTTTGTGCGGTACGGTTTCACAGGTCTTGCCAGCCCTGATTGCCTTGTCTCTGTGGGCACTCTTCATTTGTAAGCTTCATGATAATAACATAAGACCATAGCAGTTTACTGCACAGAAAAAGGCCATTTGGCCCATTGTGTCTGTGCCAGCTCTTTGCGACAGCAATCCAAAACTAATCCACAGTCCTGCTCTCTTCCCATAGCCCCATACCTTCCTCTGCTTCAAATAGTTATCCACATTTCCCTTAAAAGATGCAATGGTCTCTGCTTCAACTATTCACTGAGGCAAAGAATTCCATACTCTAACAACGTTCTGTGCAAAGACATTTCTCCTAACCTCTCTCTTCACTGTCTTAGTGGAAATTTTAAATTGAGCAATTTTAAATTGATAATCACTGATTCCTGAACCAGAGAAAATAGTGTTTCCCTATTTACCCTATCAAAGCCCATCATAATTTTAAAAACGTGTATTGAATCTCCTCTTAGAATGCTCTGCTCCCGGGGAAATAGTCCTAATCTTGCAAGTAGCGCCTCATAACTAAGGTTGATCATGCCTGATATCTCGGTGAATCTTAATTGCAGTGTCATTGTTGGATGGTGCTTAGCAGATGCCAGCTACATCCTCTCAAGAAGAAGGGAAAATTGGAGGGAGGGTCACCCTAGGCTTTTTTTTCAACATCTCCCACTGGCTGTCTATATAACATCTCTTGGTTTTGAACATAGGAACATAGGAACAGAAGTAGACCATTCAGCCCCTCGATCATGGCTGATCTGTACCATGAGTCCATTTACCTGTCTTTGTTCCATATTCCTTGATACCCTCACCCAACCAGAATCTACTTATCTCAATCTTGAAAATTTCAATGATCCAGCATCCACAGCCTTTCGAGGGAGAAAGTTTTGGATTTGCACGACCACTTCCATGAAAATAGTTTCCTGATTTCACTCCTAAATAGCCTAGCTCTAAATTTAAGATTATGCCCTTTTGTTCTGAATTCCTCCACCAGAGGAAATAGTTTCTCTGTATCTAACCCATTGAATCCCTTTTTCATTTTAAACACCTCCATTAGATCATTCCTGTATCATTCTTGTGACTCTGTGCTGTACCTCATCCAAAGCCAATATATCTTTCTATATTTCCAATGCCCAAAACTGAATGCAGTACACCAGAAGGGGTTTGACCAAGACTCTGTACAACAAAAGCAACACTTCCTCACTTTTGTATTCCCACCCCCTTGAGATAAAAAAACAACATTTCACTAAATAAAAACAGAAAATGCTGGAGAAGCTCAGCAAGTCAGGCAGCATCTGCGGAGAAAGAAACAGAGTTAATGGGCCCGAAAATCGGGGAATCCCGGAGCGGGTCGAGAGCCCGGCTCCAAACCGCCCACTTCTGGGTTCCCCACAGACGCGCTGACGTGTGCGCGCAGCCCCCGCATGTGGGACTCCCGCGGGCAATTAATGCCAGCGGGGTGCCACTTGACAGTGTTTATGTAGGTATTTCAGGTCGTTAACAGACCTGATTAAGGGAATATTTCAGGAGGGGTGGGATTTTAGAAACAACTGGGACTATTTCCCGTACTGGGGGAAACACTCCCAGTTGAAATGGACGTGTTGCAGCTATCAGCCTGTGGCAGCTGCAAAGGTCCATTTGACAGGTGGTGGGGGGAGACCCTCACTCATTGCAGGAGGCCACTCTGTCACTTGGGACAAAGTTTGGCCTCCACCACCCTCCTCCTGACAATCAAAGTCACCAACTTGCACACTTACCCCGGGGTCCAGACACATGTGCCTACCTTGCGGACCCCCTCAGATGTACATCTTCCGGATGGGGGCTGCCGTAGCTGCAGTCATGACCTCCTCGGAGGGCGAACAGCATCACCAGCCTCGCCGGCCACGCCGTCCACCTCTGACATGTGGAGCTCCACAACACAGTGCTGTAACACATCCACCTGCACAGCAGGAGGGAGGGCAACCGCAGAGAGAGATGCTTCGCAGAGGGCACTACCCTCGCCACAGGGTCCACAGACCGAGGCTCAGCTTCCTGGACCTCTCTGAGCAGCAGTGCACATGGAGGCTCAGAATCACTCGACATGTAGTCGTGGGCATCTGAAGCCTCCTTCATGCCGAGTTGCTCCCGGCTGGCTCGAGCACCATCTTCTTACCTGTCGCTGTCAAAGTCACCACTGCCCTCAACAACTTCTCCTCCACATCCTTCCAGTGTGCCACCGGGGACATCGCCGACGTCTCAGTCGTCTGCACAAAAGAGCCCTGCAAATACACCTACACCCACTCTGCAGTGACACAATGGGTGGTATCAGGTGTGGGTCTTCATTGTGATCCTCAGGAAAGGGCATTATTGCACAAACCAGACAAGATTCGCAAAGACGTGGCAGTAGTGGTGCCAATATAATATGTGATGTGAGTTGGTCAGAAATTAAATAGAAGTAAAAACCATGACAAACCCTCAAACACCCTTGTGCATCCCCTTCATGCTCACAACACGTTTGCCTTACGCTTCCGACTGCACATATGTGATGCATGCCCTGTGGCTGCAGTACAGGTAGTGGCAGGTTGAGTGAGGCTGACCGTGAAAGAGATGCATGAGAGGGTGAGTATGAGATAGAGCCATGAGATTGTATGAGGATTGGGTTGAGTGGTAGTGGCGGGATGAGTACTGGCGAGGTGAGTAAGTGCAGGTAAGATGAGGATGAGGTTTGAGTGGGTGTGAGGGGTGATGTGACAGAGTAATGGTGGCAGTGCAGAAGGAGATGTGGGGTGGGGGCGGTGATGTGGCAGAAGGAGTGTACGGGAATGCGTAGGTGTACTCACTTTGGCTGACCTACTGAGGTCATTGCAGCGCCTCCTGCACTATATGCAAGTGGGTGATATGTTGGTGGTGCAGGTGACCTCCTCTGCCACCCTCGAGCCAGGCCTTCTTGGTGGCAGAGGCGGGCCGCTTCCTCCCGCCCACAGGGGGGAAGATCTCTGTCCTCCCCCTCCTCCGCACCCCATCCAATGATACCTGGAGTGAGGCATCATTATACCTGGGAGCAGCCTTCCCCCTGGGCTGCTCCATGCTATAATTTTTCCTATTTCTTGCAGCATCAGTCAGTGGAGGACTGCCCCTTTAAATAGAGCTCCTCCAGCTGACAGACCTTACTGCACATGTGCAGTCAGCCCGACGCGCAGCTCAGCAGCGGGGAACCCGGAAGACCAGGTAAGTGGCTCTAATTAGGCTGCGATCGCGTGCGGAGCAGACTGATTTCACCGGTTGCGTTACCCACGCGCCCAATAGACCCCCCCGCCGTGAACCCGCCGTCCTCCTAATATCGAGCCCCATGTTTCAGGTCGAAGACCTTTCGTCAGAACTGGAAGATGTTAAAAGACTTAAAGTTTTTGAGCCAAGTACAGAGCCAGGGAAAAGAGGGGAGGGAAGGGGAGGAAAGAATGGCTCTCTGCAAGAATTAAAATTACCATTTTAATTCCCCTTCCCACACCTACTCTGACCTCTCTGTCCACGACTTTACACACTATTCCAACGAAGCTCAACATAAGCTTAAGGAACAGTGCCTCATCTTTCGTTTGGGCACTTTACAACCTTCCGGACTCAACATTGATTTCAATAACTTCAGATCATAACCACTGCTCCCATTTTTTTGGTCAGCTCGTGCTGGTAATGGTTCTGCTGCTGCCATTTACAGCTGCTATTGATCAATCTTTTGTTTCTTAACCTGTCCCTTTACCACTTTCCTTGCCTTGCACCATCATCCCTTTTGTCATTTAATCATTTGTGCCCCCCACCCTATCACAGACCTCCCATTTTGTTCTTTCCTCCCCTCCCCTCCCCTCCCTCTCCCCCTTTCCCACTCCCCTACTGTTTCCTCGTAGCTCTGCAAATTTTTCTCCTTCAGGTACCTATCTAATTCATTTTTGAAAGCCACAATTGACCTGGCTTCCACCACCCTTTCAGGCAGTGTATTCCAGATCCTAACCACTCGCTGCATAAAAAAGTTTTGCCTCATGTCGCCTTTGGTTCTTATGCCAATCACTTTAAATCTGTGTTCTCTGGTTCCTGACACTTCTGCCAGTGGGAACAATTTTTCATTATTTACTTTATCTAGACCCTTCATGATTTTGAATGCTTCTACCAAATCTCCTCTCAACCTTCTCTGCTCTAAGGAGAACAATCCCAGCTTTTCCAGCCTATCCACGTAACTGAGGTCCCTCATCCCTGGAACCATTCTAATCAATCTTTTCTGCACCCTCTCTAATGCCTTAACATCCTTCTTAAAGTACGGGGCCCAGAACTGGACACAATACTCCAATTGTGGCTGAACCAGTGTTTTAGAAAGGTTCAACATAACATCCTCACTTTTGTACTCTATGCCTCTATTTATAAAGCCCAGGATCCCGTATGCTTTCTTAACCGCTTTCTCAACCTGTCCTGCCACCTTCAACGATCTGAGTACATATACCCCCAGGTCTCTCTGTTCCTGAACACCCTTTAGAGTTGTACCCTTTAGTTTATACTGCCTTTCCTCATTCTTCCTATCAACATGTATCACTTCACACTTCTCAACATTAAATTTCATCTGCCACATTCCACCAGCCTGTCTATGTCCTCTTAAAGTCTATCACTATCCTCCTCACTGTTTACTACACTTCCAAGTTTAGTGTCATCTGCAAATTTTGAAATCGTGCCCTGTACACCCAAGTCCAAGTTATCAATATATATCAAGAAAAGCAATGGTCCCAGTACCGACCCCCGGGGACACCACAGCATACCTTCCTCCAGTCTGAAAAACAGCCGTTCACCACCGCCCTATGTTTCCTGTTACTTAGCCAATTTCATATCCATGTTGCCACTGTCCCTTTTATTCCATGGGCTTCAATTTTATTGACAAGCCTATTATGTGGCACATTATCAAACGCCTTTTGGAAGTCCATATACACCACATCAACCACACTGCCCTCATCGACCCTTTCCGTTACTTCATCAAAAAACTCAATCAAGTTTGTCAAACATGATTTGCCTTTAACAAATCCGAGCTGGCTTTCCCTTATTAATCCACACTTGTCCAAGTAACTATTAATTTTGTCCTGGATTATTGTTTCTAAGTGCTTCCCCACCACCGAGGTTTAACCGACTGGCCTGTAGTTGTTGGGTTTATCTTCACATCCTTTTTTGAACAAGTTTGTAACATTTGCAATTCTCCAATCCTCCGGCACCACCCCTGTGTCTAGGGAGGATTGGAAGATTGTGGCCAGTACTTCCACTGAAAACTTTTAGTGATAAATGTTGGCCAGGGCACTGGGAGAATTCCCTGCTCTTCTTTAAATAATGTCATGGTATCGTTTACATCCACAGAACAGGCAGATGAAACCTTGGTTTAGCATCTCACCCAAAATCCTGCACCCCCAACAGTGCAGCACTCCCTCAATACTGCGTGGAAGTGTCAGTCTAGATTATGAACAGGAGCAGTGACCATCCAAAAAGTAAATGTTGATCTTTCTTTAATTTGGATTTATTTTTAAAGTTACATTTCAAAAGCTAATAAAATAAACTGGATATGGCCCTCGGAATGCTGCGATTGTGGTATTTTTAAAACATTTTTTAAAGATGTATAATTTGGCACAAAAGGCAAGGAACCCAGATAAAAACAGCTTTTATTTACACTGGAAAATTATTGAGCTTTGCATCCTAAAAACGTAGCATAGAAGGTTGTCTGGTGAATGCTTAAGATAGCAACATTCTCCGATGTTAACCAATATATCTTTCCCTGCTGCCCAGCTTTATAGTGCTCGGATGAGCAATGGGAGACCAATTCAAACTGACACTGGGGCTAGTATTGGGTACAAATGCTATTTGTTAGAACTTAACCAACACTCCCAATGCTGCCCAGGGTTTATATATATCTTCGTTTTTAGTGATATAACCATAAAAGATGCATAACTATCTGTTGTAAAGGAGTTATAAATTATGCTTATCTACATCATAGCCTGAGATCCATCAAAGTGTGTTATACTGACAGACAGCTGTATACTTGGATATTCTTATAGGGACGTAGGGATGTATAGGACTGGAGGACATCATTATGGTTGGTCCCAAAGTCTAATAAATACCATATTCTCATATCCCTCAATTGATTTATTTGCCAAATATCTATCCAGTTCCCTCTACTGAATTTGGAGTACCTCCTTTGGTGTAGCCTTATCCTGTAGGCCTCTGTCATTTCCTCTTCCTCCTGCTCCTGTTGTGCCTCTATCATAAGGACACATATGGGAATGGCCATTGTAACACAATAGTAACAACTCCAAACAGCAAGGTGGGAATAAAAAGATTTTGCAGCTGGAAAGGCAGCTTGCAGAATCCTTTTCTCGTTGCACAGCTGAGAAAAGAATTTTCCTCAGTCAAAACTAATATTTTGGACAAAGTTTATGGAAATTCAAAGCCTGTGAACTCAACTACTTGTTGGTTTGGTTTGACAAAACATGCAGGTGACTTACTCTCTTTACAGGTTTAACTTAAGTTAGATGCAATTCTAATGTAAATGGTGGAATGTCTGGGACGGCAGCTTTGGTTCTCATTATCCAGTCATTTGCTAACATGCCCCACTTTGTTGTGCATTCTTCTGCCACCAGCCAATTCTACCAGGATTTGTTGTGTATTTTAGAACAGGCATATCTCACTTATGCCCCAAATTCTGGTCCCCTACACCAGAGCTACACCACTTTTGCACCAAAACAAACTCAGAATTGCAGATCCTTGATATTGACCTTACACTGAGGTCTTACAACTAGAGAAGATAAGATTAAAATTGGAAAAGCCTCCAGCAAAATTTGATTGGTTTCTCCACAGTGTATTAAATATATGGGTTTGTTTCCCTTGAAGATAATGAACAGGGTATCAATTAACCCCATTCGAAAGGCACAGTTAAATATCTAGTAATGAAAGGGAGTGAATGTTATCGGAATAAGAATGTCTAGACTATCAACTACTCTGCAGAATATGGAGAATACAGATGGTTTCAGTCTTGTTGAGATCGCAAGAATGTCATATGTAGAATACAAACAGTCCGGGTTGAATAATGTAATGTTCGATTGAGATCCTGCAGGTTTCACCTAATTGCTTTTAGCAGACAGGGAATATTTTCTCTCTGCCTCATGTACGATGTCAACTACCTACACAAAACCTTATTGTTCTTGAATGAAGCTTTTTTTCCCCCTGGGACTTATACATATCATATTGTCTCATATTCTAATTCATTCTTTCCCCAGACTTAAGAAATATGATTTCCTACCTCCCTCAGTTTTCGCTTTCTCCCGCAGTCCATAAACTTTTATTTTTGTTGTCTCTCCACCCACTTTGAACCTTGGTGAAGTCCTGCACTGTGGGCCTTGGTCCTTCACTTAGGTTACTCAATAAAAAGAAGTACCACATCAAAAGCAGAAAGTGCCTTCCGTACTCCTCAGCTAGATGGCCAATTCCTGACAGCTGAGTTCACTGTAACTGTCACAGCTGGCCCACATAATGAGATTTACTATGTGTTAAAGATAAACTGTCTTTAAATTAAACTTGGTGTGTTCTAACATAACTCGACACTATGTGATCTGCTAAGCCCATGAAATAATCTTAAACCAGCTGAGTCTATATTTTAAAAATCCGCAGACTGTCGTTCCCATTAAAGTAAACAGGAAGCAAAGTCTTGTAAATGTTTTCATGCAAGTGGTTTGCTGAACTACTGCTTACCCTTCAACCTTATATATTCAGAGATGCTGTTTTTCTGCAATTATTTGCATTGTTTTTAATCTGGATGGGAGAACAAGCTCACAATGTATACATTCAACATTTAATAGTTTGTATATTTGAATGACGACTCTCTGATTTATTTTGGCACAAGGCATCTAGATTCATCCTAAGATTGAGTGTCCCTTTTTCACTGTATATGTTGAACTCTTCAGAGTAGGGAAAAATAATGACAGCAAACGGGAAATAAATCAACAATGGAAGAACAGGAATGCATACAGAATAGTAGAATTGTACAGCACAGAAAGAGACCATTCAGACCGTTGCATCTGCACTAGCTTTCTAAAAGAGCTAACCACTCTCCTGCCCTTTCCCATACCCTTTTTTTTTGATTTTTCAAATATTTATCCACTTCCCTTTTAAAAGCCATTATGTATTTTGCTTTCACCATTGCTTCTGGTAAGGCATTCCGTGACCCAACAACCTTCTCTTCATTAAAAAAATTCTCCCAACTTCTTCCTTTTTTTTGTGATGATCTTAGATGTATGCCCTCTAGTTACTATCTCACCAACCAGTGGAAATAGTTATCTTCCTTTATCTTATCAAAAGCTTTCACAATTTGAACACCTCTAAAAGATCTCCTCTTACCTTTCTCTGGTATAGTGAATATCCCCAATTTCTCTAGTCTCCATTATAAGTAAAGCTTCTCAGCTCTGATATCATCTTAGTGAATCCCTCCTGCATCCTTTCCATGGCCTTGACATTATTCCTAAAATAGGGTGCTCAAAACAGGACACAATATTCTAACTACAGTAGTGATTTGTTTAGGTTTAACATTACCTCTTTGCTTTGTGCTGTATGCCTGCATATATAAAACCTAGGATCCCGTGTACTGTCACTTTTAAAGATTTGTGCACCTGAACCTTTACATCTCTCGAGCCTTCTTCTCCTTTTAAAGTTTTAGCATTTAGTGTATATATCCTCCTTTTACTTTTCCTCCCAAAATGTATCAGCTCAAATTTATCTTTTTTTTATTCATTCATGGGATGTGGGCGTCGCTGGCAAGGCCAGCATTTATTGCCCATCCCTAATTGCCTTTGAGAAGGTGGTGGTGAGTCGCCTTCTTGACAACTCAGTGGCTTGCTAGGGCGCCACATGTCATAGGGCGATTAAGAATCAACCACATTTATGTGGGTCTGGAGTCACATATAGGCCAGACTGGGTGAGGATGGCAGATTTCCTTCCCTAAAGGACGTTAGTGAACCAGACGGGTTTTTACGACAATCTGGTAGTTTCATGGCCACCATTACTGATCTGCATTAAACATCACCTGACATATATCTGCTCAATCTACTGATCTATCCTCCTGAAGTTATATGCAGTCCTCTTCACAGTTAACCATATTCCCTGTTCTTGTATAGCCTGCAAATTTTAATATTGTGCCCCTATACTCAAGTCCAGATGATTTATATATATGGTGAAGAGCAATGGTCGGCACATTGAACAGTTGATATTGTCCTATCTAAAAAAAATCCATTAACCACGACTCTCCGTTTTCTGCCCCTTAACTAACTTCCTACCCATGTTAAAGAAAAAAGAATTTGCATTTATAGAGCAATATCCTAAAATGCTTTGCTGCCAATGAACTACTCTCAAAGTATAGTCACAAAAGAACATAAGAAGTAGGAGCAGGAGTAGGCCATACGGCCTCTCGAGCCTGCTCCGCCATTCAACAAGATCATGGCTGATCTTCAATCTCAACTCCACTTTCCAGCCCGATCTCTATATCCCTTAATTCCCCTAGAGTCCAAAAATATCTATCGATCTCAGTCTTGAATATACTCAACAACTGAGCATCCACAGTCCTCTTGGGTAGAGAATTCCAAAGAGTCACAACCCTCTGAGTGAAGAAATTCCTTCTCATCTCAGTCCTAAATCGCCCACCCCTTATCCTGAGACTATACCCCCTAGTTCTAGACTCTCCAGCCAGGGGGAACAGCCTCTGCGCATCTACCCTGTCAAGCCCTCTACAAATTTTATGAGATCACATCTCATTCTTCTAAACTCAGAGAGTATAAGCCCATTCTTCTCAATCTCTCCTCATAGGACAACCGTCTCATCCCAGGAATCAATCCAGTGAACCTTTGTTGCATCACCTCCTAAGGCAAGTGTCTCCTTCCTTAGATAAAGACAGCAAAACTGTACACAGTACTCCAGGTGAGATCTCACCAAAGCCCTGTACAATTGTAGCAAGACTTCTTTACTCTTGTACTCCAACCCCCTTGCAACAAAGGCCAACATACCATTTGCCTTCCTAATTGCTTGCTGTACCTGCATGAAACTTTCTGTGTTTCATAGACAAGGATACCCAAATCTCTCTGAACACCAACATTTAATAGTTTCTCACCATTTAAAAAATATTCTGTTTTTCTATTCTTCCTGCCAAAGTGAATAACCTCACATTTCCCCACATTATACTCCATCTCCCACCTCCTTGCCCACTCACTTAACCTGTTGATATCCCTTTGCAGACTCTTTGTGCACTCCTCACAGCTTACTTTCCCACCTAGCTTTGTATCATCAGCAAACTTGGATACACTACACTTGGTCCCTTCATCTAAGTCATTAATGTAGATTGTAAATAGCTGAGGCCCAAGCACTGATCCTTGCGGCACCCATTAGTTACAGCCTGCCAACCTGAAAATGATCTGTTTATTCCTGCTCTCTATTTTCTGTCCGTTAACCAATCCTCTATCCATGCTAATATATTACCCTCAACCCCATGAGCCCTTACCTTGTGTAACAACCTTTTGTGTGGCACCTTACCGAATGCCTTTTGGAAATCTCACTGTTATTATGTAGGCAAAGCCCCACATTAGAAATGAGGTAATAACCAGTTAATCTTTTTTATGGCATTAGTAGAGGGAGAGATCCCTGCTCTTCTTCATATAGTTTCATGGGATCTTTTATCTCCACCTGAACAGACAGATGAGGCTTGGTTTTTACATTTCATCCAATAGACTGCATTGCAGACAACACAGCCCAACCTCGGTACTGCACTTGTGTCAGCCTAGATTATATGCTCCAGTATTGCAGCAGAGCTTAAACTCACAGGGGGTGAAATTGGCCCATGTTGCGCCCGTTTTCCACCTGCAGGTCCAATTTAGAGGGGCCAGCCTCCAGCGGCTGAATAGCATCTGACGCCATATTGGTTTGGGTGCAGTAGAGACATCCCTGGCGGCGGCCTAAAACAGGTATTATGTCCCTTGAATATATTAATATGGAGTCTAACCTGTTTTAGGCTCATTCAATTGGATTTGGTTTGGATTATTTAGTCTACATGCGATCTAAACAGCAGTCCTCAAAGCGACCACTGGAGGCTGCCACCAAAAAGGTCAGTTTTTAAAGAAGTATTTACCTGAATGTGGATCCGGGAGGAGCAGGAGGGCTCCTCTTGGCTCAAAATTAAAACTGCTGGCCACCGCTCGCCCTATCCCGATTGCCTCCCAACCCAGACTCACCTTAGGTTATCAGCCGACAACCCAGCTGGCCAATCTTACTAACCTCCTCCCCTCTCGTGACCACCAAGGTGCCTCTGGGGCTTTCGACTGGTGCCCACAGCTCACCGGTAATGTACCAATGAGGTCATTAAACAAATTAAAATCTCCTGGGCCTCACGCACTGGGGGGGCCAGATGGTTCATTGCCCACTTCAGCCCCCCAAACCCCCGAAACCGCCCCGAGTTAAAATCAGCCTTATCCTTTCTCGTCTCTAATCAAACATGTCCTTTCTTGAACTATTTTTACTTTTTATGTTCTTATAAAATCCTTATATTTCCCTTCAGGTGTTCCTGCAAATCTTTCTTCATACTTTGTCTTAACCTTCCTAATCTGATTTTTTGCTTCCCCTCTGTATTTTCTATATTTTAGTTTTTTGTTTATTAATAGAATTTTTAGAGAACTTGCCCAGTGGTGTATACAGTGGCAGCTTTGTATGATGGTCCAAGATTACTGAGACACAAGGGAGACATTGAAACCCAGGAGGTGAAGCAGGAAAGGGCCACTAATGTCAGAGGCTAAGTTATGAGGAGAGACTGATTGAAATTCTATATTCAACTTGATTTTTTTTTGTATTAATAGAATTTTCAGTCTTGAAAGGACGTGACTGAGGATCAACTTTTTGAAAGTATATGAGAAAGTAAGCAGAATAGAAAGGGTAAACGTGAAACAATACTTCAAGTTAAACCATGACAGTGGGATAAGGGAGCATAGGTTCAAAATGGCAAAAAGCAAATTGAGGACTGATGTCAGAAAGTCCTTTTCACACAATGAGTGACCAACATTTGGGATGAACTTCAAGTGGAGGTGAAAATACATAATAACTTGATTGTCCAGTGGAGGGTAAAAAATATGCCATAGATTTTTAAAAATTTAATAAGTTAAAGGTGATAGATTAAATTGTCCTGTCCATAGTAATGTTACAGCCTATATAACATATCGTGGTGCGGTTATTCGAGAGTAACCATTCTTTTGCCATAATTATCACAAAGTTGCATTTTCTACAGTTGATTATACACAGATGTATTAGTGGACTTTAATGGACAATTACCAAAACACCAATTAAAATAATTAATAGATGCAGATCAGCCATTTTCTGCATAGAATGCCAATGCACATGCTAAACAGTGGAAGCCACGTGCTATTGACAGAGCTAGGCGAGTCCACAACCAACGGATCAGATCAAAGCTCTGCAGTCCTGCCACATCCAGTCGTGAATAGTGGTGAACAATTAAACAACTAATGGGAGGAGGAGGGTCTGTAAACATCCCCATCCTCAATGATGGCAGAGTGCAAAAGACAAGGCTGAAGTGTTTACAACCATCTTCAGCCAGAAGTGCTGAGTAGATGATCCATTTCGGCCTCCTCCCGATATCCCCACCATCACAGAAGCCAGACTTCAGCCAATTCGATTCACTCCACGTGATATCAAGAAACGGCTAAGTGCACTGGATGCAGCAAAGGCTATGGGCCCCGACAACATCCCGGCTGTAGTGCTGAAGACTTGTGCTCCAGAACTAGCCGCGCATCTAGCCAAATTGTTCCAGTACAGCTACAACACTGGCATCTACCCGACAACGTGGAAATCTGCCCAGGTATGTCCTGTCCACAAAAAAGCAGGACAAATCTAATCTGGCCAATTACCGCCCCATCAGTCTACTCTCAATCATCAGTAAAGTGATGGAAGGTGTCGTTGACAGTGCTATCAAGTGGCACTTACTCACCAATAACCTGCTCACCGATGCTCAGATTGGGTTCCGCCAGGACCACTAGGCTCCAGACCTCATTACAGCCTTGGTCCAAACATGGACAAAAGAGCTGAATTCCAGAGGTGAGGTGAGAGTGACTGCCCTTGACATCAAGGCAGCATTTGACTGAGTGTGGCACCAAGGAGCCCTAGTAAAATTGAAGTCAATGGGAATCAGGGGGAAAACGCTCCAGTGGCTGGGGTCATACCTAGCACAAAAGAAGATGATAGTGGTTGTTGGAGGCCAATCATCTCAGCCCCAGGGCATTGCTGCAGGAGTTCCTCAGGGCAGTGTCCTAGGCCCAACCATCTTCAGCTGCTTCATCAATGACCTTCCCTCCATCATAAGGTCAGAAATGGGGATGTTCGCTGATGACTGCACAGTGTTCAGTTCCATTCGCAACCCCTCAGATAATGAAGCAGTCCGTACCCTTGTGTAGCAAGACCTGGAGAACATCCAGGCTTGGGCTGATAAGTGGCAAGTAACATTTGCGCCAGATAAGTGCCAGGCAATGACCATCTCCAACAAGTGAGAATCTAACCACATCCTCTTCACATTCAACGGCATTACCATCGCCAAATCCCCCACAATCAACATCCTGGGGGTCACCATTGACCAGAAACTTAACTGGACCAGCCATATAAATACTGTGGCTACGAGAGCAGGTCAGAGGCTGGGTATTCTGCGGCGAGTGACTCACCTCCTGACTCCCCAAAGCCTTTCCACCATCTACAAGGCACAAGTCAGGAGTGTGATGGAATACTCTCCACTTGCTTGGATGAGAACATAAGAAATAGGAGTAGGAGTAGGCCAATCGGCCCCTCGAGCCTGCTCCGCCATTCAATAAGATCATGGCTGATCTGATCCTAACCTCAAATCTAAATTCATGTCCAATTTCCTGTCCACTCCCCATAACCCCTAATTCCCTTTACTTCTACAAAACTGTCTATTTCTGTTTTAAATTTATTTAATGATGTAGCTTCCACAGCTTCCTGGGGCAGCAAATTCCACAGACCTACCACCCTCTGAGTGAAGAAGTTTCTCCTCATCTCAGTTTTGAAAGAGCAGCCCCTTATTCTAAGATTATGCCCCCTCGTTCTAGTTTCACCCATCCTTGGGAACATCCTTACCGCATCCACCCGATCAAGCCCCTTCACAATCTTATATGTTTCAATAAGATCGCCTCTCATTCTTCTGAACTCCAATGAGTAGAGTCCCAATCTATTCAACCTCACCGAATCCCCACCATCAACATCCTGGGGGTCACCATGGGTATGGTAGCATAGTGGTTATGTTACTGGGCTAGTAATCTAGAGGCCTGGACTAAAATCCAGAGTCATGAGTTCAAATCCCGCCACGGCAGCTGGTGAATTTAAATTCAATTAATTAATTAAATTCAATTAATTAAATAAAAATCTGGAATTAAAATACTAGTATCAGTAATGATAGCCATGAAACTACCGGATTGTCGTAAAAACCCATCTGGTTCACTAATGTCCTTTAGGGAAAGAAACCTGCCGGTCTGGCCTATATGTGACTCCAAACCCATAGCAATGTGGTTGATTCTTAATTGCCCTCTGAAATGGCCGAGCAAGCCACTCAGTTGTAAAATCTCGCTACGAAAAGTCATAATAAGAATAAAACCGGACGGACCACGAGGCACCGGACACGACAACGGCAAAACACCAAGCCCAGTCGACCCTGCAAGGTCCTCCTTACTAACATCTGGGGACTTGTGCCAAAATTGGGAGAGCTGTCCCACAGACTAGTCAAGCAACAGCCTGACATAGCCATACTTACAGAATCATATCTTTCAGCCAACGTCCCAGACTCTTCCATCACCATCCCTGGGTATGTCCTGTCCCACCGGCAGGACAGACCCACCAGAGGTGGCGGTACAGTGATATACAGTCAGGAGGGAGTGGCCCTGGGAGTCCTCAACATTGACTCTGGACCCCATGAAATCTCATGGCATCAGGTCAAACATGGGCAAGGAAACCTCCTGCTGATTACCACCTACCGTCCTCCCTCAGCTGATGAACCAGTCCTCCTCCATGTTGAGCACCACTTGGAGGAAGCACTGAGAGTATCAAGGGCACAGAATGTACTCTGGGTGGGGGACTTCAATGTCCATCACCAAGAGTGGCTCGATAGCACCACTACAGACCGAGCTGGCTGAGTCCTGAAGGACATAGCTGCTAGACTGGGCCTGCGGCAGGTGGTGAGCGAGCCAACACGAGGGAAAAACTTACTTGACCTCGTCCTCACCAATCTACCAGTCGCAAATGCATCTGTCCATGACAGTGTTGGTGGGAGTGACCACCGCACAGTCCTCGTGGAGATGAAGTCCCGTCTTCGCACTGAGGACACCATCCAACGTGTTGTGTGGCACTACCACCGTGCTAAATGGGATAGATTCAGAACGGATCCAGCAGCTCAAAATTGGGCATCCATGAGGCGCTGTGGGCCATCAGCAGCAGCAGAATTGTATTCCAGCACAATCTGTAACTTCATGGCCCGGCATATTCCTCACTCTACCATTACCAACAAGCCAGGGGATCAACCCTGGTTCAATGAGGAGTGTAGAAGAGCATGCCAGGAGCAGCACCAGGCGTACCTAAAAATGAGGTACCAACCTGGTGAAGCTACAACTCAGGACTACATGCATGCTAAACAGCGGAAGCAACATGCTATAGACAGAGCTAAGCGATTCCACAACCAACGGATCAGATCAAAGCTCTGCAGTCCTGCCACATCCAGTCGTGAATGGTGGTGGACAATTAAACAACTAACGGGAGGAGGAGGCTCTGCAAACATCCCCATTCTCAATGATGGCGGAGTCCAGCACGTGAGTGCAAAAGACAAGGCTGAAGCGTTTGCAACCATCTTCAGCCAGAAGTGCCGAGTGGATGATCCATCTCAGCCTCCTCCCGATATCCCCACCATCACGGAAGCCAGTCTTCGGCCAATTCGATTCACTCCACGTGATATCAAGAAACGGCTGAGTGCACTGGATACAGCAAAGGCTATGGGCCCCGACAACATCCCAGCTGTAGTGCTGAAGACTTGTGCTCCAGAACTAGCTGCGCCTCTAGCCAAGCACTTCCAGTACAGCTACAACACTGGCATCTACCCGACAATGTGGAAAATTGCCCAGGTATGTCCTGTCCACAAAAAGCAGGACAAATCCAATCCGGCCAATTACCGCCCCATCAGTCTACTCTCAATCATCAGCAAAGTGATGGAAGGTGTCGTCGACAGTGCTATCAAGCAGCACTTACTCACCAATAACCTGCTCACCGATGCTCAGTTTGGGTTCCGCCAGGACCACTCGGCTCCAGACCTCATTACAGCCTTGGTCCAAACATGGACAAAAGAGCTGAATTCCAGAGGTGAGGTGAGAGTGACTGCCCTTGACATCAAGGCAGCATTTGACCGAGTGTGGCACCAAGGAGCCCTAGTAAAATTGAAGTCCATGGGAATCAGGGGGAAAACTCTCCAGTGGCTGGAGTCATACCTAGCACAAAGGAAGATGATAGTGGTTGTTGGAGGCCAATCATCTCAGCCCCAGGGCATTGCTGCAGGAGTTCCTCAGGGCAGTGTCCTAGGCCCAAACATCTTCAGCTGCTTCATCAATGACCTTCCCTCCATCATAAGGTCAGAAATGGGGATGTTCGCTGATGACTGCACAGTGTTCAGTTCCATTCGCAACCCCTCAGATAATGAAGCAGTCCGAGCCCGCATGCAGCAAGACCTGGACAACATCCAGGCTTGGGCTCATAAGTGGCAAGTAACATTTGCGCCAGATAAGTGCCAGGCAATGACCATCTCCAACAAGAGAGAGTCTAACCACCTCCCCTTGACATTCAACGGCATTATCATCGCCGAATCCCCCACCATCAACATCCTGGGGGTCACCATTGACCAGAAACTGAACTGGATCAGCCATATAAATACTGTGGCTACGAGAGCAGGTCAGAGGCTGGGTATTCTGCGGCGAGTGACTCACCTCCTGACTCCCCAAAGCCTTTCCACCATCTACAAGGCACAAGTCAGGAGTGTAATGGAATACTCTCCACTTGCCTGGATGAGTGCAGCTCCAACAACACTCAAGAAGCTCGACACCATCCAAGATAAAGCAGCCCGCTTGATTGGCACCCCATCCACCACCCTAAACATTCACTCCCTTCACCACCGGCGCACAGTGGCTGCAGTGTGTACCATCCACAGGATGCACTGCAGCAACTCGCCAAGGCTTCTTCGACAGCACCTCCCAAACCCGCGACCTCTACCACCTAGAAGGACAAGAGCAGCAGGCGCATGGGAACAACACCACCTGCACGTTCCCCTCCAAGTCACACACTATCCCGACTTGGAAATATATCGCCGTTCCTTCATTGTCGCTGGGTCAAAATCCTGGAACTCCCTTCCTAACAGCACTGTGGGAGAACCGTCACCACACGGACTGCAGCGGTTCAAGAAGGCGGCTCACCACCACCTTCTCGAGGGCAATTAGGGACGGGCAATAAATGCCGGCCTTGCCAGCGACGCCCACATCCCATGAACGAATAAAAAAAAAGAAACTTAACTGGACCAGCCACATAAATACTGTGGCTACAAGAGCAGGTCAGAGGCTGGGTATTCTGTGGTGAGTGACTCACCTCCTGACTTTCCACCATCTGCAAGGCACAAGTCAGGAGTGTGATGGAATACTCTCCACTTGCCTGGATGATTGCAACTCCAACAACACTCAAGGAGCTCGTCACCATCCAGGACAAAGCAGTCCGCTTGATTGGCACCCCATCCGCCACCCTAAATATTCACTCCCTTTACCACCGGCGCACCATGGCTGCAGTGTGTAGCATCCACAGGATGCACTGCAGCAGCTTGCCAAGGCTTCTTCGACAGCACCTCCCAAACCCGCGACGTCTACTAACTAGAAGGACAAAGGCAGTAGGTACATGGGAACAACACCACCTGCACATTCCCCTCTAAGTCACACATCATCCCAACTAGGAAATGTATCGCCGTTCCTTCATCGTCGCTGGGTCAAACTCCCTTCCTAACAACACTGTGGGAGAACCTTCACCACATGGACTGCAGCGATTCAAGAAGGCGGCTCACCACCACCTTCTCAAGGGCAATTAGGGATGGACAATAAATACTGGCCTTGCCCACATCCTATGAACGAATAAAAAAAACAACAGTTTGGAAATTCCTTATGACATAAGTGCTTACTTGATGGAAATTAAGCATGTGGAACTAGAAAATTGCAAGTTGCTGAACTCTTTCGCTTCCTGCCCACGAAGCTGTGTGCTACAAATGCCTCCTGGTGGTGCATGTTCTCCAAAAATCCACTGCTGAATGCTGCCTGATGGGAGAGTATGCAATTTTCCTATTTTTCACTCATTGTATGTTCAGTGTGTTAATTTGCCCATTTCAAATCCGGAGTTAAAGGCAAGCCAGGTTCTTGCATATTAGGAACTGACCTCTTAACAACAAGCTACCTGATAATGATAGAGGAGGACTGCCTCTGCGGGTTCCAGGTTCAACAGCGAGCTGTTGCAAAGCTGTGCCATTTGCTTCAAGGAAACATGAAGCCACTTTCAACCATGGAGATGGCACTTCCCTCTACTTCTATGCCTTCTACTATTTCCAGGCTAGACATTTGCATTATCAGCCAAATTACTTTCCACAAACAGGTGAATGATGTTTTATTCAGCAGGGCTAATACCATCATCTCCTTTATCACTGAACAACAACAACAACAGCATGATTGGCTGTCTAATTTCACTACACTGCTGGATTTCCCAAAGTACAGGGGGTCATTGTTGCACCCATGTAGATATCCAAGCCTCAAGGCACAATACAATGAGCTACATGAACAGGAAAAACTTCTACTCCATTATTGTTCGCTTGTCAGTAACCACCAACACTGTATCATTCAAATAAATGAGAAGAATGACCCAACAAATCCTACAGGGATGGGAGCCTAGTGCTTCTACTTAGTCCCAAGTTACATGGTTGATTCTTAATGCTACTGAAGTGAACTCGCAAGCC
Organism: Heptranchias perlo; assembly: GCF_035084215.1. Classification (NCBI taxonomy): domain Eukaryota; kingdom Metazoa; phylum Chordata; class Chondrichthyes; order Hexanchiformes; family Hexanchidae; genus Heptranchias; species Heptranchias perlo. The sequence continues at coordinate 42,986,323 of NC_090325.1, forward strand.
ACTCTATAGTATCCAATCCTTCATTGTTGCTAGGTCACAATCCTGGAATTCCCTACTTAGAATCATCGAATAGTTACAGCACAGAAGGAGGCCATTCGGCCCATCGAGCCTGTGCCGGCCCTTTGTAAGGGCAATCCTGTTAGACCCATTCCCCCGCTCTTTCCCCGTAGCCCTGCAAATTTTTCCCTTCAAATATTTATCCAATTCCTTTTTGAAAGCCATGATTGAATCAGCATCCACCACCCTTTCAGGCAGCACATTCCAGATCATAACTACTCGCTGTGTAAAAAAGTTTTTCCTCATTTTGCCTTTGTTTCTTTTGCCAATCACCTTAAATCAGTGTCCTCTTTTTTTTATTTGTTCAAGGGACGTGGGCGTCGTGGGCAAGACCAATATTTACTGCCCATCCTAATTGCCCTTGAGAAGGTGGTGGTGAGCCACCTTCTTGAACCGCTGCAGTCCGTGGTTCTTGACCTCCCGCCAATGAACACTTCCATCAAATCTCCTCTCAACCTTCTCTGTTCTAAGGAGAACAACCCCAGCCTCTCCAGTCTATTCACGTAACTGAAGTCCCTCATCCCTGGAATCATTCTAGTGAATCTTTTCTGCACCCTCTCTAAGGCATTCACATCCTTCCTAAAGTGCGGTGTCCAGAATTGGACACAATACACCAGTTGTTACTTAATATCATCTCAACAGTGATTTACGGAAAAGGTCACTTTCTCAGGAACTTTTTTAGTGTTACCCACATCTTGAGAGCCAATTTAAAAAAAAACAGAGAGAGAATAGAGGATGGAAGAAGTCAAAGCAGCAGTGTTGGCACTGTCTGCACCTCGCCAAAGAGGTCTCAGTGACTGGAATCACCCAATTAATTGTCACAAGAGGAACTATATGAATTTTTCAGCACACTAACAGGCCACTCAAACCATCCGCTATAAATTTGTCTTGGGCGAAATTGCAAAACAGGCGATAGTGAATCGGTAGCCTGTTTTACATTCTTTAAAATTTTCTTTTCCATTTAAGTTTGTGGAAAAAAGAATCGGGAGGAGCACCAAATGTACTGCTGATTCAATCTCACCTGTTTTAAAGACAAGAACAAGAACTTTGCACTTAAGGCATTTGGGGATTGGGAGCCAGTGCAATTCAATGGGAACAGGTTAATGGTTGAACAGGATTTGGTGTGGAAAAGGATACAGTCAGCAGGTGAACTGGAGTTTATGGAGGGTGGAGGATTTTTTTATTCGTTCATGGGATGTGGGCATCACTGGCAAGGCCGGCATTTATTGCCCATCCCTAATTACCCTTCAGAAGGTGGTGATGAGCTGCCTTCTTGAACCGCTGTAGTCCGTGTGGTGAAGGTTCTCCCACTGTGCTGTTAGGAAGGGAGTTCCAGGATTTTGACCCAGCGACGATGAAGGAATGGCGATATATTTCCAAGTCGGGATGGTGTGTGACTTGGAGGGGAACGTGCAGGTGGTGTTGTTCCCATGTGCCTGCTGCCCTTGTTCTTGTAGGTGGTAGAGGTTACGGGTTTGGGAGATGCTGTCAAAGAAGCCTTGGCGAGTTGCTGCAGTGCATCCTGTAGATGGTACACACTGCAGCCACAGTGCGCCGGTGGTGTAGGGAGTGAATGTTTAAGGCGGTGGATGGGGTGCCAATCAAGCGGACTGCTTTGTCCTGGATGGTGTCGAGATTCTTGAGTGTTGTTGGAGCTGCACTCACCCAAGCAAGTGGGGTGTATTCCATCACACGTCTGACTTGTGCCTTGTAGATGATGGAAAGGCTTTGGGGAGTCAGGAGGCATGTCACTCACCACAGAACACCCAGCCTCTGACCTGCTTTTATAGCCACAGTATTTATGTGGCTGGTCCAGTTAAGTTTCGGGTCAATGGCGACCCCCAGGATGTTGATGGTGGGGGATTCAGTGATGGTAATGCCGTTGAATGTCAAGGGGAGGTTAGTGTGCAAAATTAAAGCACATGGGATTGGGGGGAATGTACTGGCATGGATTGAGAATTGGTTGACAGACAGGAACAGAGAGTAGGAATAAACGGGTCTTTTACCGGGTGGCAGGCAGTGACTAGTGGGGTAACGCAAGGATCAGTGCTTGGGCCCCAGCTATTCACAATATATATCAATGATTTGGATGAGGGAACTTAATGTACCATTTCCAAGTTTGCAGACGATACAAAGCTGGGGTGGAATGTGAGCTGTGAGGAGGATGCAAAGAGGCTCCAATGTGATTTAGACAAGTTCGGTGAGTGGGCAAGAACATGGCAGAAGCAGTATAACATGGATAAATGTGAGGTTATCTACTTTGGTTGTAAAAACAGAAAGACAGATTATTATCTGAATGTGATAGATTGGGAAAAGGGGAGGTGCAATGAGACCTGGGTGTCCTTGTACAGCAGTCGCTGAAAGCGAGCATTCAGGTGCAGCAAGCAGTTAGGAAGGCGAATGGTTTGTTGGCATTCATTGCAAGAGGATTTGAGTACAGGAACAGGGAAGTCTTACTGCAGTTATACAGGGCCTTGGTGAGACCACATCTGGAGTATTGTGTGCAGTTTTGGTCTCCTTATCTGAGGAAGGATGTTCTTGCCATGGAGGGAGTGCAACGAAGGTTTACCAGACTGATTCCTGGGATGGCAGGACTGACGTATGAGGAGAGATTGGGTCGACTAGGCCTATATTCACTAGAGTTTAGAAGAATGAGAGGTGATCTCATCGAAACATATAAAATTCTAACAGGACTAGACAGACTAGATGCAGGGAGGATGCTCCCGATGGATGGGGAGTCCAGAACCAGGGGTCAAAGTCTCAGGATACGGGGTATGCCATTTAGAACCGAGATGAGGAGAAATTTCTTCACTCAGAGGGTGATGAACCTGTGGAATTCTCAACCACAGAAGGCAGTGGAGGCCAAGTCATTAAATATATTCAAGAAGGAGATAGATATATTTCTTAATGCTAAAGGGATCAAGGGATATGGGGAAAAAGCGGGAACAGGGTACTGAGTTAGACGATCAGCCATGATCATTTTGAATAGCGAAGCAGGCCCAAAGTGTCAAATGGCCTACTCTTGCTCCTATTTTCTATGATTCTATGATTCTATGTTAGTCTCTCTCTTGTTGGAGATAGTCATTGCCTGGCACTTGTCTGGCACGAATGTTACTTGCCACTTATCAACCCAAGCCTGGATGTTGTCCAGGTCTTGCTGCATGCGAGCACAGACTGCCTCATTATCTGAGGGGTTGCGAATGGAACTGAACACTGTGCAATCATCAGCGAACATTCCCATTTCTGACCTTATGATGAAGGTCAGAAAGGAGAGCACTGGAGTAATTGAATTCGGAGGTGAAGAAGGTGTGTATGAGTGCCTTAGTGGTGGATGGGCTGAAGTAGGAGTTGAGGTGGATGATGTTGTGAAGGTGGACGTAGGCATTCTTACTGGTGGAGATGATATGGGTTTGGAAACTCAGCCCAGGTTCAAAAAGGACTCCAAGTTTGCTAACAGGTTTTTCAACTTGAGATAATGGCCTGGGAGGGTGTGGAGTCCATGACAAGGAAACAGAGTTTATGGCAGGGGCTGAGGACGATGGGTTTAGTATTCCCAATGTTTTGCAGGAAGAAGTTAAATTTCTTCGAGACTTGATGTCAAGCAAGTAGTCTGACAGCACAGAAGCAATGGATGGGTTGAGAAAGGTGGTGAAGAGGTAGAGTTGGGATCATCAGTGTATGTGTTGAAGCTAACCCCATAGAGTGGATAATCCTGGGGAGCGGCAGCACTAGGTTAAAATGTGCGAAGAGCACTTCACCTGGATCCAAGTGATGGTGCCCAAATTTCTTGTTCCCCTTCATTTACATGGAGGGGCTGTTACAATGGTGCAAACTCTGCCTTCCAATTGGATGATGCCGGCAGATGCACTGCAAAATTAAGGGGCAAAATAAACCTGCTGCTGTGAGGCTGCTATTTGTGTGTATTGTTGGAGCTTTGGAGGAGTCTTTGCTTTCAGGTGGCAGATCGATGTGCTAGCTTGTCTGTCCCTTGGTGTGGTGAATCCTTGATTTGGACTATACAGCAGTGCCCCGCTACCAGCTGATGTCTGCCATGTCCCCTGTCATCCCTGAAAATTCTCTGCTGTATGGAAGTTTTAGGTCGTTGTCATTTTTATTTTGACAGGGAGAGTAGGGCTCCAGGTCTTCCCTCAGGCGGTCACAAGTTTCTCTGACCACCTCACTAGAAAATCTCAGTCTGCAGATGCACTGTCCCTCTGACAAGCTCATCTATATTCTTTGGGGCCTTTAGATGTGGTTACAGTGATATGGACAGATGTGGCACCTCTTTCTCTGTTGTTGTCTCATCACCCTGCCACCCAATATCATTTCCCGTTCTTCCTCTTCCTCTAGGTAGCATAGATAACGGGGGACTCTGAAAGGCACACCCATTAGTACCTGGTATGAATATGGAGAAAAAACACTGGGCTTCCTTAACACAACAACAAGAACAACTTGCATTTCTATAGTGTTTTTAATATAGAAAAATGTCCCACGGCATTTCACAGGAGCTTATGGAAAAAAATGGATGGCAAGCAAAAGAATGAGATATTAGAAGAGGCGATCAGAGATGAGTTTTAAGGAGGGTCTTAAAGGAAGAGAGGGAGGTGGAGGGATTTAGAGAGAGAATTGCAGAGTGTGGGGCCTAGCAGGCAGACAGCACAGCCACCAATGGTGGGTCAAAGGGACAAGGGGATGCACAAGTAGCCAGAGGTCAAAGGGACAGAGAGTTTCTGGGGGGTGGGGTGGGGTTGTTGGGCTGGAGGAGGTTACAGAGGTAGGGAGGGGGTGAGGACATAAAGGGATTTGAACATGAAGACGAGAATTTTAAATCTGAGGCGCTGGGAGGCCGTGAGCCAAAACAGGTCATTGAGGACAAGGATGATGGATGAGCAGAATAGAATAGAGGCCGCTGAGTTTTGGATGAGATGAAGTTTACACAGGGTGGAAGATGAGAGACCAGCCAGAAAAGCATTGGAATAATCAAGTCCAGAGACTCCAAAAATGTTCCCACTGCAGCTCTGCAAGGTTATATATCTAATATAGCTTCTGTTACCCAGAGCATAGCACTCAATTTATATCGGAGAAATCCACACCTGACCTGCGCCTGGGGCAAATACAGGAAAATGGAGCCTAGGTCACCTTGACAACATCTGGACATCATTAACATGGGATTTAAATAGTAACATCCCCCAAAGTGTAAAAAAACACAGATGCTAAATTTAGGAAAAGAAAAGCACAGGCAGCAATATTGAGGCTCTAAATAGGAGCTGTAGGATTGCACCCAATTTTCCTTTACATTGCACCAAAAATGGGCCCTCATTGGGTGGTAAACCCAGAAAAATCCACCCACGTGTCTGTAGATGATGTTGCCAGGGAGCAGCATGTAGATGAGGAAGAGGAGAGGGACAAGGATGGATCTTTGGGAGATTTCAGACATGATGGTGCGAGAGGAATGGAGGAGAGACGTTGGATGAGGACAGTGATGTCAACTGGATCGAAGGCTGCAAAGAGATCGAGGAGGCCAAAGAGGAATTATGCACTACAGTAACAAAGAAAGTTATTCATGACTTTGGTTAGATTGTTTCGGGAACTACGGGAGAGATGGGCACAAAGCTGGGCGGCAACAACACATTCAAGGATCACGGAACGGAAATAGAGGTAGTAGATGGATCGGTATTTAGTGAGGGCAGAGGTATCAAGATTGGGTTAAGGAGTTGACGACAGCGGTTTTGAAAGAAAGGAGGAACTATGTCTAAGAGAGGGAACCATTTATAATGTCAATGAGCAAGGGGAACAGGAAGGGAAGTTAGGAATGGGGTCAAGACAGTGGGGCACTTGGATGAGATGAGCTTGGAGCGGGCAAGAGAAGGTGGCAGAGAAACTGGTGCTTAGGGATTGAGTGGGAGAAAGAGTGAGGGGCTTTGGTTTCAAGGCAGCTGCATGAATGGTGACAAAGAAATCTATAAGCTCCTCGCACTTGTTAGAGATGAGGATGGAGGGAGCAGGGAAGAGGGATTTAAAGAGGCGGTTGTTAGTGGAGAAAAGAAGCCTCCAGGATGATTCTAAAATAGTGGACGGTTTTGGTCAAGAAGAAATAGGCCTAGTAAAGCTTGATGCGGTCAAGCAAAAGCTGTTGATGGATGGCTAAACCAGGGCGTGGCACGTATGTTTAATTTTGCCTAGACTTGAGGAAGCAACGATAAGGGTCATAAAATGGGAAACAATAGGATGAGAGACCTTGAAAGATTTACTGGAGATGAGAGCATTGAAATAGAGGTGAGGAAGTGGTTGAGCAAATCAACAGATTTATCGTGATGGATGGAGGGCCAAAGGATAGGCAGTTCAGAGTTTGAGTGTGCGGTTGTACGTGACCTGGGAGTGAGTTTTTTCCATGGGCGGATGCTGAAGCCAGTGGGGTTGAAGCAGGGTAGGGGGGAATGTGGATGGTGAGGGATAAAAGGCCTTGTCAGTGATCAAGACAACCGCAGTAGAGAATCAGAGTTAATGGCAAGGTTGATAGGATAGCTGTAAATATGGATTTATATGGAGGGAGAGGGTTAGAAAGGACAGGAGGGTGGTGAATTCAGAGGACTTTAAAAGACTTTAAAAGATAAGCGAGTGGAATAGGGTGAGGTGCTTGAAGAAAGAGAAGATGCTAGAGAAATAGGGAGTGAATTCAAGGTGTGACTTGCTGATAAGGGCTACACCATGGCAACTTTAACTTGGATAGGACAGGTGGAGGAAGGTATAGCCAGGTGTAAAGTGTTGGTAAGGGGAAAGGGGTTGCCACGATTGAGTCAAAATTCTGTCAAAGCCAAGATGTCAATAGAACCAAAATAAGGTTGTGAAAGGCTTTGGTAACAAGTGAGTGGACAACTGGAGGGAAATACGGAGAGAGGCAGTGATTATTTATCTGCTGGCATATTTTAGTTCTGAGTCCATAGAAGCAATCCAGGGAGTGGAATAGAAATGGTCCAGCAGGGGCCTTAGAGAGGGTGCAGAGGAGATTTACTAGAATGGTACCAGGGATGAGGGACTTCAGTTACACAGAGAGACTAGAGAAACTGTTCTCCTTAGAGTAGAGAAGATTATGAGGCGATTTAATAGAGGTGTTCAAAATTATGAGGGGTTTTGATAGAGTAGATAGGAAGATTTCCACTGGCAGGAGGTTTGGTAACCAGAGAACACAGATTTAAGATAATTGGCAAAAAATCCAAGGGGGAAAGGAAGAGAAATTGTTTTACACAACGAGTTGTTATGATCCGGAATGCACTACTTGAAAAAGTGGTGGAAGAGGATTCAGTAGTAACTTTCCAAAGAAAATTGAATATATACTTGAAAAGGAAAAATTTACTGGACTATGGGAAAAGAGCAGGGGAGTGGAACTAATTGTATAGCTCATTCAAAGATCCAGTGCAGACTTGATAGGTCGAATGGCCTCCTTCTGTGCTGTATGATTCTATGATTCTGTGAGTAGAGAATACAGTCTCAGCAGAAGCAGACACCACACTAATAAGGGCTTCCCAAAAAGAGAGGGACAGCAATTAAGCACTGCATCTGGGTTTTCAAGGAATCTGGATTTAGTCAACTGTACATATGAAAATAGATACATTTACCTAGAATGCATTGAGAAACTGATTCCATTCTATGAAAACGCTCGTGGTTTCTAATGCTTAGAATCTTATAACCGCATATGTACCAAACAACCCAGAAATATCACATGATTTATTTATTCTGTTCCAATCTCTTCTGCTCCAATATGTTTGAAAGAGATGGCAGACTGAATGGAACAATCCACAAACCCCTGCAAAACACAAATACAGTGATCAAAAGAATGTTTGGAATGCTTAAAGTACACTTTAGTTCCCTAAACTGATCAGGAGTTGCCCTGCAATATGTCTCATGATATGTCTGCCAGATATTTGTGGTACACTGTCTACTGCACAGTTTGGCCCAAGGAGCATTGGTATTGGTCTGGATCTTCATAAAGGAAGAATGCATGCCTTTGAAATAGAGGCAATATGTGTGCAGAATCTATGGCAGCAACTACCAAACAGTTCATATGTGTTAAGATGGAAACCCTACAAATGACTGCCAGAAAAATAGCTCCCAAGGCTCCATCTAGCTTTACCAGACCGCAGTTAATGCTTCCTTTAATTATCGCTGGAAATGGCCACCTTTCGACTTGTGCTGCCCATTGTTGGTGGGTGGGAGCAGGAACTGGTGTTGGTCAGGCTGGCAGAGAGGAAAATGGCATTGGGGTTCTTAATTGCGTCAATTGACCCCTATTTGCAAATATATATGAGGTTCCTGTGAGTTTCCGACAGGAATTGCAGCTGCCAGATTGCAGTCCTGCCCAAAATTCGGGACGGAGATTAAAGCAGCGGCAATTTGGCGCAACTATCCCCATTTGACTTTGTTTCCACTACTGCCCTGCTTTTTTTTGATACAAATGGAGTGACATGAAAATCGCCCCCTTGGTTTTGGTAGATTTATGGGGGTATCCAAGATAGTGGCCCACGTCTATTCACATTAGGGGAGGAAAAGGAAATTTTCTCTCTGTTGTGTGTTTTCTCTCATTCCCTTTTTCTGATTCTATTATAATGCTTGTACATCTTTCATTTTCCGTGCTGAAGAAGGGCCAAGGACAAAACATAGACCTCTCTGTTCTTCCCATAGATCCTAACTGACCACCATGTGTTTCCAGCATTTTCAATTTTTGTTTCTATTCATAATAATTTGTTTGGCCTGCTCTGTTTGTTTCTCTTAAATACAGATTCCATTTGCATAATGTTGTGATTTTAGTATTACCACATGATAAAATATAAAGAACAAGAGCTGGCAAGCTACTTAAAACAGTTATTGCAATATGTTTTCATTTCTTTGCTTAACTTACTATCAACATGAAATTAATATATACAATGCAAAAAAAAAGAAAATGGAGTTCTAACAGTTGGCATGTATAATTACATTTAAAACCAAAATACTCTTATGGCACAGACAGGATGATATTGTTGGATGTTTATAAATTGCTATTTATCAGTTCAGCACTTACGGAAATATCTTATTCAAAATTCCTAAAAAAAACAATTAATCTCATTGAACATCTAACATATGCCCACACGGCGAGATCCCAATCATTGTTATTCCATCTGGGTGGAAATTCAAAGATCCCACATGGGGAAAAAGAATAATAATCAGAGGCTACTTTCACACACTTCCTATTTGTAGGCTTGAGTAATATTGGGAAAGGCTTGGAAGTCGCTTATTTGACTGTCCTCTTGGTTTTTGACTTGTTGGTGGTGTGAGGAGGATTCATGCACATTTTAAATGGCAGAAGGAAAGGTGAACAAATTCCTGATGATAAAGTTGAGCATATTATTGAGTAAAAGCAAAAGTGTGGTTTTCTACTAATTAATATTTCCCCTTCCCAATTTGCTTTAATCATTCACACATCCTCTGTGTCTCATATATATCTTTCATTTCTCTCATTTCTCTCATCATACCTCTTTTTGTCTTACGCTACTATCACTTTGGTATTTTAATCATCTCCTGTTATCTACCTAATCACTTTACAGATCATTCTTCTTTCCTTATACATGTGGTCATTTTCCCCACCCCTTTTCCCTTGCTCTGTTCCTCTTTATAAACTGTTCATCTGTAACTTCTTCCAGTTCTGACAAAGGGTCATAAGATCTGAAATGTTAACTTTTTTATTTTTGCCACAGATGTCGCCTGACCTGCTAAATGTTTCTAGCATTCTCTGTTTCTATTTCAAAACCCAAACTTGGGCCACCTAACCACTACCTCTTGATATATCCCACCTTCTCTCTTACTCTTCTCTATCTCAGCAGCGTCCAGCAGTATGTGCCTTCATCTAGGATTCTGAATTTTAAAAAATGCCTCCCTTTGGTGGGGAAGAGGGACATTAGGGCTGTGGGCTTGTCAATGTTGCTTTATATTAGCTAACAAGACTTGGGCAAAATGGATTTCCCTGTTGATTTTGTTACCCCGCCTCCTGAATAAAATGGAATCCTTATTATTATGTAGAATTCCAACTAAAAACTGAATAATAAAGTAGTTGACTAAATCATTGCTGAGATTCAAACCTGGGCTCTTCTCAATGAAAGATCTTTGTTCCATCAACACACCCACCAGACTACACACCTAAAGGAATGTTTCTTCCAGAGCAGTAATAAGAATAGTGATCAATTGAAAAATCTTGCAGTAGTGGAAACACAATCTTGCAGCCCCATACCCAAAGGGTTAACCTTTACAATACTAGACAGCAATTTCATATGATTTGTGCAGTCAGTGATATACCAAGCATTTGTCTTTGAAGGACAAAAATTGAAAGCTATAATATCACAACGGCATTAACTGGATAAACTGTAAATAGCATTTTATTAATGTGGAAATGAAGCATTGCCTGAGAGAAAAATAAGCTAGCCTTTTGTTAATTCTGAAATGCTGAACACTCACAGGATGTGACTGTCTTTTCATTAGTACTAATTTTACTTATTTTCTGGTTCAATAGTTAAGCGATTAAATCTAGGTCTGCATGTGTTTTCAATGTACCAAAATAATTTGTCATTCATCCTAATGTAAAACATTCCTCTTAACTGTAAAATGCAGAAAATTGGTTCTAGCTAACAAATTACACACTACTAAATTGAGAATAAAGCTTAAAATATATTCCATCTGCATCACATTTTAATGATTTGGTTTAATTTCCATACAAATTGTTTACAGCAGTTTCTACATGGGCTTGCTCTCGATCGGATGTCCCACCTTGTAATCCTTCAGAAAACTAACCAAGATCATTATTCGTACTAATAAGAGGGCTGGAGAGTTGCCCACCACCTACCATAGGGAGCCACATGACAGACACAGGCATGGTGCAAACATTAATGTTTAGTATCATCAACCCACCCAAAGACAAGGACACTTTAGAAAGTGATGAAATGATTGATTCATTAGTGCAGTACCACCCACCACTTTTCAGAATCTATGGAGGCCAATAGAAAAGTCCCCTATTTGAAAGCATTCTACAGAGCAATACTTTATGCATGTGCCGATACAGTGTCATTTTCAAGTCTCCCGTAATGTCAAATGTGGTTTTAAATATATCCACTGAAGATACCCCCATTGTAACAAAAAATGGAGCTGATAAAGGTACAACTGTCGAAATGACAACTACTTTTCTGTTTCCCTTCTTTTAAGAGCATAAGAACATAAGAAAAGAAGCAGGAGTAGGCTATATGGCCCCTCGAGCCTGCTCCGCCATTCAATAAGATTATGGCTGATGTTCGACCTCAACTCCACTTTCCTGCCCAATCCCCTTATCCCTTGATTCCCCTAGAGTCCAAAAATCAATCCATCTCAACCTTGAATATACTCAATGACTCAGCATCCACAGCCTTTGGGGTAGAGAATTCCAAAGATTCACAACCCTTTGGGTGAAGGAATTCCTCCTCATCTCAGTCTTAAATGGCTGACCCCTTATCCTGAGACTATGCCCCCTCATTCTAGGCTCTCCAGCCAGGGGAAACAGCCTCTCAGCATCTACCCTGTGAAGCTCTCTCAGAATGTTACACGTTTCAATGAGATCACCTCTCATTCTTCTAAACTCCAGAGAATACAGGCCCATTCCACTCAATCTCTCATCAGAGGACAACCCTCTCATCCCAGGAATCAATCTAGTGAACCTTCGTTGCACCATCTCTAAGGCAAGTATATCCTTCCTTAGATAAGGAGACCAAAACTGTACACAGTACTCCAGGTGTGGGCTCACCAAAGCCCTGTACAATTGTAGCAAGGCTTCCTTATTCTTGTACTCCAACCCCCTTGCAATAATTTGATTTGAAGGTTTTTTTTCTCCCTGGTTGTCCAATCTTTCCTTCGCCTAACATGCTGTTTGCTTTCACCTATTGAGCACATAATCTAAGCCGACACTTTAGTCTAGTACTTAGAGAGTGTTACATTGTTGAAAGTGCCCTCTTTTGGATAAACCAGCTTGGGTTGATGTAAAATATCTCGCAGCACCATTCAAAGAAGAACAAGAAGTTCTCCCAGTCTCATGGCCACATTCTTTCTTCAACCAATACCACCATAAACAGATTGTTTGGTCATTCATTCATTTATTTGCTGTTTGTCGGACCTTGCTGTGTGCAAATTGGCTGATGCCTACATAACAACAGTGACTGCACTTTGAAAGCAATCCATTTGCTCTAAAGTATTTTGGGTCGTGATTGGGCGCTATATAAATACAAGTTATTTTATTCTAGTGTGTATCCCCTGGGACCTCTTCACAATTTCAGATAACAACAGTGTTGCTTGTTCATCAGAACAGAAAAAGAAACCCAGTGCTCGTTCCCCCTCCCCATTCTAGTTCCCCCCTCCACCCACCCCCTCCTCCATCCAGCCCTGAGCTAGTTCCCCCTTCCGAATAAATACATACCCTCAGTAAATGTTGGAGTACTCCATGTCTCTGTGTGTGGTCTTATTTAAAGGCATGGTTAATACGTGACTATAATGTATGGCTGGCAGATTGGAATACAAACTTACAACCAAGGTGGTGTGAATTAAGCATCTTCACTTACCTGCTTGCTGGTTTACTTCTTTCAAAGTTAAAAAAATACAACTCCACGTTATAAATATCAATGCTGTTTGCTCTCCTTAAATTTCTACTTCTCAATTCTAATCTACTTTAGGACAGTTCCTTACAACCACAAAAATTATCAGGGAATATTGCTAATAGATAATAAAAATCACTGAACTAAAGAATCATCTGAAGAGCGCAGTGAAAATGCATAGCAGACTGATGGGTATCTGAAAGAGAGAAAGATCTCTGGGCCACAAATTATTGTCAGCGATGTTGTTGCATGAGTGCTTAATATACTCCTACTAAATCTTTCCCTCCATTATGTTACATTACAATAACATCACCAAGAGGAATTTCTACCCTTTTTTCTTTCTCCTTCACATGGTGAATGAAAGGCTGTTTATTTCCAGCATTTTCTACTTGTATTTCAATTCATTTATCATTTTCCAAAAAATCTGTTTGTTGTAAGCTGAAATTCCTCAGCCCCAACAGCGCTCCTGTCGGGCACATTAGGCGCAGGAGGCAGGATTGGGACGGGATTTCTGGCTTGTATCAAACTTGCACAAGGACCTCAGGCAAACAGAACTTCCATCCGCTTCAAGCATGACCCCTGCCATCAGAGGAGGCGAGGCCAAGGGAGGGGATTTCCTTGGCCAGGCCTTTCCACCGTCCAACAAACTGGATGCCAGGATAAGCCTAACATTCAGGTTCTTTGAGCAGCAAAAGTGGAACCCACCTGGGGATCGAGGCCTGGGTCCTGGCTTTGACAACCCATCAGACAGCCAGCAGCATAATCAATATCGGCCCCCCTTTATGAGGGCAGATTAGGCACACAAGTAAAAGGTCTCCGAGCTGCTGCTGCCAGTTGGCCAGAAAGTAAATTGCAGTATCGCTTTTCATCCCAGCTACCGGTAGGCATTCAAATGTACACACACATTGGTGTGGGCATCAGTCCATGCCATCTACATCAGATGACCCTGCCCGACCCCAGATACTCTGGCAGGGTCAAGAGCAGAGGTGACCGGTGCTTGCTCTAATGTACTTCTGCAGGCAGACCATAGCTGAGGATTTTCAGCTCCTTAATCTTTAATCGGTAAAAAAATTCTGAAATAATTTTTTGAAGAATTTTCTAAACTTTATTTTTCAATTGTTCTGATGCTGGCAGAGTGCCAATTTAACCACTATATGGATGCAAGTGGGAGGAGCCTTATGTATGTGTCCAAGCATGAGTATGCTGAGTGCTGGACAGAGAGCAGCAAGGAGCAAGCAGTAAAATGTGGATCTGCTGTCCCTGTATTACAGGTACCTGTCCCAATCGGGTACCTGTAGTACAATGACATCCAAAGGCCTTGGAGAGGGTGCAGAGGAGATTTGCCAGGATTATACCAGGGATGAGGGATTTCTGTCATGTGGAGAAACTAGTGAAGCTGGAATTGTTCTCCTTAGAGCTGAAAATGTTAAGGGGAGATTTAATAGAGGTGTTCAAAATTATGAGGTAGTTTGCTAGAGTAATAAGGAGAAATTGTTTCCACTGGCAGGTGGGTTGGTAACCAGAGGACACTGATTTAAGATAATTAGCAAAAGAACCAGAAGGGAGATGAAGAAACATTTTTTATGCTGCGAGTTGTTATGACCTGGAGTGCACTGCCTGAAAGGATGATGGAAGCAGAATCAATAGTAACTTTGCAAAGGGAATTGGATATATACTTGAAAAGGAAAAATTTACAGGGCTTTGGGATAAGAGCGGGAGAGTGGGACTGATTAGATAGCTCGTTCAAAGAACCGACAAAGGCAAGTTGGGCCGTTTCGCCTCCTTCTGAGCTGTAAGATTCTACAATTCTATGAAAAATGTATAGACCAGATAAAATGTGATAACTGAGGGAAATGGGTGTCTGAAGAATCGTCCCTTGTACTTAATCTCTTTGGGAAGTTGCCCATTGTTCTAACCCAGAAGGACTTTCTTCAACCCCAGCTTTCACAAGAAATATAACCACAATCAATTTTCTAACTGTTATTTTAACCTCCATTCTACTTAATAAAGAGAAAAGAATTCCCTGGGATTATTCAGCTTTGATTATTTGATTTAAAAGATTAACATAAATATTGAATATTGTAATACAAAGATTTAAAATTAGTGAACCTGTGTCAAAAATCCAGACTTCCAGCACTTTCATTTACAGATCTTCAAAGGTTTCAGCACAAACCTTTGATCAGCTTATCTTTACAATTTCCATTTACTTGCACATTCCACTTACTTTACACAGCCTCAAGCACTGGAAAAGACTATGAAATGTTCCTTAAAACATGTTTCCATTGCTGGTTTGAGCAATGAGCTGTTTAAGGGGCTCGTTAACTGGTCCTGCAGAGGTGTTCTGGTAATCTAGATCAGTTGTGGACTCCAGAAAGACTCTTTCGATAAAAACGGGCGCAACGCAGACCAATTTCAACCTCTTTTTTTCTTAACCAAGTGGACATCACCAAAGTATCATTACCTAATCCTGATATCAGGAAATATGTATGAGTTGTGTTCAAAAGGACATGCATTTTCCTATGTAATCCTATGTTATCGATTAAATGCACCAAGGGGAATGTACTAAACCTCAAGTAGGTGTACATTATCCATCAGCATCTGAACACTCGTACGGTTTTAATATTTATTTTGGCTAGTTGTTTTTCTCAATGTTCTCCCCTCCTCTCTTTAAGGTTCACATTTGCTCACATTCTAGCAGGGGTCAATGGATAATGATAAAGAACAGGAAGCCTAATTTTGGACGTCTATGGCCTAGGAGCACTGAAGCCGACTGTAACACCCCAACTACCACCCTGGCTCAGGTCAACTAGCTTCGCATAGACCAAGGATCGAGTCAGGAATTTTCCTTGGTCCTCATGGCTCAGTGTCACACAGGAGAGTGCATTTACTCTGAGCACTCGGAGAGCTTTCTCGTAGATTTTTCTCCCCCTGTGGCTCTAAGTAGGATTCGTGAAGCTGAAAATGTAGATATTCCATTACACAGCAATAAATGGCACACATCCAAATTATATAACAAATCATCACTGTATTGCAGGTGTCCTTGAGACAATACTTTTCCATTCACTTAACAAAAAATTGATTAAAGCAACTCGAATTATCCAAACCAGCAGTTACTTTGTAAAATTCACTTCCTCCCCAACCCCTGCAAAAAAAAGAATTCTTTTAATTTCTCAGCAGACAGATCATAAAAGAACATCTTCCCAGAATTCCTTCAGTTTTCCTCTGGCAAAGTCAATCATCCAATTGCTGAATTTGTTAGCGCATTGATATAGGTGAAGCAAAGTGGAGAGTCCAATCTTATTAACACTGATTCATGGTCAGTCTTCAATGTATCCGCCGTTACTTGTGACACAGGAGGCTAAAGCTTATGGGATTCCCAGCAACATGTCATTTAAACCAATAGTACCAGGAATACTGAGGAAATCCCTAAGGAATAATGAAACTTCAATTCTGAGAAGTATTAGAAGAAAATGGCAATTTTTTGTTGATTTTCATTTAGAAAAAAATGTGTGTATATATTTATATATATGTATATTGAAGTCACTGTATTGTTCTGTTATATGGTACTTAAAGAAGAGTGATGTAGTGCATTGCTAACATGGTTGTGGATATCCTGAGGACAGTGTGCTGTATAGGATGTGGTCATGATAATTTGGCAATAGTCTGTGGGGTTTGATAGGATATCAAAGGTCCTGCCTAAGTGGAGTAATGATCTGGTAGAGTTGGGACATTCCCTTTTGTAAAATTGTTTTTAGCTTGTTTTCACTCTATGCTGAGCTAGTTTTGATCCATTCCTTCTGGTTCCTATCCTGCTCCGGATTCTGCCTCCATGGATTTACCCTTCATCCTACCTTGACTCACTGATATTTGCTATTCTTGGTCCTCGGATTTCGCTCTCACAGATCCTCACTTCTCTGCTGGTCTGCTGATGTGCACTGTTAACACCTGAGGCCATTACACATCTCTGCTTGACCCCAGAATCAACATATGCTGGTTCATGGTCGACTCTCCACTCCTCCCCAGCCTTCTAATTCTAATGTGTGCCCCCTGATACTCTGCCCCTTGAACAGCTCCTGAATCCACTTCCTCTCTAGAACTGTCATTGGTCCGTGATGCTCCAGAGCTGAGTCCATGCTGTCCACAATTTGACTTAGGTGAGCCTCCTACATTAGCTTTGGACTCTTAAATATCATCTCCTTCCTGTTCTTGGTTTACAACCACAACATGTCTCACCTAATCTCTGACACACCTATGTAACCCAAAATCCTTCTGTGTCCATTCAGGAGCACATATTGGCTGCCATTCAGGATCGGAGCCCATTACTTCTATCTCCCTTTTATTTTGGTATTCTCAGGCTCTTCTATCTCCTCTCTCATCCCCTATCTGTCTCTCAACCATGCCACCTTTCATTTCCCCTCTCAGGTACTTTGCCCCTCAATGCCTACCCCAACCCATTACTACTCCTCTGCCTTCCTACTCTCCTGTTGCCATTCCAGGCTTGAATCCCCCTTGAATAAGCCCACGGTATCCTCTATGCTTCACTTGACATTCTCTGAAGGGCCCATCAAGAAGAAACCCCATTTTCCCCATCCTCCTCTCTCACCCATGCAGCACACCCACGGGGAACTAATCTCACCAACCTCCTACCCGTTCTGCTCACCCTATCCACCACTGCCCCCCTGGCTGGAAGATCAATAATCATCGCCCCTCTCTGCATTTCCCTGCGGAATGTCCACTCACGATCAAGGCTCTTGCCATCCACGACTCTACTGTGGATGATTGCACTGACATCCTGGTGTTGACTGAAACTTGGCTCATGGGTGGCAACACGTGCCCTTTACTGAAGCCTCACCACCTGGCTATACGTTCCAGTACCTGCTCTGCCCAAACTGCTGGTGACAGTGTGGCATAAGAGAAGAATTCAGTGATGATATATGCTGTGATGGCTGTTGTAGTAAATGTTGCCTGAGTCTCTGTTACTCCATCCTGTGGCGCTACTCTCTGTCCATGATAATGGAATACAAGGGTATGGCCATAAGGAATGCTATACCAGCCCTGACCATTGGTACTAAGTGGGGAGTCCAAAATCTTCTGACCCTGTGAGAAGCAAGTGCCAGCAGAATGTAAGCAGAACGGCAAAGAAAAATCTTTAAAAAGCGTTTCCCATCTACAGAAATCTCTGTTCAAAAATCTCCGGACACTTCTGTGTCAGGAACTCCTCATTCTGCCCCTCCTCGGCCCCTCCACTGTCTCTCATTTGTCACATTGATTGTCCGCCATCCAATACTGGATGAGCAAAAATTTCCTCCAACTAAATATTGGGAAGAACGAAGCCATTGTCTTTGGTCCCCGCTGCAAACTCCATTCCCTCGCCACCGACTCCATCTGCTGCTGAAACCCTCATCCATGCCTTTGTTACCTCCAAACTGGACTATTACAATGGTCTCCTGGCTGGCCTCCCATCTTCCACCCGCCATAAACTTGAGCTCATCCTAAACTCTGCTGCCCCTATCCTAACTCGCACCAAGTCCTGTTCTCCCATCACCCCTGTGCTCGCTGACCTACGTTGGAACGCCTCGATTTTAAAATTCTCATCCTTGTTTTCAAATCCCTTCATGGCCTCGCCCCTCCCTATCTCTGTAGCCTGCTCCAGCCCTACAACCTTCCAAGATCTCTGCGCTCCTCCAATTCTTGCCTCATGCGCATCCCTGATTTTAATCGCTCCACCATTGGCGGCCGTGCCTTCAGCTGCCTAGGCCCTAAACTCTGGAATTCCCTCCCTAAATCTCTCCGCCTCTCTACCTCTCTCTCCTCCTTTAAGACGCTCCTTAAAACCTACCTCTTTGACCAAGCTTTTGGTCATCTGTTCTAATACCTCCTTATGCGGCTCGGGGCGAAATTTTGTTTGATAACACTCCTGTGAAGCGCCTTGAGGCGTTTTGCTACGTTAAAGGGGCTATATAAATGCAAGTTGCTGTTGTTGATGTTGCCTGTATCAGCTGATTCTGGCATCTGCTGTGCCTTATATATAACTCCGAGTAACTTACCCCGAGTGCATTAGCAGTGCAAACCCAGGAGACCCAAAGCTGCTACACTACTGGCTCTCAGGTTGACATATGCAAATCAGGCCAGCATTGACTTGGCGGGCAGGTCATGGGAAAATTCAAAATGTGAGAAGAACTTGGGGGAAATGTTCCATGCGAATTCCCTCGCTAAAAATATTTACTGCCAAAAATGTGAGGAAATGAATCCCTATAGATTCAGCTAATGTTGGAGTACTCCATTAATGAATGGATATTGGAGCCATGGAAAAGATACAACATAAATTTACTATAATACCAGGGATAAGAGGATATACTGGCACGGGGGCCGACCTGATTTATGTAAATGGCCTGACCTTGCCTAAGCCCAGGAAACACTACTGAGGTCAGGCTCACTTCTCACTGCTGGAGCTCAACTCCTGCTTCGCCATAGTTACAGGAGCAGAGCGGGATTGCGGATATTTGAGGCCATTGTTCTTTAATATTAAAACTACTTTGTTCTTGACCAATAGGCGTTTAAGGATATTAATAGTCAATGAGGTTCATAAACGCATGGTAACCCCCTAAAGATTACTAGATTAAAGAGGGATCAATAAGAAGTGTTCACATTTTGAGAGGGTTAATAGTGAAAGATTATTTCCACTGGTTGGTGAATCAGGAACACAGGGTCATAAACTCAGAATTAGTACTGGTAGCAAACAGGGAGAGGTTAGAAGTTATTAGAATACCCAATGCATTACTGCAAGTGGCTATTGAAGTTAAGCCAATCATGATATTTAAGAGGGGATTAGATAAACACTTGAAGAAGAAAAATATTAAAGAGTATTGAGAAAGAGCAGGGAAACAACATTAAAATAGGTATCTCCAGACTAGAGTAATGGTATAGGCATGGGTAAAATGGGCTGAATGGCCTGCTCTGTATTCTGTATGGTCCTATAAAACCTTTTTAGGGTAGTACTTTACCTAATTGCAGAAAATGACAATGAAAACAAAAGCGTAAATTTCAGAAACATATTACATAATGCTAACTGTGAATGTAAACATGATTACTGTCTAATAGAGGCCAATTTCACCTCTTCACCCTCATGTGCAGCTTGGCTGGTAAACTGGTCAAATGCATCTGATTCAAACGCCCATATTGCCGGGTTCTGGACATTTGCATTTTGTAACCATGTGCCAGGTGTGTGTAATGCCCAGGATTGGGCACACAACCAATGGGATGAAAAAAATCTGTATACTACTGTAGCTTAAGGTCATCTTATTTGGTAAGTTGGCTGAAAAGACATCTGGCAGCAGTGTGGGAGAAGCAGGATCCCCTGATTTGATGATAAAGCAATCAAAGTATTTCTGCAGAAAGTACAGATGAGAGAAGAATTCAAATTTCCACGAGATGGCTGCCAGGTCAGCTAGACTGCTGGGTGGTGGGCATGATAGGCATTGGCTGACTATACCGTACAGAGAATGTGGCTGCAGTGCCACAAGATATTGTGGGCAAAGTAGGGTCCCACAACATCAACTCATATTTATGCATTGTCCCACTTTGATCTCTTCGTTCCTACCCAGGCATTCTTTTACTTTCTCAGCACATTCCCATGGGTGCCCATGATGACGCACTGTGCGTTTTCCAGCACTTCTTTTGCCCAGTAGAATACCGCACAGCACAGCCTGCTGCCAACTCATTCTGCTAACAGCACCTGCATGCTGCACCTTTTTGTTTTCTCAATGCCTACAGAGAATACTTTCACATCTGGATGTAGGGAAATTCCATATCATCGACGTCAGATAAGCAGTGCATGCTTCTGCCTTTCTAGAAGGCAGTACATAACAGAGGGCACGGGCACACCATTGGAAGAAGTGTGACTATCTTGCATCCGCTGACCCCTGGCGAGGAGCAGGTCCTCCAATTCCAAGGGTGGGTCTTGCTGGAGGAGGCAGCAGATGGAGAAACAGGAGACATGATCATAATTCAGGTTTGGTCCATCATTTATCCTTCCTTCACATTCCATCCTATTCAGTTACACAATCAACATATAAGCTTCCATACATCAGCAGTTACATGCAAACTGTTTGGCAAAGGTTATTTCTCAATTAGTTGTTATGAGCACGTCTTGCTAACACTTTTCCTTTTATTGTTTGTATTTTAAATTTCATTTTCAGGATGTGAGCATCACTGGCAAGACAGGCATTTAGTGCCCTTCCCTAACTGCCCTTGAGAAGGTGGTGGTGGGCCTTCTTCTTCAACCACTGCAGTCCTGTATGGTGAAGGTACTCCCACAATGCTGTTAGGTAGGGAGCTACAGAGATTTTGAGCCAGTGGTAATGAAGAAATGCAATATATGACCAAATCAGGATGGCGTGTGACTTGGAGGGGAATTTGGAGGTGATGGTGGTCCCACGTACTTGCTGCCCTTGTCCTTCGAGGTGGTGTCAGCCTTGGCTCAGTGGTAGCACTCTCATTTCTGAGTTAAAAGGTTGTGGGTCGAGTCCCCCCCCCACCCCACAGAAACCCCAGCACACAATCTAGGTTGGCACTTCAGTGCAGTACTGAGGGAGTGCTGCACTGTCAGAGGTTCCGTCTTTTGGATGAGACATCAAACCGAGGCCCCATCTGCTCTCTCAAGTGGACGTAAAAGATCCCATGGCACTTTTCAAAGAAGAGCTGGGGATTCTCCTGGTGTCCTGGCCAATATTACTTCACTCAAACAACACCTGAAGCAGATTATTTGGTCATTTATGTCATTGCTGTTTGTGAGACCTTGATGTGTGCAATTAGCTGCTGTACTTCCTTCATTACAACAGTGAATACAATTCAAAAGTATTTCGTTGGCTGTAAAGCATTTTGGGACATCCAAAGGTTTAGGAGGTCAGCTTTTGAATAAGTAGGAGCAACAAAGACATCTACAGCACAGCAATGTCGCCTCCTTCTTGGACAAGATAATTGATCAATGTAATTGAATGGAAACAGCTGTTGACAGGGACTTCTGAGATGTCATTGCTACAGTGGGGTCTGCTCACTCACAGATCAGCTGGCACAGTAACATGGAGCTCAGAAGTGAGGGCAGGTCAGACCTGTTGTTGTCTGGCCTGATGGGAACCTTGCTTCACCAGATGACATCACCAGGTAGCAGAAAGCAGGCTACCTCCACACTAATGGAGGTGCATCAACCCGAGGAAGTCCCGTCTCGGGGTCACGTTCGGAGAGATCAAGAACTCCCTTGATCCCAGGAGACTCTCTGTGATACTCAGCTGTCAGCCAGCTCACAGGCTCCAGCCATGGAGACTGCATGGAGAAGAAGCTTCAGGTTAGTTAGTTGAGCACATCACACTGACTGTTAGAAAGGAGAAGCACGACAATAGCAGTTTCTAGTTACAGAGGCCCCAAAAATCCTCAGCCGAGCTTCGCTGGTGTAATTGTGGTGGAGAGGGAGCCACTACCCCCTGCTCCTGACCCTGCCAGAGTATCCAGGGTCAGGAGCATGGTCAACTGTTCTTTTTATTTGGGCAGGCACCTATCCCAGTATAGGCTCATCTTGCCACAGGGAGGGAGGTGTGAAATGCAACACTGGCAAGCCCACTTGTCTGAATATTTTAAACTTTGTGCCCAATCACGATGCCAATGTCTTTAGGGGTGTCCAGGCCAGGACCCAGGCTTGGATCTCCAGATGGGTCCCACATACACCCGTTCAGTAACATGTACACAAAAGAGAGACTAGGGTTGAAGTAAATCCTAGCATGGGAAATCCTTCCCCTCAGCCTGGCCCCTGAAAAGTTATGGGCCATGTTTGGAGCAGACGGAAATCTCCCGGTCGTCCCCTCCTTCTCTCTCCTGTTTGCCCCCTCTCCCAATTGCCCCCTCTCCCAGTTGCCCCCTTTCCTGATTGCCCCCTCTCTCAGTCTCTCCCCTCCTCTTCCAGTGGCCCCCTCTCCCATTCACCCCCTTCCTCCTTCTCCCTTAAGCCCCCCATCTCCCGTTCGCCCCCCACTCTCCCTAGCTCCACTTCTCCCTGTCGTCCCACTCTCCCTATCATTCCACTCATCTCACTACCCAAGAGCCGCTGCCCAGTCCTGCACAAGGATCATTAATGCTCCTCCTGGCCCCACAGCAATTGCTGAGAAACCTACCTGCTTCATTGTTGGACCGGCTTCCAGAGATCTGAAGAGGAATTTTGTCTCAGCAAGGGAGAGGGAATGACACATGACTTATCACTCTTATTTCTTCAGTTCATGGCAAAGGAATGAAATGGGCAGTTCCAGTTTCATCGGAAGTTGGCTGATGTGGAATTAAATAACATTTCTTCCATCTTTTTGATTGGCTAAGTGCGTGATTTTTCCACTTACTGGTCAGGAGTACATATCCTGGCAATTTCTCGACCTTATTGGTGAGGTGGAATTATCTTAACATGTAATCTGGTCAACCCATCCAGTTTGCTGTATTGTCAGGTATGGAGGCGTCCTATCTTTATCAGGGACTCATTCAGCTGTGTCTGGGCGTGGGTGCCTTTCAAATTGTTCTTTACATAACCTTTTTTATATTTTTGAAATGAGGAAGCTTGCATTTTTTGTATTGCTCCGCCCTTTTTAAAAGGACCTTTTACTTTTTTTTCTCTTTAAGTTTGGTTCCAAGGGTGCTATATATATATTTTTGCTTTTGGTAGCCGTGTCACATAACATTACATCACGTAATTCCATGCTCACAGCACCACCTACAAGTGAAATACATTTGGAATGTTGCGAATACACACCATTTTAAATATATAATAGATAAAACATTCCTGCTTCTATGACTTTTTATCTAATTTACTGATGTTTTCTATAGGCATGCAAACTGTCCATATCTATGAAAAATGTTGATTTCTTATAAAATACTGGATGAATATAGCTCAAAAATTAGGTTTCCATTTCCAATAGATTAACTGTACAAGTTAAAAACATCACCCAAAAGGTAAGAAGAGCTTAGACTTGGCCCACGGGCATATGTACCCTTGGACAGATCATGGTAAAACCATTCTGCTTACAGCTGTAGAGTTTAAAGATATGAGGAACCTTTGCATTTACCAGTAAGACCTGTTTATTGAAGTTTGAAAGTGCAGCCTGGAGGATTCCTTTAATCATAATTCTTTGTAATGGCTTGATTTTTTTATGAAGGCTGCATTGATGGTGAGACTCTCTCTTTAAAAGTGTCAGATTGGAATGTGTTTATTTGTAAAAAAAATCCCAGTGTGTGTACCATCCTTGACTATGAAACAGCAACAATTACACTTTTTAATGCACAATTCTTGATATTTCTTACAAGAGTCTAGTGGCTCCTTATAATGTTTAATTTACATTCTGTTTGTACAATTACTTTCTGTGCTTTTTCCCGTACAGTGCCAAACACTGAGACAGTCACTCTGGTGGGAACTTAGCATTTACAGATTTTAAATGATTGGAATGTGGACAATGCAGCTTTAACCTTTCCTTTGTTACATGCAGTGTAAGGCATGCTTTTTAATGGAATACAATTGCAGTGATAATTTACCCGAAGGCTTCCCAAATGAACTTTCACATTCCACACCAATGCATGAACATTACTGTTGGAAACACCAGAAACGCTATAACTCAATGTTATAACCCCACTGTTTCTATGCAATTTTATCCAGAGGTCAACTACTTTATGACTTGTGCCCTTTGACACCATTAAAGCAGGACTTCTGCCCTTTGACATCAACCAACACAGCTACACACGTACTTAAAACAATTGCCACCATTAGTCCAGATGTGTGCTGCTGACTTCCTTTTCCTTTCTGACATGGAATTTTGCTCAAGGGAGCCATAAAACAAACAGCGACTGCATTCTTTTTCTGGGAAAAAAAATCAAAAAAGCAACATAATATTTCGTCTAAATTGGAAAACGTGATCTCTGGTGTACAATAATTCCTCTGGTTGAGTATTGGAAAAACTAATGGAGAATTCTCGCAACCCTTCAGTTAACTGTGCCCCTGACAGCAGCATCAATAAATGTTCTATAACACAATAAAATAATTCTCATGCACCTAATGCTCCCTTTCTGCATAACAAATGCAGCCCATACTATTGATGGACAATATGTGTATTGTATTTTAAATCCCAAGTTACAAGGAGGTGGGAAACGTTCCAATTTTCTCCCTTCCCCTCCGGAAGGCATATGTAGTTATGCTGGCTTGTAGTCCTTGAGAGACATTCACTTACCGCCATCTTGTTGAAGTGGCCATTCTGTGTGTGAGACCCAAGACAGTGACTGTTGCAGGCTACTGAATCATTGGACAGTGCAAGAGCACAGCCAAGCCTGATTCTGTCTTCACCCAAGATCCATATACACTCAATCCAGCAGGGTGGTCACTGAACAACAATCAGAAGTGGGAATCCTAGTGAAGGGATTCGCAAAATTTCACATGTTCCCCCCACCCCGAAGATTTATTGGAGTTATTAAAGAAACCTTGGTGTGACTGTTTTTAAAATCCAGGATCTTTCAAAATGGCTGCGGTCAGACTCATGGCCTAAAAAGCCTGCAGCATTCTCTAACAACTTGGCAGGCTTCGTGTCTCAGACAGGTTTCCTTGTACAATGCAGTTGCATTCAAGCCCTGAGGCAAGCCATCAACATGGCCGGCCTACACATCAAACTTCGAGCAGGAAGTGATTGCAGGACAAAAGGTGAACCATCAAGGTACATTCGGAACAATGGTAAAGCAGTTATGGAACAGATCGATACAGGAACCGGCCATTATGTAAATGGGCCAGAAATGAGGTCCTTTGTCTTAAAGCAGTTATGGAACTCAGCAATACAGGAACCGGCCATTAATGTGAATGGGCCAGAGATGGGATCCTTTGTCTTACGTTTCGTGCTTAAATCAAACAATGAAGCAAGCTGATGAGGTATGAAAAAAACCTGTTACCAAGAGGGTATAACTGGGCTGCCCAGTATCTCTCTCTCTTCTTCTCTCTTCGCCTCTTGGCCCGGTGGTCCTGCTGCTTGCTAGCAACCAAGAAGGAAGGCCATCCAAAAACCTCGCAACCACATGTCAACGGCAGCAGCAGGGAACAGGGGCCAGGCCTTTTCATCTGTTTCACCGGTGAGCATTAATTTTCTGGCTGCCACAAGACAACCTATCTAGGTATAAGGGTGGGGGTTAAAGGGATAT
Organism: Heptranchias perlo; assembly: GCF_035084215.1. Classification (NCBI taxonomy): domain Eukaryota; kingdom Metazoa; phylum Chordata; class Chondrichthyes; order Hexanchiformes; family Hexanchidae; genus Heptranchias; species Heptranchias perlo. The sequence continues at coordinate 43,012,215 of NC_090325.1, forward strand.
TGCTAAAATTGTGATTTTAGAATTTTCCCTCGATGTGTCCGTTTCTTCCACCCCGATAAGTGTAAGACTGTATTGTATCTATAGCGATTTCTTTATCTTCTGTATAATACTGTTTACCTTGTAGTTTTTAGTTTTCTTATTAATAAACATTGGTTTTCCTTGTACCAATCCACTGGTCTGTTAGTCTGTCTTTGTTACCGCCCGATAAGTCCTCAGCTCAGAATCAGGAAGGGGTAAGCGATTCGTAACCGCACAGCGGGCAGGGCAGCTCAGGAAAACATAACTGGCTGACCTATTATAAGCCCGAGAAACAGTAAAAACCCCTTACACTAGCTGATTTTACCCCTCCTGTACCCCAAGGACACTGAGGTTTATTGTAGCACCCCTACCAGCACGGACCAGGGATCAAACTTTCCTGATATGTACAGTTATGTTAAACTTGTATAGAACCTTGGTTAGACCACACTTGGAGTAATGTAAACAGTTCTGGTCTCCATATTATAAAAAGGATATAGAGGCACTGGGGAAGGTGCAAAAAAGATTTACTAGGATGATACCAGAACCGAGAGGTTATACCTATCAGGAAAGATTGAGCAGGCTGGGCTCCTTTCTGCAGAAAAGAGAAGACCATGGGGTGACCTGATAGAGGTCTTTAAGATTATAAAAGGGTTTAATAAAGTAGATGTAGAGAAGATGTTTCCACTTGCAGGGGAAACCAGAACTATGGGCCATAAATATAAGATAAGATAGTCACTAATAAATCCAATAGGGAATTCAGGAGAAACTTCTTTACCCAGAGAGTGGTTAGAATGTGGAACTTGCTACCACAAGGAATAGTTCAGGCAAATAGCATAGATGCATTTAAAGGGAAGATAGATAAACACATGAGGGAGAAAGGAATAGAAGGATATGTTGAAAGGGTTAGACGAAGTAGGGAGGATGGAGGCTCATGTGGAGCATAAATGCCGGCATGGACCCGTTGGGCTGAATGACCCGTTTCTGTGCTGTACATTCTATGTAATTCTATGTAATGTGATTTCCATTCCAAACTGAGCATTACTTTTTATCAGCTGAACCACCATGGTGGATCCTAATTATAGGTTAGAGCAATAATATCTTTGAACTTTTTTTAGTGTTACATAAAATTTACAAGGCAAGTACAGTCAAGCTTCAAATTTGTTGAGCCAAACCACAATCTGCAATTAAAAAATCTGAATCCAAACTAAATCTTTTATTTAAGCAGTATAATAAATGATTCATCTATTTTCTTGGTAATCATAGGCATGCCAAAACACTGAGTGCTTTTCAAAGAATTAAATCTAAAACATCTTAGTCACATGTCTATACAAATACCAAAACTTTGTTTCATGTTGACTGTAAACACATATGAGAGATTTTCAATTATAGTACACATCAGACAGGCAGCGGGCGGTGGACGGAGCAATCACACTACCCATCCGATAGGATTAGCGAGAGGCCCGAACCATTTTCCTGGTCAGGCCTCATTTGAATTGGTTCAGCGTACCACTGGGCAGAGTGTGCATAGCACGCGCTGTGCCCTTTGATACCTGAAAATTGTGTCCTGGCTCCTACAACCATCGTGGGACCCAAAATTAAATATTTGAAGAAGGCTTCCGCCTGTTTCAAATAGACCTGGGCACTTTTACAAGTGGCTTTGCACTGGGCTGGAGCTATTATACATCCAAGCAAAATCCAGAGGCACAACTCTTGCTTTAATACACTCAGGAATGACACCACTGACCTAACTCCTGAGATATGCTGTCACTTTTGTGTTGATATGTTTCAACCACTTCAGATTGATGTGAAAGTGGTGGCATAGATTCACCAGAATGATACCAAGGCTTAAAGGGTTAAATTATGACAGTAGGTTGGATAAACTTGGTTTATAGAATCATAGAAGTTACAACATGGAAACAGGCCCTTCGGCCCAACATGTCCATGTCGCCCAGTTTATACCACTAAGCTAGTCCCAATTGCCTGCACTTGGCCCATATCCCTCGAAACCCATCTTACCCATGTAACTGTACAAATGCTTTTTAAAAGACAAAATTGTACCCGCCTCTACTACTGCCTCTGGCAGCTCATTCCAGACACTCACCACCCTTTGAGTGAAAAAATTGCCCCTCTGGACCCTTTTGTATCTCTCCCCTCTCACCTTAAATCTATGTCCCCTCGTTATAGACTCCCCTACCTTTGGGAAAAGATTTTGACTTATCTACCTTATCTATGCCCCTCATTATTTTATAGACTTCTATAAGATCACCCCTTAACCTCCTACTCTCCAGGGAAAAAAGTCTCAGTCTATCCAACCTCTCCCTGTAAGTCAAACCATCAAGTCCCGGTAGCATCCTAGTAAATCTTTTCTGCACTCTTTCTAGTTTAATAATATCCTTTCTATAATAGGGTGACCAGAACTGTACACAGTTTGCATTTGAAGATTGAGGGGTGATCTAATCGAGGTATTTTAAGTGATTACCATTGGCGGCCGTGCCTTCATTTGCCTTGGCCCTAAGCTCTGGAATTTCCTCCCTGAACCTCTCTGCCTCTCTACCTCTCTCTCCTCCTTTAAAACATTCCTTAAAACCTAACTCCTTGACCAAGCTTTTGGTCACCTGTTCTAATATCTCCTTATGTGGCTCGGTATCAAATTTTGTTTGATAACTCTCCTGTGAAGTGCTATGGGATGTTTTATCATGTTAAAAGGCGATGTATAAATGCAAGTCGTTTGTGTTAAGGGATTGGATAGGGCAGATACAGAAACATTATTTCCTCTGGTGGGGAATCCAGAACAAGGTGGCGTAATCTCAAAATTAGAGCATGCCATTGAGGAGTGAAATCAGGAAGGACTTTTTCACACAAAGGGTAGTGGAAATCTGGAACTCTCTCCCCCAAAAAACCGTGGATGCTGAGTCAATTGAAATTTTCAAGACTAAGATCGATAGATTTTTGTTAGGTAAGGGTATCAAGGGATATGGAACAAAGGCAGGTAAATGCAGTTGAAGTGCAGATCATCCATGATCTAATTCAATAGTGGAACAGGCTGAAAGAGCTGAATTGTCTACTAGTGTTTATTGTTCCTATTACTTCAGCCTAACACAGATGGTGTAGTAATAAAGTGAAGATTATATATGATGCCAGCAAGTCTGGACACTTCCAAGTAACATCCACAAAATCCCTGCTCCTGGCACTGATAATGTTATTTATTTCCCATATGCCAAATATTAATCTTTTGCCCATTTGTCTCACTTCATTGGTGATAGTTTCATCTCCTTCCTAATGTCTACAAGTCCTCAATGGTTAGCATACTGATACATTTCAGCATTCTGTGAATTTGTGCTCCCAGTAACCATCATGTTCAATTTGATGAGGCATCTGTCCTTGTTATAGTTCTCTTTGTTATGTCAGATAAAATACCAATTGATTCAAGTTCTTTTGAAGGTCAAAATGTTCCTCTTTGCAGGAGTCTGCCAAACCCTCCTACTATATCGGAATCATCTCTCAAAGATCTACCCTTGGCCCCTTGCTGCCCTTGGTGACATCATGGGGTCAACTTCCATATATATACTGATGTTACCCAGCCCTACCTATCCACCACTTCCCTCAATCCCATGACCACTGTTGGACTACTTGTTCGACATCGAGTCATCGAGTCAAAAACTTCTCCAACTGAATATTGAGAAAACCGAAGCTATTGTTTCTGCTGCACCATAAATTCCATTCTCTTGCCACTGGTTACATCCCCTTCCCAGCCACTTGCTCAGGCTTAATTAAATTATGTGAAACGGTAACAGCCTGTTTGACTTAGGTATAAGCCTCAAACCCAAATCCTCTCTATCACCAAGACCATCCACTTCCTGTTCTGCGACATTGAACTACCTCCTCCCCTACCTCAGCCCCACAATCGCCAAAAATTTTACACACATTTTTGCCAACCCTAGATTTGTTCTCTTTAATGGTTGCCTTGCCAGCCTCCCATTCTCCTCCCTCCATAAATTCTGCTCCCCATAACCTGTCCAGTACTAAATCCCACTTGCCCATTACCCCCCTCCTCATTGATCGACACTGGGGTTTCCGCCACATTTCTAAAGCTACAGTGGTGGAGCGGGAGCCACTCTGAGGACATTCTGACTCGAGGTTACTAAGAGCTTCTGGGAGAATTTACTCCTGATGTTTTACCCATGATATTGCTATTTTCACTTCCTGGGCCAAAATGTGAGCTTTCTATCCTGCACATTAAGCTAGCCATTGAAAAGGGAAAAGCACTAATCCATTAAATAATTTGTAAACTGCTATTAGGAAGCAGTTAAGCATATGAAATAGTGTTGGGAAGGCAAACCAGATGCCTACTCTGCATCTCACTCTCCAACCAGTATTCAGTTCTGGATACTGGTGAGGAAGAGGGTACCTCTGGGGAGTGCAGCCAGAATTAAGACCATAGCACCATGGGTGGCTCAGTTGTACATGGGGTCGGGGTGGGGGGGGGGAGAGCAATAGTGATAGGGGATTATATAGCTAGGGGAACAGATAGGCGTTTCAGCGGCCGCAGACGTGATTCCAGGATGGTGTGTTGCCTCCCTGGTGCCAGGGTCAAGGATGTCACTGAGCGGCTGCAGAACATTCGGGAGGTGGAGGTGAACAGCAGTAGGTCGTAGTCCATATCGTACCAACGATATGGGTGGAAAGAGGGATGAGTTCCTGCAGGCAGGTTTTAAGGAGTTAGGAAAGAGATTGACAAGCAGGACCCCAAAGGTAGTAATCTCCGGATTACTTCCATTGTCACGCGCCAGCGAGTACAGAAAAGGCTATGGGCCCCGACAACATCCCAGCTGTAGTGCTGAAGACTTGTGCTCCAGAACTAGCTGCGCCTCTAGCCAAGCTGTTCCAGTACAGCTACAACACTGGCATCTACCCGACAATGTGGAAAATTGCCCAGGTATGTCCTGTCCACAAAAAAAAGCAGGACAAATCCAATCCGGCCAATTACCGCCCCATCAGTCTACTCTCAATCATCAGCAAAGTGATGGAAGGTGTCGTCGACAGTGCTATCAAGCGGCACGTACTCACCAATAACCTGCTCACCGATGCTCAGTTTGGGTTCCGCCAGGACCACTCGGCTCCAGACCTCATTACAGCCCTGGTCCAAACATGGACAAAAGAGCTGAATTCCAGAGGTGAGGTGAGAGTGACTGCCCTTGACATCAAGGCAGCATTTGACCGAGTGTGGCACCAAGGAGCCCTAGTAAAATTGAAGTCAATGGGAATCAGGGGGAAAACTCTCCAGTGGCTGGAGTCATACCTAGCACAAAGGAAGATGGTAGTGGTTGTTGGAGGCCAATCATCTCAGCCGCAGGACATTGCTGCAGGAGTTCCTCAGGGCAGTGTCCTAGGCCCAACCATCTTCAGCTGCTTCATCAATGACCTTCCCTCCATCATAAGGTCAGAAATGGGGATGTTCGCTGATGACTGCACAGTGTTCTGTTCCATTCGCAACCCCTCAGATAATGAAGCAGTCCATGCCCGCATGCAGCAAGACCTGGACAACATCCAGGCTTGGGCTCATAAGTGGCAAGTAACAATCGCGCCAGACAAGTGCCAGGCAATGACCATCTCCAACAAGAGAGAGTCTAACCACCTCCCCTTGACATTCAACGGCATTACCATCGCCGAATCCCCCACAATCAACATCCTGGGGGTCACCATTGACCAGAAACTTAACTGGACCAGCCATATAAATACTGTGGCTACGAGAGCAGGTCAGAGACTGGGTATTCTGCGGCGAGTGACTCACCTCCTGACTCCCCAAAGTCTTTCCACCATCTACAAGGCACAAGTCAGGAGTGTGATGGAATACTCTCCACTTGCCTGGATGAGTGCAGCTCCAACAACACTCAAGAAGCTCGACACCATCCAAGATAAAGCAGCCCGCTTGATTGGCACCCCATCCACCACCCTAAACATTCACTCCCTTCACCACCGGCGCACTGTGGCTGCAGTGTGCACCATCCACAGGATGCACTGCAGCAACTCGCCAAGGCTTCTTCGACAGCACCTCCCAAACCCGCGACCTCTACCACCTAGAAGGACAAGAGCAGCAGGTACATGGGAACAACACCACCTGCACGTTCCCCTCCAAGTCACACACCATCCCGACTTGGAAATATATCGCCGTTCCTTCATTGTCGCTGGGTCAAAATCCTGGAACTCCCTTCCTAACAGCACTGTGGGAGAACCGTCACCACACGGAATGCAGCGGTTCAAGAAGGTGGCTCACCACCACCTTCTCAAGGGCAATTAGGGATGGGCAATAAATGCTGGCCTCGCCAGCGACGCCCACATCCCGTGAACGAATAAAAAAAAAGGAGGATAGAGCAGATGAATGTGTGGCTGGAGAGATGGTGCAGGAGAGAGGGCTTTAGATTCCTGGAGCATTGGGACCAGTTCTGGAGCAGTGGGATCTGTACAGGCTGGAGCGGTTGCACCTCAACGGAGCTGGGACCAATGTCCTCGTGAGGAGGTTCGCTAGTTTTTTTTATTCGTTCATGGGAATTGGGCATCGCTGGCAAGGCCAGAATCTATTGCCCATCCCTAATTGCCCTTGAGAAGGTGGTGGTGAGCCACCTTCTTGAACTGCTGCAGTCTGTGTGGTGAAGGTTCTCCCACAGTGCAGTTAGGAAGGGAGTTCCAGGATTTTGACCCAGCGACGATGAAGGAACAGCGATATATTTCCAAGTCGGGATGGTGTGTGACTTGGAGGGGAATGTGCAGGTGATGTTGTTCCCATGTGCCTGCTGCCCTTGTCCTTCTAGGTGGTAGAGATCGCGGGTTTGGGAGGTGCTGTTGAAGAAGCCTTGTCGAGTTGCTGCTGTGCATCCTGCAGATGGTACACACTGTAGCCACAGTGCGCCGGTGGTGAAGGGAGTGAATGTTTAAGGTGGTGGATGGGGTGCCAATCAAGCGGGCTACTTTGTCCTGCATGGTGTCCAGCTTCTTGAGTGTTGTTGGAGCTGCACTCATCCAGGCAAGTGGAGAGTATTCCATCACACTCCTGACTTGTGCCTTGTAGATGGTGGAAAGGCTTTGGGGAGTCAGGAGGTGAATCACTCGCTGGAGAATACCCAGCCTCTGACCTGCTCTTGTAGCCACAGTATTTATATGGCTGGTCCAGTTAGGTTTTTGGTCAATGGTGACCCCCAGGATGTTGATGGTGGGGGATTCGGCGATGGTAATGCCGTTGAATTTCAATGTTAGACTCTGTCTTGTTGGTGATGGTCATTGCCTGGCACTTGTCTGGCACGAATGTTACTTGCCACTTATGAGCCCAAGCCTGGATGTTGTCCGAGACCTTGCTGCATGCGGGCTTGGACTGCTTCATTATTTGAGGGGATGCGAATGGAACTGAACACTATGCAATCATCAGCGAACATCCCCATTTCTGACCTTCTGATGGAGGGAAGGTCATTGATGAAGCAGCTGAAGATGGTTGGGCCTAGGACACTGCCCTGAGGAACTCCTGCAGCAATGTCCTGGGGCTGAGATAATTGGTCTCCAACAACCACTACCATCTTCCTTTATGCTAGGTATGACTCCAGCCACTGGAGAGTCTTCTCTCTGATTCCCATTGACTTCAATTTTACTAGGGCTCCTTGGTGCCACACTCGGTCAAATATGCCTTGATGTCAAGGGCAGTCACTCTCACCTCACCTCTGGATTTCAACTCTTTTGTCCATGTTTGGACCAAGGCTGTAATGAGGTCTGGAGCCGAGTGGTCCTGGTGGAACCCAAACTGAGCACAGCAGGTTATTGGTGAGTAAGTGCCGCCTGATAGCACTGTCGACGACACCTTCCATCACTTTGCTGATGATTGAGAGTAGGCTGATGGGGCGGTAATTGGCCGGATTTGACCTGCTTTTGTGGACAGGACATACCTGGGCAATTTTCCAGCTACACTGGGGAGTCAGGAGGTGAGTCACTCACCACAGAATACCTAGCCTCTGACCTGCTCTTGTAGCCACAGTATTTATATGGCTGGTCCAGTTAAGTTTCTGTTCAATGGGGACCCCCATGATGTTGATGGTGGGGGATTCGGCGATGGTAATGGCTGTTGAATGTCAAGGGAAGGTGGTTAGACTCTCTCTTGTTGGAGATGGTCATTGCCTGGTACTTGTCTGGCGCGAATGTTACTTGCCACTTATGAGCCCAAGCCTGGATGTTGTGCAGATCTTGCTGCATGCGGGCTCGGACTGCTTCATTATTTGAGGGGTTACGAAGGTGGTGTCCTGCCCTGCCACCTTCAACGATTTGTGTACATATAACCCCAGCAATGACCATCTCCAACAAGAGAGAGTCTCACCACCTCCCCTTGACATTCAACGGCATTACTATCGCCAAATCCCCAACCATCAACATCCTGGGGGTCACCATTGACCAGAAACTTAACTGGACCAGCCATATAAATACTGTGGCTACAAGAGCAGGTCAGAGGCTGGGTGTTCTGCAGCGAGTGACTCACCTCCTGACACCCCAAAGCCTTTCCACCATCTACAAGGCACAAGTCAGGAGTGTGATGGAATACTCTCCACTTGCCTGGATGAATGCAGCTCCAACAACACTCAAGAAGCTCAACACCATCCAGGACAAAGCAGCCCACTTGATTGGCACCCCATCCACCACTCTAAACATTCAATCCCTTCACCATCGGCGCACAGTGGCTGCAGTGTGTACCATCCACAGGATGCACTGCAGCAACTCGCCAAGGCTTCTTCGACAGTACCCTGCAAACCCTCAACCTCTACCACCTAGAAGGTCAAGAGCAGCAGGCATATGAGAACAACACCACCTGTACGTTCCCCTTCAAGTCACACACTATCCCGACTTGGAAATATACCGCCATTCCTTCATCGTCGCTGGGTAAAAATCCTGGAACTCCCTTCCTAACAGCACTGTGGGAGAACCTTCACCACACAGACTGCAGCGGTTCAAGAAGGCGGCTCACCACCACCTTCTCAAAGGCAATTAGGGATGGGCAATAAATGCCGGCCTCGTCAGCGACGCCCACATCCCATGAACGAATTAAAAAAAAGGTTGAGAAAGCACTTAAAAAAGCATTCGAGATCCTGGGCTTTATAAATAGAGGATTAGAGTACAAAAACAAGGAAGTCATGATGATCCTTCACAAAACACTGGTTCGGCCACAACTGGAGTATTGTGTCCAGTTCTGGGCATCGTACTTTAGGAAAGATGTGAAGGCCTTAGAGAGGGTGCAGAAGAGATTTACTAGATGATTCCAGGGACTCATTCCTGGAACTTTAGTTGCATGGATAAACTGGAGAAGCTGGGGTTGTTCTCCTTTTAACAGAGAAGGTTGAGAGGAGATTTGATCGAGGTATTCAAAGTCATGAAGGGTCTAGACAGAGTTGATAGAGAGAAACTGTTCCCATTGGTGGAAGGGTCAAGAGCCAGATGACATAGATTTAAGGTGTTTGGCAAAAGAACCAAAGGTGACATGAGGAAAAACTTTTTTACACAGCGAGTGGTTAGGATCTGGAATGCACTGCCCGAGGGGGTGCCCGAGAAGGCAGATTCAAACATGGCCTTCAAAAGGGAACTGGATAAGTACTTGAAAGGAAAAAAATTGCAGAGCTACGGGGATAAGGCGGGGGAGTAGGACTAGCTGGATTGCTCTTGCATAGAACCGGCATGGACTCTTTGGGCCAAATGGCTCCCTTCCGTGCTGTAACCTTTCTATGATTCTATAAAATGGGTGTATAATTGGATATTACTGAGTGAAGACAACCAATTTTACAGGCTATAAGCCTCAAGATCTTCAGCAAGGACTCCAGAAGAGGAGGCATACAGTTTAAAGGATTGACAGCCATCTCCCCAACCCTAGAAATGCCTGGTGAACTAAGCATAGGATGAAGTAGCTAAAATCACTAGTCAGCCACCAAAGTCTTGGATGTGGCTTTTTCTTTGTTCTTGCGATGTGAGTGGCAAGGCAGTATTTATCCTCCATCCCTAAAGGCAATCAGAATCTACTACATAATGTGGGAGTGGAGTCATATGTAGGTGAGACCAGGTAGGGGTGACATATTTCCTTCCCTGAAGGACATTAGAGAACTAGTTTTTAGATCAAACCTGGCAACTTTCATGGTAATTTTCTAATGCCAGTCCAAAAATTACCAGCTTTATTGAATTGAATTGAATTTCATAACTGTCTATTTTTCTAGGCTGTTGTATTTTAATTTTTTGGTTTACACCATGCATTTATATTTTTGTGTCGGTATAACATATGTAAAAATGATACAGTGTATATATATATATTTTGTATATATGTTAGTAAATTGCCAGTGGCATTGCCCATAGACAGATGATGAAGATAAGTCTTTTGATATACATGATGGTAACAGAGTTGGAAGAGAGACTTTAGATACTCAATCCACAATTATATTAAAATATTAACCAGCAACGAATGGGTGCTGGAAAGCTATAGCTTAGGTTTGAGTACCAGGCATAAAAAAAGACTAAGACAAAGTAGCTACTATCACAATAGCACTGGCAAAGGTTGAGAATACCAGGCCCAGGATATTGGTACAATATATTGCCTTCATTTAATACAAAAATAAACTTTCAGTAATCATTGCAACCCTAGAGCAACACTGTCAGTGCATATTTACTTTAGAATTTTTTTTTCTCAAACCCTTTGTGATTTTTATGTTTGCCAATAATATTTATGATAGTCAGGCTCCACAGTGTTTCTTCAGAAATTGTGCTTTGCAAAAAATTATATGACAGCAGTTCTGGCTATCACACAACACAAGTTATGTAACTCACCTGCGATAGTTGTTTCTTTTTCACTTGCTTCAGAAAAAGTATGGAATAAATATCATAGAATTATATTATCTGCCGACCATGCCTTAAAATGCCAACAACTTGTACCAATAGTCCGAAAGCAAAACACTTAGCTTTGTGCTCCCAAAGAAATCCTGGTTTCACAGAAACAAGAGACAGCTTCGATTACGAAAAGGAAATTTAACAAGTCTCATCTTGTTAACAACCTTAAAAATATCAACAACTTCAAAGAGACAGCCACTGTTTTGTAAGCCTTCATAGGCCATATTTAATAACTGTCAAAAATATAATCCTCATAAAATCCCTTACAAATGCCTTAGGTCTTTTGACAAAGTCAAGGATACTTTTTTTCTCTATAGTTAAATTAAAGGAAACAAGATGCCTTAATATCTTAGCCAGGGATTATTTCAAAAATGGGGTAAAATTTTCTTTTTGGCACAGATATGATTAATATTTTTAAAGGCTGTAGGCCAACTATAGGAGTACTTTAAAGAAAATTGTAGCTATTTGCACCACTTTAACAACAGTACTCATTCTAATGAATCTACAGTAAATGTATTTAAAATTGGAATATTCCAAGGCTTGTCTGGGGATCTATAATGTACCATGTACTCATCCAGGTTGATCTGCAATTGCAAATGGAGAGGGGAGGATGCAAAGGGATCAGAGTTGGAACAACAGAGAGTGCATGCTGCCGTATAGGAGGTAGAAGAAGCTCTGCAGTGAGGTCGTGGAGAGACTTATAGACAACTACTAAGATTTTGAATTTGATGCTTTGGGGTACAGGGATCCAACAGAGGTTAGCCATAGTAGGGATGATTCAGGAGCAGAATAGGATGTAGGCGGTGGAGTTTTATACAAATTGTACTTTATGTAGTGTGCAACTCAAGAGGTTGCTGGGAGAGCATCAGAGTGTTGAATCGGTCGGGGTGATTGTATCAATACTCGTGTAACTAGGGTTGCCAACCCTCCAGGAATGTCCTGGAGCCTCCAGGAATTAAAGATTAATCTTCTGAACACTTCTGTGAGCAACCTGAGAAAAAAATCATAGGAGAATTAAAAAACAATTGTGTGCTTTTAAAATTTTCTTTGAACACTTTAGTTTATTAATTCCAAAAATATTGGAGATGGGAAAAAGGCTGTTTGGCTGAGCGGGGCGGATGGAGATGTGAGGTCATGTGATGAAACCTCCAAGAATATGTCCAACCAAAGTTGGCATCCCTAGTGTAACCATAGGAAGTTCCCTGACTGTACCTTTTTTAACCTGGAAATGTTTGAATGATTGACAGTAGACTAAGATGGCTGATGAATACAGACATGTTCTGAAGCTCTGCAATTTCTTATAGTTTATTACTAACTGAACTTAATAAACACTACAGTAAGGAAGGCATATATGAAGACGGCAGGAGGAGGTGGTAAAGTAGAGGCAGAGATTGGTGATGTTGTGTAGCCAGCCTTGGTGATAGCTAGAACGTGAAGTTTGAAGCTCAGGGCACTGAGTTTGTGCACGGTCAAGTATAGGCTAAACGAGCAACTGGGGATGATGGATGGAATCAGAGGCTAGGGTACAGAGTTTTTGACAGGAGCCAAATGGAATGGCTATGGTCTTGCCCATATTAAGTGAGAGAAATGTCTTGCTCATCCAAGATATGGGCCTGGAAATTTGGGCATGCCCATTTTTGAGGCAGTCTAGTGGATATCTTCAAGATGAAAAAATTCATGAGTTCCTCATGTTGGATGTTGGATGTGAGGATGGAGGGACAGAAAAAGTGGATCAGACGAAATGGTTTGTTATTGAGAAGAGGAGCCTGAAGATGTCCTTATCCTCCAGATAATCTAGGAGCAGTGGGAGGATTTGGCTGTGGAGAGGGAGACATGATATTATTTAGGTAATTCAGCCAGATCAAGTCAATCTTATGCCAGGTGCACTCAAGCCTATGGCCCTCAGATGTTAGGATGCAGTGGTAGGAATGATAGGAATGGGAGATTATGAGGGACTTTGAGGTAACAAGGGTATCAGAGGCAGAGGAAAAGGAGTTGTTGAGTAGATCAACAAAGCAATGGTGTTGTGGTAGGTGGAGGATCAAAGAAGAGGAAGTTAAGAGTTTGATGGATGTTGGAGAGGAAGCTATAAATATAATGTTGAAACCACTCTGCATCAGCACAAAGTGTGTAAATAAATAGCCTACCAAATTTCCTCAATTACAATAAACAATGTGGCATAGAAATGACTGTCTTAATATTGGCTTTACTTTCATTTTAAATGGGATAATGTCTCCGTTAAAACAGTGAAAAGAGGAATTTGGTACAAGCTTGTTACACGATCGTTCAATAACATCACTGACAGAAATTTCATTAAGTAATCCTGTTGTGTGCTTATAAAAAGAGGAGCTGTATTTTAATTATGTTGTGCAACTTCTTTAACTAAATTTTATCCAAAACTCTGCAAGCTTCAGTGCTGAGCTGAGATTAATAATAAAAGATCTTGTACAAGTTTGTTATTTTGCGCAAATCTACTAAGGCTGCTGCCTTTTTAAAATACAGAAGTCCCAAAAATTCCATGACCCCTAGTATAAATGAAGTGCTTTCTAGGTGGACTGAGCAGAATTTGGGGCAGAACCTGCTTATTTGTGGCAAGTTCCCGGCCCTTTCTCCACCTATCAACATGAAGGGAGGGGGCGGGGGATGGAGAGCAGATGTATTATGATATGCAAATAGGGAAGATATGTTATATTAGCACCCTAGCAATACTGACCGTAAGGAATGCCTGTGCATCCCTGACATCTAGCATTGCTAAGTTGCTGGGATCAGGGATTTCAACTTTTAAAGGCTGTTTTTCTGAAAGCAATCAATCCTATCTTTTTGAGCTGGCAATACCGGCCCACTTACACAGTATCCGGGCTCTGCTGCAAAATCCTCCCTCCCCCCAACTGCACCTGGGTGCCCGCCTGGAGTATATAAATGCCCCAATCCCAGGATTTTGGATGGGGTCAGTGGCAAATCCATGGAGCGGACAGAAGTTTCATCCCAACCCAGATCCACCCCAAAAACCCTCCAGGGGCATTTTAGAGTAAGAACGTGGAACATTTTAAACAAGTTTGAGAGGAATCATTTAAAAATATCCTCAGGTTTAGAGCAAACAAAAGGGCGCCTATGATTGAAGTTCAGAGCCTAAAGAGATTTTGTAACATGGCGTTTACATTTCAGGTTCAACGCCGCAGGGCTTCTGTTGTGTTTTATTGGTTCAATGGAAACATGTTTTCAGAAAATGGCTCCATAAATTCATCATGTGAATGGAAATTACAAGGCTGTAAATCGCTCTTGCAAAGTCACTCGACACAATCAGTTCCCTCTTTCAGATTCTGATCTGTCTGTGCTGTGGCTGGTAGCTGGCTCCAGTGCGTGTGGTCTGGTTGTTTATGTGAGTAAACATCGTGAGTAAGTGGATCAGGGGGTTTGAAAGTAAGCAGCCCTATCCTTTTTGGTGCTGTCTACCTGCTTCTGGAGAAAGACTGGTACTGTAATTTGTGAATAAATAGTCAGTAAAGGTTTGTCAATGATTGTCAGAGCACTTGACTCTTGTCTAACATGTCATATTAGCATGGTCCCAATAAGAGAGAATGGCTGTTCACTAATTAGGCAGGAATGAATAAGACACATGTATAACAGGGTGAGGGGGACAGGGAAGGTTGTTAAAACAATCATAAGCCTGGCAAGCTGCCTGACTGCATGATGTAGACTTCATTATTGTCAAATTATTTGGGCACCGAGCAGAAAACTCTTTGAGTGACATTGATATTATAATTGTCGGCTTCCCCTCTTCTGGTAGCTCCACTGCAATATAAACAGTACAGCAGATTAATAAAATGATGACTAATGCATCTGCAATTTCCTCACCGAGGGTGGAAACCATCATATCCTGGAGATTTGTCTATCTTAAATCCTATTATTTTCTCCATTACCATTTTGTTACTTATATTAAATCCACCACGTTCCTCCCCTTGACTTATTTGCAGGTTCCTTTGTACCACTGGTATTTTATCTTCTTCCTCCACTATGAAACCTCTTCCAATCCTACAACCCTCCTCCAATTCTGCTTTCCTTCAATTCTGGCCTCTGCATCCCTATCTTCCTTCGCCCCACCATTGGCGGCCATGCCTTCAGCCTTCTAGGCCCAAAGTACTGGAAATCCCTGCCTGAACCTCTCCACCATGCTAACTCTCTCTCCTCCTTTAAGACACTCCTTAAAGCCTAACTCTTTGAGCAAGCTTTTGGTCACCTGTCCTAATGTCTCCTTCTTTGGCTCAGTGTCAATTTTTGTCTGATTACAATCCTGTGAAGCACCTTGGGATGTTCTATTAGGTTATAGACGTTATATAAATGTAAGTTGTTTTTGTTCTTGAAAACAATGCAAAGGACATTTAATAAGTCTGCCAATTCCTTATTAGCCATTATAGTCTCACTTGCATCCATTTTAATGGGCTACATTCCACTTTACCACTCTCACTCTCTTAATATATTTATAAAAACTTTTGCTGTTAGCTTTGATATCCCTTGCAAGTTTTTTTTCATAGTCCCTTTTTGTGCCTCTTATTACTTTCTTTGTATCCTTTTGTTGCTTTTTATAGCTCTCCCAGTCCGCTAGATTTCCACTTTTCCTCACATTTAAGCTTGATACTATCTGTTACCTCATTTGTTGACCATAGTGGATACAACCAAGGTGATAGAATGGGGGTGGGACAGGAAGATATGATGGAGGATGTGTTGGCTGTGTAGGGTTTGGTGGGAGTGGAGCCAAGCTGGAATAGTGCCACAGAGGTGGACCAAGGGTGGAGGAGGATGGAGTGGTTAACTGTGAGGAAAGCTGCGAAGAGATTAAGGACAATAAGGAGAGATAGTGCACAATAATCACAGTCACAAAGGATATCTTTAATGACTATGAACAGTGTGGTCTTGGGCAGAAGGAAATTGGATTGAAGAGATTCAAATACGGAGTGATGGGCGTGGAGCAAGGATCTTAGAGAGGAATGGAAGGTTGGATATGTGTGGTAGTTGGACATGGAGAAGGTTTAAGTATTTCTTTTGAGGGGGGGGTGATGACAGCAATCTTTAAAGATGGCAGACAAAACCTAAAAAGAGGGAGCAATTGACAAGGTTAGGGAGAATTCAGCCAAGTAGAGGTGGGTGTGTGATGAGTTGGGTTGGGAGAGGATCAAGATGGGCTTCCTTAAGTCAATGAGCTTCGTAAAGGCCTGGACGGAGTTGAGGAGAAGCCATATAGTGATATAGGGTTGTAGCAAGGGTATTATGGGCTGGGGGAAACTCCGAGACAAGGGCGAGGAAAGAGGGGAAGTGGCAGAACAACCAGACTGCTGGTCTCGATCTCTGAGATGAAGAAATCCTGATCTCCTCATAATAGGTGTTGGAGAGAAAGATGGGGGCAGAAGAGGAAGAAGGTCATAGGAAGTGGCTTGGCACTGAGAAGAGAAGCCAGGGATCGTGCTTACCCTCCAGGAGTATTCAGAGGAGATGGAGATGAGGTGTTACTTTCGATGATCAAGTAAATCTGGCAGTAAACAACCAGACCAGTTATGCACCAGGTGTGGTCCAGCCTGTAGCTCCCAGCCTTAAGGGTGCGGAGATGACAATTGTGCCAGGAATGCATTAGGAAATATGGCCTGCTCTCTGGGCAAATATTAAACATTAGGCGCAATGTTCATCTGCTTGCCTCCCCGTCCAAGTGGTGGTAGGCAGATGACATTTTTTTTAAAGATCCTACGGCCCACTGGCCTCCCGACTCAATTTTCGAGCAGTTCTTGAAATGGGTAGGATCCTTATTTAAACAGGCGGGACCCTTATTTAAATCAGGTCTGTAAGACCCTGATGCGATATTCAGTGATACTGGATGTAAAGTAGCCTTACCAGCGGTCCTTAAAGGGACTGCTGCAGGCCGCTCCGAAAACGGGGCCAAAACCTCAGTGCCACTGATTTTTATGTGGCCAGGAGAAGCATTGCTGGTCCCACAAAAATCTTCCCTCCCGTTGCCAACTGCTAAATGGCACCCTCCCACCACCCCCCACCCACCCCCCCGCCTCACCATCACCTCCGCCAGTTGGCCTCCTCCTCGCTTAAGGTTTAAATTCCAGCTCAGCTCCATGGAGAAGCTGCTGGATTTAATTTCACCAAACAAATTCAATTGAAGTCCGACTATGAAAATGGTCCAGGCCTCTCATTAGTGCCATCGGGCGGGTAGTGCGATCACTTTGCACATCACCCACCCGATGTGCGTTATAATTGAAAACCGGCCACATTATTTTGTTAAACTACTAACAAATTGTCAATATAATAACATCATATTGGAGAGGTCATTGTGCTTATTACTTTAAGGTCAGTAATGACCATAAGATTGGAACAAAATATTATAACTGTTATAATCAAATTGAAGCTTTCAGCACCATAATAGTAATACTTTTTTTTTAAGTATTTAGCGGTCAATTGGGGCTCTTTTGTGGTTTCTGGTGAATGCAGACTGCTGTTTCTGAGGCTGCTTCCACTCCAATTGTACTCTTGGGTGGTGAGTCACTAGCTCTTTTGCACATTTTCAGGCCAGCATGTCACTCTCTGATTGTTTGACTGCTCCGTTGTTTAAATAACCATTGGCCTCAGAGTTTCTTTCTGTTTTGTTGTCAGTCCTTGAGCCAAATCAACATTTTTCCACATAGTTTGTTTATAATAATCACTTGTGTCATTATTGATGGTGAAGCTTGAAAAAAGGCCTCATTGCTCAATTGTCCCATCTGTCTGTCTGTAATCATGTCAAATAATTTATTAAAAAAGAATTGGCACCAAACCCTGACTTACTGTGGGAAATTAATAATAAAAGGTTGCTACTCAGGAAGTTGTCTGCTAATTCTGACCTGCATGTAATAACATGTACTATTTTATTAGCTCCTACGTGAGCTAGTCCAAACATTGAAATATCGAAGATCCCTAGAACATTCAGTCTGAAAGGCAGCAGCGATAAATAAAATTGGGTCCTATTGATAAAGACTAAGAAAACCCTCCCGAATACTCTGGGTTTGGTTTGTTTCTATGGATCATATCATCCATGGAGAAACTGCGAACCACAAACCAAATACATCAAGGGCACGTAAGTCTGAGGATTTGATCTCATGGCCCAACAGCTACAGGGAAAGAAAAATAACTTTTCTCTTTCGCATTGGACTGTGGTGGAGGTGAATCAAACTCACTTGAAGAAAACTGGGAGGAAGAAATGAATAAACAAGTACTAGGGATAGTGAGAGCAGAGAGGCATAAGAAGAAAGCTAAGTAAAACATTTTGGGCGCTAAATTGGGCCGTGTAGCGCCTGTTGTTTCGGCGCTACGCGGCCTCTCTGACATCCAAGATGGCGTCTTTGATGCGCATGCACGATTCCAGCGTGACGTGCGCCGGACGCCATCTTGGTATAGGAGTTAGCGCATGCGCAAATACCGAACGCTGGAAGCATGTAAAGTGAGGAGAAAATGCGTGCAATCAGTGTGCAATGCTGATTTAAAGTGATAGACACCATTTTCGACCTTAACGCTCAACTCAACGCACAGTCTTAACCCTGACTATCTGAACGTGTCTTACAGTGCCTGGAGGATCCTCCACCAGCGCTATTTAAATGGGCCATGCAGGTGTTGCAGGTTAGTTGCTGGATTATTGCTTCTGGCTGCCGGTGGAGTAAGAAGTGTTTTTTGAAGCTCCCTATTCTTACTGAGAGTTCCTAGACTACATTTGAGAGTGGTTTGGCAGGTACTGCCTTACGGTTCGGAAAGTTACAACTGTGGTTGAACAACATTCCTGGCAACCATGGTCGGTCTGCTAGGGCTCCCCCTGGGCATTGAGCATGACTGGGAGCATGCAGAGAAGCCACGTATATCAGGTCAAGCTGCGAGGCGACGGAGGACGAGGAGGCGCAGGGCACTGAGCAGGAGGCCCTACCCAATGAGGGTCTTCTGGGACCAATTCACTTACCTCAACATGACCGAAGAGGATTGCATCTGACACCTGAGGGTCACCAAGGAAGCAGTGACCGAAAACTGTCAACTGGTGCGGCCATAACTGCAGCCTCAGAGCAGGGCAAGGACAGCATTGCCTGTGGCTGTGAAGGTCACCATGGCGCTGAATTTCTATGGCTCAGGATCATTACAGGCCTCTGCTGGCAACATGCAACATCTCGCAGTATGCAGTGCACTGCTGAATAAGGGGGGGTCACAGACGCACTGTACCAGATGAGGAACAGGTTCATCACCTTCCCTCTCCACAGAGACAAGCAGAACAAGTGAGCACAGGGGTTCTCTCGCATTGCTGGCTTCCCCACGGAGCAGGGTGCCATTGACTGCACGCATATTGTCCTGCGTGCCCTGCACATCAACTCAGCCGTCTTCGTCAACCGAAAGGACTTCCACTCCCTCAACGTGCAGATGGTGTGCAACCACATGCATCAAATCATGGAAGTCGATGCCCGCTACCCTGGGAGCAGTCACAACGCCTTCGTCATGCGGCAGTCCAACATGTCAGCTATCTTTCACTCGACTCGGCAAGTCGAAGGCTGGCTACTGGGCAACAAGGGTTATCCCCTCACACCGTGGCTCATGGCATCGGTCAGGAATCCATGCACACGTGCAGAGCAGGCCTATAATGAGAGCCATGCTGCCACACGCAACATCGTGGAGCACACAATAGGCCTCCTCAAACAACGCTTCCGCTGCCTGGACCGGTCTGGAGGAACCCTGCAGTACTCCCCTGAGCGGGTGGGCAGATTCATGGTGGTCTGCTGCATGCTGCACAACCTCACCATCATGAGGGACCATCCTTTGCCACCAATGATTGGAGAAGACCCTGAGCCAGAGGTGGAGGAGGAGAAGGCTGAGGAGGGAGAGGCTGAGGAGGAGGAGAAGAAGAGGCTGAGGAGGAAGAAGTGGAGCCAGAAGAGGAAGTGGAGGAAGACGCAAGGGAGCAACAGGAACCACACACCTTGTCTGCAAGGGCTCTGCGTGCTTGCCTGATCCATGCCAGCTGTCAATAATGTCAACTATATCCCCCAACTCACCAACAGTCCTACACTCCCCACATTTCCGCTCCCACAAGACAATCCAATCGCCCTCTATCTGATTACACATTGGTTTCCCTCTCAGCTCATTGCATAAGTAAAACCCACCACCAAATGCAAAATCAAAGTCTCATTTATCAATGAATAAATTAAATTATGCAAACATAACAGAACTATTCACCCTTGTGATGGTGGGAGACTGCTGGCCTTCAATGGAGTAGAGTGCAGATGGCCTTGGAGGATGACCTCGAGCAGCTCTGGGCTGTGAGAGCCCGGCTTCAGACTGCACCAGAGGACAGTGTGTCAGTGAGTATCCTGCAAGGTGTGTGTGATGTGCCTGTCGTAGTCGAATAGCTGGCAGTTTGTGTGACCTGTGAGTGGTGGCTGTGTGGCCTGTAAGTGTGGTACCATTTGCGGGTGAGGTGCAGCATGACGAGTGCAGCATTGCGTATGGATGGGCAGCGATTGTTGGTGGGTGGGTGATGGGAGTGTGATGCATGGAGCAGTGGTGCAGTTGGTAAGATGTGCCACTTGACACTTGCATTCACTCACCTTGACCGCTTTTGTCAAATCATTGAACTTCTTTCGGCACTGCACCCACGTGTGTGGTGCAATGAACCTGCCGTTGACTTCCTACACCACAGCCTGCCAATGCCTGCGGAGCTGCAGTCTGGAGGGTCTCCTGCCACCCTGTGGGTACATGTTGGCCCTCCTTTCATCCACCCCTTCCACCAGGGCCTCCTGTACATCATCGGAGAAGCGTGGAGTCCTCTCTCGTGCCGGTCCTACTATCCTCGTGGCCGTCTTTCCCGCCTCCTAGTAAGCTGTGTATCTGCCATTTCAAATGTGCACCTGCATCTTTAAGAGGTGCAGGCTGCTGATGACGTGCGCTGTTCACGCCCCATTTCCGACTTCCTTATTCTCCGTGCAGCCTCTCAGCAGTGAGGGTAGAGCTGGCTGCACAGAGATATCATGGTAAGTAGCAGGCAGCACGACGTTCTCGGCCATCGGGCGCAGGGTACTAGCGCATCACGCTGCCCCCACCCAAAATCGGCCCTTATCGAATTTTTCCCCCACTGTCCCTGAAATTCTTGGGGGGTGGGGGGGCTGAGGAGCAGGGATGGACTGGCCACGGGAAATCGAGAGATTTTCAGAATGTCCCTGTGAATGGTTCCAGAGCGCAGTATTATCTGTGCCCCCTTTTTCCGTGAAAATCCCGAAGAGCCCTGCCCCATTTTGGGAGAACCAATCTGCCCCTGCCTCGGAGCACAGGACAGGAGGGGCAAAGCCTGCCCACTGTATAGGACCCTGACTCTGTCGGAAGTTCCACAATCAGACTACATACTATATCCTGAGAAGACACCTACTGCATTTGCGCTATAACTGAGGCACCTGCCTGAAGGAAGAATTTCACTGCAGGACATTGCCACAGTCAACTGTAGGGGCTCAGAAAATTGTGAAAAAACTGCTCTGTGCTTCTGTCCATTTTTTGGAGGCATTATAATCCAGTGTAAAATAGCGCATTTTATTTCAAACAGGTCCGAATCAGCAGACAACTTTCAGACTAAATAGCAAACTTCTTTTCTCGTGGCTGAATGTAATTGATTGCCCTGTGATCAACTGCACTAAGCATTTCGGAATTCTATCTTCCCCCACCTGCCTAGACATCCCTGTTATCCAGCATTGCTAAGGTCATAAATGAGGTAAATGTGTCATATAATGTATCTCCCTCATTTACAATGGATTATTTGTGTCCGCCTCACCCACAAATGGGAAGGCACATTACAGGCCAGCCTCTGTAAGTGCTGGAATTTCCAACAAGGCAGGAAAGGGGCAGAACCCTACTGGATCTGGGTTCTGCCCCAAATTCTCGTTCCTCACACAGGCATTGTGCCACAAAAACCATCCTCCCTAGCTGGGAGATTTTTTGGGCCTTTCACAAGATCACAAGATAATTATGCATGAAGAAAGCCATTCGGCCCATCATAATTCATCTATCCAGAGAGATCCTAAAGTTCTTCCATTGTGGTAATCAATTGTGCCTTAACTGACTCCAGTATTTTCACCTTCACCAATCTATCTGGCAGTCAATGCCATACGTTGATCGCTTTTTGTGCGAAGAAGAATTTACTGAACATCAGTGCTAAGATTACTTTTTACTAGTTTGAACCTGTGTCCCCTTGTTCAACTCCTGCAATTTAATTTGAAATAATATTTGGATTTACTTTTTTCATTACCTTAACTATCTCATATAGTTCTTTAAGATCCCTCTGCAGACATCTCCTTTCTCGACTGAAAGGCCCAAGTTATTCCAGTCTTTCCTCACAGTTGGAAACTTTGACACTGGGATTAGCCTCATTGCTCTTCTCTGCACTGCCTCCAATACTTGAATGTGTCTCAGTGACCAGAACAGGACACAGTACTCAAGGTGCCAAATGACCTGAATATTATACAGTTTGAGCATGGCCTTATCTGACTTGTATTCTATTATTTCGGCTGTGCAGTTCAACATCCTATTTGTTTTTATTTTATCTGGAGCATCCCACTCCAGAGACTTCAGCACAAAATCTAGGCTGATATTCCATTGCACTACTGAGGGAATGCTGCACTGTCGGAGGTGCCGCCCTGTGGATGAGATGTTAAATAAAAGATCCCATGGCACTATTTCAAAGAAGAGCAGGAGAATTCTCACCAGTGACCTGGCCAATTTTTATCCCTCAGCCAACATCACTAAAACAGATTATCTGGTCATTATCACATTGCTATTAGTGGGACCTCGCTGTGCGCAAATTGGCTGCTGCATTTCCTACATTACAACATTGACTACACTTCAAAAGTACTTAATTAACTGTTAGCAGTTCTGGGCACCGCACCTTCGGAAGGACATATTGGCCTTGGAGGGAGTGCAGCGTAGGTTTACTAGAATGATACCTGGACTTCAAGTGTTAAGTTACAAGGAGAGATTACACAAATTGGGGTTGTATTCTCTAGAGTTTCGAAGGTTAAGGGGTGATCTGATCGAAGTTTATAAGATATTAAGGGGAACAGATAGGGTGGATAGAGAGAAACTATTTCCGCGGGTTGGGGATTTTAGGAGTAGGGGGCACAGTCTAAAAATTAGAGCCAGACCTTTCAGGAGTGAGAGTCGAAAACATTTCTACACACAAAGGGTGGTAGAAGTTTGGAACTCTCTTCCGCAAACA
Organism: Heptranchias perlo; assembly: GCF_035084215.1. NCBI lineage: Eukaryota > Metazoa > Chordata > Chondrichthyes > Hexanchiformes > Hexanchidae > Heptranchias > Heptranchias perlo. The sequence goes on from NC_090325.1 coordinate 43,035,385, forward strand.
GCAATTGATACTAGCTCAATTGCTAAATTTAAATCTGAGATAGATAGCTTTTTGGCAACCAAAGGTATTAAGGGATATGGGCCTATGGCAGGTATATGGAGTTAGATCACAGATCAGCCATGATCTTATCAAATGGCGGAGCAGGCACGAGGGTCTGAATGGCCAACTCCTGTTCCTATGTTCCTATGTTCCTATAATTGGCTGTAAAGCACTTTGGGACATCCTGAGGTCACAAAAAGCGCTATATAAATGCAAGTTTTTCTTTTTTATTCTTTTTGTTGATTGCTGCTCTGCGGTGGTTTGACATATTGAGTGGTGAGTCGACTAAGACTCTTAGATTTCTTTCAGCTTCATCCTCAGCTTTTTCAACATCATTCATGCAGTACATGTGTCACTTATTTTCCTGTTCTTATGTGTAATACTTTACCCTTGTCTGCATTAAATTTCATTTGCTATTGCTCTTAAATATTTTACCCAATTCATTCTGTAATTTCTGAGTTACCATCTCCGATTCCAATGACCTTCCTCGTTTCGTATCATCTGCCAATTTGACCCCTTTGCATTGAGTTTCTGAGTCCAAATCATTGCTGTAAATCAGAAACATTGGTGGTCGCAATACCAAACCGTGGGCACCTCACTTAGTACCTCCCCCATCCTGACATAACTCTTCTAATGAGTACCCGTTGTCTTCTCCCCTTCAGCCAATGTCTTATCCATTCAATTATATTCGACAAAAAAAGGGTTAAAATAGGCAGAGAACAACAAAGTTAAAGTTTAAAAGGACATTCAGAATAAGAGGACAAAAAGGACTGGCAGCACACATAAGCAAAGTGTTTAATATTTTTATTTTATATAAAATTGAGTTTTAGATAGTTGGTTTATTAATTTAGGGTTAAAGTGATAAAGCTATTGATGTCTGAATAGTGTTATTATTGTAATATTTGTATTATTTTCATCTTCTCAGAGCAGGAGCTGAAAAAAACATGACCAGTTAGCCCAGAGTGAAGTTTCTCTTAATCAGAAGGCAGTTTGGCACAACATCCAAATTTGTCTGATTACAGTAAAAGAAGAGGTAGTTGAGATACTGGATGGGCTAAAAATTGGTAAAGAGGAGGTAACAGAAAGGCAAGCTGTACTTAAAGTAAATAAGTCACCCAGTCCAGATGGGTTGCATCCTAGGTTGCTGAGGGAAGTACGGGTGGAAATTGTGGAGGGATTGGCCATAATCTTCCAATCATCCTTAGATACGGGGGTGGTGCCAGAGGACTGGAGAATTGCAAATGTTACACCCTTGTTCAAAAAAGGGTGTAAGCATAAACCCAGCAACTACAACCTCAGTGGTGGGGAAACTTTTAGAAATGATAATCCAGGTCAAAGTTAATAGTCACTTGGACAAGTGTGGATTAATTAAGGAAAGCCAGCACGGATTTGTTAAAGGCAAATCGTGTTTAACTAACTTGACTGAGTTTTTTGATGAGGTAACAGAGAGAGTCGATGAGGGCATTGCGGTTGATGTGGTGTATATGGACTTCCAAAAGGTGTTTGATAAAGTGCCGCATAATAGGCTTGTCATCAAGGTTGAAGCCCATGGAATAAAAGGGGCATTGGCAGCATGGATACGAAATTGGCTAAGAGACAGGAAACAGAGAGCAATGGTGAGTGGTTGTTTTTCGGACTGGAGAGAGGAACACAGTGGTGTTCTCCAGGAGTCGGTGCTGGGACCACTGCTTTTGCTGATATATATTAATAACTTGGATTTGGGTGTACAGGGCACAATTTCAAAATTTGCAAATGACACAAAGCTTGGGAGTGTAGTGAACGGTGAGGAGGATAGTGATAGACTTCAGGAGGACATGGACAGGCTGGTGGAATGGGTGGACACATAGCAGATGAAATTTAAATGCAGAAAAACTCAAAGTGATACATTTTAGTAGGAAGAACGAGGAGAGACAATATAAACTAAAGGGTACAATTCTAAAAGGGGTGCAGGAACAGAGAGATCTCGGGTTATATGTGCACAAATACTTGATGGGGGCAGGGCAGGTTGAGAAAGTGGTTAAAAAAGCATACGGGATCCTGGGCTTTATAAATAGAGGCATAGAGTACAAAAGCAAGGAAGATATGATGAACCTTTATAAAACACTGGTTTGGCCAAACTGGAGTATTGTGTCCAGTTCTGGGCACCGCACTTTCGGAAGGATGTGAAGGCCTTAGAGAGGGTGCAGGAGAGATTTACTACAATGATTCCAGGGATGAAGGGCTTTAGTTACGTGAATAGACTGGAGAAGCTGGGGTTGTTCTCCTTCGAGGAGAGAAGGTTGAGAGGAGATTTGATAGAGGTATTCAAAATCATGAAGGGTTTAGACAGAGTAGATAGAGAGAAACTGTTCCCATTGGCAGAAGGGTCAAAAAACAAGAGGACATAGATTTAGGTGATTGGCAAAAGAACCAAAGGCGACATGAAGAAAAACTTTTTTATACAGTAAGTGGTTAAGATCTGGAATGCATTGCCTGAGGGGGTGGTGGAGGCAGATTCAATCGTGACTTTCAAAAGGGAATTGGATAAGTTCTTGAAGGGTTAAAATTTGCAGAACTACGGGGAAAGGGTGGGGGAGTGGAACTAGCTGGATTGCTCTTGCAGAGAGCCAGCACAGACTCGGTGGGCCGAATGGCCTCCTTCCGTGCTGTAACCATTCTATGATTTTATGATACAGCTCTGTGAACTGCCTTGGAATATTTTTCTACTTTAGAGGTGCATTATAAATGCAAATTGTCGTTGCTGTTCAAAGAAAATTGACTATATAAAGCTACTTAAATCATTTCAGTATATTTGCAAATCTTTGATTTTTTTTTGTTACAATTATTATATTTTGTAATAGATCAACATAGAAACTGACCACATATTACCAACTAGTCCAATTTATCACCATACAAAAATGCTTGAATTCTGCTGCTTTTTCCGCCATTTATTCAATTTTGATTGTATTGTCAAATACAAGCTATATTCCCAAACATCTATCCCTCTGCCCCCACCATCATATGTAACACAACTCAAAAGATATATAAATTAGAGATAATGGGGCCAAAATTCTGGGATTCCCGCTCCAACAGGTAGCCCAGATGTTATGATGCCGACCCTGTTTCAAACTCAAGGACAGAGTCATCTGAATAGTTGGAATGGGTTGCCAATGCTTCAGCGGGAACCACCCCGATCCGCCTTTGTAAGGCGGGGTGGCCCACATCTCCTCTGCCTGAGGTTCCCCCAAATCCCTTCTAGGCCAAAGAAGAAAGAAGTGTTACAAGTCTTCTGCTCCGAAGGGAGCCATCAGCCTCTCAGAAAGATAAACGATTCCCTCTGGGATCGATTACCTTTACCTTCTGAAGACTTGGAGAGTTGGTTGGGATCCAGCAGAACTCATTCCAGCTCTCGTCTGTTGAGCGTTCCATTCGAGACTTGAGACGGATTCCTGGGGCTGCCCAAAAACTCCCCTAGATACCCCCCTTAACGTAACCCTAACTTTAACCCATGCTTCCCCCCCCCCCACAACCGCCCCAAAGGAATTGCTTATAAGGGTACAAACGCGATGGAATCCTAGCAGAACCAGATTCCACCCGATTTTCCAATCCCCGACGATAGATCTGTCCCACTTACGCCTTGTTCCAGGCTGGAATTTCTGGCCTAACTTCCACAAGTGGACATTCAACTCAAATTCACAACTTTAGTAAACAACAAATTCAAAATCAAATTTTTTTAATTAAAATATAAAGCAGTGCAGAACACGAGGAGAATTTAAACTTGCACTGCAAAATGTCTGGAACAAATCAGAATAATTTTCAATAGAACAGAATCGTTCTGTGTTTTATCTCTCTGAAGTGGAGCTGGAAATGTTTGAAATGTTGATACAGACTCAATTACATTTTACAACATTGTGCCCCCTTGTGTTGATTTGGCTTCAAACATGTTATTGTTGCCAGAATTTTCAGCAAAATGAAGCTCCATGATAAATCACGCACGCCTTCAAATGGAATATGACAATGAAGACCAAATAGTTAGGAAAGCATAATCACAACAAACAGCCTGCAAACATATTGAGAACTGAGTGCTGATATAATCCTTCCAGTTACGTGCGATCCTGGTTATAAGCAACTCCCTTGTCCTTCCCTGACCTATTCCGTGTAACCAGATTTCTTATTTTTTTCCCCATATGACAACAGGTCTTTCCTGCCTGAAGGAACCATCAGCTCATTGCACATGAAAAATAAAACATTCAGCCTAAGTTCAGCTCCACCTTGACTCCAGGACATGAAAGGGACTTACCTTTGCGCAGTCTTAAAGATCTTAAGTAATTGTGCTGTGTGAAGCACAGTTGTATGACTAGAGGCACTGCCAATCATTTGCTTTCCTCATGGTTCAGCATTCTACAATACCAGTATTTATTTTATCCTTAAAACTGCTTAAGGTTAGCCCTGAGTCTGTTAAAGTTAATGTTCTAGCCTGCATTTTTTTCTCTTTTCTTTTTTTCTTTCTCTCCTTTTCTACCCTGCTGCTCTGAGGCATTGGGGTGAATTTTAATCCCCAAGAATGGGTGGGTTGGGGTCAGGTGGGAGATGAAAATTGTAGTTTTTTTGGATCGGGACTGCAACCCGGTTTCAATGCACCCACTTCCGGGTTTAATGTGGGCACATTTAGAGGCATGCGTGGAACCGATTCGCCGAGGTCACATCCCCAATTAGTGCCAGCGGGCAGGTCGTTAGTGGGGCAATTAACGTCGTTAAGAGAGCTGAGTTAGATTTCTTTTATTGAATCTGACCCAACTTCGAATTTAACATCTCCAGCAGGGTTTCGCGGAGTTTCTGAATCTTGCCAGTGAAATGAATGTGAGATTCAGCTGCAGTTAATATGGGTATTCAAAGCTATGATTGCCCCATTTGAATAAAAGATCAGTTACTGCAGCTGGTCTCTCAGTTCTCTCAGGCAAACGTTTGGCAGAGAGTTCTTGTGTTGACACAACTTTTGCAAAACTTTGGAGCCTTTCAAACTGGCACGATCAGGATGGGAGGGTGCAATGGATGTAATCGAGAGGACATCTGAGGAGGAGGAAAATGACCATTCACAGCAGCCACTCGCTGTGTTGGGATCTGCAGGCGCACAAGAGAGAGGTGCACAACAAAGATCTGGAGAACAGCAGAGAGAAGAGCTGAGTGGAGAACAGCAGAGAGGGGAGCAACAGAGCAGCTGAAGTCGCAGAGGCATTACCCATGTGACAGGGTATGCAGGCAGAGGCTGAGCTTCCTGGACTTCTCTGAAGAGCAGGCTCAGTTTGAGTCTGCAGGTGGTTGCAGATATCTACACCCTCCACGAGGAAGAGCTGCTCCCTGCCAGACCTGGTGGCCTCGCATTGCCCGTCGCAGTGAAAGTCACCACTGCCCTCAATTTCTTTGCCTCTGGCTCCTTCCAGTGCTCCACCAGTGACAACTCCAGGGTGTGTCAGTCGTCTGCACATAAGTGTATAAGGCAGGTGACGGATGGGTTGTTTACCAGGGAGTCTGATTACGTGAACTTCCTCCACATTGACAATGGCCAGAATGAGTGGGCAGTCGGGTACGCCTTTTTGGCTGGCTTCCCACGGGTGCAGGGCGCAATCGATTGCACACACATGGCAATCTGAGGACCACCACGTGAGCCAGGAGTTTTCATCAACCGCAAGGGGTTTCACTCCATCAAGGCACAGCTGGTGTGCAACCACAAGAAGAGATTTATGCAGGCGTGCACCAGATTTCCTGGCAGTTCTCATGATGCATTTATACTGCACCAGTCGAACATTCTAGATCCCTTCCAAACAAGAGACAGACTAAAGGGCTGGCTCGCTGGAGACAAGGGAAACCCCCTTCAACCTTGGCTCATGACACCTGTGAGGAACCCCACTAATGAGGCACAAGAGCGCTACAACCAGAGCCAATGACCACCAGATGTGTCATCGAGCAAGCCATCGGCATATTGAAGATGCGCTTCAGGTGCCTTGATAGGTCTGGAGGTGCCCTTCAGTACTCGCCAGCAAGGGGCTCCAGAATCATCGTGGTGTGCTGCATCCTGCACAACATAGCACAGCAGAGAGATTTACAAGTGTTAATCATCTTCTGATGGCAACAACATTGAAGAAGAGGCAGAGGAGGAGGAGGACAAGGAGGAGGGGGAATATGAAGATGGGGCACACATCGCCAGACGAACTGCGCGCATTGCTGCCCGGGATGCCAGGGAAATGGGTCAGAGTTGGGCAAAAGGGCAAGCAGAAATCCTGTCCCACTGCTCCTTCTCCCCAAAGAGAAGTTAAACCTGTGGCCTTTCGTTCTACACTCACAATTTAATTTAAAGCAATATTTCAGATTTAACTTTTCCATATCATTAACTATATTCTACACCTCTTTAAAATCTCAAGCCAAAAAATGGCATCTGGTAAGTTACTGTCCCATTTACACTGCTAAACCAGTGTTGCCTACTTTCAAGCTCCATTGTGCTAAATTGTCAGAGGTGCCTCGCCACCCAGATGAGACATTGGACAACCTCCACTGTACTTCAACGTAACGTGCCATAGATGAAGCACTTTGAGTTTTTGAAAAATATTTTCTTTTTGAAAATGGCCGACCCACAAGTCAATATTTATTATCCAACCCTAGTTGTCCTGAGAGCCTTATAACTCAATCATATAGCGTGGGACTGGGATCACAAGCAGGAGTGGCAGGTTCCCTCCCCTAGAGGATGTAAATGAGTTAGTTGGGTTTTTACAATTATCATGGTCATTTTTCTGGTGTTAGCCCACAACTTACCAGATTAATTGAATTCACTTACACAACTTGCTCTGGTGGAATATGAACTGCTAACCTTCAGGTTACTAGTCCAGTATTATAACCACAACCTACTATACCCATTAATGCATTCTGGTAAAATATAATAAGGTTCTATATAAATGCAAGTCCTTTCTTTTTAATGACACATTTAAAATGTTTTCTCTTCCTGATATTTTCTATCTGTATTCCTTACAAAAGTCAATTCTGGTAGGACCAGCTTGTCATTACATTGAGTTATCTAATGTATTCTCAAGATTTTGCATTAACATCATAATTTGAACACTTCAAATTTTTTTCTCACAATCCACACTTAATGTCACTGGTTTACAACCATATGTGGCTATAGGCCATATCCATAGTCTTACGAGCTTCATTTTTACACTCTTTATGAGTCCCTAGACTTTCCAAATTGTTTCCAGCCAGGTCACCTGGCTTCTTGCCATCTCAATGAATCTTTCATTTGCTTGCAGCCTTGACCCTTCTCTGTGTCGTTTCTTTCAAGTGTACAAAATAGTCACCTTGTTCTACTTTCTCACCATCTATTCTAATCGTTAGGGGTTGGAGCTTTTTTTCATTACTCTGACTTCTTTTTACTCTTGTTCAATATAGGTAATAATTGTTGATTTTATCATCACTTTTAGTGATCTTTTATAGTGTTGTTACACTGTTGATAAAACGAAAGCTTGAGGTATTGAAGGAAATAGGGCATCATGGATAGGAAGCTGTTTAAAGGACAGAAATCAGAAAGTAATGGTTAATGAAGGTTTTTTTGAACTGGAAAGATGTAAACATTGGGTGGCCCCCCAGGAATCATTGTTGAAACCATTGACCTTCTTAATATATATAAATGATCTGCACTTGGTTAGAGGACACAATAATAAAAGTTGCGGACGATAAAAATAAAGAATGTGGCTACCTGTGAACTGTACGTGCCTTCAGGAGGACATATGCAAGTTAATAGATTGGACAGATAGTTGTCAGGTGAAATATAATGTAAGGAAATGTGAGGTGATACATTTTGGATGGAAGAATAAGGAGAAGTATACACTAAATAGTAAAACTTTAAAAGGAGTAAAGAAACAAAGAAACTTGGGGGTTTAGATGCTCAAATATTTAAAAGTAGGAGGATAAGTTGATAAAGCTGTTAAAAAGAAGCATTTGGGGGTCCTAGATTTTATAAATAGGGACGTAGAGTACAAAAGCAAAGAGGTAATGCTAAAACTATACAAATCGCTGGCTAGGCCACAGTTAGAAAATTGCATACCATGCCAACTGTCCACTTAGTACATAACAATCAGCGTTTGGAGCACCTGTCCACATGTGGTCCCTCAAATCCCACATAATTCACTTCAAGTCGCACCATTAGCCAACATGGTTTAGTTCTCCTGGGCATGCACAATGAGTTTCCCAGCAAATACAGATATGCAGGTGGAGAGCTAGGTAATTGGAGCAACTTCAACATCTACAATTCAGCCTTATCTGTTGACTCTTCTTCCCTTTAGTTTATAATTTTTAAAAATTTCCTGACTGATTAGTGTATGAACATTCGACGCCTGGTCCCTTTAGGCAGAAACTTGTTTCCAGGGCAGCAGTGCATTCCAAAAAAGTAAGCGAACCAGGCACAATGACTGAAGATTCAGTATCCTAACTAAGGACTAGCCCTTTATTTACCCCCAGGCCACACAAACTTGCTCTGCTGCCAGTGTTTAAATGGTTGCGAGATCTCCAGCGGATCCTCTCGTCGTGATGAAGGGTCTGCATACCTTTCTGCATTGAAGGAATTTTTCTTTTTGAAAAATGCTCTGGAATGGAGTTTTTGTGGAAACCTGTTGCTTTCAGCCCCCTCCTCACTGTGGCAGAAGGAACACACCTCTACAGTCCACCTCAGCTGTTCCCCAACATCATTGAACTCACTAGGGAACAGCATTATCAACCACCTTAAGTAGATTACTACATGCAGAAATCCAATTAAAATGTATTGTTATGAAGTTGTTTCTCCAGTTTTAATGTCATTATTATTTGGCAAAACTACCAGTTTGAAAAGAATTTACCAATGCCTAAAACGATGCCAGGCAAGTAGTACTTTCCCCACCATTACTCACAAAGGTAAGTTCAAATGGGGGAGACCATTCAGTCCCTTTAGTTCATCCTTCCTACGATTCCCCCATAAACGCTAACTGTCAGCATTTTGCACGGACAAATCAGCGTTTGGATCCTGTGACTGTTTCGTTTCTAAATTGCGATTAGCAGGAATTCAACTTTTTCACTCTCCTCCAATTCTGCACCAGTTCTTCTTCAAGTGTGCAATGGGCTGTGTGTTTCCCACACATGTTCAAACAAATCAGCCTGCAGAGAGGGAGAGGAGGGAGAGAGCCAAGGAATGAGTTCAGCCTAAAATTGTAATGAATTACCGAGAAACACTAACCAGACCGGTTTAACATGCCTTTGCTTTTTTGAATTGTAATTTAACATTAACAGATGAATGGGCACTTTATTGACATCTAATGGGTTATAAATTTAATTAAACAAAAATGTGAAATTTTAACTGCACCCATTTTATTAAATGTATACAGTGTAGTTTATTCCTGAAATTGATAAAATATGTTATGTACCAGCTTACAGTTGGCAATAATTATCTTTTTTTTAGAAATTCATGTGAAGATTTCTAAGACATAACTTAATTGTGTGTCATTTACAGACTTCATAATTAGTATACCTCAAAGTTTTGTAAAATAAATCTATTTTTTGGAAGTCAATAATTTCATAGATGCCATTTTCAGTATCAATGTTCTTGAGATATTATTCTGTGCAAAATACACTCACAACTAGCACCATCCAAAAAATAAATAAAAGGAACAACATGCGTTTATATCATACCTTTCACATCCTCAGGATGGCCCAAAGTACTTTGCAGCCAATTTATTACTTTTGAAGTGTAGTCACTTTTAATGTAGCGGAAAGCAGAAACCAATTGGTGCACAGACACCAATGAGATAATTGGCTAGTTCATTTGTCTTGGCGGTGTTAGTTGATGGATGAATGTTGGCCAGAGCAAAAAGAGATCTACCATGCTCCTATTTGAATAGTGCCAATATTTTAAATCCACCCGAAAAGGCAAGGTTTAACATCTTAATAGGAAAGAAAGCACCTCCAGTAATGCAGCACCCTGCCAGTACTGTATAGAAATGTCGACCTAGATGATGTACATAAGTTCAGGAGTGGGGCTTGAACCTGCAACCTTCTAACTCAGAAACAAGAGTACTATAAATGACACTTAGGGCCATTATGTTCCATGAATTTTTCACCTACGAACCTGCCATTCATTTTTATTTTGGAAAATAGTGGACAGACCATAGAAAGATAGGAAAAGTAATCATTACACAGATCATCAAATCCGACCACATTTTTAATCCCTTTCTTGGGGTTGCTTAGATCTGAGGCAGCTGGAGACTATTATAAATTCATATGTATTGGTCTTCAAACAGAAGTGAATTGTATTCATTAATTGCTTGCTGCATACATTACAACCATCAGCATTTCACATTAACATCAGCATTTCTGAAGGCCTGTCAGAGTATCAGCGGTAGGCTTCATAAATCAGCACCTTTCAGCCTGAGTTGTTTTTAATTTATTTCACTCCAGAAAGTTGTTTGTGCACATGCTTGGAGTTTCTCTGATATCGGTAGCTCTTAAGGTGTTTCTTTGCGTTGATGTGATGTTTTAAAGGCCCATGAGAGCATTCAGGAAGGAACAGGCTGCATTTTGCTCTCATGAGAAACACATAAGGCAGATTGTAGCTTTATATGAGATCGCAGAGCATTGTTAGGCTAAGGGGAAACCCATTTACAATGCTTTCATCAATTTCCATAAGGCTTTTGATCTAATGCTCCATGCATCCTTCATGAAGAAGCTGAATGCTATGGGAGCACAAGCCCAAATCTTGGATCTAATCCAGCTCCAATATCCGTGTAAGACTGGGAGGGAGACTTACTCAACTTATCTCTTGAAAAGGGAGTGAAGCAAGGTTGTCCACTGTCATCCAGCCTATTGGATGACTTCAATAGCATTGTATAGCCTGGGCATTTATGAAATGTGCTCCTTGTTGCAGTTGATATTGTGTTGATGACAGACTTACAAGGGGATCTAGTGCGTTTCACTCACCATCATTTCTGGCTTCAAATGCAGAATGCTGGAAAGGGCAACAAAAAATGTCAAAAATAAAAAAATTCCTGGGGGAGGGCATGCCCCCAGGCCCCTCAGGATATAAATTGTATACCGTCAGAGCTCACAACCCCTTTCAGAAATGTCTACATTCATCAGTGCAACAAATGTATTTTTGAAAGCCTTCGTTTTTTTTACCTTTAATACAACTGATGAAATATTGGGTACAGCTGCATAATTCATGACAATCTCAGGCCCCACTGCACTCCCATTGCAACTACTTTTCTCATATGCCATTAGGTTTCAGTTTTCAAAGAAAACAAACCGAATTGTAACATGTGCTCCCAAATCGATACTAAAAATACTGAAGTCCACTGTAATAAAAAGGAATTTAATTTATTCAGTTGCCTTGAAGAAGTGGCTTTGGTCACAGGCCTCTATTCAGGGCTGTTTATCAGTTGTACTTTTTTTGAGTTATCATCTTTTGGGAGGCTGTGTCAGCTCTTTTGTAGTTGTTCTTTGGCTTTTGCAACTTTTGCAAGTTTTATAGTATGATATTGGGATAGATTTTCAATTTGCTGCCAAGGCGTAAAACTGGCGTTTCAGATTGGCCGTCATTTATAGAAACCAATAAAATCAATGTAAATGGAAATTGAGCAGATTCTATAAAGGACGGTCGATCGACAATGCAAGTTTTAAGCCCGGGTGGCAAGTTGAAAATCTATCCCATTGCGTCCGGTTTTCAGGTGCCCTACTTTCGGAAGGATGTCAAGGCCACAGAGACAGTACAGAAGAGATTCACTAAGATGATACCAGAAACTTGGGCTCTTTTCATTAGTGCAGAGGAGATCTGACAGAAGTTTTCAAAATTATGAAGGGTTTTGGTAAGATAAATAGAGAACAGCTATTTCCGCTGGTCAGTAAGTTGATATCTAGAGAGCATAAATTTAAGATCATTACCTGAACATTTACCTGAGGAAGGAGGAAGCCTCCGAAAGCTTGTGAATTTAAAATAAAATTGCTGGACTATAACTTGGTGTTGTAAAATTGTTTACAATTGTCAACCCCAGTCCATCACCGGCATCTCCACATCAAAAGAACGGAGGGAGAGGTTAAGAGAATTTGTTTTTACGCAGAAGGTTGTTAGGATATGGAATACCCAAACAATGGTTGAAGCAGAATGCATAATAACTTTAAAAAGTGAAGTGAATAAATATTTGAAAGTTTGAAATGATATCAGTTCTGAATACTGGTGGGGGAGAGGGTTCCTCTGCGGAGTGCAGCCAGAGCCAAGACCATAGCACCAGGGGTGGCTCAGCTGTATGGGAGGGGGCGGGGGGGAGGAGACAGGTCAGGAGAGCAATAGTGATAGGGGATTCTATAGTTAGGGGAGCAGACAGGTGTTTCTGTGGCCTCAGACGTGATTCCAGGATGGTATGTTGCCTCCCTGGTGTCAGGGTCAAGGATATCACTGAGCGGCTGGAGACCATTCTATAGGGGGAGAGTGAACAGCCAGAGGTCGTGGTCCGTATCAGTACCAACGACATAGGTAGAAAGAGGGATGAGGTCCTGCATGCAGAGTTTAAGGAGTTAGGAAAGAGATTAACAAGCAGGACCTCGAAGGTAATAATCTCCGGATTACTCCTGGTGCCATGCCCTAGTGAGTATAGAAATAGGAGGATAGAGCAGATGAATGCATGACTGGAGAGATGGTGCAGGGGGGAGGGCTTCAGATTCCTGGGGCATTGGGACCAGTTCTGGGGGAGGTGGGACCTGTACAAGCCGGACGGGTTGCACCTCAACGGAGCTGGGACCAATGCCCTCGCGGGGAGGTTCACCAGTGCTGTGGATGGGGTTTTAAACTAATTTGGCAGGGGGATGGGCACCAGGATGTAGCATTGGAAAGGAGAAACAAGGTGCACAAAGTCTTAGGAGAGACAGATAGCACTAGAGTAAGAAATAGTAAGGTGTTCGATGGGGTCAGACCAAGAGAGAATATGAGAAAGTCTAAGACGAGTTTGTGGTGCATGGGTGTGAACGCATGAGGCGTGGTAAACAAGGTTGGTGAGCTGCAGGCACAAATAGCCACATGGGAATACGAGGTTGTGGCGATAACGGAGACCTGGCTCAAAAAGGGCAGGATTGGGTACTAAATATTCCTGGATACAAGGTGTTCAGGAAAGATAGGGAAGGAAAGAAAGGAAGGGGGGGCGGGTGGCAGTATTGATTAAGGAGAATATTGCAGTGCTGGAGAGAGACGGTGTCCTGGAGGGGTCAAGGACAGAATCTACTTGGCTAGAGTTAAGGAACAATAGAGGAGCCATTACACTACTGGGTGTGTTCTATAGGCCACCAACTAGTGGGAAGGATATAGAGGAGCAAATTTGCAGGGAAATTCCAGAGAGGTGCAAAAGCCAGAAAGTAGTAATAACGGGGGATTTCAACTATCCTAATATAGACTAGGATAACAATGATATAAGGGGCAAAGAAGCAGAGGAATTTTTGAATGTGTTCAGGATAACTTTCTCGACCAGTACATTTCCAGTCCAACGAGGAAGGACGCATTGCTGGACTTGGTTCTAGGGAACGAGACGGGCCAAGTGGAGCAAGTGTCAGTGGGAGAGCATTTAGGGAACAGCGATCATAGTATCATAAGGTTTAGAATAGCTATGGAAAAGGACTCTGACCACTCTAAAGTAAAAATACTCAATTGGAGGAGGAGCAATTTCAGTGGGATGAGAACTGATCTGGTCTGGGTAAATTGGAATCATAAATTGGCAGGTAAAACTGTAGTTGAACAATGGGCAGTCTTTAAAGAGGAGATGATTTGGGTACAGACAAGGTACATTCCAACGAGGGAGAAAGGTAGGGCAACTAAAGCCAGAGTTTCCTGGATGACAAAAGAGATAGAGAGTGAGATGAAGCAGAAAAAGGGGGACAGATGTCAGGTTGATAACACAAGTGAGAACAAGGCAGAATATAGAAAGTTCAGAGGGGAAGTGAAAAAGGAAATAAGAGGGGCAAAGAAAGAGTATGATAATAGAATGGCGGCCAATGTTAACAGTAAACGGGTAGTAAGAGGAGGGGTGGGGCCGATTAGGGACAATAAAGGAGATCTGCTAATGGAGGCAGTGGGCATGGCTGATGTATTAAATGAGTACTTTGCATCGGTCTTTAACAAGGAAGTAGATACTGCCAGAGTCTCGGTAAAGAAATATATAGTTAAGATACTGAATGGGCTAAAAATTGAGAAAGAAAAGGTACTAGAAAGGCTGGCTGTACTTAAAATAGATAAGTCACCTGGTCCGGATGGGATGCACCCTAGGATGCTCAGGGAAGTAAGGGGGGAAATTGCGGAGGCACTGGCCATAATCTTCCAGACATCCTTAGAAACAGGGTGGTGCCAGAGGACTGGAAAATTGCAAATGTTACACCCTTGTTCAAAAAAGGGTGTAAAGATAAACCCAGCAACTATAGGCCAGTCAGTCTAACATTGGTGGTGGGGAAACTTTTGGAAACGATAATCCGGAACAGAATTAACAGTCACTTGGATGAGTGTGGATGGATTAGGGGAAGCCAGCACGGATTTGTTAAAGGCAAATCGTGAATAACCAACTTGATAGAGTTTTTTGATGAGGTAACAGAGAGGGTAGATGAGGGTAATGCAGTTGATGTGGTGTATATGGATTTTCAAAAAGCATTTGATAAAGTGCCACATGGTAGGCTTGCTATTAAGATTGTGGCCCGTGGAATAAAGGGGGCAATAGCAACATGGATACAGAATTGGCTAAATGACAGGAAACAGAGAGTAGTGGTGAATGATTGTTTTTCGGACTGGAGGGAGGTGTACAGTAGTGTTCCCCAGGGGTCGGTGTTGGGACCACTGCTTTTCTTGATATACATTAATGACTTGGACTTGGGAGTACAGGGCACAATTTCAAAATTTGCAGATGACACAAAACTTGGAAGGGTAATGAACAATGAGGAGGATAACGATAGACTTCAAGAGGATATAGACACTCTGGTGGCATGGGTGGACACGTGGCAGATGAAGATTAACGCGGAAAAATGTGAGGTGATGCATTTCAATAGGAAAAATGAGGAAAGGCAATATAAACTAGAGGGCACAATTCTAAAAGGGGGGTGGAACAGAGGGATCTGGGGGTATATGTGCATAAATTGTTGAAGGTGGCAGGGCAGGTTGAGAAAGCAGATAAAAAAGCATATGGGGTCCTGGGCTTTATAAATAGAGGCATAGAGTACAAAAGCAAGGAAGTTATGATGAACCTTTATAAAACACTGGTTCAGCCACAACTGGAGTATTGTGTCCAGTTCTGGGTACTGCACTTTAGGAGGGTGCAGAGGAGATTTACTAGAATGATTCCAGGGATGAGGAACTTAAATTACATGGATAGACTGGAGAAGCTGGGATTGTTCTCCTTGGAACAGAGAACGTTGAGAGGAGATTTGGTAGAGGTGTTCAAAATCATGAAGGGTCTAGACAGAGTAGATAGAGAGAAACTGTTCCCATTGGTGGAAGGGTCAAGAACCAGAGGGCATAGATTTAAGGTGATTGACAAAAGAACCAAAGGTGATATTTGGAAAAGCTTTTTTACACAGCGAGTGATTAGGATCTGGAATGCACTGCCCAAGGGAGTGGTGGAGGCAGATTCAATCATGGCCTTCAAAAGGGAACTGGATAAGTACTTGAACCAAAAAAAAATGTCCAGGGCTACGGGAATAGGGAAGGGCAGTAGGACTAGCTGGATTGCTCGTGCATATAGTCGGCGCGGACTCGATGGGCCGAATGGCCTCCTTCTGTGCTGTAACCTTCTTTGATTCTATAATTCTATGATATGGGGGAAGAGCAGGGGAATTGGGACTAAATGGATAGTTCTTTCAGGCAACACGCATAGGTGTGATAGGCCGAATGGATACCTGTGCTGTAAATTTCAAGAATCTATGAATCTAACCCAATATAATTTGCAGGTCCTAAATAATCCACCTAATTTTTATTCCAATTCCAGTTTGTTTCCCGCACACATGTGGATATGTGGAATAGACTCCCAGCAAAGCAATAAATATTGTACTGATTCATTATTTCAAAAAAGAGGTGGATAAATATCTGGCATAGGGGTAAGTATAATTTAAGATGATGCAATATTCCATGGCATGTGATGGTTTCTGTGCTGCTGAAACAATGGAAATGCTATCTGTCAAAAACATCTGGTTAAGTTTGAATAATGAACCTGTAAGTGAAGGTAGGTATTACAGAATTTCCTCTATTATGAGCAGTAAATAAATGATTTATGGATATTCTTTTATTAGAAGACATTAAATTAATATTTATTGACTGATGTGATTGACATATTATGCAGTTTTCTCTATAATTGGCAGCAAGACAAGTAGGGACATTAAGCCAGTTCAGGTTCAATCATTAAATAGAAGAATTTGTCCCAATTTTGGATTGCCATTTTTTCCATAGAAGTTGGAAGGCATACAAGTCAGGGAAATTCAGTCTTGACAGGGTACACAGATGAAAAATGAATAATGGGAGAGGTATAATCTGTCTCCAATGTACATATGTTGGCACATCTATCTCCAGTGTTTTTTTCTAAGATTTTGATCTCTGGCTTCTTTCAGTGTTTGAAACTCTGCTTATTCTTCTGAACAGTTCACTTTATTTAGCTGCAAAAACTATTCACTCTAAACCAGCATGTACTAACGGCAGCATTCTCTGGCAACAATTTAGTAGGTGAGTCGACATCACAAGGCTGACCTCAACTTGGCAGCCTCACCTCTGAGGCTTGGAATGATTTAGAATGGAAAAAATATTTTTGACGCAAAGGGGGCTTCTCTGAGGTTGAGGCAAAAAAATATACACTGTGTTTGCCAGTACAGGGTGTGCTACACCTCGCTGTTACCTCACACCATTTTGTTTCATTACTTAGAATGAAAGTGCACTCTTTTCTCTTGCGCTGCTAACATTATAGAGCAGAAGAAAAATGTAACATGAGTTCTTTTACTTTCTTAATTTCTACTGATACAGTTTTATTTTGTTCACCTTTGATGTAAGTGGGCAAATGCTAGGTTCAAATCCCCCAAAATATTTTGTCAATTTTCTAAATTATTGTTCCTGAAAAGTAAAAGAATCTGACACTTCAAACAAAGTATGCAGAATTAAAACCATGTGTTGTTATCACAGGCTTTGTGACCTACATTATCCAGGCCCCTCAGGGTTATAAAGTGATTACAGATTTGTTCGCAGTATATCCAAATTGTCCTACTTTTCCCATTTTTCCCTTTCTGTTTGCAAACTTCATTGAAAGCAATGAGAGTCAAGAAAAGCAGTGTACTGTTACAATGGCTGGGATGGTAATTTTATACTACTGTGGATGTGGATTTAGGCTCCAGGGTAATATATGAGTTTCTCATGCATACATGTAATGGCTTCTTTACAGCTAGCAATCTACCTGGTAGGTATAAGTGAAGCTAAACCTGCATTGAGCCAAATGCGACTGTAAAACAATTTATAGATGCCTGTAGGGTCATGTATTTTCTAAAACCCATTGTTTTGGCGCTACACGGCCTCTGCAACATCCAAGATGGCGTCTTAGCTGCGAATGCACGTTTCCAGCATGATGTGCGCCGGATACCATCTTGGTATAGGAGTGAGCACATGCGCAAATACCGAACACCGGAAGCATGTAAAGTAGGGAGAAAATGGATACAATCAGTGTGCAATGCTGATTAAAAGTGATAGGCACCATTTTGGGACTTAACGCTCAACTCAACGCACAGTCTTAACCGGGACCATCTGAACATGTCTTACAGTGCCTGAAGAACCCCCACCAGCGCTATTTAAAGGGACCATGCAGGATTTACAGGCTGGATTACTACTTCTGGCTGCCAAGACATTTGTAACTGTCTTTGGAGGTCTTCTATACTTGAATACTAGGACGAGGGGACATCGCCTAACATTTAGAGCCAGGACGTGCAGAGTGAAGTTAGGAAATGCTTTTACACGCAAAGGGTGGGAGAAGTTTGGAACGCTCTTTTGCAAACAGCAGTTGATGCTAGCTCAATTGTGAATTTTAAATCTGAGATTGAGAGATTTCTGTGAACTAAGGGTATTAAGGGATATGGGGCTAAGACGGATGTATGGAGTTAGGTCACAGGTCCACCATGATTCATTGAATGGTGGAACAGGCTCGAGGGGCTAAATGCCTCTTGCTGCCTCCTGATATGCACCACCTTCTCCTACAAGAAAGCGGGACGTGTGTCTGGGTGATGTGCCTGTCATAGTTGAATAGCTGCCAGTGTGTGTGGCCTGTGAGTTGTGAGTGTGTGGCTTGCAACAATGGTAATGTGTAAGGGTGAGAGGAAGCATCTGATTGGAAGAGTTGAGTACTGATGGAAAGAGATTGTTGGTATGGGAATGATGGGGGTGGGGGCTGTGGAGCAGTGGATGCGGCTAGTGGTGTAGTTGGTAGGAGATGCCACTTGACAGTTGACCTCACTCACCTTGACCACTCATCAAAGCATTGAACTTAGAAACATAGAAAATAGGAGCAAGACTAGGCCATGCGGACCTTCGGGCCTGCTCCGCCATTCAAAAATATCATGGCTGATCGCCTAACTCAGTACCCTGTTCCCGCTTTTTCTCCATATCCCTTGATCCCTTTAGCGTTAAGAAATATATCTATCTCCTTCTTGAATACATCTAATGACTTGGCCTCCACTGCCTTCTGTGATACAGAATTCCACAGGTTCACCACCCTCTGAGTGAAGAAATTTCTCCTCATCTCAGTTCTAAATGGCATAGCCCGTATCCTGAGACTGTGACCCTTGGATCTGGACTCCCCAGCCATCGAGAACAACCTCCCTGCATCTAGTCTGTCTAGTCCTGCTAGAATTTTATATGTTTCGATGAGATCACCTCTCATTCTTCTAAACTCTAGTGAATATAGGCCTAGTCGACCCAATCTCTCCTCATACGTCAGTCCTGCCATCCCAGAAATCAGTCTGGTAAACCTTCGTTGAACTCCCTCCATGGCAAGGACATCCTTCCTCAGATAAGGAGACCAAAACTGCACACAGTTCTCCAGACGTGGTCTCACCAAGGCCCTGTATAACTGTAGTAAGACATCCCTGCTCCTGTACTCAAATCGTCTTGCAATGAAGATCAACATACCATTCGCCTTCCTAACTGTACCTGAATGCTCGCTTTCAGCAACTGGTGTACAAGGACACCCAGGTCTCATTGCACCTCCCCTTTTCCCAATCTATCACCATTCAGATAATAATCTGCCTTTCAGTTTTTACAACTAAAGTGGATAACCTCACATTTATCCACGTTATACTGCATCTGCCATGTTCTTGCCCACTCACCCAACTTGTCTAAATCACATTGGAGCCTCCACACAGCTCACATTCCACCCTAGTTTTGTGTCGTCTGCAAACTTGGAAATGTTACATTTAGTTCCCTCATCCAAATTATTGATATATATTGTGAATAGCTGGGGCCCAAGCACTGATCCCTGCGGTACCCCACTAATCACTGCCTGCCACCCGGAAAAAGACCCGTTTTTCCTACTCTCTGTTTCCTGTCTGTCAACCAATTCTCAATCCATGCCAGTATATTCCCCCAATCCCATGTGCTTTAATTTTGCACACTAACCTCTTGTGTGGGACCTTATCAAAAGCCTTCTGAAAATCCAAATACACCACATCCACTGGTTCTCCCCTATCTATTCTACTAGTTACCTCCTCAAAAAACTCCCAGTAGATTTGTTAAGCATGATTTCCCTTTCATAAACCCATGCTGACTTTGTCCAATCCCGTTAATGCCTTCCAAGTGTCCTGTTATCACATCATTTATAATGGATTCCAGCATTTTCCCCACTATTGATGTTAGGCTCACTGGTCTGTAATTCCCTGTTTTTTCTCTCCCTCTTTTTTTAAATAGTGGTGTTACATTTGCCACCCTCCAATCTGTAGGAACTGTTTCAGAGTCTATAGAATTTTGGAAGATGATCACCAATGCATCCACTATTTCCAGGGCCACTTCCTTTAGTACTCTGGGATGTAGATTATCAGGCCCTGGGGATTTGTCAGCCTTTAGCCCCATTAATTTTCCTAGCACTATTTTTTTACTAATACTGGTTTCCTTCAGTTCCTCCCTCTTACTGGACCCTTGGTTCCCTAACATTAGTGTCCTCCTTTGTGAAGACAGAACCAAAGTATGTGTTTAATTGTTCTGCCATTTCTTTGTTCCCCATTATAATTTCCCCCATTTCTGACTGTCTTCACTAATCTTTTTCTCTTGACATATTTATAGAAGCTTTTACAGTCAGTTTTTATGTTTCCTGCTAGTTCACTCTCATACTCTATGTTTCCCCTCTTAATCAATCTCTTTGTCCTCCTTTGCTGAATTCTAAACTGTTCCCAATCCTCAGGCTTGCCTCTTTTTCTGGCAATTTTATATGCCTCCTTTTTGGATCTAATACTATCCCTAATATCTTTTGTAAACCATGGCTGAGCCACCTTTCCTGTTTTACTTTTGTGCCAGACAGGAATGAATAATCATTGTAATTCCTGCTCACGTTCTTTAAATATTAGCCATTGCCTATCCACCATCATCCCTTTTAGTAAAGTTCCCCAATCTATCATAGCCAATTTACACCTCATACTTTTGTAATTTCCTTTATTTAGATTCAGGACTTCTTCCTGCATTGCATCCATGTTCATGATGCTGTGCGCCTGGCATTGACTTTGTCCCCCACTGCCTCCCACTGCCTTTTGGATATATGTCTGCCCCCCACCGCGGATATAGGATGTCCCTCCTTCTGTCTACCTCTTGCACCAAGGCCTCCAATGCATCATCAGAGAACCTCTCGCAGACTTGGTACAAACTCAGATCGGCAGATTGGTGAGGACTGGCATGCAGATTGGAGGGTGTGGGATTTAGTAGTGCACAACCTTTATTCAATGTTTTAACATAACTCATCAGTTTGTAAACATAGGGACGGGACCTGCATCTGTGTTTTACGTGTGCAATGTCTGATCTCTGTTCAGACTCCATGCAGACAGCACTGCTATTTTCAGCAAATAACAGGTACCAGCTACCTTTAAAAGATTTTTAAGAGACACCCTGCCTTTAAGAGATTGGGGCTGCCCCTGCTGGTGGAAAGTGCAAATTGCATTGAATCCTCATGTCAACGCTGATTCGGAATGCTGCCTGAAGGTAAGTCCTCAGGCCTCACGAAGGTCTGGTCCTGCCTGCGCAGGGGCCATTGGGCGCGGGGTAATCATGGATCGCACTAGCCCCATCCAATAATAGGCCCTATCTATTTTTTTTCCCCTTAAATGTCTCCTACAAGCATTTGTGCCACAGATTTCCATCAAACTATTTTTGTTTGGTTTGCTTTAGGTTTCATATAGTCAATTACCCATTTGGCTCTTAGAACCATTTCCCCCTTATCCTCCCCTAATATTATTGCACTGTTTCTTTTCTTTCCTGACTGGTCAGGCCATTCCATGCTGGAGAGATGATGTACACTCTCTCTCACCCATAGCAGACAATCCCTAGTGACCATCCAGACCAGAAACCCAAGCCAATCCAAATTTGGCCAGTGCAGGTCGACACAGCCAAACCTGGGTTCAGAATCAAATTCTTTGTAAAGTGGCAGAATTCAAGTATCTATTTATAGGAGGTGGTGTAGTCCATTGTCTTAAAGTCGGAGATCCACTTTGTGAGTTGGGCAGGAATCAGCAAAGTTTATCACACCCATCCCAACATTCCTCAGGATGTGATCCCGTGGGTTAAGCAGGGATTGTGTCCACTGGTACCCTCCAACACTGACCTTGCGGGGTCAGTAGGAGAGCACCTAATTAGAATGGGGCAGGTAGCCGCAAGCGCCACTGTAGGCACATTTCAAACACCTACCGACCCAATGTGGCCAAAAAGTTACAATATTGTCAGCCATGGGTAGCTACGCCGGTTTTAGAAACCGCTTGCAATTTTCAGGTACAAACAGGCGAGGGTGCGCTGCACATTCTGCCCATTTGCACCAGGCGGTGAGTGCCTAACTGGTGGCCGCTCCGCAAGAAGCCCAGAAATTTTTGTAGCGCCTGGTGGAGCGCTCCACAAAAATACAGCGTCCTACTGCCGCCCGTGCTCGATCTTCCCCCCACCCACCCTCACCCACTCTGAGATTGGCTGCCCCTCTCCAGGCCCGACCTGCTGCCAGGCTCAGTGTGCGTGCCACCCTCCCACAACTGACAACCTGCAGCAGAGCTCTTATTTGGCACAATTTGTAGTGTAATTAATTCCAGAGATTATAAAACATTCCGCAGATGCTTTATTCATATGCTTTCTGCAGGGGGTGCTGAGAGCTGAAGGGTAACTCTACAATCTTGTGGGGAGCCGCGATTACAGGGATCGCAGGTTCAAGAATCAGGGCTACAATGTTGGGCTTGATCTTGGTACCACATTAGCATGAGGTGGGTGGCTTAGCTACTACATGTCATCGGACCACCCAAACAGCAATATACTTTAAATCATTTCCAATGAGTAGTTCTCTTACTTATGGTTTCACCCAACAACTGAAAACCAAATTTTGCCGGTTTCTTTTACATTCAATCTAAATAGGTCAACAGAAGGGTGTAATTGTGTAAGATGATAATCCGTCATTCAGCAAAACAAGTGTTTTAACTTAGTACATTTAAATAGTAGTAAATGAAAAATTTCAACTGAAGTCTTGAAGCTTCTCATTTTGCAATATATATTGCACCATGAAGTTAGGTAATCACAAGCAGAATAGTTTTGTTCCTTTCACACTGATCTGTTGGGATAGTTCAGTAATTCTATCCCTGAAGTCTATCGCAGCACATTAAATGGATTTATTTCCCATTTTCCTTTCCTCCCTATCCCCTTTAGTATCCATGATAAAAGTAATACACAGAGAATGGGATTTGCTGTTTTATACGAAGGAAACATTCAGAGGCTACAAACTGAAAAAAAAAGCTTTCTTCCAAAATCAAAATAACCCTTTCTCCCAGTGTCTGTATTTGTTTTTCAGATTGAGTTGACAAAGTAGCTATTTACTCTTCACTTTGGCTGTTGATCTACAGATCCCAATATTAGCAGAGTATTAGTTGTGCCATAGACTAGAGTTGAAAATGATTATGTGGCCATACTGGTCTAGGACCTGACAGTTTCAAATTGTTGTGGTGCGAAGAAAACAAATGAGCAGGTATACTACACTTAAAGCTATAGGAGCATAGGGAAAAATTACAGGGCTGCAGGGAAAGAGCAGGGGAATGGGATTAATTGGATAGCTCCTCAAAGAGCCGGCACAGGCATGATGGGCCGAATGGCCTCCTCCTGTGCTGTACCTACTATGATTCTATGATAGTGTTGCACTACTTGGTTTCTATTGCTCGATGACACTAGCAAATTGTGTAAATGCCCCAGCTATATATTTCTTTTCCTTACCAGTTTTAAATGTTGGAAGCAGTTAGTATTGATTCATTCAAATGCAAGTTAGATAGATTTCTTTCAGAAAGTAACATTTTGGGATATAGTATATGAGTAATTGGAGATACCACATGTGGTAAGTGTAGCATGCCTGGGAGGAAAAAAGTGACTTTAGACCTATGGCTCCCAAAGCTCACCACCACTAGGGTTTTACTCGTGCCATTTCTGGGTCTATTGTAGACTAATTGACAGAGATTGATCGCTATGGTTAGTCAACAACTCCATTATCATTGTATCACATGACTACCGGGATGGTAGAAGGTAAACTAGATGGACCTCGGTCTTTTTTCCTCCAGCAATTCCTATGTTTTCTATTCTCTTCTCTCCTAAAGGTGTCGACTCCTTAGTGGCCTTACCTCGGCCAAGTGGCTAACATTTATGTGTGATCTTGAGCACTAGCAGGACTTCTGATCACATCGGCATCACAGCCAAGCACAATCCTGTAAGCCAATTGGCCTCAGTGTCACTGGGCTAGAGAGGGAAAACTATCAGCCAGAGTTCATGCTTCTAATTGTGATCCAGTGACTACTGCTGGAAAGCGTGTGTCTGTGTGTATATGGACATTGGATTAGGGCAGGCTCAAAAATAGCTGTGATACCACCCACAAACAAATAGCATACCAACACTCAGTATTTAGATTCACAGATGATGAACAATCACTTGAGCATGTCACCAACACCAAAGGGCTGTCAGTGCCCAACAAAGAGTGAGCATCTTCTGGGTTGGAGGAAATAAATTGTGAAGAATTTACTTAATCTGTGCCCATTTTATTAACAGCTTGAATCTTCAACTATTAGGCCCGGAGAAATCAAAAAGTCCATGCTAATAAATGACAGGTTATGATACCCATAATCTCTTAAACCTGAGGTAAACATGGTAACGACACTGCCACTCATGTACCACATGCTGTGCAATGGTGTAGTAATGGACACAGTTTATACCCTCCATTCCCCACATATGTGCATTTGGGCTGAGTCATCATAAGGAGCTGCCAGACAGAGCTCAGATACATCCGCACGGGGAGCAATGAAAAGCACGTGGTCAAGTTGTTTCAAGCCATATTTGCACCCTTCCTAGTGATTAATCACAGAGCAGCATTGCCTGAGGCTCATCTTGACACTTTATCATCAAGGGAAATGGTCATGGGGCAAGTCACAAATAGAACATGAAAGAAAATGAGAAAAATAACAAAAAAAAGAATATTAACAAATGATATATTGAAAAAAATTTGACTCAATCTTCCATCATTAAAATAGATGGATATAGTTGCTTTACATAGAAACATAGAAAATAGGAGCAGGAGTAGGTCATTCGGCCCTTCGAGCCTGCTCCGCCATTCAATATAACAATGGCTGATCCTCTATCTCAATACCATATTCCCGCTCTCTCCCCATACCCTTTGATGCCTTGTGTGACTAGAAATCTATCTATCTCCTTCTTAAACATATCCAGTGACTTGGCCTCCATAGCCTTCTGTAGTAGAGAATTCCGCAGGTTCACCACCCTCTGAGTGAAGAAATTTCTCCTCATCTCAGTCCTAAATGTCCTACCCCATATCCTGAGACTGTGACCTCTTGTTCTGGACCCCCCGGCCAGGGGAAACATCCTCCCTGCATCCAGTCTGTCTAGCCCTGTCAGAATTTTATATGTTTCAATGAGATCCCTTCTCATTCTTCTAAACTCGAGTGAATACAGGCTGAGTCGACCCAATCTCTCCTCATATGACAGTCCTGCCATCTCAGGAATCAGTCTGGTGAACCTTCGCTGCACACCCTCTATGGCAAGTAGACCCTTTCTTGGTAAGGAGACCAAAACTGCACACAATACTCCACGTGTGGTCTCACCAAGGCCCCGTATAACTGCAGTAAGACATCCTTGCTCCAATACTCAAATCCTCTTGCAATGAAGGCCAACATTCCATTTGCCTTCCTAACTGCTTGCTGCACCTGCATGTTTGCTTTCAGTGACTGGTGTACAAGGACAGCCAGGTCCCTTTGTACATCAACATTCCCCAATCTATCACCATTTAAATAATACACTGCCTTTCTGTTTTTCTTTCCGAAGTAGATAATTTCACATTTATCCACATTATGCTGCATCTGCCATGTATTTGCCCCCTCAACTTGTCTAAATCACCTTGAAGCCTCTTTGCATCCTCCTCACAACTCACGATCTCACCTTATTTTGTGTCGTCAGCAAACTTGGAAATATTACATTTGGTTCCCTCATCCAAATTATTGATATATATTGTGAATAGCTGGGGCCCAAGCACTGATCCCTGCGGTACCCCACTAGTCACTGCCTGCCACCCGAAAACACCTATCTATTCCTACTCTCTGTTTCCTGTCTGTTAACCAATTTTCAATCCATGCCAGTATATTACCCCCAATCCCATGTGCTTTAATTTTGCACACTAACCGCTTATGTGGGACTTTATCAAAGGCCTTCTGAAAATCTAAATAAACCACATCCACTGGTTCTCCCTTATCTATTCTACCAGTTACATCCTCAAAAAACTCCAGTAGGTTTGTCAAACATGATTTCCCTTTCATAAATCCATGTTGACTTTGTCTAAACTCATTGACATTTTCTAAGTGGTCCTGTTATCACAGCCTTTATAATAGACTCTAGCATTTTCCCTACTACTGATGATAGGCCAACTGGTCTGTAGTTCCTTGTTTTCTCTCCCTCCTTTTTTAAATAGTCGGGTTACATTTGCCACCCTCCAATCTGCAGGAACTGTTCCATAATCTATAGAATTTTGGAAGATGACAACTAATGCATCCACTATTTCCATGGCTACCTCTTTTAGTACTCTGGGATGCAGATTATCAAGTCCTGGAGATTTATTGGCTTTCAGTCCCATTAATTTCTCCAGCACTATTTTTTTACTAATACTAATTTCCTTTAATTCCTTCTTCTCACTAGTCCCTTGGTTCCCTAGCATTTCTGGGAATTTATTTGTGTCCTCTTCCATGAAGACAGAACCAAAGTATTTGTTTAATTGCTCTGCCATTTCTCTGTTCCCCATTATAAATTCTCCCATTTCTGACTGTAAGGGACCTACATTTGTCTTCGCTAATCTTTTTCTTTTTACATACTTGTAGAAGCTTTTACAGTCCACTTTTGTGTTCCTTGCAAGTTTACTCTCATACTCTATTTTTCCCCTCTTAAACAATCTCTTGGTCCTTTTTTGCTGAATTCTAAACTGTTCCCAATCCTCAGGCTTGCTACTTTTTCTGGCAACTTTATATGACTTCTCTTTGGATCTAATACTATCCTTAATTTCTTTTGTTAGCCATGGTTGGGCCGCTTTTCCTTTTGTGTTTTTGCGCCAGAAAGGAATGTATAATTGTTGCAATTCATCCATTTGTTCCTTAAATGTTAGCCATTGCCTATCCACCATCATGCCTTTTAATGAAGTTCCCCAATCTATCATAACCAACTCACTCCTCATACCTTGGTCATTTCCTTTGTTTAGATTTAGGACCCTAGTTTCGGATTGGACTACTTCACTTTCCATCTTAATGAAGAATTCTATCATGTTATGGTCACTCTTCCCTAAGGACCCCGCACAACAAGATTACTAATTAACCCCTTCTCATTGCACAATACCCAATCTAGGATAGCGTGTTCCCTGGTTGGCTCCTCAATGTACTGGTCTAAAAAACCATCTCGTACACACTCTAGGAATTCATCCTCCACAGTATTATTGCTAATTTGGTTTGGCCAGTCTGTATGCGGATTAAAGTCACCCATGATTTTTTATCCAAGAGTGCGGAGCTTCTAATAATTCACTTGCATTTACTGGAAATACTTTTGCTTATACTTGCCACTGACTACTCAATTGTGAACTGAAATTGCAGTACCATTTGGCCAAATAAACACCACAAACGCCCTATCCCCAGCCAAGTATAAAATTCCAAATATACCATCCTAATTCCCTCCTATTATATAATGATTTCGATCCAAGCAAAACATTTTCAAGCAAATGAGTTACTGTGGTGTTTACCAGGATTCAACTTTGTTACTGTTTATTCAGTGGGGAATTTGGTGAGTAACATATTGGTTTCAGCAGTTTTGAGTCACCATCAGACAGCCAGAAAGTATGACATTTCGGTAAAAGTTCTGTATCGCTTTATATTCTTTCTATTCAATGATCTGCACTGAATGCCTATCTTCTCATGCAAACACTTGCTAATTAAGATAATTATTTGCCATCAGGAAGTAGAAATAAAGCAGCGTGAATGGTGTTTTGTGAGTTTTTTCCTTCAGTCGATCCCTTAACTCAACAGATCAAATACTTCACTACCCCAGGAAGTTTTTTGGAGCTGTCTTGTAATGAGGTATCTGACCTTACTAAGGAGAATGATTTTTTTGGTCAGCCTAGTATCTGACATGCACAGAATCCCATCACCACAGTCAGGAGTCTTCAAATCAGGAAGAATCCCATCCCTCCCAGTGATAGGTCTACTCCTTCAGATTACGTTTGCAGATTAGGCTGGCTGGCCAATCTTCAACAGTGCCCTGTAGTACAGTGAATCTGCTGGTTCAGCTATCAGATTACCAAATCTGCAATAGGGGGTTGGTTTGGTTTCAAGCTTCCATCGCCAAGCATGTCATCTTGGAGCCATCTCAATAGAAAAGTGACCCCACTTACCTTCCCTGCCCCTTCCAGGGAGGATAGTCACTTGCTGCTCGTCAGCCAACCGACAATTGTGTCTACACACCATTTCCTACTGAATAGTGATTCCATCAGTTGGAGCTGCAGAGATTCAGCAGCAGCTGCTTGCCTCCCTGCAACCCAACCAGGATAGGCACTAAGCCCTTGAGATAAGACCATGTGTTCTCATAGCCAGCCTCCGGGTAACGCCATCCAGCAGCTGTCGTCCCAAGACTCGGAGTTCTTTTCATTGGCTATATGATAGGTATTAACTTCCAGTTGACTAGTGATTTCAAGAAGCAGCCTCGAAACTCCAACAAATGATTTAGTCAAGTACTCCATCTTTCATGCCACCATTCCATCGGAAGGAGAATATGCATTAAAAGTTTTGTGTATGGTCCAAACCTGTCAAGAACCTCCTACATATTTTGTGTTGCTCCTTAATGTTTAAGTTAAGTCTTTGTTTTACCAGTTTATGTCGAGGATGTATGCAGAGGATACTGCTGAGAAACTCAGAATCTTCTTTTACCTATCACAGGTCTCTACAAAGCCCAAGAATATCCAAGAATTGAATATTGCTTCCATATCTGAGGAGGCTCTCATAGCAGGTCTCTCACAGTCCTGGAAAGGTTACAAAGAAAATCTTATCTAAGATCCCTTTCTTGTCTATAGCCTTCAACTCTTCTCTCCATTGCACACTTTCTTCCCTTTCCCTATTTTATTGATATTTCTATGGTCATTGTCCTGCTGTAGTTCATCCTAAAGCACTAATTATGCATTATTACACACTTTTCCTTCTTTCTGTATCCTCACTGTATTGAAAACAGGACTCATGGCACAATTTCCTACTCACAGTTTTTTCATGAGCTCAAAACAGTAAGATTTGTCCCTTCCTCCTACATTTACATTATGGGTGCAACGATAACCAATTTAGCTGGGCAGAGGTCCGTGCCTGATCAGCATGGGCATTCGGGACACTGCTGAATTGGTCGGGATCTTTTTTTAGGCAGCCCTGGCAGCCGCCTGAAATGAGCACAGACCTCATTTCAATATTGAAATGAGGCTCCTGCGCCCATTTCTGACCCAGATGCCTAAATTCATTTACGCAAGTTCCAACCAATATTTCCGGGTCTTATGCTGCCTAACCAGTGGTCCTTAAAGCTTAGAGAGGATGCCACTCAAAAAAAGTCCTTTTTGTGGAGTCGAAAGGAGCAAGAATGTTCCTCCTGGTTCGACAAAACAACTGCAGCCACTGCCAGCCCACTTTCTTCCCCCTTCCAAACACCCTGTGGGCCTCAAGGCCGGCCGAAATTGGTTAGGCCCAGAGTGGGGACCTGCATCTCCTCACTGGCGACCTCTACCACCTAGAAGGACAAGAGCAGCAGACACATGGGAACAACACCACCTGCACGTTCCCCTCCAAGTCACACACCATCCCGACTTGGAAATATATCGCCGTTCCTTCATTGTCGCTGGGTCAAAATCCTGGAACTCCCTTCCTAACAGCACTGTGGGAGAACTGTCACCACACGGACTGCAGCGGTTCAAGAAGGTGGCTCACCACCACCTTCTCGAGGGCAATTAGGGATGGGCAATAAATGCCGGCCTCGCCAGCGACGCCCACATCCCATGAACGAATAAAAAAAAA
Organism: Heptranchias perlo; assembly: GCF_035084215.1. NCBI lineage: Eukaryota > Metazoa > Chordata > Chondrichthyes > Hexanchiformes > Hexanchidae > Heptranchias > Heptranchias perlo. The sequence goes on from NC_090325.1 coordinate 43,065,244, forward strand.
CTGGCACCCCTCGTCTATGATCTTAATCTTCTGTGTTAGAATGTATGTGGAAATAAAAGGTGGCTCAGTAAATGTTTGATTTGAAATATTTGTACCATCCTCCTGTACAGCTTCTCTTGCAGTGTTAGTACAATACCACAGATTGTCTGGCATGTTTCTAAACCATAACAAGGTATTGAATTTTCTCCAATTTGCACCATAGGGTTCGTCTAAAATGTTGCACTCAATTTGCTGCGAGTTACTTGCCACAAACAGTTTATAAGTGAAGATATTTTTGCAGCTGACTACGACAAGAAGATTACTGTGAGAGTGGGAAAGGCTGGGGTTTCCTCAAGATGTGTGAAAAGCGTCTTTGTGTACGGCTGAAGCAGTGACTCAGAATTTTTTCTTACGTGTCAGAGGCTATGAACTGTAGCCACAAAATGAGCTATGAACATAACCAGAACAAAACCATGTGGTTGCCAGTGACATACTTAATCTCATTGTAAGAACCACTTATTGTAAGGATTCCTGAGTACGACTATTATATGGTCGTATATGCACCACAATGGATAATAGCAATGGACATATGTGAGCCCAACCACTTTTCTATAGGTTCTGAGGAGACAACAGCTAACCACACGTGTCATCTTGAAAACTTATTTATTGGTTATTTCTAACACCAGCAGGAGATATGTAATTTGTAGATATTATACTGTGAAAACTCGTAGAAATTATCTTTGGCTGTCAACCATGTCTCAGTGTTAGCACTGTTATCTCTGAGTCAGAAGGTTGTGGGTTCCAGCTTCACTCCTGCACTTGAACACATAGGCCTCGATTTTTACAGGCGGGCAGGAAAGGTGCTGGGAGCCCGGTAACAGGCGACAAGCCCAGCAAGGTTGGGGACATGGAGGCCCTGCCAATCGTAATGGCAGGGCCTCATTGAAAAAACATTTGCAGATTGACTACCTGGCCAGCGGTCGGGAATGGAAATCTGGTAGCAGGTGGCCGCAGCTGGCGACCCATGGGAATGATCCCCGGCAGTCGGTGGGTGAAGGGTATTCCCTGGCTTCACAGTGGGAAGGACAGACCGGGGTTTCCTCTTGATGCGAGATCGTAGGGATACTGGCGCTGGGGATTCCCCGAAGATTGGGGGAATATCGGGGCTAGGGAGGCCCAAGGACTCCTTAAGAGGCCTGGGTGAGCACTCCTGCTACTCCAGGCCCACAAAGAGTTCAAAGAGAGGCAAAGTTTAAAAACTTACCTGGGCCTCTTCTGGCCAATCAGCTCCTCCTGCCATATTGGTGCTGCCGGGCATCAGACAGCACGGGACTCCCCCTGCGTGGATCTTAAAATTACGTCACAGTGCCGATGACAACATCAAGCCGCGACTTTTGAATATTAAGTAAGACCCACCTGCTTTTAGCGGGAGCCTCATCCAGGGCCTGAATCACCGCCATAAATATTACGGTGGCCCAGAATGCAGCAGCTTGGAGGCAGGATCTAGATTTTTAGGGTTTTAACCCCTCGCCCAACTCTTTCCTGCTTGTTGGGGGGTGGGGGGAGGAAGAGGTGCGGGTTAAAATCAAGGCCATAATCTCAGCTGATGCTCCAGTGCAATACAATCTCTCAGATGAATGTAAACAATCCCATGGCATTATTTGAAGATGAACAAGGGAGTTCTCCCAGTTTGCTGGCAAACATATATTTCACAACCTACACCACTAAAACAGTTTAATTGGCCATTTATGACATTGTTGTTTGTGGAACCTTACTATGCGCAATTGACGGCTGAGTTTCCCTACATTTCCACATTACTATGTTTCATAAGTAATTCATTGACTGTGAAGCACTTTGGAATGCCTTGAGGTTGTGGAAGGCGCCATAAAAATGCAAGTTCTTTCTTTCTCATTAACATTCAGCAAACTCTCAATCATTTGCATGTTGTAAGCAATTGGTTATTGCACACAAAGCATCAAATCAGAACCAGGCAATTAGAAGAATATGCAAAGACCTTTCTCCACAGACCAACTGGGCCTAAAATTCCTGGGCCTGGTAGTCCATTACAGGGACATACAGAGTGGGCAGGGGGAAGGGCTGGAATTTGGGACAGGGCATAAATCCACTAAATCTCTGCCTCTTTTGCTCAGTGTGAAACTTCGACAGGGGACGGGGATGGGGCAAGGCACGTCTTCCATCCACGTCAGCCCCCCACCCCCGTGCTGATGTCTGAAGATGAGGCGGGACCAGAGGGATGATGTCACCTGCCAGAAATGTCATCAGTCCTGCCCGTTTGCCCTGAACACAAAGTGGCATGCATGATGCAGGCGCACTTGTGTTCCATGGTGTAAGTGGGGCCCATAATACAACTTTATGGATAATAATGTTCACCTTTGGAAGGAATAATTTCCCTTAAAGTGGCTGCTGCTTAATTGATTCTTTAGTCTAAAAAGCCTGTGCTCTTCAGCCAGGCAGACGCTCAGAGAGCTGCCCAGGGAGCGCTTTAAATGCCGTGGGAGCCCGACCCCTTCATGTAACTCAAGCCAACCCCAGGATGTGGGATGGAGTCAGGGCCAGAGCAGACTGTTTAAGAATTGTTCAGGCCTTGTTAATTCTGAGAAAATCATCAAGAACTGTGCTTAGAATGAGAAATGAGTCCTGACTTTACATTCAGATTGAGCGTCTGTTAAAATAAATTGTATCTATGCCATATAAATTTTTTCTTCATATTTGAATGAAAATGCAGCTAACTCAAGCTGTGACACAGAATGGTGCCTAACAGGAATCCAAACTTACAGAAAGCAAAGATCTCTAACATATTTGTTGTAGGATTGTCTGGTTTAGGACCTTTGTAATTGATGGTAATGAATGGATTTATAGTCAAGATAGCCATGACACTGCCCGGAGAGAACACTTCATAAAGTAGGAATGCTCATTCTGCCAAACAGCTGAAGTGAGTAATTAATATAGTTCTGAATTACACGGACTTTTATACTGCTCTCATTTTTGTGAAAGAATAAAGAATTGTGTGTAGGATTCCCCTCTCACCACCACCCCGGACTATTAATGATGGTTTGGGATAATTCCTCCCGAACAATTGTAGTTTTAATTGTACAATAGTTATTGGTTTTTATTCTACTAGTTGAAACATTAAACCATGCACCTTGTCATCCTGTTGGGGAAGGTATGAGATAAGACCATTATGATAACCATTTCTACAGCCTTAAGTGAGGGAACATATAGACCATCTCTGCAGTAACCAGACTTACTGCCTTTTCTTTCCAAATAAATGTTGCCTCCATTACTCCCTGATCACTCAAGAGTGCTTGTATATGGAAAAATAGGCAAAGGGAATAAGGTTCATTCAACTCGAATTCCTAATGGTAAAGAAGAAAAATGTCTACAGCTCTTGCTTTTATTCATTATATTCAGCAATTTCCTTATGGGAACTAAGGAAAAGGATTTGGAAATATTAGCTCAGTAATAACAGAAATGAAGAGGTGACTGAATGCTCCGTTAAAAAGACTAAGTAGGTTTTTAAAAGCGGAAACAGAAATGCAGAGACGGAGGGGCCTGCCAGTGTCTATGTGCTTTATCTCTCACTGTGACACAGGCAAAAAAGGCATTGAAGACTTTCCTATACAATGGGTATGAAGTGTTTTGTAATTGTAAATAAAAAGCAATTTGTTAAACAGTCTATGAGGAAACAACATCCAGGCTATCTATTGTCCCAAAGCTCCCTTTCTAACTTGTGTGAATGCACTATACTACTAAAAATCTAACAGTAAAATTCATTCCAAATCACTTCTGTGGAAAAATGGTCAAAAGATCCTAAAACATAAGAGGGGGGGGATGTACAAAAGGTCAGATTCGGAGGACCAAAGAATGTGGGAGAGATATAACAACAACAACTTGGATCTATATGGTGCTTTCAATGTCGAAACATCCCAAGGCACTTCACAGACAAGGGTCCGGAAAATGGGTGCAAAGACTGAAAGGAGATCAGAAGGGATGACTAAAAGTTTGGTTGAAAAAAATGGGTTTAGAGGACGTTTCAGAGGAGGAGAGAGAGAGATGGAGAGACGGGGGGGTTAAGGAGGGAATTCCAGAAAGTGGGACTCAGATGGCTGAAGGCTCTTCTGCCAGTGGTGAGGAAAGGGGGGAGGGAATGTACAAGATGCCAGGGTTGGAGCAACAGTGCTCAGAGAGGAAAAGATGGCTGGAGGATATTGCACAGGTAGGATGGGGTGAAGCCATTCAAGGATTTAAATAGGAGGATAAAGATTTCAAACTTGATGGGCTTGAATTTCCTGCGTATTTGCTTTGAGAAACATGTGCAATCGGGACACAAATCAAATATGCAGCCTAAAAGATCGCGGAATTTTGGGTGTAAGTGCATTACATACGTAACTCATTTACTGACAAATCTGCTTGATCATTTACGTTTGTCTAAAGATTTCCTCGCCCGAATGTATCTCCATCCACAAAACTGGCCCCGCTCCCAGATTACTAATGCAAGTATCCTGCAATTGTGTTGATTCAGAGGACCCACTCAAAATATAATCAGATTTTCAGGAATATAGGCACCCATAGTCACCTGATGCAAGCGTAAGTCAGGTGCTGCAGGAGGAATTGAAGACATTATAACCTTTGTTACTGCAGACAGCCATTTTAAACTCTATTTTAGAGATACAAATGACTCTTATGCTGGCTCTATCCCTGCTTGATGTTCCAATGGAGAAGGAGGAACAAAACCAGAGACAGCAGGCCTGGAGAGTGAGGCACCGCCAGCGGAGACACCACCGCATTCACAGATTCCCAGCCCGGAGAATTTATAGAACTGAACTGACATTTGAGGGGATGTCTGAGGAGCTGATTGTGCGATGGCTTCATTTTACAAAGGAGGCCGTCGGCCAACTCTGCGACTTAATGCCATGGTCCACATGCTGCAGAGCCTTAACAGTGCCTGTAACGATACTTTCATTGTATGCAACTGAATTACCGCATGCATGTTCGGGGATGGGAGCCCAGTGGAAGGTTGGATAATTGGTGACAAGGCTTGCCCCTTGCTGCAGTGGCTGACGAGACCATTTCGTGTCCCCCAGATTGAAGCAGAGGAGAGGTTCAATCAGGTGCATTCTTCCACCAGGGTGAAAGCCTGCGCCACGAGCTGCTTTGGCCACCCTGTTCTCCTTCGAAATGATGCCTCCTGTGGATGTGCAGTGTCTCTTGGCTCCGGCTCCCGCTGTGCAGCATCCTCTCCTTCAATTGGCTCCTCTCCTGGTATGTAAGTAACATTCACACCAGACAAGTGCCAGGCAATGACCATCTCCAACAACAGAGAGTCTAACCACCTCTCCTTGACATTCAACGGCATTGCCATCGCTGAATCCCCCACAATCAACATCCTGGGGGTCACCATTGACCAGAAACTTAACTGGACCAGCCACATAAATACTGTGGCTACAAGAGCAGGTCAGAGGCTGGGTATTCTGCTGCGAGTGACTCACCTCCTGACTCCCCAAAGCCTTTCCACCATCTACAAGGCACAAGTCAGGAGTGTGATGGAATACTCTCCACTTGCCTGGATGAGTGCAGCTCCAACAACACTCAAGAAGCTTGACACAATCCAGGACAAAGCAGCCCGCTTGAATGGCACCCCATCCACCACCCTAAACATTCACTCCCTTCACCACCGGCGCACTGTGGCTGCAGTGTGTACCATCCACAGGATGCACTGCCACAACTCGCCAAGGCTTCTTCGACAGCACCTCCCAAACCCGTGACCTCTACCACCTAGAAGGACAACGGCAGCAGGCACATGGGAACAACACCACCTGCTCATTTCCCCTCCAAGTCACACACCATCCCGACTTGGAAATATATCACCGTTCTTTCATCGTCGCTGGGTCAAAATCCTGGAACTCCCTTTCTAACAGCACAGTGGGAGAACCTTCACCACACAGACTGCAGTGGTTCAAGAAGGCGGCTCACCACCACCTTCTCAAGGGCAATTAGGGATGGGCAATAAATGCTGGCCTCGCCAGCGATTCCCACATCCCATGAACGAATAAAAAAAAGTCAAGTTGCAGACCTTGCGCCATTGCATAGTTGTGCCAGGTGCAGCACACGATGGCTATTCTTGCTATCCTCTCTGGGGAATATTGGAGGACAGCTCCCAGACCTGTCCAAGCACCTGATCAGACAAGATTCACAAGAAAACCAGAGTCTGAGTCCTCCATCTCCTCTAGAAGTTACTCCCCCTCTCTTTACCCCACCCTGGTCCCCTCCTCCTCTTCCTTGTCCCCAACGGCTACCTTCTGGAATCTAGGATGACTTGTGAGAAGCCAAAATTGAGGGTTAGAATGGCTGCCTTTGCCAGCGCGAAGATGCCCCAGCAGGGGAATGGGTGGGGGAAGCCCAGCAGCTCTACTGCCTTCTCCTCATGGTGGGGCCAGCACGTGAAGGTTTTGGACACCGCTCCCACTCATCATCCTCTCCTGAGCATTGTGCCCATTCTTGTCCTGCAAACACAAAAGTAGAGAAAAATTAGTCTTTTGTGCTATTTTCCCTTCAGAGTGGGGCTGAGCAGTGCAAGGTATACAGCACATAGCTCTCTGCAAAATTTTTAAGCAATTCATTTAAATAGCTCTTTACAGAGTTTTCAATTGTCTCAAATCTTTCCTGTCTCGCAAGTAGCCCAAAGGAGCTACTTGTCTGCATCTTCAGGAGTTTTCAATGTGAGGTCACTGATCAGACAGTTCCGCCGGAGACTAATCGTGGTACCCACAGTAGGTGAGGAAGAAAGGGAAAGCACGGTGAATTACCTACCTTCAAAGCTCTGGTCTGGTCATTAAACTTCTTTCTGCACTGCTCTGCCATACAGGCACAACGGATGTCGCACTCTGCCACCTCTGTCTGCAACCTCTTCCTCTCTGCACGTGAGGGCTGGGATGTGGGGGAGGTGATGAGCTCATCCCTCGTAACTTCAATTTCTTCAAGAAAGCCTTGGAGGTCCTCATCTAGGAAATTAAATATTTTCCTCGCTGCATTTTTCCCGTGAATTGGCCGTCTCAGAGACGGGAAAGATTTGAGAAATTTGAGACTCTGTACAGAGCTATTTAAATGAATTGCTTAAAAATCTAGAAGACAGAAAGCTGTGTGCTGCTTACTTTGCACTCACCAGCTTCACTTTTTTTCTCCCCCTTTTTATAGTCCCCCGCCCTAACACCTTGAGGCCCCATTGGCTCTGTTCCAATTACGTTCAAATCACGCTGAAAAATGACACAGATTTACGTCATTTTACGTTCAGGTGTATTCTAATTCCAGCATTCCTTGATATTGGAAGAATGGGTGCATTTTCGGGTCTAACTTCCAGGATATGCCCACGCAGGAAATTCAAGGAACGATGTGTTGCAGGGATGAGGAAACTAAAGTAAGTTGGAAAATGCTAGCCCAGCAAGAAAAGCATTTGAGTAATTGAGTCTGGAAGATATGTTTAGAGCTTTCAGCAGTAGAGGAGCTGTGATATGGGCAGACGTGGGCAATGTTGCGAAGACACAAGTAAGCAGCCTTTGTGATGGAGGAAATGAAGCTTGAAGCTCAGCGTGGGATCAAACAGGATGCCAAGGTTTAGCATGTACTGTTCCTCTAAAATCTATTGCCTGCTCTGAAAAGAAGGCTTAGAGTCACTCCTTTCTCGAAAAAAAAACTGAAGATTTGCAAAAAGACAAAACAAGTTGAAATTTGCCACTCAGAAACTGAAGTTTGTTTAACATTTATCCGAGAACCTTAAACTCAATCCAAAGCCATTCGTATGAAGAATAACCCATACTTACATGGGTAACAGACCTATTATAGAATTGATAGTTGTACATTTTTTATACATTATTTGCTGATTTTTGGGTTACATATTACTTTTTAATGGTCCACGGAGATTATTAGTTGCTTTTGTCTGTAAGTGTCTGTTCTGTGTTTAATATACACCATAATAAATAAGTTCTTGCAAGTGGTTGAATTGTTCACCCCTTGGCTATAAACCCCCCAAATTGTTACATACAGCCTTGCATGTGCCCTCATGAATTTCATCAGTCATGTGTATTTTAACCTAGATTTTTCTTAAGGTGCAACATTTATTGTTTTTGCTTCAGATTTCTAGCATTTGTACTTTTTTTCTTTAAGTCATTTATGAAAACTGGTTAAAATATTCTACATTTTAAAAATGTTATTCAAGTGATTAATTAATGTCGATAGATGCACAATTGGACTGTGCCATAACTTAAATCATCCCACTTTTAATAACAGAAATTTTTAAAATTGGGAAGTATTTAAATATGACAGCGTGCCTTTGAATATTCTGCTGGTTTCTTTGTGTGTCAATGGATGTCACACAAAACCGAGTTTTAGTGTTAGCAACTGTTTGCATGGCCTGTGCTCCATGTTAATCACCTGATGAAACAATTGCTAGACTGGCTGGTTGACCATAGTTAAATAATTTATTGGCTCTGCAATTTTTCTTTAATGTCCTGACCCAAAGTGTTGTTTGGGCCACATCAACTCAAATGCTGTAATAATAATAATAACTTTAATCGCAAGATGTGATCGGGATGATAGTCACCTGTCCTTCAGTTCATGACCATGTAAAAGTTTTAACCTTGTCACTGAAACGTTGAAGTTTTTTTAAAAAATGTCAACAGGTACTAGGGAAAAACACAAATTTGTTCCCTTTAAGGAAAGCCGGACTAATAAGGGACACAGTACAAATTACTTAAACCCAGCCAGCTGCTTTATCATCTAAACATTAATTTGTCATGGATAAATTAATTTCCTTTTTCTATATTGTGTAAACATGACCTCCATGTCTATACATGAGAAGAATGTAGAATGATTCTGTAGAAGTATCACTCAGACTGGAACCTCAGGATTTTCCGCTATGCTACAGTACAAATAATCTAATCGCAGTAAAGATATGTTTTGGCAAAGGCAGCTATGTAGACACATAGGATCCTGAGCTGGAGAAAACCATTACAAAACGTCTGCAACAACAGGCGACAGGAAATTGAACTACACAGTAGATGGAGAGAAGGCATATATATAAATTTTAAAAACTGTTGCCTGCAGGGAAACAGAAGCAGGATTCTAATAAATTCAGCATTTAATGCGACGTGAGCTGGAGATCACTTATGGGGGAACAATAAAAGAACTTTACTATTAAAACATGGCTTGTAATTCATTAAAGGGAAAGTTCAAGGTAACTCTACTTCTAAAAGCAGCTCCATAATCTAGCATTTCCTTCGAATGTACTAAGTAGGCAATTATGTGAAAACTGATACAAAGTAAGAGAAAGCTACTCTTAACCATCTGAGTTTGTTTAACTTACATTCGCATAAAATCTTTTTAATAGGTGGCAGTAGATCAGATTCCATGGGATTACCAGAGCCTACCGAATAGTATAATGAATGGGACATTGGAGGGGAGGGTTTGTTTTGTTTTTGTTTTCCACTAAAACAAAGTACAGCATCTGGAAGCAGATATCGGAGATCACCCATCAAATTGTTTCCTGTTAGTGACCTGGAAAGATTAATGTTAGTAACATTTTCTGTCTCACACCTCTCTGGCTTTGGGCTCCACTTCCTACTAAACCCAGGTCCTGAATGCACCCATGTGTATAATAATTCCGTCAGTTCACTGGTGGCAATCATTGGTATAATGAGTTTGTCAGTTTCCAGGTGCTAGACGATGGAAATGTTTGTTGCATCATGAAAGTGACCCATCGCACTTTAGTTTGAAGTACTGGTAATATGCTGTGGAGGTGGTGGGGAAAGAGAAGAAAGGCACAATGGCTTCGAAAATTCTTGGGCCTGCTCTGCCAGCAGATGTGTGTTGGAGGTATGGTGGAATGGATGCCGATGACTGCCATTCTTGATCCCATCAGACTATCCAGGGTCCAAGGGAGGACAAGCATACAAGCTCCTATGGAGGCATCTTGGGCTCCTGCTGGAAGAGGGGGGGAGGTTGGGGGAAACTCTTTGGACTGCCAGCACCACTGTCCATTTGACTGCCCAAATTGGCCCCTTTTCTAAGGCCAAAAAGCATAATGCGGCCAAGAATTTTAGCAGAGTTTAGAACAAGACCCCCGAGTGGGCCCCACTTCCATCACTGAAACAACCTGTACACTGGGTTCATGTCCCCGCATCAGAGGGGCCAATGTTGAGGAAATTCTGGAGGCCCCAATGAAAACTTGTAGCTTGAATGGCGTTCAGCAATTTTCTGCTGCCCACCGCTGTCCTCCCAGCCGACTTACCCCATAGGCCCCGCACAAATTTGGGACCAACGTCACACACACATGTACACGCATGTATACTCGCACATACATACATGCAAATAGTTTATGATTCAGTCATTTTACTCTAAATCCTAAGGAGTAACTGTTGTAAAACTTCAAACCTGAGGAGTAACTTTCCAACCGTCCGAACGGGTGGGGAACTTTACCCACCACAAGCATATATCAGGAATTCAGCTGAATGCTGCCTATGGTTTTCCAAGTATTTAAAATAATGGTCAGAAAATCATGGGCAGTGCAAACCCGAACTTCCATTGCCTGCTTTCAGTGGGCGAGGATCCTTACCGGGAGCATGAAGTTGGAAAATGAGCCCTCTGGTGTAGACATTGCTAATTCCAATCTTGTGATTGTAAATCATGCATTGCAACCAACTCATACCATACTTAAGATGTGAATACTGCTCCCTGGGGAGCTCTAACATGTACATTACACTCCGGAACAGGATGCAAGAGTTTGTCATCTGACAGGCAATCATTCTCTGACCTTTAATCTTCAGCGTCTCCCTGTCACAACCTTTCTTGTGACTCTATTCTACTGATACAACTATTTTGATGCTCCTTTGAACTTTCCTCTTATTTCTTCTAAGCTGAAAGTATACCATTTTCCACGCTCTTTCTCCTCCCTGCATCCTAACTGTGTTGAAGAGTTCTCAGCCATGTGGCTACAAATTCGGCCATGCAGCACCTTAATGGGTCTCCTAAGCCCCAATATGGCGGGCAGGAAGCGCGTGCACATTTCCGGCCTCTGTTTCTTCCTCCCCGGTCCTCACTAACCTGAAGGTGCTGCGAGGTTAGCAGCGGCCTGATCTTCATTGACTCTTCGCTGGCTGGCTCTTTGTGACAAAAGTGGGCACGCCTGAATTTCTACCACATAGATTTTCTGCTTCTCTGCTCACCATTTTCCCTCCATTAAATCAAATGGGCAGAAAATCATGGACTGGGAACACAGGAACAGAAATAGGTCATTTAGCCCCTCAAGCCTGTTCCGCCATTCAATGAGATCATGGCTGATCTGTGACCTAACTCCATATACCCGCCTTAGCCCATATCCCTTAATATCTTACCAATCTCAGATTTAAAATTAACAATTGAACTAGCATGAACTGCCGTTTGCGGAAGAAAATTCCAAACTTCTACCACCCTTTGTGTGTAGAAGTGTTTCCTAACTTCACTCCTGAAAGTCTTGGCTCTAATTTTTAGGCTATGTCCCCTAGTCCTAGACTCCCCAACCAGTGGAAATAGTTTCTCTCTATCTACCCTATCAGTTCCCCTTAATATCTTGAAAACTTCGATCAAATCACCCCTTAATCTTCTAAATTCCAGGGAATACAACCCTAATTTGTGTAATCTCTCCTTGTAATTTAACCCTTGGAATCCAGGTATCATTCTAGTAAATTTATGCTGCACTCCCTCCAAGGCCAATATATCCTTCCTAAGGTGTTGTGCCCAGAACTGAAAACAGTATTCCAGGTATGGTCTAACCATATCTTTGTATAGCTGTAGCATAACTTCTACCCCCTTGTATTCTACTCCTCTAGATATAAAGACCAGCATTCCATTAGCCTTTTTGATTATTTTCTGTACCTGTCCATGGCATTTTAATGATCTATGTCCATGGACCCCTAAGTCTCTTTAGACCTCCACTGTTTCAAGCTTTTCACCATTTAGAAAGTACTTTGATCTATTCTTTTTAGGTCCAAAATGGATGACTTCACACTGGCCTACATTGAAATCCATTTGCCACAATTTTGCCCATTCACTCAATCTATTAATATCTCTCTAACTTTATGCTTCCATCTACACTGCTTACAATGTTGCCTATCTTTGTGTCATTGGCAAACTTGGCTATGAGGCTCTCTATTCCGTCATCTAAGTCGTTAATACAGTGAATAGTTGAGGCTTCAACACAGATCCCTGTGGGACACCACTAGTCACATCCAGTCAATTTGAATACCTGCCCAGAATCCTTACTCCAATACCTGGGGAGCGCAAAAGTGGAAAATCCCAGCCATCACATCACCTCCTATTCAAACTCATTTGTTCAGAGAACCTCTCTCTTTGCCCCCTCTCACAATCTAAAGCTTTTAAAACTCAAGATTGGCATCATCTGCTCATGCATTCCTGATTTACCTACTCTTCTATCAGACTCTTTACTAAACAGTTGGATCTTGGCCCTTCATCTAGGTTTCTTAGTGAAAGCAAATACTCATTTCAACGGTTATTGTCACCCTTTGGGGAGTTCTGAGACAGAGCTTACTTCATGGAGTAGGCAGCAACTGGCTATTCTGGAAATGATATTGTACACGCTCCCTGGCCCTCAGATAAGTGAGGACTGGGGAGGAAGAAACAGAAGTGCTTTCTTAGAAGAGAGAAGGGAACTCAGGGAGCAGTCGCCTTGGGCCACTTTCACACATCTTAGAGGCCATTTATAGTGGATATAGATTCCCATCCTGTAAATTATTTTCCCTTTTTAGGTTTTATCCCCACACTTGATTCTCCAACTAAGAGGGTAAAAGACAAACTATTGACAAGCCTCTGTCTATCATGATCTATAACTGACTGCTAATGTCACTCCGTTATTTCAGAAGAGAGGGAGGGAGAAACCAGGAAACTGAGTAAATGGATGAGCCATGCTCTGATTGAATGGTGAAACAGGCTCAAGGGGCAGCATGGCCTGCTCATGTTCCTATGTTCCTATGCCAACAGAGAAGTGAAAGATGGCTGTAAGTTCGACTTCCTCCCACTCTTGGGGGGAAAACACCTCAGAGTTGGTATAGTCTTCTCTGGGCTAAGTAGGAGAAAAGTAAGTCAGAATTCCTGATCACTATGAAAAGTACATGTATGTGAATATTGGATGAGGACATTGGATATTGGATCGGGCCCTAGGATCGTAAGAGCAAACCCTTATTCTAATAAAGCAGCCACTAGAATATGAATGTGTATCCGTGTGAATGGTCCCCTCTTTACAGCAGGAGGACTGAAATAGCACTTTACCAAGTTAAGACACAGCTCCCAACCATCAAATGGTTTATTTTGAATTTATAGTTTTCACAATGAGAACTATCATATGCTTTTCAGTTGCGAAAATAATAAAGTCACAACTTTTTAAAAATTTGTTCATGGAATATGGGCAATGCTGGCAAGGCTATATTCATGCCCAATCTTAATTGCCCTTAGAAGGTGGTAGTGGACCTTCTTGAACAGCTACAGTGGATATGGTGCTTTGCAATGGTAAGAGGTTGAGAATTCTAGGATTTTTTACCCAGCGACGATGAAGGAACGGTGATATATGTCCAAGTCAGGATGGTGTGTAAGTTGAAAGGTGATGGAGTTCCCATGACATTGCTACTCTTGTCCTACTTGGTGGTAGAGGTCACATGGTTGGAATGTGCTGTTGAAGCAACTGGGTTCACTTCTCCAGCTATACTTTTCAAAACTAAGCTGGTTTAGTCCTTTGAAACACAGACAAACTCGTGTTATTGCTGTGAAATCACCCTCCGTTTGAGAAAGCCCTCTCTGTAAATTGCTTCTCCTTCAGTCTGTGTGTCTACATATACTGTTCATTTAGCTAACCCAGAATAGCTACCTCCACAATGCTGTTTGAAAAAAAAGGAGGCAATCTTTATTGATAGCCTAAGATGCTTATCAGTGATGTGACCATTTCAGGTTATTGACTCCTGGGTTCTTCTCATTGATCACAGCTGTAGCACCTCGCATAAATAAGTAGAGCCATTGCCAACACATCTGGAATGAGGCTGCTATAACCGCCCACCCCCCCCCCCCCGCACCCAAAAAACTTTGGGTGGCATTGATTTAACCCCTTTCAAGCTGACCTTAGCAGTACAGAAATACAAATTAGAAAATTCCTGCTCAGACAACAAAAGCAAAACTCAATTTGCCATAGTCCATCATGTCAAGTAACCCAACTGCGCTCACAGCTGAAGAATAGTTATTTTGGTGAGTTATTGGAGGGCTGGTAGTACATATGGAACCACAGTTCAGTATCCTCAGGACATGAGGTGAAAAAATTGGGGGGAAAAAGACCAGCACCTCATTGCTGCCAACACCTCCCACCAGATGTCTTGGTTGAGGTATACCAGGGAAAACCCAGATCTTATGATCTGTGCCACGAAGTCTACTAACTTTAAACACTCATATTTTACTAATTAGAACATTAATGCAATCTCGGAAAAGAGGGAGGCTCCATAGGGAATGGAATCACACTGAGCAGGTGGTAAAGGTTAACATCAAGGATATTGAAATATGTCACTTTGCTGCCGTTTCCGGAGAAAGTTTATACAAATAATGGCAGTGTTCGCCTAATGTTGCCACATCTGCTACTTTTGCTGTAGTTCAATCACTTTTACTGTGTTACTGGCACTTACTGTGTTGCCTCTTCCCCAAAGCAGTCGGCAGTGTTGAAACAATCCTCAGATATAAAAAGGCAGAATCTGCTCATTATTTATTCCAAAAAAGAAAATCTCCTCTCTGTTCCCTTATCCTTCAACTGCCGTTTCATTTTTATGGCAAAGCAACATCTGTACCAGTTGATTCTTCCACTCACAAACCAGCAGAAACGTGCTCCCCGAATTTGTTCTGCAGATGGTGAAAGTTTTCAAGTAAAATTAAAAGAGAGAGAGAATCGCATTATTACAGAGCCATGTGGATTGAAGTTATCACCATGGCTGTCTAAATCCAATGAATTTTGCTGAGCACTTTCTCCCGCCTCAGGGATGCAAATTTAATTTTAAGCTGATATCTGTTTGTGCACATGGCCCAGCGGCACTGAAAATAATTACAGATGGCAAAAAGATGCCGCGATTACTTATTGTAACTGTAGTTTGGGGAAACAGAGGCAGTAAGGCTAGCTTTCACAACTCCATAGTTCAAGAATTGCTCTCCCTTTCCTGCCATCACCATCTAAATGTGCTTTTAACATGATATATGTGGTATTTTTATTAAGCATGAGCAAGCTTGTGGTTCTTTTTTAAGGTGGAACTTCTGCTCCTCCTGTCTCCGCAGAAATGAAAGTATCAAAAATTTTCCTTACATTTTTGGAGCATTTTTCAGCGATCTCTTTAAGGTCCTCTGGTTAGGGTACTGAAGGGCTGAAACAAATGGTGATGACCATTTTCGACATGGATCCTACAACCGGCATTAGGACTCCGATTTGCACATACAAAGCGTCTATCGTCTATCGCCTGTTTCAGGCTGGCACCCTGCTTCATCCAGAAGACACCGATTTCTCAATTTAGCAGGCAGTACACTTCCGGAGAGGTCAGGCGCAGGAAATCGTGGTCCAAAATTCATCCCGCCAACGGTGATTTAACGTCCAAAGAGCAGGAGTGACGATGTTCAATTTCTCCCTCTGTAGGGGATAGAGCAATCCTGCACTCCCAGTGGGCAGCCAAGCTCAAGGTGAGCATGGGTAGGAGAATCGGTGCTAAGTATTGTAGCACCGTCTCTGTATCGGCTTGGCTTGTAGCTGGGAGCAGGGGTTTGGTGAATTTACCCTTAAATTTTTAAATATGAACATAACAAGAGCAATAACAGCATTATACAGATAATGTTCCAATGAATTTGACAATTATAAATTAGTGCACTATAAGAAAGAAAGGCTGATAAATTATGGGATGACAATCAGTAAAAGTATTGAGTTCAAGGAAATAGATCAAGTTGGGAAAGACAATCCATAAGAGAAAAAAAAAATCAAATATCATCCTAAATAAGAAGTTCTATCCACAAGGGCCCAATAAATAAAATTAATCCAGTCTGATGAAACAAGAGTAAAGAGGTGGATTAACCCAACCTCAAAGAGTCAAGGGCCCAGATATTCGGTCACATACTGCCCATTTTTTTGAGCTCTAAACAGCCTCCTAAGCCTCCAATATGGTGGAGAGGAAGAATGCGCTCATTTTGAGCTGGAAGTGCGTCGCCCGCCATATTGGTAAAGGCCAAAAAATCAGCGTGCAGCTCCCGCGCCTGAAACAGGAGTTAGGCCTTTTGCGAGCCTTATTCAAATAAGGGGCCGAACACCTGATTGAGGTCTCCCCTGCGAGATTGGTTTGCCATGAGGGAAAACCAGGCTTATATGCAGCCCTAAAAGGACCGGCCGTTAGGCCGCAACCAACAATGTAAGTTTTTAAAATATACTTACCTGAATGTGAAGGCGCGAGGAGTAGGAGTACTCCTCCTGACCCCACATTAAAAGAACGTAGACTGCCGCCGCTCTGGCTAGCAATCCCCTCTTCCCTCGACCAGCGACCCCAACCGGCCTCCAATTCCCCCCCCTCCAGGCTACCAATCTCCCCCTGGCCACCAACTGTATCCACCCCCCCACCACCATCACCAATTTCCTCTCTTGTCTAGTGATCCCCACCGGCTACCAACCCCACTCTGGCCACCGATCGCCACCTCCCTCCCCCCAGTTGCCCACTTTCCTCATGTACCTGAGGGCCGCTGCTAGCGTTACAGCAGCCTGAACTTCAACCACGCATCATCGGGCACGCTGCCTCTTATTC
Source organism: Heptranchias perlo (assembly GCF_035084215.1). Taxonomy (NCBI): domain Eukaryota; kingdom Metazoa; phylum Chordata; class Chondrichthyes; order Hexanchiformes; family Hexanchidae; genus Heptranchias; species Heptranchias perlo. The sequence continues at coordinate 43,082,085 of NC_090325.1, forward strand.
TCCATAGCTCGCCTACTTCGTGGAAATGAGGCCCGAGACCTAATATCGGGAGCACCTCGGGCCTCACCACTCAGGTACACAGCTAATAGCCTGCATCCCCCTGGCACCCAATATGAGCGCACCCGAATTTCTAGGCCAATGAGTAACAAAGATCAACAGGTGGGACCACCGGCCAATCAGACATGATTCACTCTGATAACCAAATAGGGACCCAAGGCTATGGGAAGAGAAAAGGAAAAGAAAGTAACAAATAGATTTTAAAAAAGGCAAATGAGAATTTCCTACAATGAATAAAACACAAACCCTCTACTCTCTCAGCCCCCAAAAATCCACTACTAAAAATCCCAGAAATTGAGACTCCTTTTATCTTTTGAATCAAAAATCTTAGTTTTGCCTGCGTCATACACTAGCTTAGGCAAAGAAGACAGATGGATGACCAGCTCCTTTTAAGCCTCTGCCAGTGCCACTCTGAGACCAGTCACTAAAAGGAATCTAATATTCTCTCCTTTCCATAGGGAAGCACCTGGTCTTCACTCAATGCTTCCTCACTCTGGCATAACTAAGATTGTAAACCACTGTTCTCCTCCTTGTTATCAACAAGTATGAAATGTTCAATTCAAACACACACTTAGAATGCGCCTGTGTTTGATTGATCAGCACTCCTGCCACTGGACTCAATATCCACCCCCTCCACCACCAGTATACAGTGATTGCAGAATGTATCAGCTACAGGATGCACTGCAGCAATTCACCCGACCTCACTTCAACAGCACCTCCCAGTCACGACCTCTACCACTAGGAAGAACAAGAGAAGTAACATCATGGGAACATTATCTCCTCCAAATGCAGTCCAAGTCAAACACCATCCTGACATGGACGTATATAACTGTTCCTTCAAAGTTGCTGGGCCAAAATCCCAGAAGGACTGCAACAGTTCAAGAAGGCCCACTACCACCTTCTCAGGGCATCTAAGGATGGGCAATAATTTCAGCCTTGCCAGCATCGCCCAGGTCACTGGAACATAGAATCATAGAAGTTTACAACATGGAAACAGGCCCTTTGGCCCAACATGTCCATGTCGCCCAGTTTATACCACTAAGCTAGTCCCAATTGCCTGCACTTGGCCCATATCCCTCTATACCCATCTTACCCATGTAACTGTCCAAATGCTTTTTAAAAGACAAAATTGTACCTGCCTCTACTACTGCCTCTGGCAGCTCGTTCCAGACACTCACCACCCTTTGAGTGAAAAAATTGCCCCTCTGGACCCTTTTGTATCTCTCCCCTCTCACCTTAAATCTATGCCCCCTCATTATAGACTCCCCTACCTTTGGGAAAAGATTTTGACTATCTACCTTATCTATGCCCCTCATTATTTTATAGACTTCTATAAGATCACCCCTAAACCTCCTACTCTCCAGGGAAAATTAAAAACATTCTCTGTGGTCCATCTCTGTTTAAGGACATAAACTTGCCACCTACCCACAGCATGGCACAGGCTGCTGGGACTACATCACATACTCAAAATGTTCATGTTCACATAAGGAACACTTTTCCTCAAAGTTGCCTTGAATCCGGAAAAAGTCTTATTTTTATGATTTTTGTACTACTTCAATAATTTTGATAGAGTAGATAGGGAGAAACTGTTTCCATTGGCAGGAGAGTTGGTAACCAGAGGTCACAGATTTAAGATAATTGGCAAAAGAACCAGGGGGGAAATGAGAAGACATTTTTTTTATGCAGTGAGTTGTTATGATCTCGGGCCCGGACGAAATGTATCCCAGGCTACTGTGTGAGGCAAAGGAGGAGATTGCGGGGGCTCTGACACATATATTCAGAACCTCTCTGGCCACAGGGGATGTGCCAGAGGACTGGAGAACCGCTAATGTAATACCATTATTCAAGAAGGGGAGTAGGGAAAAACAGGGGAACTACAGGCCAGTGAGCCTAACATCAGTGGTAGGAAAATTATTGGAAAAAATTCTGAAGGACAAAATTAGTCTCCACTTGGAGAAGCAAGGATTAATCAGGGATAGTCAACATGGCTTTGTCAAGGGAAGATCATGTCTGACTAATTTGATTGAATTTTTTGTGGGGGTGACTAGGCGTGTGGATGAGGGTAACGCAGTGGATGTGGTATACATGGATTTCAGTAAGGCCTTCGATAAAGTCCCCCACAGGAGACTGGTCAAGAAGGTACGAGCCCATGGAATCCAGGGTGCCTTGGCACTTTGGATACAAAACTGGCTTAGTGGCAGAAGGCAGAGGGTGATGGTCGAAGGTTGTTTTTGTGACTGGAAGCCTGTGGCCAGTGGGGTACCACAGGCTTCCAGTCCCTTGCTGTTTGTGGTCTACATTAATGACTTGGATATGAATGTAAAAGGTATGATCAGTAAGTTCGCTGATGATGCAAAAATTGGTAGGGTGGTAAATAGCGAGGAGGATAGCCTCAGTCTGCAGGACGATATAGATGGGTTGGTCAGATGGGCGGAACAGTGGCAAATGGAATTTAACCCGGAAAAGTGCGAGGTGATGCACTTTGGAGGGACTAACAAGGCAAGGGAATACACAATGAATGGGAGGACCCTAGGCAAGACAGAGGGTCAGAGGGATCTTGGTGTGCAAGTTCACAGATCCCTGAAGGCGGCGGAACAGGTAGATAAGGTGGTAAAGAAGGCATATGGGATACTTGCCTTTATTAGCCGAGGCATAGAATATAAGAGCAAGGAGGTTATGATGGAGCTGTATAAAACACTGGTTAGGCCACAGCTGGAGTACTGTGTGCAGTTCTGGTCGCCACACTACAGGAAGGATGTGATCGCTTTGGAGAGGGTGCAGAGGAGATTCACCAGGATGTTACCAGGGCTGGAGCGCTTCAGCTATGAAGAGAGACTGGGAAGATTGGGTTTGTTTTCCTTGGAGCAGAGGAGGCTGAGGGGGGACATGATTGAGGTGTACAAAATTATGAGGGGCACAGATAGGATGGATACTAAGGAGCTTTTTCCCTTCGTTGAGGGTTCTATAACAAGGGGACATAGATTCAAGGTAAAAGGCGGGAGGTTTAGAGGGGATTTGAGAAAGAACTTTTTCACCCAGAGGGTGGTTGGAGTCTGGAACTCACTGCCTGAAAGGGTTGTGGAGGCAGGAACCCTCACAACATTCAAGAAGCATTTGGATGAGCACTTGAAATGCCATAGCATACAAGGCTACGGACCAAATGCTGGAATATGGGATTAGAGTAGACAGGGCTTGATGGCCGGCGCGGACACGATGGGCCGAAGGGCCTCTATCCGTGCTGTATAACTCTATGACTCTATGACTCTATGATCTGGAATCCACTGCCTGAAAGGATGGTGGAAACAGATTCAATAGTAACTTCCAAAATTGGATATACACTTAAAAAGGAAACATTTGCAGGACAATGGGGAAGAGCAGGGGAATGGGAGTCATTGGATAGCTTTTTCAAAGAGCCGGCAGAGGCATGACAGGCCAAATGGCCTCCTTTTGTGCCATATGATTCTATGATTCGGGCTTCAGTGAGGGACAAGGCTGAACCTTTTTGTGGTTAAGTATAATTTGGAAAATTCACAGAACAATTGATGAATTCAACTAGGTTAAGACCTCTGCTGCAGTATTTTCAGGATAAAAGTTTATTTATACTTTTCCGCATAGCTTTTTCCCATCCTTAATATATTAGCTATTGCCTTTCCCAAAGTGTTATAGCATGGTATTAACAAGATCTACATAAGAACAGTTCTCAAGGAGTGCGATAACTGCTGGAAGTCTAACAATTCTTACATTTATTTTTTATCGGAAAACACATAAAACGGCAGGTTTCATATGAGTAATGACCTTTCCTAGGAAAACTGTGAGCTCCTGGGGCTTGATTCCAGTTTCCAGTTATAGTGTAGCCGGGACTTGTGTTCCCTGTGAAATGTGAGCTGTCTGATCCAGTCAGGAGTCACTCAACTAGGTGATTGTAAATCTACCTGATTTGCAGCATATGGATTCAATTCACATCAGCTAGATGCAAATTGAAATAGTCACATTCGTGTAAACAGAGTATCTGACTCACTCATTTTGGAATTGAATAAATCAATATGTTCCTATGTGTAACACTTTCAAAGCAAACACGACCCAGAGTTTAAAAGGTTACCCATCCAGGCATCCTCTTATACTTAAGTTTGCCAGTCACAGCCAGTTGACAGAGAAAGAGGTGACATGGCTGGCAAGGTTTAGACAGGGGCTACTTCTTACACTGTGTAATTCAAGGCACAATGACTATGCGCACTGGGGAGAGGGATAGAGGAGGAAAATTGAGAGATGGTTCCCAAGATTAAAGGACATCACAATAAAGAACCAGGATGTGGGCTTCTACCCACAATTCCCTACGCAGTAAGTGGCAAATCTCAGCTGAGTTATCAGTAGCTGAGTGGAGGCATGGCAATTTGCCCCACGGGGAAAGGAGAATAGTTAGGGATTGAATCAGCCAGAGATGCTCTCTGACTCTTCCTAGACACCAATTACAGAACCTGGGAGGTGTTTATCATCTGCCTACGTTTTCAGTGAAGAATGGTGTGTGGAAGATGGTGTGTGCAAATTCATGATCCTGCTCCACCACCATAACCTCTTCTCCACTGCCTACTGACACACCTGAGCAGAATTTCCAGGGTCAGGCAATTTTGAAAAAGTGGGCTCGTGCCCATGTGGCACAGCTGGGGCATCCACACGGTGGGGGGACGGAAATATTGGCGATGTACAGCCGCTGAGGACCAATGCCAGTAGACCAGATAGACGATTCAAAAAGGTCGCTTTCCTTTATTAGCGGTTGCTGTAAAGAAAGCAGCCTCTCTCACTTTGGTGGGGCCCAATTCTGCTACATTAAAGAACTGTACATCTGCTTCAAGCAGGCAAACAGTTTGTTTGGGGACCAGGGCGGAGCTGGTGGGCATTCTGGCAGGTGACATCATCAAACCTGTCCCACCTCTTTTATTTATGTCATCTGGAAAGGTGGCCGATGCAATAAGTGTCCGCTCCCTCTGACCGATGAAAACACTTAGAGCAGGCCAAACGAGTCAGAGAACGAGTCCTGCCCCTTTCCTGCCTTTGTTAGCCCCTGCATGCCATGCCAATGACCACCCCACCCCACCCCGTACACCCCAAACTGAGAAAATTCAGGACCATCATCTCACTGTCCAAAAGCCATGCTATAGTTTCTTTGCTCTAAATATCAGAAATATCAGATAAGTAAGCCGTACATTGTCGTCTTTAAACCCTTACCTCCCCTCAAAGTTTCTTTGTGACTTGAGAGATGTGGCTGATCTGTCAATTCTTTGAGTTTGACTTCATCACCACCACAAGAGTTGCCAGATTTTCATGTTTATACCAGGACTAAAAAGCTGCTGTAACTGTACTTTGACATTCTGTATCAATCCAAAGAAGAATTCCGATGGAATGCCAGCATGAAGTTTCATACTCAGCGTTTCCTACCCATGGCATTCTCCCAGATAGTGTTATTACTTAGGAGCCTATCTCCTGTAGGCAAAGGTTCAAATGCAAAATTAATCATGAGTTAGGCCATGAGAAGGCTCTTAACTGGCCCATTGGAATATAGGAACATTAGGAACAGGAGTAGGCCATTCAGCCCCTCGAGCCTGTTCTGCTATTCAATTAGACAATGGCTGATCTGCACCTCAATTCCATTTACCAGCCTTTGCTTGATATCCTGTTATACCCTTACCTAACAAAAATCTATCTATCTCAGTCTTGAAAGCTCCAATTGACCCAGCATCCACAGCCTTATGGGGGAGACAGTGCCATATTTCTACTACCCTTTGTAAAAGAAGTGCCTCCTGATTTTGCTCTTGAATGGGCTAGCTCTAATTTTAAGATTATGGCCCTTGTTCTTGATTTTCCTAACAGAGTAAATAATTTCTCCCTATCTACCCTATCAAATCCTTTTAATATGTTGAACACCTCAGTCAGATTACCCTCAACCTTCTTTTGGCATCCGAATACAAATTATCTGCATCTTTCTATTCTCTCAGCAATTTAGTAGAGTCAAATATGTGAGGTATCTGTTCTGGTTACAGTTGCCTACTGCTGTACCCCAATGTTTTGCCACCTATTATTGAAGAAACACAACAAACTAGCCCTCCACAGATTAAATACAGCAATCTACTCGGATTGGGTTACCGACCACTTATCACCACCTGGTTTCCTTTGGGACAGGAATGCAGGCAAAGTGGGACATATTTAATGATTGAGAGGTGTGCAAAAATAAACATAGTTTAAAAATACATATCATATCTATTTTCAACATGAAGGACTTCAGAAAAATGGTGAACGACTGCAGGAACATGAAAAAATAAGAGTGTCAATAAAAAAGAGCAGAAGTTGGCCGTACGGCCCCTCAAGCCTGCTCCGCCATTCAATCAGATCATGGCTGATCTTCGACCTCAACTCCACTTTCCCACCCGATCCCCATATCCCTTGATTCCCCTAGAGTCCAAAAATCTATCCATCTCAGCCTTGAATATATTCAATGACTCAGCATCCTCAGCCCTCTGGGGTAGAGAATTCCAAAGATTTAAAACCCTCTGAGTGAAGAGATTCCTCCTCATCTCAGTCTTGAATGGCCGACCCCATATCCTGCGACTATGCCCCCAAGTTCTAGACTCTCCAGCCAGGGGAAACAATCTCTCAGCATCTATCCTGTCAAGCCCCCTCATAATCTTATATGTTTCAATGAGATCACCTCTCATTCTTCTAAAATCCAGAGAGAATACGCCCATTCTACTCAACCTCTTCTCATAGAGCAACCCTCTCATCCCAGGAAATAATCTAGTGAACCTTCGTTGTACTGCCTTGAAGGCATGTAAATCCTTCCTTAGGTAAGGAGACCAAAACTGTAGCACTACTCCAGGTGAGGTCTCACTAAAGCCCTGTACAACTGTAATAAAACTTCCTTACTCTTGTACTCCAACCCCCTTGCAATAAAGGCCAATATGCCATTTGCTTTCCTAATTGCCTGCTGTATCTGCATAATAATTTTTTGTGTTTCTTGTACGAGGACATCCAAGTCTCACTGAACACCAACATTTTAATAGTTTCTCACCATTTAAAAAATATTCTGTTTTTCTATTCTTTCTACCAAAGTGAATAACCTCACATTTCCCCACATTATACTCCATCTGCCACCTTCTTACCCACTCACTTAATCTGTCTATATCCTTTTGCAGACTCTTTGTGCCCTCCTCACAGCTTACTTTCCCACCTAGCTTTGTATCATCAGAAAACTTGGATACATTACACTCGGTCCCTTCATCTAGGTCATTAATATAAATTGTAAATAGCTGAGGCCCAAGCACCGATCCTTGCAGTACCCCACTAGTTACAGCCTGCCAACCTGAGAATGACTCATTTATTCCTACTCTCTGTTTTCTGTCCTTTAACCAATCCTCTATCCATGCTAATATATTACCTCCAACCCCATGAGCTCTTACCTTGTGGAACAACCTTTTATGTGGCACCTTATCGAATGCCTTTTGAAAATCCAAATATACTACATCCAGTGGTTCTTCTTTATCTACCCTGCGAGTTACATCCTCAAAAAACTCTAATAAATTTCTCAAACATGATTTCCCTTTCATAAAACCATATTGACACTGCCTAATTGCTAATGTTGCAAGAAAATTTCATCAACTATTGTTACAGGTGGTATATCTTTTTTTTCTTCTTCTGTTACAGACAATAAATGGCTTCCCCAATTAAAAATGGAATACTTTGTCGAGTGGGTAAATGAACTGTGTGGTGTAGTACTAAACCACACAGACCCGAAGGCCCCAACTTCAATTCTTCACCTGTGCTGAATTACCTGACCCCAGTGTGGGTGGGAGCAGTTGGGATGCTACAATTAATAAGTGCTCCTGGGCTAGGGAGGGGAAAATTAGCCAGGGATCCACTGGAATGTGTACATGTGTTGTTTTTTATTACTGCGTCTGTGAAGTTCCATGGTGCATTTTTCTACGATAAAGGCTATATATAAATGCAAGCTGCTGTTGTGGAGATCGAATGAGGACATGATCACTTTCAGCTGTGATGCCCTCCATTTTGTCCAGAGTAGAGGGGCTGAATACTGAATCCAGCGTCAGGAGCATGGATGACGTTGAGCTTCTTGAGTGTTGTTGCAGCTGCGCCCATCCAGGCAAGTGGTGAGCAATCCATCACACCTCCGACTTGAGCATTTATATGGTGGAGAGGCTTTGAGGAGTCAGAATCGTCTCGAAGCCATGATGTTGATATGGCTGGTCCAGTTGAGATTCTGGTCAGTGGTGACCCTGGAATGTTGGTGCTGGGTGATGGTAGCGCAATTGATGAGCAACAAGAGGTGGTTGGGCCTTTTTATTGTTGGAGATGGTCATTACTGGGCTTTTTCGTGGCAGGAATGTTACTTGCCGCTTGTCAATCTGACTACTTAACCATCTGCTTTTCTTTCTTTTGCTGTGGGCTGCTTTCCCCCTTTCCGTCAGATCGGACACAATGGGGTAGAGATTCATATGCGTTGCTCCCATTTTTCAGGCATAAAATGGGTGCAAAGCATACCAATTTAGCAGTGGGCCAGACTCGGACCTCTCTGTCCAGGCATGCGCTGCTCGCGCAGCACCGAGTCTGAGCCGGAAAACAGGCACCGACTAATTTCTGCCCCAATAGGTTTCCCTTTGGGGATTGTCATTTACCTTTGCTTCTTGGAAGAAGAAGAGGAGCAATGAAGGGAGGCCAGACTGGTAAAGGTACACCAGAGACATATGGCACCCACCTGGTGGTAACCACACAGCAGAGGGTACAGGTAGAGGTGTCCCGGCCTATACTTGACCTAGGAACAGTGCCTGCATCGGTTTTGTATTACAAGGGAAGCTGTCACAAGCAGCCCACCTCCACCACATGAACAAACCCTACCAGTGGCCAATAAGGTCACCACTGTCCTTAACTTCGATGCTACAGGGCCATTCCAGTCTGCCACCAGGGATATTTGTAAAAAAAACCAAACAGCTATGCACAGATACATCAGATAGGCACAGGGTTCATTATTCTCCAAAGCTCGCAATTTCATAGCTTCCCCCTGGACAACCATGGAGCCAACATGACAGAGAACTATACTTTGCCAAGTGATGGGATTCCCTAAAGCCTAACAAGTCACTAATGTCACATGTGTGGCCATACATGCTCCTTTCATCAATGGCTTTATGTATATCATTCTTTCAATGTGCAGCTTGTTTGTGACCAGCAGAACACCAATATCCTGGTGAATGCTCACTTCCCAGGCAGATGCCACAATGCTTTTACTTTATGGAATTATATATTTATAAGTTAGGCATTTTGCTAATTGTTTACTGATCCTAACCTTAATAAAAGTCTAAGGGAAGAAAACAAACAGTACTGGGACCAATACAAGTCACAAGATCATTCAAAGGTCAAAAAACATTCTACCACCAATTTTCTCTCCTAAAGTCATTGGCTCATGCTGAGGTACAGGTCTACATTAGCTGGTCACCCTCCAGTTCCTCACCAAAGAAGCCATTCCTCATGTGGGAATTCAAATGGTGATAGGCTATTTGACTATGGAGGGCATCACAACCACACCTGATCTGATCCACTTAGAAAGAAGGCACTGAATAGCAATCAATAACAGAGCTGGCTGTTGAATTTTCCCCTCCCTATTCCAGAGGTGCAGAGCTCAATTGTATTGCCTCAGTCACCACCCCAGCTGAGGTTAATGAACTCAACACAGACTGGGGATTAGAACCAGGGGACTTTCCTAGTTGGTATGGCTCAGTTCCACATTGGCCAGTGCATTTACCTGCTGAACCACTCGGAGAGCATGACCAAAACAAATAAAATATAAAGTAACATTTTGGGCACTCTGGCAGATTCCCACACACTGAATTTTACATCTGCTGCAATGTTTCGCAGATGGAGACTTTCTGAATCCTTCGAAACACGTTGAATGAAGATTTATTCCTGGAATATAGTCAAATTTACAATTTTTTTAAAATTCTGGGTATTTTTCTGCTTCATCATTAGAATATTATCGAAACCCTTCATTAGAAATTTTCAGTGAATTATTTTCTTGTGGCTGTTAAGTTGGTGGTGATTTTTCTGTGTCCGTACTTGCAGCAGGAAACCTTGCCCTATTGGAAGTTCAGGTGCACAATTTTCTGACATTTGGTCGGAAAATCTTAGGCAGTGCATGCACAAGTTTCTGATATATGCTGTTTGGCAGGCGAGGCTTCCCGCCACAAGTACCAGCTCAAATAATTACCCCCCGAGGGTAAAGTTACGGGCAGTTTTGAAAGTGAACCTTTTTCGGTGAGCAAAGGATTAAACTGGCTGGTCCACTGATTTAATATTACTGCACTCTATACAGACCTTCAGTGTTAAGCTCATTGGAATGTGACCATTTGCATCTAAAGCTGCAAGTTCTGTTTCTTCCAACAGTATTTAGCATTCATTTAGTAGAGTTGCCAAGGAAGCAAAGAATTGTACATGAAAGCCCCACACTTTACATTGTTTTATCTGTTCGTATCTGTCGATAGCATTTACATGTTTACTTCACGAAAAAAAATTAAATTTGAAAGCACTCTCCCCATCTGCTTATTCCTTTTATACAAGTTCAGTTTTCAAATTCTGTTTGTTATTGAAATAAATTTCACCCAAAATAACTTGTTTCACAAAAATAAACAGAATGCAATAAAGCTTCCTGATTCCTCCGCTGGTAAATACAGTTCACTCTCAGTGTGGAACTGAATCGTACTGGGCACGAACCTCCCAGGTTTTTAATCCCTGCCGATTTTAGAAGCCAGGCCTCATTTCTATAAATTTTGTCAGACATAGAACATAAGAAATAGGAGCAGGAGTAGGCCAATCTGCCCGAACCCAATCAGATCCACTGCCTGGCCGGCGGGCAGGAGTGGAAATTCACGCGGCAGGAGGCCTCTGCCAGGGACCTGCAGGAATACTCCTCAGCAGCCAGGTAAGTGGTGGGGGTGTGCGGGGGTTTACCGATCGGGGGAGGGAGAGGGAAGCCCAGGGAAAGGGAGGCCCAAGGTTTTCTTGTGCAGCCCGGAGGCCACCACTGCTCCTCTGCTCAGGCCTCGGACTAAAATTGTAGTCAGGTCCCAAAGGCATCATCGGGACCCAATCTGCACATTTAAAGCAGGACCCCGCAGCTTCCCTGCAGCAGGTGTCCTGCTCACCTGCTTAAAAGAACAGTTTAATATTGGACCCCGGCGGGAAGGCAATGGGATCACAGGGGGTAAGTCACTGCCCTTATTTTAACTGCCCCCCACCCCCGGCCCAGTTTCTACCAGCTGAGGGTGGGGCGGTGGGGGGGGAATTAAAATCTGGGCCGAAATGTCAACTTCAGTAGCAGTAAATAGCAACATGTTCTCGGGGAGAATGATATGTGGGTTTTCGTAACAAAACAAAATTGTTCAGTGGCAGGATGTGTCCGTTAACGGAAGTAGAACCTGATCTCAGAGTACCACACCAATCTCTCTGCCTGTACATCGGCTCCCTCCATGTCAACCTCCTCCTCTTCCTCACCTTCTTCCTGTGGGCCTACAACCCATAATCTCCTCCTTACTCTGCTGCTTGTTAGCTCATCCTCGAATGGCAAAACTGAGCAGCATGCAACAGACAGTGATAATTTTGAAGACTTCACCTGGACTATAGAGCAGTAACCCAGCTGAACAGTCCAAACAACAGAATCGTTGCATCTGCATCTGCTATGGTGTGCTCAACAGTAACTCAGGTAGTGCACACTGCCTCATTTTTTATTTTATTATTCATTCATGGGATGTGGGCATCGCTGGCAAGGCCAGCATTTATTGCCCATCCCTAATTACCCTTGAGAAGGTGGTGGTGAGCTGTCTTCTTATTGCTGCAGTCCGTGTGGTGAAGGTTCTCCCACAGTGCTATTAGGTAGGGAGTTCCAGGATTTTGACCCAGCGGTGATGAAGGAACGGAGATATATTTCCAAGTCATATATTTCCATTATGTCTAAGCTCTGCTACAGTGTGGAGTTTCCAAGTGGCATCATCATCTATGGATGCAAAGGATAGCCTTGGTCTCCCAACAGTGATTTGTTGATTTTCTCAGGATCATCAAATAATATGAGCACTGTGGACTGCTACATGATAAAAACATCATGGGTGCTCCCTTGATGATGGACATTGACATGCAGGTTCACATTTCTGTGCTCAGAAATCACCTGAACATTTGTGGAGTGTGTAAGATAATGGCTAAATACACCAGGCTAAATACATCAGGCTAGGGGCTGACTATTGCATTCTGACCTTGTCTAGCTGGCTAACACAACCTATTGTTCCAGCTCGTACAAACTGCAGCTTGCGGGAGTGCTGCAATGTCGGAAGCCACGTCTTTCAGATGAGACGTTAAACCGAGGCCCCATCTGCCCTTTCAGGTGGTCGTAAAAGATCCAAAGCACTATTTCAAAGACGAGCAGGTGAGTTTTCCCTGGTGTCCTGACCAATATTTATCCCTCAACCAACATCACTGAAATATCTGGTCATTATCACATTGCTGTTTGTGGGACCTTGCTGTGCACAAATTAGCTGCCACATTTCCTACATTACAACAGTGGCTACTCTTAAAAAAGGTACTTCATTGGTGGTAAAGCACTTTGGGATGTCCCAAAGTAATGAAAGGCACTATATAAATGCAAGTCTTTCTTTCTTTCATTAGGGCTGACATGTGGATTGCATCTTATAATGTCCTGGACTCTTGGGAAGCTTGCCAGCCGATAAAAGTGCCATGACCATTCCCAGTTGGTGTCTCTTTTTCACTGAAAATGTGGTGTCAGTCATTTACTTTATACAGGTATAAACCAAGATATATTGCAGACTGGCTTACTTGGTGTATGCCCCTTGGGGTGGCCTGGAAGGATCTTGTTGCATAAAATCGTAATGCTAAAATATTGTTTCCTCCCACCCCACTACCTCAACAGGAACTGGATGGATGTATAACCACCTCCTGAATAAAGACTCAAGACTTGGTCTCCTTCAGTAAAAACTCTGACCATGCATACACACATGCATGTTACTTGAAGGAGCACACAACTTTACATTCATGTTAAGCCAAATTAGCTTAAAGAGGTTGAGCTTGGACTAGTTTAGATTTGTTTTTTGGATTCTATACTTCTCAAAAATGTTTATTTTATTTGCAGTAAGGACAAAGTTACAAGAAAATCCCATTACAGCAAGCCATATGAACAGAAATATTCACAAAAACATGCAACAGTTTCACTTCGATCAACTGTTCCTTGCCATTCTCTTTGATTCAACTTCAAAACTACCTTTTCACATTTCTCAATATACTTGTTCTTCTCATTATTTACAGACATTCCAATTTAGCTTGTGATCTATGACTTGACATTGTGACAGCGCAGTGGTTTTCTGATGATGCGATTAATTCTGTATTTCAATTGACAGATTTTTATTAGGCAAGAGTATTAAGAGTTACGGAATCAAGGTGGGTAGATGGGGTTAAGATATAGATCAGTCGTGATTTAATTGAATGGTGGAGTAGGCTCGAGAGGCTGAATGGCCTCCTCCTGTTCCTATGTTCCTAGCCCTTTACACAGTATGTGTAACACTCACAGCAAATCCTCATTAGTGTTGTGATTTTTTTAAAAATCAAGAATAATATTGAGGGTTTAAATTACATGAAAGCTTAATCATACATAATCAATATACACATAAATCAGTGTAAAGATACGTATGCACTACAGCATGGACTAGTTCGGATTTGTTTTTTGGATTCTGTATTTCTCAGTAATTTTTATTTTATTTGCAGTAAGAACAAATAAAATCCCATTATAACAAGCCATATAATCAGAAATATCCACAAATAACATACAACAGGCTCACTTCTATCAACTCTTCTTTGCTTCCTCCTTGATTTGATTTCAAAACTACCTTTTCACATTTATAAATACTTGTTCTCATCATTATTTACAGACATCCCAATTAGCTTGTGATCTTTGACTTGACATTGTGACAGCACAGTGGTTTTCTGATGATGGAATGTAATCTGCATTTCCATTCTAACCCTTTACACAGTAAGTGTGACACTCACTACTAACCCTCTTTAGTGCTGTGATTTTTTTTACTATCAAGAATAATATTGAAGGTTTAAATTACATGAAAGCTTAATCACACATAATCGATATACACATAAATAAATGTAAAGATGCATATACCCTACAGCTGGCATCATAAGCCCTGTATCCAATGCAGGTTAGGGTCCTTTCATCAGAACCTTCAGCTATCAATCAGGTTAAGTCTGCCCACTGATTGCCATCAAACCCCCTTTTGTATGCCTCATGAGGGGTTGTTTTTCCCCTTTTTTTTGGCTGCCCAATTGCTAAAGGCCATCTTTCATTTTTTAAGTTTATCTCAATCCTGGAACGGCCTGGGACTACAAAACTGAGTTGAAGCATCCTCAACTTTGTAGAACAGATCCACTCACGATTCCACACAATTAGTTATATGTCTCATTACCCTCTGGTCGCCACTCATGCCTCCTTGAAAGTCATTTTCCAACAACAACAACAACTTGCATTTATATAACACCTTTAACGTAGCAAAACATCCCAAGATGCTTCACAGGAGCGATTATCAAACAAAATTTGGCACCGAGCAAGACAAGGATTTATTAGGACAGGTGACCAAAAGCTTGGTCAAAGAAGTAGGTTTAAGGAGCGTCTTAAAGGAGGAGAGAAAGGTAGAGAGGCAGAGATAGGTTTAAGGAGGGAATTCCAGAACTTAGGGCTTGGGCAGCTGAAGGTACAGCCACCATTGGTGGAGTGATTAAAATTGAGGATGCGCAAGAGGCAAGAATTGGAGGAGCACAGAGAACTCAGAGGGTTTTTGGGCTGGAGGAGGTTACAGAGATAGGGCAAAGCAAGGCCATGGAGGGATTTGAAAACAAGGATGAGAATTTTAAAATCGAGACGGTCCCGGATCTCGAGTCAATGTAGGTCAGTAAGCACAGGGGTGATTGGTGAACGGGACTTGGTGCAATTTGGGCTACGGGCAGCAGAGATTTGAATGAGCTCACATTTATGGAGAATGGGAGATGGGAGGCTGGCCAGGAGAGCATTGGAATAGTCAAGTCTAGAGGTAACAAAGGCATGGATGAGGGTTTCAGCAGCAGATGATCTGAGGTAGAGGCAGAATCGCGCGATATTACAGAGGTGGAAATAGGCGATCTTGGTGATGGAGCAGGTATGTGGTCGGAAGTTCATCTCAGGGTCAAATAGGATGCCAAGGTTGCGAGGTCTGATTGAGCCTCATACAGTGGCCAGGGAGAGGGATGGAATCGATGACTAGGGAACAGAGTTTGTGGTGGGGACCGAAGACAATGGCTTTGGTTTTCCCAATATTTACCACCCATGCCTCTTTGAAAGTCAATTTTTCAGCCAATAATTCCCCCTCCAACCAACACCACAAAACCAGATTGTCTGTTCATTCATCACCTTCTTCTTTGTGGGATCTTACTTTGTGCAGAATGGCTGCCACACTTGTCTACATAGCAAGTGTCATGTGAAATTTTTGAGACATTTCTAAGTGATGTGATAAGGTGCTATATAAGTCTTTCACCATAATGCTTCTTTTTTTCTATTATTCCCACTTCCCTCCACCTCCCACTTCTCCTCCCAAGGTGCCAATTTATGTTCAACAACAGTTCCACAGGTACCGGCCAACAATCCAGCAAAGACTCCTTTTAATGACATTTTACCCTTGCATCATATTCTGTGAACTTTAGGTAAAACCAATGCAATTGATTTTTCTTAAAAATACATATAAAATAGAGTCAGATATCAAACAAAACAAAAAGTCATCTGAACTTTTAAAGAACCACAACATAATGAAAGGTACTTTGCACAAACTTAGATGGTCAGTGCGCAGGTTAACATGGATTTGCTCCAATCTGGTCTACAGGAAACTTACCAAGAAAAATAATTAGCTGGAAGGCAAGGATTCTCCTCATACATTAATATTAGCCACCAGGGTGTACCAATATGAAAACTATAAAGTCAACTGATTCATAATCATACTGCAATACAGGCTGTTTTCAAGAATGCTCAGACCAGTAAAACTTTCTTTACCTCTGGAGCCCTTTTGAATTGCTGCTGCAAAAAAATCCATCGGAGGAATTTTTCAACTTTGCACTTATAGTAGGGACCTTGGCCTTGGGAGAGTTCATATCAGAAATTCACACATGCATCACATACGATTTTCTTTTTTTATTATTCGTTCATGGGATTTGGGCGTCGCTGGCAAGGCCAGCATTTATTGCCCATCCCTAATTGCCCTTGAGAAGGTGGTGGTGAGCCGCCTTCTTGAACCGCTGCAGTCCAATTGTCTTCACTCAAAGAGAATTAGAAACAAAATAAAAGCTTCTCTGCATTCAAGGATGGCAAACTGGAAATTATTCGCAGAACACAAAAAGCCAATAAAATATTGGTGGCAAATTCAAATTAGTAATCCACATTAGTCTGATTTAGCTAAAATTAGGTCAGTTTGGGTTTGAATATATCTGTGCCATTTTAACACAAATACAAAATGTCCCTTTCTGCATGTAAAATGCTATTTTATTTATAGTGCGGATCATTTACCTCTGTCACAAGAGTTACTGAAAAGTTGGTTTTAATTTTTTTTTAATGTAATACTGATTTAATACAATAGTGATTTAGTTGCTTTTGCTCACTTTTTCCTGGTGTTTTTGAAGGTAATTGTACAATTTCATTAACTTTCTAATGCTGTCTATCTGTCAGAGTCTCAGGAATTTTTGTATCCAGTCACTAGCAGTTTAGAGATGAGTGTATTTGGTGAAACCCTGTGCTTAGGTTAGTGTTTATTCCTAAGCAATCTGGTGGAGACTCTTCTCTGCACAAGACCATAACAAATTTCAACTACGGGTTCTGTGTCAGCCTCAAATAATCTAAATTTTGTACCATCTGAATCTTAATTTTCAATTTGCAAAAACAAGATAAATCAAGGAGTCGCAATTAAGTGACACCAAACTTGGATTTAAAAACCTTGCAGATTGTAGGAGGAAAGAAAGGCTGAGTGAAGGAAGGGCAAGTTCCTGGGAAAGAATGAGGTCAAGTAAGACACAGTGCAATGAATCTTTTGAGTGCAGTGCGGGGAAGAGTAAAAAGCATGTCAGTAGTATATTGGAGCTTCAAAGGAACAGAAACAGTATTCAGAAGGGCAATGATCTCAGTAGTATCAATAAAGTGAAGACAAAAAAGTTAACATGGAGAGTAGAGATGAGAGAAAGATTGTCTAATAGATTTCTGGGGGAAAACATCCATATTGAAGTGTCTAGAGAGTTGTTCCTTTTATAATTATCAGCAGATCTGCAGAAGGAACAATTTAATAAACTGAAAGATTACTCTTTGAAGGGTTCTCAAAATTCCCACATTTTTCATATCATCAACGAGGATATGACTTTTGGACTTATATGGCAGAGGACCCAACTGCTGGGTTAAATGTGGAACCCTGCAGTCAGGAGGTTAGGCCCATGAGGGCCTGGAACTTGACATGCCCGGGCTTGTTGGGTGCAGTGTGGATTGTTGCCTAAAACCAGACAACAAGAGGAGACAGAATACGCATTCTTCCCTTTAAAACAATCAATCCAGAGAAAGACTTCATCTTACACGAAACTAAAGCCCATCAAAACCTTGCATAAATAATCACAACTAGCTACTAAGGCAGGAAGGCAACAATGGAGCAATTATGCAAGCCCATCAAGACTTCACATATACAATGGCTTTCAGTTCAAGAGTAGTTACTGGGGCAGGAATGCAACGATAAACATTATGCAAGCCCATTAAAAACAACGAGACAACCGTCCCAAAACCAGTTAAGGCAAAAAACTATAATCACCTGAAGAAGCCCACCTAAATCAGACAAAGAACTAACCTTGATTTGGCGCTCAGATAAGAAATTCAAAAAACAGTATAACTGGGCCACCAGTTATGATGGGGGTGGGTTTTAAGCAGTTTTTAAGCAGAGTTTAAGCAGGGAGAGATAGCTGAGCTAAGCAGAGGAAGGAGATCTGGAGGTTCGCAGGCCCGCAGGCAACATCACGGTGAGGGGCACGGCGTGGCAGGCTCAACCGAAGACAACAAGGCCGAAACCGCAGCCCTCCACAAAGATCAACCACCCACAACCGCGCCTTACCGCATCAGCGGACTCCACCCAACTGCAACCGGCTTACCTGACTGGATTTCAAACTGTCAAGGAACCCTTGTTGGTGAGCATGATCCCTGACCTCTCCTAGTTCAATTTAGTTAGGTTTTGGGGGTGGGACAAGAGTAAGGGGGTTAGTAGCGTGATTTTCCCTCGTTATGCCGTGTGTTCCCCATTCTTAACTAAGTGTACTTTTGTAGGTCTGTATAATCTCAATGTAATCCTAATGTTAGAAGTTCATTTGTGACTTCAATAAACCCAGTTTTTCTTGCACCAAAACCAGTTGTCTGCTGCACTTTTTGTCACAACCCCCAAATAAGTCCAAGGTCTAGAACCAAGGGAGTGGGAGCGATTCAAACTGCTCAGAAGTCAGAGGTGAAGCTGACACACACCACCACCCCCTACATCTTGCAATGCTGGGATTAAATATGCTATACAGTTCTGGTCTCCATATTATAATAGGGAAATAGAGGCACTGGAGAAGGTGCAACAAAGATTTACTGGAATGATACCAGAACTAAGAAGTTATACCTGTCAGGAAAAATTGAACAGCCTAGGGCTCTTTTCTCTAGAAAAGAGAAAACTGAGGGGTGACCTGATAGAGGTCATTAAGATTATGAAAGGTTTGATAGGGTAGATGTAGAGAAGATGTTTCCACTTGCAGGGGAGACCAGAACTAGGGACCATAAATGTAAGATAATCACTAATAAATCCAATAGGGAATTCAGAAGAAACTTCTTTACCCATAGAGTGGTTAGAATGTGGAACTCACTACCACAGGAGGCGACTAACATAGATGCATTTTACATAAGAAATAGGAGCAGGAGTAGGCCAATCGGCCCTTTGAGCCTGCTCCGCCATTCAATAAGATCATGGCTGATCTGATCCTAACTTCAAATCTAAATCCATGTCCAATTTCCTGCCCGCTCCCCGTAACCCCTAATTCCCTTTACTTCTAGGAAACTGTCTATTTCTATTTTAAGGGGAAGCTAGATAAACACACGAGGAAGAAAGGACGAGAAGGATATACTGAGAGAGTTAGATGAAGTAGAGGGAGAAGGCTCATGTGGAACGTAAACACCAGCATGGACCTGTTGGGCTGAATGGCCTGTTTCTGTGCTGTACATTCTATGTAATTCTATGTAATAACTTACGCAGCACCAATTAAGGTGAACTTTTCAGGAACTACATTTCTGGTTTTCTGGATAGCGGAATTGTCACATCCTATGTGCAATAAGCACAATGTATATGATCTCTACATGAATTAGATTTATTACTTGATGGCTGAGACTTCAATCAATCCTTTCAAATTTCTAAGTTCATGAATAGACATGTATTTTTTTAATATTGTACCTCATACAACAGTTTGGTGCAGCAGCATGCTTTGCTATGGAATGGTAGGTCAAGGATCTATTCATGTGATTCCCTGCATATTAAGTTTGTAATCTCAGTCAGGTTGCTAAGGGGAAAATTATAAGCTGAGTCAAGATGCTTCCCTGCAGGCATTGTCATGCCACATCTGTCTTACACTTCCTAGCAGTTAGTTACACAGCCATATTAATAGCAGGTCAAACACTCCTGCCAAGTGAAGGAAGGAGGGGGGGAATGAAAATATTTACATTTCTTATTTTTCCAGTTGAGTAAACAGTATGTACAGTTTGACAGTATCAAAAATAATATTATAAAGAATGTTTGGTAAGAAGTACCAATTGATAAAACTTGTCACTTAAAATTGGCTAATTTGTAAGCTTAGTTACCGGATAGTAGCTGCAAACTTTCAAAGGAGGCTTAATTGATTTCTGCCACAGAAGTGGTCCTAACTTTAGCTCAGGGCAAATGCTCAGAGATGGGGCATAGGTCTTTAAAGGCAACAGAAAATAATTACAAGAGGGGGAAATTAACTACAGCACACAATCCACAATAAAATAGCAGAATTCTTCCATACATTATTCTGCAATAGCACAATTAAACACCCTCTTTAACTTTTTTTAATATGTCTTAAAAACAAAATGTAATCTATTGATTTCCATGGAAGCCTGTTCTATTTAACGTAAAGTAAGGAAACTTATTGTAACGATGATATTCTGTAGTTAATGTTACTTAATCTCACCGAGACAGCAGCTAATTGGGGTGGGGAGTTGGGAAGAAAGGAGGAAATTATTTGGAAATCAGTGGTGTGCAATTGAATACATTAAATCTTTAATTGTTCCTCAGTGTACTATAGTTAAGCTACCATCAATACTATTCATTAACTTTTTAGAGTGATAATTTAATTGGGTTATACAGGAAAATTCTAAAATATAAAGAACTAAAAAATGGAAGAAAAATTAAAAGATGAGATTGGCAAATGTTTCAATATTTCCCACCTGCAGTAGATCAATGAGATTCATTTAATCTCCTAAAACATGGAGTCTCATGTGGAATACTTATACTGATATTACAATGCGACATATCCAATTGTTTTTATATTTCTTTTGTGTATTCATCTCTGATGAAATATCAAAAATAAAAGTTAGCAACATATCAGCATTGCTGTCTTAAATTGTGAAACCTCCACTTCTGAGATGGAACAAATTATATATTAACTAATTTTTTTGACTAATTATCTTTAATGAGCTCAAATTTATGATTATGGAGCCTAATTAGATTGGTCTATGAATAATTACACGGTTTTAATTATATATGTTGAATTTTCTATACACTCTTGGGGTGGGGTGTTAGGAAGAAAGGAGGTAATTATTTGGAAATCAGTGGTGTGCAATTGAATAAATTAAATCTCAGATTTCCTCTATAAGACCTGACACTCCCCTTCTTATATCCCAAAGGAAGATTTCCAATTGGCTTGCTTTATAAAGCACTGGTTAAAGACCCTGGCCTCTCCAATAGTTTTATGGGGCATTTGCATCGCCATTGGAGAAGGCTGGAATATCTCAGGAAATTTTCAAAGCAACATAGTTTTTGTGTTTGTATGAAACACAGTAGACAAGTATACACATACATTGTCCCACTAACTACATAAATCTCAGACTGTTTACTATTTTGTTGCTTGTAGCCAAGAAAACATTAAACCACAGAATCATAGAGTACAGAAGGAGGCCGTTTGGCCCATCACGCCTGTGCCTGGTCTTTGAAAGAGCTGTCCAATTAGTCCGACTCCCCTGCTCTTTCCCCATAGCCCTGATTTTTTTTTCCTTTTCAAGTATTCATCCAGTTCCTTTTTGAAAGTTACCATTGAATCTGCTTCCACCATCCTTTCAGGCAGTACATTCCAGATCATTACAACTCGCTTGTTGTTAAGTTTCAAGTTACCATCCTTGCATCTGATCTGCATTTAGGATACTATATTTTTTGATGGAGAAGGAATAATGCTCACGGCAGTAATTTAGAGAGTAATAGTGCAAGGTCTCACTTGAAATGCTAACCTATATTTCTCTTTGCGATGCTGACTGACATAACAGTAACTGCACTTCGAAGTAAGTCATTGGACACAAAGGATATTGAGACGTTTGAGAGACATAAGGCATTATATAAATGTAAGTTTTTTTTTCTTTTGACGTCTGTTGTACATTTCCAAAATTTTCTATGTTTATTTCAGATTTCCAATATTCTTCTGTATGGTTTTTCTTATTTTTATCTCCAGTAGCTTGTGCAATGTTGCATTTTGGTGCCAGGTTTAAAGAGGCGGAGGAGAAACACAGACTTCAAACAAGCTGGCGAATTATTATTAACATTTTATTAAAAAAGAATTTTAAAAAAATCTTGTGTCTAAATGCTATCCTCAGTTTTGAAAAACTATGGCCCTGAAATTCCAATCTGGTCCCAAATACACTTCTGCTGTATTTGCTGGATGGAGGCTGGAAAATAGGGTGGATCCAGGTTCCACTGGAATTCCACCCTGTTCAGAGGAGGCCGGGAAATTTCCTTGGGGGGACATGGGTAGATCTTCCTCCTGCCTCCTCTATGTCAAGAAGGTGTGGCTGGGAGAAACTTCTGGGCTTCCTTGGGAAACTTCGCTCAGTCCACCTCCTGATAGTTCCAACATAAACTATGCCTGCACAATAGTTCCTTTGGAAGCTGCAGAATTTGACTGCTTTGTATCTAGGAAGGTCCTTCCCAGACCTCCTGTGTTGCGCAGAATGGCATAGCACTGCTCCAACTTTCCAGACTTCCGTCGGGGCAGGCACTGCTAATGCACCCTTAAGAATTGTCAGCTGTCCACCCCAAGTATATTAATGACACCGTCGCCACAATTTGCGCTGGGGTCTATGACCAGATCCATGGGTGGCGAGTTCTACTCCGCTATACTTCCACTGGCAGAGAAAAAAAGTTATGTGTTTTAATATTCTCTCTCTCTCTCTCTCTGCCATTTGGGTCTCTTTCTTTCTGTCTATGTAATTGACACAATGTATATCCAGTGTACTGGGACGTGCTGTTCTCCGTGACTGGCCTGTTTGAACAACAACAACACCTTTTGATTGGTGTGATGCTGTCCCAGCCTAATATAAGATATGCGATTTGAGAACCTTCCACTCATTCACCTGACGAAGGGGATAATCTCCGAAAGCTTGTGATTTTAAAATAAAATTGTTGGACTATAACCTGGTGTTGTAAGATTCCTTACATTTGTCCACCCCAGTCCATCACCGGCATCTCCACATCATGGCAGAGCAGGCTTCCTGGAACTTTAGGCCCTATGAGTCTGGCAGTAAAGGATTACAACCCTGGTTAGATTAAATATGCTCACTGCAGTAGAAAATAGAGAATATTGGAATAAACAGTGGGTCAGTAAGTATGTGAGCAGAAGGCAGTTTAACTTTTTGGGTGTATGCACTTCATTTATTTTCATTGTAATATTGGTATCTTTCAGGAGATACGTTTATAAAGAGATAAAAACTAAGAGGTTGAATTTGACCACCGTAGTTTCATCAGAAGATCTGCCAAAACCTCAGAGAAATGCCATTTACGCTACTTTTCCAGGGTTTCTACGGATCTTCTGCTGAAGCTACGGCAGTCAATTGGGACAACCCACACGGAAATTAATTGCGTAAGTTCTTAAGAGATGGACTGGGCACATCTTCCCATCTCCTAAAATCTTAACAGCTGCCACTTTGCAAATTGCATATACAGGTATCAATTCCAGGCTAAGAAAGGCCCTTTACAACTTGCAGCCTGACTTTAGATAATTGGAAATTACCAATAGTCAATTTCTACCTCCGTTTTTTTTTGGAAAAGGAAAGGACTGGAATTATGGGTCACTGTATGGGTAACTTGCAGCTGTTCATTAAAAAAAATTCCAAATACTGACGGTGAGAAGGATGGGCCTAACACATACTTGTTAAACTGCCAACCTGAACAGAGGGAAATTCTTTAACTTGGCAGCACGTAATACTTGTGAATAGACATGCTGTTCCTGCCCTGTGAACATAAATCCTATATTTCATCTTGTCATTAAAAAAGAACCCACAAACCCACACACACCACAGCTAAATAATGCCCTCTTCAAAATGCCATCAATTAACTTAATGTAAAATAATCCCTTCAAATCAGTCATGTGATAAGAAAACAAACCACAAATAAACTTCAAGAAGCCAGTAACTGTAGAATGCCTCCCTAGTTCATTACTGTATTTCCTTGCATCCCAGAAGTTGCCCCTCATAAATTAGCCATTGCTTCCTTCACCCTACAGGCTGCTAAGCTAAATCTCAACTTGCCCTCGTACTTCCCTGGTCAGTCAAATGGAGAAAGAACTGATCCACTAGGTGCTGCAGAAACTAAACTGATGGGAAGCAATATTTCTATTTGGAATATTCTTCAGCATTGAGTAGAGCCCAGCTGGAATACACACAATATGTAGCTTATTTCTAGGCCGTCATATTTAAATATTTGCTAAATTACAGGAATGGTATGGTCTGTCCAATGGTCAGTTTTTTTTAATGCTAGCCACTAAAAGCTACACTTAAATATACAAGAAGTAAAAGATCTTTCCCTGTCCAGCCAAACATTTTCACAAAGATGCCATTGCTTCTTTGCAATCACTGGTTAATACAAATCTATCTGAAAGAGCTGGTTGGGGTTCTAACCCTATGTTAGTGACATGCAAGGGTACATTAAAAAATTGATCAGGTTAATGCCAATATTACTTATATTTCTCAGTCACAGCTAACTTGCTGCGAATGTGGTCAGGAAGTCCTGGAAGTGCAGGATCTTGGTTTTCCTATTTTGGTCTTATTTTACAGTATCGCCTTAATGGCTCAAAGTTTTTACATTTTTCCCCTTTTCCTCTGCTGAAAGCACCAGGTCTTGTTTGCATATGGTTCACTGAGTACCAGCTGGCTTCCTGAATCTCTCCAAAGTGGCCATTCTTCATGCTAGAGTGTCAACTATGGAGGGTTTTTCTATAACCAAAGCCTGGAGAACATGCAAGGGCTAACTTCATATCCCATTGGGGAGCTGCACTCAGAGTGCACTGGTTGAAGAATCAGGGCTACAGTGTTGTCACTTTATCTCTAGCTCTCAGTCCCTTTGAGTGTAGCTTCCCCACTGGAAGTACGCAATCACAGATTTAACCCTATAGATACCAAACTGGTCTCTGAATTTTAATCTGCAGCACATAAACATTGGATGTGAATGCTTTACTTGGCAGACTGCCAGTAACATTCATTTACAAAAATTCAACTGATCAAAATTCCTTAGGGAGAGTTGTGTCACGAAGGACAGACACTTCACTTTTCCAGATAGGGCCTCTGATATTCTGTAGAAAGCTATTGCGCACCCACTGAAAATTTCTTTTTTTAAACCCTACTCGATTCTGCCAGATCAAAGGGAACCCACATGGGGACCAGCTATCTATCTTTTTGTAGGATATGTGGAACACTGTTCCAACTCTTCTCAGGCCACCACATGACCTCTTCCTCCATTACATTTGACGACTGTGTTGGTGCTGCTTCCTATGCTTAATCCAATTTGAAACATTTAATCATCCAAGCTTCCCATTTCCATCCATCCCTCATCTTTAGATGTCTGACTCTTGTCTTCCCTTTCTGAAATTCCCCTCTCCATTTTTGGAAATGGGTTTTCCACTGCCATTTAACACAAGCCCACTAAGGGAATCAAGGGATATGGGGATAGGGCGGGAAAGTGGGGTTGAGGTAGAAGAACAGCCATGATCTTATTGAATGGCGGAGCAGGCTCGAGGGGCCGTATGGCCTATTCCTGCTCTTATTCCTTTCTTCTAGTTGCTCAGTGTCCAATCATACCTACTCTGACAACTCTGCTTTCTCCACTAGAGCTTTTGAAATGTCCTTCTGTTCCCTCAGCCAGATTTTCACTCATCTGTGGTCACTAGGGTTTTGACCGTATCTGTCCCATTTTCAACTATTCTCATCCCCTCTCACAATGACGACGGGTGGTCCCTTTTCTTCACCTTCCAATCTCCACATCATCTGCACGATCCCTTCACCAGGCACATTTCTCCTCTGCTTTCCAGAAAGACTATGCTGTCTGAGATATCCTTAATCATTCTTCCATCCCCCAGACTTTCAGCTACCCTTGCCCCTAGCACTTTCCTGTATACCCACAGCAGATGCAACACCTTTCCCATTATCTTTTCTCAGACTAACATCCAAGGACCCAAACATTTTTTCCACTGGAGTCAGCAATGTACATGTACTTCCTCCAATCTAGTTTACTGTCTTCACTGCTCATGATACAATCCCCTCTACACCAGGAGAGAGGACAGCAGGTTCATGTTCCATGGAACCACTGCCACTTGCTGCCTCCTGTTATGTGCCACCTTCTCCTGCAAGAAAGCAGGACGTATGTCAGTGAGGGTCCTGCAAGATGTTTGGGTGATGTGACTGTCCTGGTTGAATAGCTGCCAGTGTGTGTGACCTGTGAGTTGTGGGTGTGCAGCTTGCAACAGTGGCGATGTGAGGGTGAGATGAAGCATCTGCTTGGAAAAGTTGAGTACTGATTGAGTTTGTTACTAGGTAGATGATAGGGGGTGTAGCACGTGGATGCGGCTAGTGGTGCAGTTGGTAGGAGATGCCACTTGACGTTGAACTCACGCATGACCGCTCGTGTCAAATCATTGCACTTCTTCCTGCACTGCACCCATGTTCGTGCTGCTATGCTCTTGACATTGATCTCATTCCCTACTGCCTCGGGAGCATATGTCTGGAGGGTCGCTTCCCCCACTGCAGACATAGAATTCCCCTCATTCTGTCCACCTCTTGCACCAAGGCCTCTAGTGCATCATCAGAGAACGTTGGTGCAGATTCTCTCGCAGGCCCAGAACAAACTCAGATCGACAGATTGGAGGATGTGGGATGTAGCTGTGAGCAACCTTTATTCAATGTTTTGGAAGAGCTCAACTGTTTGTAAACATAAGGACTGGATGTGCATCTGTGTTTTACGTGTGTGATTTCTAATCTTCGTTCAGACCCGTACCTTATCTTTTGAAAATTATAAGAGTCCCGCAAACTTTGAGCAGCCAGTTGTTGCTTATTAAAAATTCCAGATTTCCCATCATCGTTATGCTTCATTATATTGCAGTACAGATTCACTTTACCATTGACTTCCACCACTTCCAGCAGCCACAGTACACCTTCCCTTTATGAGGTGCAGGCTGCCTTTATGTGGTGCTAGCCACTCGCAATATCTGGGCCCCCTGCTGGTGAGCAGCCACTCAACAGCGCAGGTAGCGCTGGCTGCTCACAGCAATCATGTAAATCACTAGGCAGCACGAATGTTACGTGCTACCTGCATCTCAACGACTGGGCGCAGGTTAATCGCGCACCGTGATTCCAGCACCAATTTAATCCCCATTGTCTTCAGCAATTTCAAACCTTGGTGGGCTTCCCCCCACCCTGTCTCTTCTAGCTCGTTTCTCCCATTCACCTTGCTCAACTATTTTCACATTTTTTTAACACCTTTTTCATTGTTCTTTACACATCTTTCAGCTGCTTTACACCTTTCTAGCTTTAAAAAATTACTCAATCGGATTCACAAATCATTAAAAGTAGCAACGCAGGTTAATAAGGCCATAAAAAATGCAAAGCACTGGGGTTCATTTCTAGAAGAATAGAATTGAAAAGCAGAGAAGTTATCTTAAACTTATATATAACCTTAGTTAGACCACACTTGAGTACTGTGCATAGTTCTGGTCTCCATACTACAAAAGGAAATACAGACAGTGGAGAAGGTACATAAAAGATATATAAGAATCTACCAGAACTGAGAGGTTATAACCATTAGGAAAGGCTGAACAGGCTGGGGCTCTTTTCTCTAGAAAAGAGAAGGCTGAGGGGTGACCTAATAGAGGTCTTTAAATTATGACGGGGTTTGAAAGGGTAAACAGAGATGTTTCTACTGGTGGGGGAGTTCAAAACTAGGGGTCATAAATAGAAGATAGCCACTAATAAATCCAATAAAGAACTCTGGAGAAACTTCTTTACCCAGAGAGTGGTTAGAACATGGAACTTGCTACAAGGAGTAGTTCAGACAAATAGTATAGATGCATTTAAGAGGAAGCTAGATAAACATATGAGGGAGAAAGGAGTAGAAGGATCTGCTGATAGGGTTACACAAAGTAGGGAGGAAGGAGGCTCATGTAGAGCATAATCACCAGCATGGACCAGTTGGGCTGAATGGCCTGTTTCTGTGCTGTAATTTCTATGTAATTCTACAAACCAATTTGACAGTCTTTCTGACAGGGGTCAGTCTTCCCAATTCCTGACTATTAACTGTTTTCCCCCTTGCCCTCACTATTTCAGTTTTATAACAGGGTTTGCATATCTTCCAGTTTTGATGAAAGGTCAAATCTGTAACCCAAACCCAGCTTTTCTCTTTTCTAGTGCTGATAGAGCACTTTTATTTCAGATTTCCAGGGTTTTTAAAAAAAAATTCAATTGCACATAGAATATAGAAATGTTCTGAAATTGACTTATTTCAGGCAAATCATGGTAACACTCTTTTCCAAGTTTTAAATACAGGTCTCCTGGTTATGAAGAAGCACGTTAGGGGGAACAAAAGTACAGGTCCAGGGCCACACAGGACCCATTTCTGTTTGGGGCTAAATGGTGATTAACAGGAGATGTTTAACATCTCCTGTTAATCACCATTTAGCCCCAAACAGAACAGTCTACTCCAGTAAGGTTAGAGCGGATATTAGAAATTTTTATTGTATGCTTTAATAAAACTAATCCCATAAAAATCTAATGCAACAAAATAAGATGGTGTGTGTCTCTTTCAGTTTATTTGAGTCCTTTCATTATTCTGGCTGATTCTGCTTCAGCTTGTAGTGAAGTTCTGGTAGATTCCGCAAGCGTTCAGCAGCCTGCAGGATAAAGGATCATTTAGTCATGCCAAGTAATAGGTGAACTGACACAACAGATTAATTAAAGTGCAATTTAGGGACTGACAGGAGATTACGAGCATAACAGAGTGCTACAAGATCCTTCTGTCAGTAAAATACATCGGGTTAGGAACTTGTGAATCTAATGCTGTAAACTTTAGACTGTTATTTTTCAAATCTAGGACTGATCTACTCAGCCTTTCGTCCATCTCAGGATGTGCAGCAAAAGCAAGAGGCGTTTGCAATACTTCCTGACTGAAGCAATGAAAATGGAGAGCAGTACCACACCCAATTTTCTAATTTCTAAGCTGCCTCCTCTGATTTTACTGCCTTTCCTAGTTTGATATCATCTGCAAATTTAATCAATTTGCAATGAATTGCTGAGTCCAAGTCATTGATACAAATTGGAAACAGTCGTGGTCCCAGCACTGATTCTTGGGGTATACCACTTGACTTCCTCCATTCTCATTACAACTCTTCTAACAAGTACCCGTTGTTCTCAACCCTCAGCCAATTTCTTAACGATATCCAAGATTTACCCACAGCTTCAAACTTAACTAACAGCTTTTCATATAGAACTTTGTCAAATGCATTTTGGAAGTCGAGATACAATATGTTGTACGGATTACCATTTGGGATGTCATTTTCTCAGAGAAGTCAAGGAGGTTGGTCAGGTAGGATCGCCCTCTGCCGAATCCATGTTACTGTTTACTTGGTTATTATTGTACAGATACTCTAGTTTACTCCTGACAATCAATTACATTTTTTACATGGGATTGCAGTATGATTAATGGATTTATAGTTGCCCATGTCTGATTTGTCACCCTTTTTGAATATGGACACTACGTTTCCAATCTATTGGTACTTCCCAACTGCCCAACGACTCCTTCATAATCATCAATGCCTCACAAATCTTCTCCCTCGTCTTTCTTAGCACACTGGGATAAAAACTGCCCCTGGGTTATATTGGTTTTGAGCCCTTTTAGCCGATCTATGATCTCCATCTAATTTATATCAAAGTCATTAATTTTATCTGTTATCTCTGTTTGGGAAGGGCATGTTGCTCAAGTCTTCCTTGTGAATATTTGGAGGAAGCAAACATTCAGAATTTTTACTATCTTGTGCTCATAATGCTACAAGCCAATTTGCATCTTTTATGGTTCTTATATCTTCACTGACTGCCCCTTTACTGTTAACAGAGACCAGAAGACTCTCCACGAAGAGAGAAAACGAGCAATTCTCCTAGTGGACAGTTATGATTGCTTCAGTGTAAATTCTGCGATGTGACTATGATTGTATACAAAGTGACCTCCTGTGCTCATCCTCACCTGTTCCGGTGTGAGATCTCTTTGGGCCTGAGCTAGCAGCTCGTACCCCACCATGAATTTTCTGATTGTTGCAGACCGTAACAACGGTGGATAGTAGTGAGCATGAAGCTGCCAATGGCAGTTGTCATCACTCAAGAACTGCCCCGTGGGAGCACCTGTTGAAATACAATTGTATTATTAATACAACATTGGCAATTCTATCAATGCAAGATCTAGTACAGCTCTGCATTTTTAGTAGACACCCTAGTTCACTTGTCATTTTAGTATCCCATAACCAGTAAGGCTGGTCACCTCGGAGTGAGAAATAAAAACACAATTGTTCGTCCTACACGCATAAACAATCTCTTGATATATTATCAAAAAGTAGATTATAAGTCCAATTAGTTAAAAAAAAAATTGCTGAAGGTGCAAAGATGTTAGTATTGAGATAAAACAGTTGCATTTCAGGTGACCACGCTGTGTCATACATAGATTGGTTAAATCCAGAATAGAGTTCCCTCCAGAGTAAAGTTCCCTCTAATCATGTCCCCAGTAATGTGCCTCAGTTCCAATTTCAGAAGAGTTCCCTGTAACATTTCCACATCCCAAACCACCAAACTGTGGCCTGAGTGAGATTATCAAATTAGCGCCAAATTAATAACCATTTTATGCTGTGTGCCCCTGCCCATTCGGAATTGCACTGAACTGTACAAACTTATTTCATATAGGAGCGTAACAGCCACCAGACTGTTTTTTCAAGTCAGTGAGTATTGAAGGTCTCTGTGGCAGGACAGCTTTTTATATATAATATTCTACATGTTCATCTAGAGTCCAAGGAATTCATCGCTCCTGTTCTATTTAGAAGTTTAAGATCCAATTTAAACTTGGGACGGGTGTATAGCGGGGAAGGGTGAGCGGCAAACCTGCATGGGACCGCCAGGGTGAGGCCCAGGCCATTTTAAACCTCAGGCCTCATTACCATCTTCAATGGCTGACTTCCATCCGAACCAGGTTGGAATGGCAAGAAGGGGGTGGGGTGGGAACAGTATTTTGAGCTAGAGGAGGCTGCTGCCGGAAGAATAGTCTCCGGCACTAAGATAAGTCAACGGCAGCGGTGGGAGGTTGTGGGGGGGGGGCGGGGCTGCTGGAACCTGCAGCAGGGGAGGCCCTTATCTTGCTGGCCTCTTCTGGTTCTGGATCAATCTGGCAGCAGATTTCCCTGGCACATTCAGCGCTGTTAAAATCAGACCAGGATCCGAATGAAGTCAGCAGACCCCAACGTGTCTATGGTGAGTGCTTCACGCTGCTCCCAAAACCCGGGAGTTAAACTGGCTGTGGGCAAGAGTGCGGCACAAACAGGAAGGGAAGTGTTCTGCCCCTATTTTAGCCCTCCGCACGCCCCATTCTTGCTGGGCGTGGATGGGGTTAAAATCGGGGTATTAATACTTTTTGCTACGTTACAGAGGGCAATCATTAAAAAAAGATTAATCTTTCAGACTATACCACATTAGCCTTCGTGGAACTGAATAGCCACAAGCCAAATTAAGTGATGAACGTTATAATAAATTAACATGGGAAATGCTTGTTTAAACACTCAACTCCCTGATCAGCAGAATAGGCTGCGCTAATTGAAGTGGTTAATGTATTATTTTACCGGAATGATCGCTGTATCCATTTCCGATTCAGAATAGAACCAAATTTCCTAGGTCAAACTGTCAGGCCTTGAACAGTCTCACAGCCCTCACCAGCTAACTCCTTCCAAGAAAAAAAATCTGATGTAATCCTGACCTCACTTCAGCATGAATGAATCTAATCATTTTAAAATTTTAAATACTGACTAGAAAGCAAGTCAAAATTTTTTTTTTAAGTTTTAATTTTGGCTCTATTATTTTCAATTATTTTTCCAGACCACCAGAGGTGGCGGCACAGTGGTATACGGTCATAAGGGAGTGGCTCTGGGAGTCCTCAACATTGACTCCAGACCCCATGAAGTCTCATGGCATCAGAGCAAGCATGGGCAAGGAAACCTCCTGCTAATTACCACCTACCGCCCTCACTTAGCTGATGAATCAGTACTCCTCCATGTCGAGCACCACTTGGGGGAAGCACTAAGGGTAACAAGGGCACAGAATGTACTCTGGGTAGGGGACTTCAATGTCCATCACCAAGAGTGGCTCGGTAGCACCACTACTGACCGAGCTGGCCGAGTCCTGACAGACGTAGCTGTCATACTGGGCCTGGACCAACACGAGGAAAAAACCTACTTGACCTCATCCTCACCAATACTGTCGCAGGTGCATCTGTCCATGACAGTATTGGTAGGAGTGACCACCTATACTGCTAAATGGGATAGATTCAGAACAGATCTAGCAGCTCAAAACTGGGTATCCATGAGGCACTGTGGGCCATCAGCAGCAACAGAATTGTATTCCAGCACAATCTGTAACCTCATGGCCTGGCATATCCTTCACTCTACCATTACCAACAAGCCAGGGGATAAACCTGGTTCAGTGAGGAGTATAGAAGAGCATGCCAGGAGCAGCACCAGGTGTACCTAAAAATGAGGTGCCAACCTGGTGAAGCTACAACACAGGACTATATGTATGCCAAACAGCGGAAGCAGCATGCTATAGACAGAGCTAAGCTATCTCACAACCAACGGATTAGATCTAAGCTCTGCAGTCCTGCCACATCCAGTCGTGAATGGTGGTGGACAATTAAACAACTAACGGGAGGAGGAGGCTCTGTGTACATCCTCATCCTCAATGATGGTAGAGTCCAGCACGTGAGTGCAAAAGACAAGGCTGAAGCGTTTGCAACCATCTTCAGCCAGAAGTGCCGAGTGGATGATCCATCTCAGCCTCGTCCTGAGATCCTCACCATCACAGAAGCCAGTCTTCTGCCAATTCAATTCAGTCCACGTGATATCAAGAAAAGGCTCATTGCACTGGACACAGCAAAGGCTATGGGCCCTGACAACATCCCAGCTGTAGTGCTCCAGAACTAGCTGCGCCTCTAGCCAAGTTGTTCCAGTACAACAATAACACTGGCATCTACCCGACAAAGTCCTGTCCAGAAAAAGCAGGACAAATCCAATCCGGCCAATTACCACCCCATTAGTCTCGTTCCTTCACTTTGCTGATGATCGAAAGATGTCATCGACAATGCTATCAGGTGGCACTTACTCACCAACAGCCCGCTCACTGAAGCTCAGTTTGGGTTCCACCAGGACCACTTGGCTCCAGACCTCATTACAGCCTTGGTCCAAACATGGACAAAAGAGCTGAATTCCAGAGGTGAGGTGAGAGTGACTGCCCTTGACATCTAGGCAGCATTTGACCGAGTGTGGCATCAAGGTGCCCTAGTAAAATTGAAGTCAATGGGTATCAGGAGGAAAACTCTCCAGTGGCTGGAGTCATACCCAGCACAACGTAAGATGCTAGTGGTTTTTGGAGGCCAATCGTCTCAGCCCCAGGATATCGTTGCAGAAGTACCTCAGGGCAGAGTCATAGATCCAACCATCTTCAGCTGCTTCATCAATGACCTTCCCTCCATCATAAGGTCAGAAGTGGGGATGTTCGCTGATGACTGCACAGTGTTTAGTTCCATTTGCAGCTCCTCAGATAATGAAGAAGTCCATGCCCGCATGCAGTAAGACATGGATAACATCCAGGCTTGGGCAGATAAGTGACAAGTAACATTTGCGCTAGATAAGTGCCAGGCAATGACCACCTCCAACAAGAGAGAGTCTAACCACCTCCCCTTGACATTCAACAGCATTACCATCGCCAAATCCCCCACCATCAACATCCTGGGGGTCACCATTGGCCAGAAACTTAACTGGACCAGCCACATAAATACTATGGCTGCAAGAACAGGTCAGAGGCTGGGTATTCTGCGGCGAGTGACTCACCTCCTAACTCCCCAAAGCCTTTCCACCATCTACAAGGCACAAGTCAGGAGTGTGATGGAATAC
The DNA here is from genome assembly GCF_035084215.1 of Heptranchias perlo. NCBI lineage: Eukaryota > Metazoa > Chordata > Chondrichthyes > Hexanchiformes > Hexanchidae > Heptranchias > Heptranchias perlo. The sequence goes on from NC_090325.1 coordinate 43,116,006, forward strand.
TCTCCACTTGCTTGGATGAGTGCAGCTCCAACAACACTCATGAAGCTCGACACCATCCAGGTCAAAGCAGCCTGCTTGATTGCCACCCCATCCACCACCTTAAACATTCACTCCCTCCACCACCGACGCACAGTGGCTGCAGTGTGTACCACCCACAGGATGCACTGCAGCAACTCGCCAACGCTTCATCGACAGCACCTCCCAAACTCGTGACCTCTGCCACCTAGAAGGACAAGGGCAGCAGGCACATGGGAACAACACCACCTGCACGTTCCCCTCCAAGTCACACACCATCCTGACTTGGAAATATATTGCCGTTCCTTCATCGTCCATGGATCAAAATCCTGGAACTCCCTACTTAACAGCACTGTGGGAGAACCTTCACCACATGGACTGCAACGGTTCAAGAAGGTGGCTCACCACCACCTTCTCAAGAGCAATTAGGGATGGGCAATAATTGCTGGTCTTGCCAGCGACGCCCACATCCCATGAGTGAACAAAAAAAAACTCTCTTCAAGCAGCTATGTAATCTTAGATCAGGACATTAAGATTCCCTTCTTAACCAACAAAATCAGACTTAGCAATTTACTTCTGGACCATCTCACGGGATGGTCTGCCACAGATTAGAAAATTGACATCCTTTAAACATATTTGGATCACAGATTTCAATAGTTAATGTAGTGTTCGAGTTATCTACTTCATTATGAATAGTAACATAATGGCAGTCTACTCTCGCACTCTGTTCATTGCAAGATTTCTTTAACCTTACCATGCCATCCCATGGAGTAGGGAAAAGAGACCTCAAAGAGATTGTCATATTTCGTCAAGAGTCTTTTCATAATAGAAGCAAGGCCTAAAAAGCAGAGTCAAATGTAAGAAATTAGTTCAAATAATACAGCTGTGTATGCAACATCTTAACACGACCAAAGGCAAGTAAAACCTTTACTTAATTGTTTGGATAACTGTCCCTTCTCAAATCAAAGAGTTAGATCTGAGAGATCTAATTTTAGCTGGGTATCAGTTCCTTTAATTGAGTCACTGAGTATAAGGAGTTAAAAGCCAGCTGCATTCATAGAACTCATGCCCCAGCCTAACTCTATACAATGATATAAGGATCAGTTGGTTATCACCGTGCAGTTGCTTGAGAAAGGAGCCAAGCTACACAATTCAAACACAAACATGCTGTGTGACTTATTCAGATATGTGTATGATTGGCAGCTTTTTGAATTGAACAAACGTTATATAAATTCTGCATGGCTCTGGTTACTGTTCGATCAGCTTGCTCCTTTTCAAGATTAGGACTTCAGAGAAATATAAACAGAATATGCTAGAAATAAACAGATCAGTTAACATCTGACATTTAGCTATATACCCTCCTGTCTGTGATCAATTGATCGTCTCCCCATCCTCCTCTCCCAACCCATTTTCTCTTCACGTTTTCCAACCATACTAAAATACCTGTTTATCTTTCAGACTTTAGTTCTCATGAAGGGTAGAAGAACAAACTGCATTTATATAGCACCTTTCACGTCCTCAGAACATCCCAAAGCACTCCACAGCTAATGAATTACTTTTGAAGTGTAGTCACTATTGTAATGTAAGCAAATTGAACAGCCAATTTGCGCATAGGAAGGTTCCACGAACAGCACTGAGATAATTGACCAGATAATCTGTTTTCTCATGGTGTTGGTTGAGAAAGGAAAGTTGGCCAAGATACCTAGAGAATTCCTCAGCCCTTCTTCAAATAGTGCTGAGACAATCATAATATGCCATGCTTTCACTGGCACTGTATGAAAGGCAGCATGCCAGGGTGATCAACAGTCAGCATAACCGGAAAGCCACTAATAGGGATGATAAATGTAATTTGGATTTGTATATGCAAGCCTTAAATAAGCTTCAGTGTAAAACTCCAAAAACCAAACATCCTATCTAAATGACATATTAGTTAGACCAAAAATAACACCACTACCAGAAGATAAATTAGATTTAATTTATAGATGCACATTACCTCCATTTCAAAATAATGTGCCATAAATGCCCATTATAGAAGGAAAGACCAATATTTTTATAGCAACGTATGATAGTCACACTATACAGCAAACTGCTCTACAATATTTTAAACTAAAACGTTCACTCTGTTCTTGGCTTAGCATTATATTTAATAAAACATACCTTCAGCATGTCATTTAAAATGGCTTAGCAAATACTACTGAAGCAATTTTATTGCCCACTGTTTACAAGATTTATACAATTACATAAAACAATGCACAATGTTTGTGCATTTGTTTTCGTTACTTCCCCATTATCCCATTAACACTGAGCTCTTCACGAGGCTGGAGTGAACCCACCAAGTGCTCCTCTTGGGTTGGCCCTATGCTCAGTGCTTCATCCTAAGGATTGACTGAAATCAGGAATTCACTACAGAGGGAATTGAGCATGAGCATACATCCTACAACTCTCGTCACTGGACCACCTCAATTTAAAAATAAAATCCAGAATTCAGCTCTGCTTCCATGGTCATTTAGCTGGAGATCCCCATTTACCCCCCAAAAAACGCATCTTACACCCAATGCTTCAGTGCCATTGCATTGGGTGGGCACCACTATGACAGGTTTGGGAAGTACACAACAAATGTTTTATACCATGAAGTATTTCATTAATTTGCATACTTTGGTCACCTATGCTATTGTAACCTAATTAGCTTCATATATTTATTTTGCTCCCCATGCTATATTGTGCTATTACAAAATGTTCCAAACCAAGATAAAGAAAGAAATTTTGGCTGCAGGCATCACAGAAAAGGCACTTGTTGTATAATAAACTGCTTTGATTTCTCTCTTGTCTTATGAGAAACTCTTATTCAAAAGTGATGAGATGCTATGTGTGTATGTATATATTTATATATACATATATACACACACAATAAAAATAATTTTCTTACTGTCCCTCTCTTTATCAGATAAGTCTTGTAAACGAAGTACGTGTCTTCTTGGAAGAAGTAAAGTCTGAAAAGGCCACACAGCCCAGTATGGAACGACGACCAACCAATCTTCATTTTCAACCACTATTCGTTCCTTCGAAATCAAAAAACATTAAAAAGGCATTAACGACTGTTTACTGCACTCAAACCACATAATTACAATTGGGCAGTTATAGGCCCATTATAGCTTACTAACTTTCACTGGGGACATTAAAGAGGCAGAATTACATCCATGTGGGCATCTGTCCAGTTTTCAAATTTAGAGTAGATTCAGCTTCTACTGCGATGCCATTAAAACTTACATCACCTGCCTAATATTTTGCTACAGTTGGGTATAAAGCAAAGAGAGAAGTGAACAGGACTTATTTTTAGAAAAAGCAACAAGTCATTTGCTCCCCCTTTAGGTTTATCGTATACTATGCAACATATCCCAGGCAAAGGCAAGTCAGGTCTAGATTTCTCCTAAACAAGCCCATAAATTAATGGCCAAGATTTTGTTCTTCAGGCTAGACCTAAATGACCCCATGAAGAGAATGGGCTTTGGCAATGCATTGAGGTGCTAGTAAAATTTTATAGGTAGACTTGTGCTTTTTGCTTTTCTCACATGAATGCTAAATGTCCTCTTATCAAATTCCTCGGTGCTATTTTATCTACCGCATTTATTTTAATTTCTATCTTTTACACTCAAGCCACAGCCACAATTCCTGACCTTTCAATAGGAGCCAGGCAAGGATATTACCTCCACTGTTTCTCTTTGGATTCATTTTTAAGAATTGCTGCTGTAGATGCAATAAAAAGAAAAGAACTACATTGTTGGATTAGCAGCAGAAAATACTCTCTTCAGATGTCCAATTCCACAAGTCACTCCTCAGCATTTTCCAAAACATCAAGGAATTGGTCAGTTCACATGCTCCACACTCAACTATTTCAAAGCAACTGAAATGCCCCTGCCCAAGGAGCCTTTGTACGACAGACATGGGTTTCAAATACCTAGGCAAATAATGATAAAAATTATAAACTCTCAGCTTGACCTCCACTTATTTCTAATCTACATGATGCCCCTCGGCAATATCATCCGCAAACACAACATCAGATTCCATATGTACGCTGACGACACCCAACTCTACCTCACCCCCACTTCCCTCGACCCCTCCACCATCACTGGTTTGTTCATGCTGCTTGTCCGACGGCAGAAATTTCCTCCAACTAAATATTGGGAAGACCGAAGCAATCGTCTTTGGTCCCTGCCACAAACTCCGTTCCCTAGCCACCAACTCCATGTGGAGTCAGGAGACAGCTAGCAGAATGGATAGCAAGTTAGTTACAAAACAGAAAACAAAGTAATGGTTAAGGGTAGCTACTCAGATTGGCAAAAGGTGGAAAGTGGTGTTCCACAGGGATCAGTGCTGGGACCAATGGTATTCACAATTTACATTAACCATTTGGATTTGGGAATTGGAAGTACAATTTCAAAATTTGCAGATGACAACAAATTGGGGGGAGTGTGGTTAATACAAAGGAAGAATGCATCAAAATGCAAGAGGACATTAATAAACTTGCAGAAAGGGCATGTAATTGGAAAATGAATTTCAATATAGGTAAGTGTGAATTGGTGCATTTTGGTAGCAAGAATATGGAGGTCACATAATCTTAGGATAATAAGAGTCTAAACGGGATAGAGAAGCAAAGGGATCTAGGGGGTACAGATATACAAATCACTAAAAGTAATGATACAGGGTAATAAGGCCATATAAAAAGGCAAATCAAGCACTAGGGTTCATTTCTAGAGGGGTAGAATTGAAATGCAAAGAAGTTATGTTAAACTTGTCTAAACATGGTTAGACCACACTTGTGAGTATTGTGCACAGTTCTGGTCTCCGTATTATAGAAAGGATATAGAGGCATTGGAGAGGGTGCAAAAAAGGTTCACAAGGATGACACTAAAACTGAGAGGATATCCTTATCAGGAAAGGCTGAACAGGCTGGGACTTTTTTGTCTAAAAAAGAAGGCTGAGGAGTGACCTGATAGAGGTCTTTAAGATAGGATTTGATAGGGCAGACGTGGAGAAAATGTTTAGGCATAGAGAAAATGTATCCAATTGTAGGGAGTCCAAAATTAGAGGTCATAAATGTAAGATAGTCACTAACAAATCCAATTGAGAATTCAGGAGAAACCTCTTTACCCAAAGAACGGTAAGAATTTGGAACAAGCTATCACAGGGGTAGCTGAGGCAAATAACTTGGATGCATTTAAAAGGAAGCTAGATAAGCACAAGGGAGAAAGGAATAGAAGGGTATCCTGATAGGTTTAGATGAAGTAGGGAGGGAGGAGGCTCTTGTGGAGCATAAATGCTGGCATAGACCAGTTGGGCCGAATGGCCTGTTTCTGTGCTGTAGTTTCGATGTAACTCAATAAAAAATTCTCATCCTTGTTTTCAAATCCTTCCATGGCCTCACCCTTCCCTATCGCTGTAACCCCCACAACTCTCCGAGATCCTTGCATTTCTCCAATTCTGGCCTCTTGTGCACAAAGATTTCCTTCACCCCCACCATTGGCGGCCGTGCCTTCAGCTGTCAAGGCCTATGCTCTGGAATTCTCTCCCTAAACCTCTCCGCATATACTTCTCTCTCCTCCTTTAAGACCCTCCTTAAAACCTACCTCTTTGACCAAGCTTTTGGTCACCTGTCTTAATATGTCTTTATGTAGTTCGATGTTAATTTGATAACGCTCCTGTGAAGCGCCTTTGGATGTTTTACTATGTTAAAGGTGCTTTATAAATGCAAGTTGTTGTTCATACAAAAAGTTTTTTTTCCCCTTTTCTCCCTCAGCATGTGTACAAAGATAAGTGGAACATCCTGCAACAACAGAATTGGGAAAAGCATTTGAAAAAAATGACATTCCTCCCCGTCCCCTCTTCAATACTGGAGCCTTGAGAAACAAATCATGAAATTCCTCTGGGTGGGAAAAAGTCACAAATAACTTAAAATGGTCTTAATTTTGTAAACTGAGGGCGGCTGAACATCTTGAAGCACCATCCAAGCACTTTAACAAGCTCACTCAGGAGGATTATCCCTTGCAATGTGGCCTCTCAAGTTGTTTACAGGTGTACAAGTCAACATATTCCACATTACCCAAATTTGACATTCCAGATAAATTAGGGAAGTGGACTGCAATGCTACTCTAAAGCACAAAACTATCTCGAGAGCATGGGGGTCAACCCCAATCCAGGAAAGTAACATGCTCCTATCACTTATACCCCTTAACCTTTTAACTTTAACATTTTAATTTTGTTCTTAAATCAACAGGCTGCAATTTGACTCTCAATTCTGATGAAAAGTTCCCAGAGTTGGAAAAGTTTCTGGTAGATCTCAGAAACAGACACACATTGGCAGCAGGATTCATAGATTGTCTTTGTAGTAAGGAGAACGTATTGCGCTTCGGACCCAAGAGACAGGCAATCTTTCAGTTTCTTGTTCTGGACTAGATTGAAACCTGGATCTCCAATAGTGATGGGCATTCTCAGTGACAGAGGCTGTTGCATCAGCTCAACAAGGTCACTGAATCCCAGGACTATTTGGTGTTTTAAAAGAGCTTAACAACTATAATCAATTTTGGGAACCCAACTCAATTAATAAAAAGGAGCGTTAATAGCATCCGTTTGCAGAAAATCAGTTGGACAAAGAAAATACAGGTTTTCTACCATGTAACACATACATACATACAGTCTGCCTTCCAGACAACAGTGCAATATATATTTTTTTAAATAACTGATCACAGTACATATACATGAACAATAAAAAGGCTACAGAAAAATCATGGATCAAATTAAGAATTATGAAAAAGAATGGTTTCCAGGTAGTTATGGTAGCAGAGCACAACAAAAAGCATCATTTATCTTCTGTGCGCTCACTGAAAACATTTAAGATATAGTGAAAAAGACACCCAACTGTCCCATAAAGTAATAAGACCGCGCTGCAGTAGCTAATCATTAGGGCCTTAAAAAGACATTTGATCAAAAGAAAACATTAAACCATATTTATATTTCAGCAAGTTTCTAGTGCTCAGAATTTTAAAACTACATTAATCAAACATCTCTAAACTCACATCACCATGTATTTGCATTGTAACTTATAATTTACATTTGTGTGTGGAGGGGATACAACATCCTTCAAATAGCGCCTGAATGTTGACCTTTCAATAAACAATAGAATTTTTTTTTACAAAATCCCATTTTAAGTCACAATGAATTTCACTGACTGTAGCTGGCCCAGAAAAACTATTGAAATATGCCTGCTCCCAAAGTGTTGACTAATTATACCACTAAACTACAAGCTATGGAGATGTCACAATAAATCTTCACCACATGATGATCAGGTACCAGATTAACTAATGAACACAAGATGGCTTTGAAGGTTTGTCAATTAAGCAAGATGATGGCTAAGCTGATGAGGGGAAAATTGTCTATCGTCCTTAAAAAGACAAGAAAAAAAAACAGGAAGATGCAAACAGCATGTTATGTTGCTGCTGGTAAGAAATCTGTCAACATCATTAAAATGGTGGGAGGAAGGCATCAGCTGTACTATTTCAAACAGAAGCATTGATAATGGTTCCCACAGTTTAAAAACAAGAACCTAAACACAACTCAGTAAGATAAAGATCAAAAGTAGAAAGCAGTGAGCATGCACTCGTTGTCAGTAGATTTGGTATTTTCCAGCGTCTTAGGGTCAAACAGGTTACAAGTACAGACTTGCAATAGCTTTTGTTTCTCATCTCGATGTACATTCTTTGGCAGCTTCTGACAACTTAAAGACCACTACACATTTCATAGAAATGGGATAAAACACAAATTCTTCTGTTCTGATGATTAACTTTTCTCTTTGTCGGTGCTTACTGGGATGAGGGATGCCAGTGCTGGCGGACAGAATATTTACTGACTTTTGATGGCCAACGTCAGCACCAAGCAATCCTAGACTGGGTAAATCACGGACACAGTTAGCTGTAGGACTTTTCAAATTACCACACTCCCTTAGTTCGGTCAACATCTGGAAGAGACAATATGAAACCCGCTTTACATTGCCCTTCCTCAACAGTACAACTTCACCACTCACTGTTGAGGATGATCTCACTGCCCGAATCATTCTTAAGCTTTCTCCGTGATACTGCCAAGAAATATTAACTTACAGGGTAAAAACAGAAAATGCTGGAAATATGCAAGTGGTCGATCAGCATCTCTATCACTATTTGCACTTATCCAGCTCTTTTAATGTCAAAACATGTTACAGTGCTTTACACAATTGATGACTTATTGAAATACAGCAATTGTTATGAAGCCAACTGAAACTTCCACTCATGGGTCCCACCTGAAATATCTCTATCAGATGCTGAACAAACTGAACTGTAGAGTTTCAGGTACAGGTATCATTTTAAATGCACCCTACAATAAGGTGACACAAGATGGAATTTACCTCCACCACTGAACTGAACCAGAATTTGCTGGCAAAATAACGGCAAGTTTAATGCACACGCCGGTATTAGTGTGTAAATCATCCAGCAACTTGTGGCAAGGAAGAGATACCCCGTGAGTTGTGAATTGCCACAAATTGCTGAATGATTTCCGCCACTCCTCCGTTGGCCTCGTGAAAACGGCAGCTCGCCCTCAACCTCCCTGTGCATTTCGAGAAATTGCTGCAGTTGTGCATTAATTACAAATTAAACTCACCACAGAAATTAAGGCTGGTACTCAACAGCGTATGGAACCCTTTTAATGGTGAGATTTATATTCCTGCAATGCTACTCAACCTCTTCGGCCCAGAAAGGGAACAATTGAAACTGTGGAGTCTCATTCGTACAGGTAGTAAATTTTTCTTAGATATTTTTAAAAATTTAAATTTTTTTCTTACTTTTCCTTTCTGTCTCATTTTTCTTTCTCTGTTAATCTTTCTTTCCCTCTTTATTGCTCTTTCTGCACCTGATTTGACTCTAATTAACCCTATTTCTTTCTCCGTCATTCCTCTGCTTCTTTCTCAATCCTGAAATCTCATTGGTCAAGCATGTAGACTGTTGGTCACGTTGTTCACGAAGGTCCCAGATGCCCTCGCTGCCCCGTTATCCGCTCACACTACCATCAATTTGCGGTGCAAAAAAATCTTGAGCTGAAGGGTGAGGGGAAAAAGTCTAACTAACAGGGCGTGCAGTGTAATGCCCCACTCCAGCAAATTCTGGGCCAATCATTAAGACTTTATATCTGGGACCTGACAACATCCCAGCTGTAGGTTGAAGACCTGAGCTCCAGAACTAGCCGCGTCTCTAGCCAAGCTATTCCAGTAAAGCTACAACACTGGCATCTACCTGACAATTTGGAAAATTGTCCAGGAATGTCCTGTCCATAAAAAGCAGGACAAATACTACCCAGCCAATTACTGCCCCATCAGCCTACTCTCAATCATAAGCAAAGTGATGGAAGGACTTCTCAACAGTGCTTTCAAGTGGCACTTACTCACCAATAACCTGCTCACTGAAGCTCAGTTTGGGTTTCACCAGGACCACTCGGCTCCAGACCTCATTACAGCCTTGGTCCAAACATGGACAAAGTAGCTGAATTCCAGAGGTGACTGCCATTGACATCAAGGCAGCATTCAACAGAGTGTGGCACTCCTTGTAAAACTGAAGTCAATGGGCGTCAGGTGGAAAATTCTCCAGTGGCTGGAGTCATACCTGGGACAAAGGATGATAGTTGTGGTTTGAAGGCCAATCATCTCAGCCCCAAGACATCGCTGCAAGAATTCCTCAAGTGTGTCGGCTGTGGCTCAGTCTCGCCTTGGAGTTAGAAGGTGGTGGGTTAAAGCCCACTCCAGAGACTTCAGCATGTAATCTAGGCTGTCACTTCAATGCAGTACTGAGAGAGTGCTGCACTGCTGGAGGTGCAGTCTTTCAGATGAGACTTTAAACCGAGGCCCTGTCTGCCCACTCAGGTGGTGGTAAAAGATCCCAGAACACTCATCAAAGAACAGTAGGGAGTTATCCCCAGTGTGCTGGCCAATATTTATCCTTCAACCAACATTTCTAAAACAGGTCAGATTGCTGTTTGTGGGACCTCGCTGTGCACAAATTGGCTGCCGCGTTTCCTACATTACAACAGTGACTACATTTCAAAAGTACTTAATTGGCTGTTTTGGGATGTCCTCAGGTTATGACAGGCACTATATCAATGCAAGTCTTTCTTATTTTTTTCTTTTTAGGCAGTGTCTTGGCCCAACTAACTTCAGCTGCTTCATCAATAAATTTCCCTATTAGCTGATGATTGCATGGTGTTCCGCTCCTTTCGTAATTCCTCAGAAAATGAAGCAGTCCATGCCCACATACAGCAAGACCTGAACAACATCCAGGCTTGGGCTGATAAGTGGTAAATAACATTCGCACCACACAAGTGCCAGGCAATGACTATCTCCAACAAGTGAGAGCCTAACCACATCCCCTTGCCATCACCGAGCTCCCCCACCATCAACATCCTGGGTGTCACCATTGATCAGGATCTCAACTGGACCAGCCACATAAATGCCGTGGTTACTCGAGCAAGTCAGAGGCTGAGTATTCTGCGGCAAGTGGCTCACCTCCTGACTCCCCATACCCTCTCTAGTAGGTTGATGGTGGAGAGAGTGGATATTTAAGCCAGTGGATGGGGTGCCGATCAAACAGACTGTATTGTCCTGGATAATGTTGGGCCTCTTGAGTGTTTTTGGAGCCCCACCCATCCAGGCAAGTGGAGAGTATGCCATCACACTCCTGACTTCTGCCTTGTACAGATCCTTTGGGGAGTCAGGAGTTGAGCCACTCTCCGCAGAATGCCCAGCCTCTAACCTGCTCTAGTAGTCATGGCATTTATGTGGCTGGTCCAGGTTCATTTATGGTCAGTGGTGACTCCCAGGATGTTGATGGTGGGGATTTGGCAATGGTAATACCATTGAATGTCAAGGGGAAGTGGTTATGCTTAGTGATGGCTAAGCTTTATTTCCATCAATCCTTGTCTAGTATGGAACTACATGGAGAGAGCGTGCACTCTACATCAGGCACACAGATACTCTGGCCCAGAATTTTCTGAGACAGCATAATCGGTAAGTTATGCCAAAATTTCCGTTGACCCTCCGGTCGGCAAGTTACACCAAAATTTCCTGAGAATCTCATTAGCATACGTTGAAATGTAAAATCTGGCAGAAATCAGGGTAAATGTTTAAACAAATACAATCATGGAACCTTTTCAATTTTTAATGCAAAAAAATCTGATGCCATAAAGATGTATTCAGGAGGTCTGAGTAAGGAGAAATAAAAAAAATTGTTTAAAAAGAAAAATCCTGTTGCACCTAAGATCTTAGGTATAAGTTTACAGTTTGTACAGAACTGGTGCAGAATTTAGAAAATTTGCATGAGTTGCACTTTTACATGGTGGAGGGGCTATGTTAGTGTGTGGCAGAGGGTTTCGGTGGAGGCTTCACACAATCGGTGTGTAAAAAAAAAAATTTTAAACAAGAAATTTCAGGCATACTGTAAAGATCAGAAAACTCATTTACACCTGAATTTCCTCGGTCTTTTGTGCCAAAATGAGCATTCAGCCGTACTCACACCATTGTTTCGGCATCTTAGATTTTCAGGAAATTCCGGGCCTCTAACTGTGTGAATTTCAATAGCTTGGTTTGGAGATACCCAGCTGACCAAAAGAGAAAACTAGTTTCTTGAACAGGTGCAGGACATAAACACAAACTTTTATACATTTCATAAAGTACGTAATTTTCTACACCTTACTGAATGATAAGATATCTGAAATAGAAAAAAGTATACAATTCCAAAGACCATTGGCAAATTAATATTTTCCACCTAAAATTCTATTTTCTGAAATAAATTGTAACCTCACTTGATGTTTGACTTTGTTACTGAAATACTAGAGCTGTTTTCAAAGGAAATAAAATATCCTGAAAGGCAGCCACACTTACTGGTGAAATGTGTGCCTTCAGCTTCTTATAGTCAGAAGAGGAGGTGATGCTGAATGAATCCAAGATTTTCTTCATACGTTTTTCACGTTGCCCATATTAACTGGGCCACTGCCATGAACAACATGCAGCAAGTCTCTATTTTGTTATCACAACTGTGTTATTTCTTCTGTAGAAAATGATCTAAACGAGTGGGTCGGATGAATGCATTACATCTATGCCAGCTGGTTCGGAGAGAAGACCATTATCCAATTACAGAAATAATCAGTCAATTCCAATTAGTAATTGATTTCTGATTGAGCACAGGCCTGCAATAGACCAGCACTTTGCGTACTAAATCTGGACTTCACATCAGCTAGTAACTAATTTATTGTGAAGGAGGTTAGGGTTAAATTAGTACCAAATAATTTATCAATGTAGCAATGGTATAGAAGCAGCTTCTCTATTTTTTTTCTTAAAAAAGGAAGGACGCCATCTACGCTCACACATGAAGAATGCCCAAATTAACAGAAAGCATCTAGAATCCACAGAACCGTATCCCAGAATAAAAAAAATCAGCATCTTCCAGAGAAGGAAGAGAAAAAAAAAGATCGGAGTCCCCTCAGAGCAAGCTCTCCGTCCCAGACAGACCGCTGACTGCAAAGAATGGGGAGGGAATTGTGGCTTTCACAGAGGAGAATGAGGAAACAGAGTCTCACACAATCTATAGGCAAGTCCTCTCTTATGATCTTCTTAGCGGCCAACTATACAGTAAAGTTGACAACAGACCCAAGAACAAGTCACCTGCATGGTGACTCAGAGCAGCTTGCGGAGAAAAAAAAATGTATTCATACAATAAGCAACTACATGTGCAGGGTTTTTTCAGCATAGACAATTGGATTGCAATAAAAATAAAAGGCCTGCTACCGATGATTACGTCATTTCACATTTGGACTAAAAGAACACATGCAGGGAGGCAACATCTGAAGTAAACCATGACATAAGCCTACAAACACTAATGACCTGGCAAGTACAACAATTTACAAGCACAGTTAAATTACTGAGCATAATGCCCATTTTCATGGGATGAAAGCTGCCAATTTACTGGACTCCATCTATTCTCTCAGCCTCAATGCAATGTAATATCCATAGGAAATAAAGTAAAGGAAATGTGCACGTAAAGTCACATTTCAAAAAAGACAAAATTCTATCCATACATAGAATCTATCAAAAAATTAAAAATAACCTTTTTTTGAGACTCCAACTTGGCATATTCCACTAGCATTGGCACTCTGTGGCTGTTGTAATGGTCCCGTTGTGTCTGATCGGCTATTCTTGGCTCATTGGGAAGAAAGGAACTGGTCCACACCTGAAAGATGCAAAAATAACTCTCCTGTGAAAAACAGCCAATATAAACCAAACAACAAACTTTAAATATGTAAGCTGAGAGTGAAGAGATCTGAAGACTAAATATAACCAACTAATGTCACCAATGATAGTGTGATCTTTCATAAAAGTACACTACTGAAAAACAGCTAAGCTTTTCCTATTCATGTACTAGGATAGGATGTGAGTATTCTGAAGATAAACAAGAACTGATTTGAGGTCGCATAGGGCTGTGCCACAAGAGTGGTAGGACTCAAGCTCATGGTGGTGAGTTCGCACATAGTAAATTCCCACTCAGACTGGGACATCAGAGAGACCAATAAGTCACTGTGCCACCCTCTTGTGCACCAGCTACATCGGCAAAGAACTGGCACCAGGTTGCCTGCCTGTCCACTTGCCTGTGGAAAGATGCATGGTTACAGTGTCCCCTTTAAGAAAAGAATTTATCTGGAAAACAAAATCCTTTATTAATTTGGTCCTTTTTGTATTTTCTTTCAATGTCATGTTAGATTTTCCTTTGATGAATTCAGTTTCTGTTCTGTGGCTTCCATCCTCAGAAACTTAACACTAACCCAAAAAGTTACACATGGATCTGTTAAATTAAATTAAAGACTTTGAAGTAAGTAATTTCCTATGTATGATGATATCCAGGTGCACTCGAAGTCTGTGCCGACGTGAAGATATCCAGGTGTATCACACACGAGGGGTCTGCATTTTATTTCAGAAGACAGATTACGTGCCCCCTCGGCATTCCTGCAACAAAGTTACCCGATGTCGTTCTCATCAGCAGAAATAGTTGAACCATCACTCGCTTTCTCATGTGGAGAGAAATATATATATAGCACAATGAAGAACTGTAATTTGTGGGGTGGGGAACTTTGCTAAGCTTCTTAGCAAGATCACAAGAATGGGATACATTTCTATTTGTCAGTCTGTGCAGCACAATTTCTATTCTTATATTAATTTTAATGGGAGCAGGCATTTCAGACTTGCCCAAGAGTCAATCTGGAGCCACCCAAACCCAGGGAAAAAAATATTACCAGCTGGGTACTACTGCATGCTCAGCTGGTAAAGAGATTTCCAGTACTGGACGGCCCCAGATCAGCAATAGACTGGTCCCAAGCAGTGGCTCCAGTGAAATCAATGGAGTCACTCCAGAGTCATGCAGCCACTCCCAGTAGCTGGCATCATTGGAAACCAAGTGGACTTCAGAGACTGCGAACCAACAAGATCCATACGGCAGGTCTTTGTGAAGCAACAAAATCAAAATTGTTTCAACAAAGGTTAATTACACACTCAGATAAACATTGGGGAATTATTTTGAACAGAAAGTACTGCTCCAAAATTAGATTTACAGTTTCAGTAAATAGTTTACAAAAATACGTTCATTCAGAGGAGTATTTAAAAAGTTGGTTAAAGTCTCTTTACAGAACAGCACCAACAGCCAACATAAACCTTAGTTCCATATCTTGTTTGGACTTTTCCTGTACACATTCTGTTCCCTCTGCATTTTCCAGTTGTTTTTCCCTGTATGTATACACAAGTAGAAACAACCCAAGAAAAACTAGCTTCATGCTTAATTGTTTCCAAAAGAATTACATCCACTTCCATGGTTCTGATGAAGTGTCCCAACAAACATGAACCCACTTATCTCTCTCTTCCAGAAGCTCTTACTGTTTATTTCCAGCTGTCTTTCTTTTCACCTCTTGTACACTTTTTGGAATGTTCAAGTATTTATAATTAACTGTTTTTCTCATTTTGCGGCTGTTCCCGTTTCTCTTCAGTCTCTGCTCCTTCATATTGCTGTGTAATTTTTTTCCTCTGCATTTTAGTTATTATCTTTATTATTTTTCTTTGCACTTTTTGACTTTTGCATGTGGGTTCAGTTTTTTTTGTCCTTTCCCTTTTCTCTCTCTTATTATTATTCCAACTCCCCAAATGATGACTCACGCCTGACCACTACACATAATGAAAATGACCAGATTCTCCAATTTTCAGGGAAAATATACCAAACCAGCAACACAGCCACTTGAGCAATGGTGGAACATAGGAACAGGAATAGACCATTCGGTCCATCAAGCCTTTTCCATCATTTTGTTAGTCATAGCTCTTTAGATTATATTTCTTTTAAAATCAATCGCCCCACCCTTTCGCCACAGACTCCATATGCTTGCCGCTGATTCCAGCCCCTTCCCCAACCTCTGTTGCAGGCTGAACCAGACTGTTTGCAGCCTCAACATCCTGTATGGCCTTCAGCTCAGTTTCTGACCCCTTATCCTCTCCGTCACAAAGACCCCCTACTTCGATCTCCATAGCATTGCCTGCCTCCACCCTATTCAGCCCATCCAATGCTGAAACTATCATACGTGCTTTTGTCACCTAAAGATTCAATTACTCCAATGTTCTCCTTGCTGGCCTACCAACCTCCACAAACTGCGGACTGTCCAAACCTCTGGTAGTCGTATCCTGTCCTGCTCTAAGTCCCATTTGCCCATCATCCCCATCCTGGAAGACCTACACTGGTTCCCGGTCTAATCGCTCCATCGCCTCATCCTTCTCAATCTCCATAACCACCTCCAACCCAATCCTCAATGCTCTGAACCTCGAGCTTCTTGTGCATCTCCTCCCCTTCACCTCGCCATTGCTAAACAGGCCTTTAGCCACATAGGCCTGATATTCTGGAATTCCCTCTCTAAACCCCTCCACTTCACTTTCCTCCTTCAAGAACCTCCTTAGCCTCTTTAGTTAACCCCACCTAATTTTTCCATTCTTTAGCTCAGGTTCCATTTTCACCCCATCTCTGAAGCACCTCGAGTCATTTTTTATGTTCTAGGTGATATATAAATGCAAGATGTCATTGTTGTAATGGCATTATCTCCACTTTTAACCAGCTCAAAAATTGATTCTGCATCTTTGTCCTTCTGCTGCAATATATTCCACACTCTCAGAATCCTTTGTGTGAAGGCATTTTTTTTTTGTATTTGCTTTTAATTCAATTGGTTCTAATTTTAAGGTTTATATCTCCGTGTTCTGGGTTCCCTTACCAGAGGGATGAGCCATTCCGTAACTACCTGGAATGGCCAGAGAAATGGAAGCTCACAGGAATTCCTTCTCGTATCTGTAAGCGGCCACAGAATATGGGCAGATAGAAGATGGAGTGCAGTCTTTCTCAGTCACTAAAGCACATAGTTCCCAAAGAGCAGTCCATTAGTTATAAAATTAGTTATAAATAAAATTGTTGGACTATAACCTGGTGTTGTAAGATTCCTTACATTAGTTATAGTAACAGAATCTAATGGAGGAATAGTTCATAGGCTCCCTCTGGTGTGTGAAACAACTACTGCGCATTACTTTTTAAAATATAAAAGAAATTCACATTTTTGACATTCATGGGATATGGGCATTGCTGGCAAGGTCAGCATTTATTGCCCATCCCTAGTTGCCCTAGAGAAAGTGATAACGGGCCTTCTTTTTGCAGTCCATGTGGTGAAGGTTCTCGTACAGTGCTGTTAAGTAGGCAGTTCCAGGATTCTGACCCAGACGGTGAAGGAATGGCGAAATATTTCCAAGTCAAGATGGTGTGTGAGTCTTGGAGGGGAACTTGGAGGTGACGGTGTTCCCACGTACCCGCTGCCCTTGTCCTTCTGAGTGAAGGAGGTCGTGACTTTGATGTGCTGTCGAAGAAGCCTTGGTGAGTTACTGCTGTGCATCCTGTAGACAGTATACATTGCAGCCACGTGCACTGGTGGTGGAGGGAGATGTTTAGGTTGGTGGATGGGCTGCCGAACAAGTGGGCTGCTTTATCCTGGATGGTGTCAAGCTTCTTGAGTGTTGTTGGAGCTGCACTCATCCAGGCAAGTGGAGAGTATTCCATCACACTCCTGACTTCTGCCTTGTAGGTGGTGGAGGATTTAGGGAGTCAGGAGGTGAGCCACTCGCCGCAGAATACTCTGCCTCTGACCAGTTCTAGTAGCAATGGCATTTACGTGCCTGGTCCAGTTGATTTTCTTGTCAACGGTGACTCCCTGGATACTGTTGATAGGGGATTAGGCGATGGTAATGCCATGCGAAGGTGGTTAGACTCATTTTTGTTCGAGATGGTCATTGCCTGGCACTTGTGTGGCTCAAATGTTACTTGCCACTTACCAGCCGAAGACTGGATGTTGTCCAGGTCTTGCTGCATGTGGGCACGGACTGCTTCATTATCTGGGGAATTGTGAATGGAACTGAACACCGTGCAATCATCAGTGAACAGCCCCATCTCTGACCTTATGATGGAGGGAAAGAGATTGATGACATAGCTGAAGATAGTTGGGCCTAGGACACTGCCCTGAGGAACTCCTGCAGCAATGTCCATATTCGGACCAAAGCTTTAATGAGGTCTGGAGCGGAGCGATCCTAGCGGAACCCAAACTGAGCATCGGTAAGCAGGTTATTGGTGAGTAAGTGCCACTTGATAGCACTGTCGACAACTCCTTCCATCACCTTGCTGATGATTGAGAGTAGGTTGATAGGATGGTAACTGGCCGGGTTCGATTTGACCTGCTTTTTGTAGACAGGACATTCCTGGGCAATTATCCACAGCCGGGTATATGCCAGCATTGTAGAGGCGCAGCAAGTTCTGGAGCACAGGTCTTCAACACTACAACCGGGATATTGTCGGGACCTGTAGCCTTTGCTGTGTCCAGTGTACTCAGCCGTTTCTTGATATCACGTGGAGTGAATTGAATTGGCTGAAGACTGGCTTCTGTGATGGTGGGGGGCCTCAGGAGGAGGCTGAAAAAGATCATCTACCCTGCACTTCTGGCTGAAGATGATTGTGAATGCTTCAACCTTGTTTTTTGCACTCACATGCTGCGTTCCGCTATCATTGAGGACGGGGATGTGCTTGGAGCCTCTTCCACACGTTAGTTGCTTAATTGTCCACCACCGTTCACGACTGGATGTGGCAGGACTGCAAAACTTTGATCTGATCCGTTGGTTGTGGGATCACTTAGCTCTGTTTAGAGCATGCTGCTTCCACTGTTTAGCATGCATGTAGTCCTGTGTTGTAGCTTCATCAGGTTGGCAGCTCATTTTCACATACACTTAGCGTTGTTCCTGGCACGTTCTTCTAAACTCCTCATTGAACCAGGTTTGGTCATCTTGCTTGATGGTGATGGAGGAGTGAGGGATATGCCGGGCATGAGGTTACAGAATGTGGTGGAATACAATTCTGCTGCTGCTGATGGCCCACAGCACCTCATGGATACCCAGTTTTGAGCTGTTAGATCCATTCTTAAACTCTCCCACTTAGCACAGTGGTAGTGCCACACGACACGATGCAGGGCGAAGAGGGGGCTTGGTCTCCACAAGGACTGTACGGTAGTCACTCCGACCAATACTGTCATGGACAGATACATCTGTGACAGGTAGATTGGTAAGAACAAGGTCAAGTACATTATTCTCTCTTGTTGGTTCTCTCACCACCGGCCGCAAGCTCAGTCGGGCAACTATGTCTTTCAGGAAATCGGTCAGCTCAATCAATGGTGGTATCACTGAGCCACTCGGTGATGGACATTGAAGTTCCCCTCACAGAGTACATTCTGTGCCTTTGCTATCCTCAGTGCTTCCTCCAAGTGATGTTCAACATGGAGGAGTACTGATTCATCAACTTTTTTTTTATTCGTTCATGGGATGTGGGCGTCGCTGGCGAGGCCGGCATTTATTGCCCATCCCTAATTGCCCTTGAGAAGGTGGTGGTGAGCCGCCTTCTTGAACCGCTGCAGTCCGTGTGGTGAAGGTTCTCCCACAGTGCTGTTAGGAAGGGAGTTCCAGGACTTTGACCCAGTGACGATGAAGGAACGGCGATATATTTTCAAGTCGGGATGGTGTGTGACTTGGAGGGGAACATGCAGGTGGTGTTATTCCCATGTACCTGCTGCTCTTGCCCTTCTAGGAGGTCGCGGGTTTGGGAGGTGCTGTCGAAAGTGCCTTGGCGAGTTGCTGCAGTGCATCCTGTGGATGGTACACACTGCAGCCACAGTGCGCCGGTGGTGAAGGGAGTGAATGTTTAGGTTGGTGGATGGGGTGCCAATCAAGCGGGCTGCTTTGTCCTGGATGGTGTCGAGCTTCTTGAGTGTTGTTGGAGCTGCACATATCCTGGCAAGTGGAGAGTATTCCATCACACTCCTGACTTGTGCCTTGTAGATGGTGGAAAGGCTTTGGGGAGTCAGGAGGTGAGTCACTCGCCGCAGAATACCCAGCCTCTGACCTGCTCTTGTAGCCACAGTATTTAGATGACTGGCCTCCAACAACCACTACCATCTTCCTTTGTGCTAGGTATGACTCCAGCCACTGGAGAGTTTTCCATGATTCCCATTGACTTCAATTTTACTAGGGCTCCTTGGTGCCACACTCGGTCAAATGCTGCCTTGATGTCAAGAGCAGTCACTCTCACCTCACCTCTGGAATTCAGCTTTTTGTCCATGTTGGACCAAGGCTGTAATGAGGTCTGGAGACGAGTGGTCCTGGTGGAACCCAAACTGAGCATCGGTGAGCAGGTTATTGGTGAATAAGTGCCACTTGATAGCACTGTCGACAACACCTTCCATCACTTTGCTGATGATTGAGAGTAGACTGATGGGGCGGTAATTGGCCAGATTAGATTTGTCCTGCTTTTTGTGGATAGGACATACCAGGGCAATTTTCCACATTGTCGGGCAGATGCCAGTGTTGTAGCTGTACTGGAACAGTTTGGCTAGAGGCGCAGCTCGTTCTGGAGCACAAGGCTTCAGCACTACAGCCGGGATGTTGTCGGGGCCCATAGCCTTTGCTGTATCCAGTGCACTCAGCCGTTTTTTGATATCACATGGAGCGAATCGAATTGGCTGAAGACTGGCTTCTATGATGGTGGGGATATCGGGAGGAGGCCGAGATGGATCATCCACTCGGCACTTCTGGCTGAAGATGGTTGCAAACGCTTCAGCCTTGTCTTTTGCACTCACGTGCTGGACTCTGCCATCATTGAGGATGGGGATGTTTACAGAGCCTCCTCCTCCCGTTAGTTGTTTAGTTGTCCACCGCCATTCACGACTGGATGTGGCAGGACTGCAGAGCTTTGATCTGATCCGTTGGTTGTGGAATCGCTTAGCTCTGTCTATAGCACGTTGCTTCTACTGTTTAGCATGCATGTAGTCCTGAGTTGCAGCTTCACCAGGTTGGCACCTCATTTTTAGGTATGCCTGGTGCTGCTCCTGGCATGCTCTTCTATACTCCTCATGAAACCAGGGTTGATCCCCTGGCTTGTTGGTAATTGTAGAGTGAGGAATATGCCGGGCCATGAGGTTACAGAATACAATTCTGCTGCCGCTGATGGCCCACAGCGCCTCATGGATACCCAGTTTTGAGCTGCTAGATCTGTTCTGAATCTATCCCATTTAGCACGGTGAAAGTGCCACACAACACGTTGGATGGTATCCTCAGTGCGAAGACGGGACTTCGTCTCCACGAAGACTGTGCGGTGGTCACTCCTACCAATACTGTCATGGACAGATGCATTTGCGACAGGTAGATTGGTGAGGACGAGGTCAAGTAGGTTTTTCCCTCGTGTTGGTTCACTCACCACCTGCCGCAGGCCCAGTCTGGCAGCTATGTCCTTCAGGACTTGGCCAGCTCGGTCAGTAGTGGTGCTACCGAGCCACTCTTTGTGATGCACATTGAAGTCCCCCACCCAGAGTACATTCTGTGCCCTTGCTACCCTCAGTGCTTCCTCCAAGTGGTGCTCAACATGGAGAAGGACTGATTCAACAGCTGAGGTAGGACGGTAGATGGTAATCAGCAGGAGGTTTCCTTGCCCATGTTTGACCTGATGCCATGAGATTTCATGGAGTCAATATTGAGGACTCCCAGGGCCACTTCCTCCTGACTGTATATTACTATACCGCCACCTCTGGTCGGTGCGTCCTGCCGGTGGGACAGGACATACCCAGGGATGGTGATGGAAGAGTCTGGGACATTGGCTGAAAGGTATGATTCTGTGAGTATGGCAATTAAGAATCAACCATATTGCTGAGAGGGCAGTAGGTGGTAATCAGCAGGAGGTTTTCTTGCCCATGTGATTTTGTGGGGTCCAGAGTCAATGTTGTGGACTCCCAGGGTCACTCCCTCCTGACTGTATGCCATTGTGCCCCCAACTCTGGTGGGTCTGTCTTTCCGGTAGGACAGGACATGCTCAAGGATGATGATGAAGGAGTCTGAGACATTGGCTGATCGATATGATTCTGGATTATGACTATGTCTGACTGTTGCTTGATTAGTCTGTGGGACAGCTTTCCCAACTTTGGCACCAGTCCACAGATGTTAGTGAAGAGGACTTTGCAGCGTTGACTGGGTGGGGTATGAATTTGTTATGTCCGAATCTGATGCTTAGGTCAAAACAGAATGGTCCATCCAGTTTTATTCTTCTTATCTTCTTTTGTAGCGGTTTGATACAGTGGCTTGCTAGGCCATTTCAGAATGCAGTTAAGAGTCAACCACATTGGTGTGGGACTGGAGTCACATATAGACCAGACCAGGTAAGGACGGCAGGTTTCCTTCCTGGAATGTATTCTGTCTTGACTCATGGCAAATGATTCCAAAAACAGAATTATTCAAATATGGATCTGCTTTTAAAGTCACAATAACCACCCTCTGCTTCATCGATAGTCACGTTAAATAGCAACAGGATTTTCTGTATTTGTTCTCAGTATGTGGTCAACACTGGCAAAGGCACATTTGTTGTTAATTCCTAGTTACCCTGAGGCAATGGTGGTGAACTGCTGCAGTCCTTGTACTGATAACAAATCTGCTTGACAAACTTAATAATAAAAAAGACAGGCAGTAAGCAAAATATTGACTATTTTGCTCATTCATTTCTTCGAATTACTGAAAACCACTTCAGAAAAGTGATCTGAAATGGCTAAATGATTTTAGAGTGGTTTCCCATAAATATTTTCTTCTTATTATAAGTAAAGTCAAATGGTCATTTTTTAAAATCACTTTTAGTAAAACATTCACACAAAGTGGGAAGATTTGCATGATTTGCTCTTGTTCTGTTCTGTTCTTAAATTTCTAAACAGAGAAGTTTCTTGGAAATTCTACAGAATCCCCAATAAACATTGGTTACATTTACTTTTACTATACATTTATGTTGCTCCAGTGTGTTTATTCCAGTAATAGAACACAACAACTTTCTGCTTGTTCCACTGCTGTTACTTCCATCTCTAAAGCTATTACTCAACATCAGTGAGCGGTCTTTGATACAAAAGAGTAACTTATTAAATGCAAGTTCTTTCTTTTTCCCCTTGCTGGTATGTATGTCTGCCAACAATGGGACCATACTGCCACCTGGTGTTAGGCAGCTGAAAGATCTACTACCAATGGTAGTGCAAAGGGAGGGGATGCACAACAGGCCAGAGGAATGTGGCTACAACAGGAGATTTTAATATTCACGTAGACTAGAAGAAGCAGAACAACTCAAGTAGTAAATTGTTGGCAGACATACATACCAGCAAGGGGAAAAAGAAAGAACTTGCATTTAATAAGTTACTCTTTTGTATCAAAGACCTCTCACTGATGTTGAGTAATAGCTTTAGAGATGGAAGTAACAGCAGTGGAACAAGCAGAAAGACTGCAAATTTCTAAAATTCGGGACGATTTTGTAGAATATGTTTTAGAACCGAATAGAGAAAATGCTATACTGGATTTAGTGATAAGTAAAGAACCAGAAGGAGGAAAGCTTCGAAAGCTTGTGATTTAAAATAAAGCTGTTGGACTATAACCTGGTGTTGTAAGACTCCTTACATTTGTCCACCCCAGTCCATCACCGGCATCTCCACATCATAGTTAACAAAGCGCAGCAATGTTGTGGGAAGATCAACACCTCCAAGTTCCTCTTCAAGTCACACACCATCCTGACTTGGACATGTATCACCATTCCTTCACTGTCACTGCGTCAGAATCCTGGAATTCCCTACCTACCCTCCCGAAGACTTTAGCGGTTTAAGGAGAAGATCCACTACCACCACCTTCTCAGAGCAACAAGAGATGGCAATAAATGCAGCCTTTCCGGCATCGTCCGCATTCCAAAAACAAAAAGAAACTTAAAACGGTGCAATTTTGCACCTGTAAGCAAACAGCTACTGAATTGCAACATAATAAATTAGAGCACCAAAATCCCACAAAAATCACTTCCCTACTGGTTTCTGTCTATATTTCTTTGTACTGAAACAGAATATGTAATATTTTTCTTTTAACAAATTGTGGATTAGACCAGGATTTACTCACTTCATGACCCTAATGCATGAAGCATTTCCAAGTCTGCCATTGTGCATCTTGTAAGCACACATTCCAATGTGTAATAGTCTTACCTGACAGTGTGGGTGTGGGTTTGAACATCCCATCATAGCACCTTTATTTTCAAAAATCTGAAATCAAAGAATGAACTAATTTGGTGAAAAACAGCAACAATAAATTGGTTACCATTTCATTCAAGTTATATGTGCAAAGGATACAAGCATTCTTTCCAGGTGGATTTTTTTTTGTCAGACTTCAAATTCAGTCTTTTCAAAAATTGAATCACGTTTTTCACCAAAAAAAAATCTACTAGTAAACCTCCTCTGGTGTTGCTAAAGGCTCACCTGGAACCTGGAGTGTGGTTTCTGATGCTTACTACAATGCTGCTGTAGCCTAAACACAACAATAATTCTTCCATCAATATATTACAGCATTTTTATTGAAAGCAAAGCATCACAACTGACGTGTAAAAATATTAATCACCTGAATGGAAGAGAAACATGTTCTCTCAGCAACACAAAAAACATTCTAAATAACATCTGTCCAGATTTTTTATTTAATATCTAAACTATATAAAAACTTTGAAAATAATTTTATTTTTCCTTGCCACTCATGATTGTTTATAAATTTGTTATAAAAGAAAAAAGACTTGCATTTATATAGTGCCTTTCGCCACCTCAGGATATCCCAAAGCGCTTTACAACCAATCAAGTACTTTTGAAGTGTAGTCACTGTTGTAATATGTACATAACGTATCATGTGCCATAACTTATCGTAGTACACGGAGTATTGCAGCGCACTCTGGTTATTGTAGTTCTCCTGGAGCATGAAAACTACAACTCTCATGCTGCATCTCTAACACCCAACACCCAGGTTAAATTTCCCAACTCAAGCCCCGTGCTCCAGAAGTACAGGCCTATGTGGAGGAAAACATTTTGCCAGCATTTCCAGCATGAAATAACCAATTTCATGGATAAGTTAGTAATTTTTCTTTCAGGGTTTTGTAAATTTTTGTGGCTGTGTTATTTCTAGCTATATATACCAAACAGACTGAAGAAGCAAAATGAAAGTTGAGAACACTGTATAGAAATTATATGAGCAATTTAATTAGTTGGTATTGTGGTTCTTGTTGGTTTATGAATGGTAGCTATGAAATATAATTGAGTGATTTGATTATGCTGTTTTGCTGAATACTTGCTTCTCATTGGTATATATATGATTTTTTGTAGAATAGCAATTTTTTGTTAATATGCTGTAAGCCATTCTTAAGATTGTACAGCACAACCAATTTACATCATAGCAATTTCCCAAGAGACTTCCTTGATGTATTTATAAATCTAATAACCCCGAATCCCATTTGTTGAATGGAACAGGTCTGGTCCCTTTTGAACCCTGTCAGTTTTTGTTTGACTACCCTTCCTGGTACTCTGTTCCTTTTAACTGAAAAAAACTTGCTTATATTTGCCATTTTCTTTCCATCGTCAAATTTGACGATGTCTCAATGATATTGAAAATCGGAACAAATATTCCGCTGCTACAGGGAAACAGCACATGAAACAGGGATGGGGAAAGCAGTTAAAATGGATATATGTGGCTTTGCATCCTAAGAATAGAGAAGGAAATTGGCAGTTGTCCAGTTAAACAGTAAAATTAATGGCTTTCAGCCTCAGGTTACCTGCACCCATTGATATGTTGATCCCAGTTCTACCATGAGCTCTACCCACTTGTCAATCACGGCTCTGATTTCTGGAATGGTCATCAATGGCAGGGTGATGTCGGAATGCGGATGGAAGCACATGACCTTACTGAAAGAGAATATGTAACTGAGTATAAGACAAAGACTTGTAACTAAAGAATTGTACCATCCCCATAACTTGGAGCACTCTCATACACAGAGGAAGTGGAGGGGGTCTAGCTGGACATCATTGCCGTATATGTGGAGGCTGACCCCATGTTTCCAAATGATGTTGCATATAGGTAAGGATGAAGAGAGGCAAAGAATGGATCCTTGAGGGACTTTGCAGTTGATGGTGCATGGTTGGCAGAAGAAGCCATTGCTAGGGATGTTCTATGATCAGGCCAGAGTAGAACCAAGCAAGGGCATACCCATGGAATGCAGGCGTCAGAAAAGGGTGGTGTGGTCAACTGTGTCAAAGGTTGTAGAGAGGTCAGGGGTGGTTAATGCACCAGTTACATAAAATGTTGTTTGCGACTTTAGTTAGGCCTGTTTTGGTCCTTTAGGAAGGGGAGAAGCTACATTGCAGGGACTGAAACAGGGAGTTGCTGGAAAGATTGGTATAGAGCCGAGAGGTGACAACACATTTAAGGACCTTGAAGAGGAAAGAGATAGGATCATAGAAAGGTTACAGCACAGAAGGAGGCCATTCAGCCCACCGTGTCTGCGCCAGCTCAATGCAAGAGCAATCCAGTTAGTCCCACTCCCCCGCCCTATCCCCATAGCCCTGCAAATTTTTTAACTTTCAAGTACTTTTCCAGTTCCCATTTGAAGGCCATTTGATGTTGGAGTTGGGGTGGAGGGTGGGTCTTTTAAAGAAAGAGCGATATGGCACTTTTGAAAGGGAAGAAGATGGTGCTTGAGGAGAGGGAACCATTCATATTAGCTAGTATGGGGGCCAGGAAAGAAAGTTAGAGGAGGGAGAAACTAGACGGACAGGGGTTCAGGGCTATAGTGGATTTGTTACTGTCAACTGATCAACTCATTAAAAAACAGAATTTGCAACCACAAGGATCCCATCTGCACAGTAGTTAGATTAATAAAGTACATGAGTTGGGTAGGAAGTAAGAAATAAATCCCAAATGGACATGCGCCAAATTCATGGTATGAAAATATTGACCCTCATTATAGTGTGATCAAGGATGTTTCACAATTCAATGACTGCAATTATTTTACATGTGGAATTACATGCCGAATTTATTACAGTCAGATTGGCTGTCAACTACATTCCATGATATATGGAAAAAACGTTCTGGATAATTTTGCCATGAAAGTTTTCTCTTCTTTTCTCTTGCTCCACTACGCCAAAACATAATCACTTCAATTAAAAGCAACAAAACCAATAGTCACTATAAAAACACAAATTTTACTTTTATACATAAACAGAACAGAGCAGCTTTATACGTTCACGGCATCGCCGGCAAATCACTTTAGAGATCTTTATGGGATACATATTTACCAAACTCCTCTGGCAGCTTTTGCTTGAAACAGCGGGTGCTCACTGAGACCTACAGGTTTAAAAACAAGTAATGCAGTATTTAAATAAAAGGAAAGTAGAATCCAATCAAGCATCTTTACTTAGTATTTGGACTGCTTTTATAATACCATTATGGCAAAAATGGAATATTTTACCCACAGTATATTTTTTACCCCCTTATTATGGTCCTTAGTTTAAAATAGGTTCTTCTAAAAAAAACTCAAAGTAGAACATACAGTTTAAAAAAAAAGCCAACATATTTAAGAGTCAAGCCAGCTACAGAATTTTTTGATGAAAAAGGTGCATTCTCACTACAACTGTATCATCGATGCAAAGCAGGTTGGCTGTTAGTGTAAGTCTGGCATCATCCTGCACTGACACCAGAACTAGGCTTCTAGTAGGTGAAACACTCAACCCACTTCACTTCAAAGGCAGTTCAGGCCTAGCCATCCAATTTATACTCCAAGTTTAACATCAGCGTGAAGTGCTTTCAGCTTTGCACCAATATTAAACTTGTGGAGCATGAATGCACCCAAAGTGTCCTTAATATAAAAACAGAAAATGCTGGAAATACTCAGCAGGTCAGGCAGCATCTGTACAGAGAGAACGAGGGCAATTTTAACACCCCCACGACGGGCAGGAAAGGGTCCAGGGAGGAGGGGGGGGGAAAGAGAGGATGATAAATTGTTGAAGATGTGAAACCTGACCCAAACCCGCCAACTTCCAGTTTTATTGTGGCGGGTTTGAGGGCAGCCGAGTAACCCGCTCTCGAGAGATGGGTCAGTGATTTTAATATTTAAATGAGGCTGCGTTCCACAGATTTTGGCAGCCATTTAAATTTAATGCTGGCCGTCTGAGTTTCCCATGGCCTGGGAAACCCGGCAGCTGAAGAGAGATGGGAGCTGCCAGATCGAGCAGGTAAGTGCTTTTCCAGCACTGCTTGTGGGCCAGGAGAAACAGGAGCAAATCCCCCGGACCCTCAAGCACATCTTCTGTCTCTATCTCTCTCCTCGCCCCCCCCACCCCTCCACTTTGATCACTATCTCTCTCCTCCCCTCCTCCCCCCAACCCCCCCCCCACCCCCCCCCCCCCCCAACTGCGATCTCTACCTCTCTCATCTATGATGTGGAGATGCCGGTGATGGACTGGGGTTGACAAATGTAAAGAATCTTACAACACCAGGTTATAGTCCAACAATTTTATTTGAAAATCACAAGCTTTCGGAGGCTTTCTCCTTCGTCAGGTGAATGTGGGAATCCTTGAACGTTTCGCATTTATATTCAAAGAACAATACCTGGTGATTACAGATAATCTTTCCAACTGCCTGTTGTCAAGGCAATCAAAGTGTTCAGACAGAGAGGTGTTACCTACAGGACCACCGATTATACAAACGGCCAGAACACAAGACAGAGAGAGAGAGGGAGAAACATCCGAAAGGAAGAGAAAGACAGAGAATGACCCATTGTATTAAAAACAGATAATTTTTATTCGCTGGTGGGGTTACGTGTAGCGTGACATGAACCCAAGATCCCGGTTGAGGCCGTCCTCATGGGTGCTCCACTTTTCCAGCTTCCACCCTAACCACGTCAAAGAGGCCATCCCCTATGGACAGGCCCTGCGAATACACAGGATCTGCTCAGACGAGGAGGAACGCGATGGACACCTACAGACGCTGAAAGACGCCCTCGTAAGAACGGGATATGACGCTCGACTCGTCGATCAACAGTTCCAACGGGCCACAGCGAAAAATCGCATAGACCTCCTCAGGAGACTAACACGGGACGCAACCAACAGAGTACCCTTCGTCGTCCAGTACTTCTCCGGAGCGGAGAAACTACGCCATGTTCTCCGCAGCCTTCAACATGTCATCGATGACGACGAACACCTCGCTAAGGCCATCCCCACACCTCCACTACTCGCCTTCAAACAGCCACCCAACCTCAAACAGACCATCGTTCGCAGCAAATTACCCAGTTTTCAGGAGAACAGCGTCCACAACACCATACAACCCTGCCACGGCAACCTCTGCAAGACATGCCAGATCATCGACACAGATACCACCATCACACGAGAGGACACCGCTCACCAGGTACATGGTTCATACTCCTGTGACTCGGCCAACGTTGTCTACCTCATACGTTGCAGGAAAGGATGCCCCAGAGCATGGTACATTGGCGAGACCATGCAGACACTGCGACAACGGATGAACGGACACCGCGCAACAATCGCCAGACAGGAGGGTTCCCTCCCAGTCGGGGAACACTTCAGCAGTCAAGGACATTCAGCCACCGATCTTCGGGTAAGCGTTCTCCAAGGCGGCCTTCGAGACACACGACAACGCAAAATCGTCGAGCAGAAATTGATAGCCAAGTTCTGCACCCATGAGGACGGCCTCAACCGGGATCTTGGGTTCATGTCACGCTACACGTAACCCCACCAGCGAATAAAAGTTATCTGTTTTTAATACAACGGGTCATTCTCTGTCTTTCTCTTCCTTTCGGATGTTTCTCCCTCTCTCTGTCTTGTGTTCTGTCCGTTTGTATATTCGGTAGTCCTGTAGGTAACACCTCTGTCTGAACACTTTGATTGCCTTGACAACAGGCAGTTGGAAAGATTATCTGTAATCACCAGGTATTGTTCTCTGAATATAAATGCGAAACGTTCAAGGATTCCTCCATTCACCTGACGAAGGAGAAAGCCTCCGAAAGCTTGTGATTTTCAAATAAAATTGTTGGACTATAACCTGGTGTTGTAAGATTCTTTACATCTCTCATCTACACATCAGAGCACTTCTATTCGTTGTCATGCACCTTTTGTATCTGGCGGAATGTTAGTGAGTCACCTTGTTTGACTGGTTTGCAATAAGTGTTTTGTCTTGCAAAGTCCTGAGCACTGTGCTGAAAGTTATCTAAAGTAAGCTTCTTTTAGATCAAAGAGGAATCTTGGGCATATGTGTTTCAGAATTATCCACTGTTTGTTAAATTCAGTTCTGGTCCATACTATTGCAGTTGAACAAGGAACTCCATAACAGCCACGTTAATGCAAAGCTATTTCAGGTGCACAGATAGGAAAATGGGAATACAAATAAGAAGTCAGATCAATCACACTAACAAGCACACTGAAGCAAAGAGTTGCAAGACTACCTCTCACACTGTCTGGGCTTCACACTGGGTGTAGTGTGACACCACTGAACCACTTAGGACCTTTTTAAACTGTTATCTGAGGAGCAATGCTTCCACCCACTTTCCCTCGTTTAGAATGAGCCACCTAGGGACCAGAGCTCTATGGAAGCATCCAAGCACATGTGCACAAACACTCTTTTGTCACACATCGCAATATTATCACTATGTTCCCACAGAATACATACAAACAAGCAATTGTAAGTCATGAATACTGAAACAATTGTTTCAAAATATGAGAACTAACACTGCTGAAAGCTAAGCTCATTTACACTATCAGTGGAAAATCTCTCTGTAATGCTTATAATATATCACCTTTAGTGCAACTCCTGAGAAGTTTTCTTAAGGGAGTGCATGAATACCAAAATGACATGGGAAATTCCAGAGCAAAGGCCACTTCGCTTAATAAACCTGCTCCACCCAGAGTCCATATATGAGTATTTTAATCATGGCTTCCCACCTGCTGAAAGCACTACTTTAGGAACTCTAAGTTCCTTTCGCAACCTTCATGCAACAGAAAAATTAAGCAGTGTTAACATCCCTTACCCCTCCCTCCCCCCCAATATACAACAGTTATTGATCTAGCTCCTTTTTAAAGGTGCCACTTGACTCCAAACCAACTACCTTCTCTGGGAGTCTGTACCACATATCCACTATTCTGTGGGGAAAAGGTTTTCTTAATCTCTGACCCTGAAATTTTTTGAAACAATCAATTTTCCGACACATCAACGGACTGGGCATAGTTTATGTGCTGCATTTAGTACAAACTAATTAATCCACTGTGGCTTTCCTTACAGACAAATGTTTTAAATGTGCCACTGTCATGGTCTCTTTGCTTATCTCCGTCTTTGTATGTCTTCCATTCTTTCCATAACCCTCTCTCTCTCTTTTTCGTTATGCTTCTCACACACTTTCATAGACTCTATCTCCATTTGTCTTAATTTTTTTCGTACTCATGCCCTCTCCAACATCCTGTTAACTCTCTCTCTTTCCTTGGGTCTCCTACTTTTTCTGTGTGGCTGACATATTTTATCTCTCTCTTGCTTCCTGTACATCACCCATTCATTCAGTATGTCTCTCATTCAGCTTTGGCTCAGTGGTAGCACTCTTGCCTATAAGTCAGAAGGTTGTGAAGCACATAATCTAGGCTGACACTCCAGTGCAGTGCTGAGGGAGTGCTAAACAGTCGGAGGTGCCGTCCTTCAGATGAGATGTTAAACCGAGGCCCCATCTACCTTCTCAGGTGGACATAAATGATCCCATGGCACTATTTCAAAGAAGAGCAGGGGTGTCCCCCCCGTTTCCTGGCCAATATTTATCCCTCAACCAACATCACTAAAACAGATTATTTGGTCAGTATCTCATTGCTATTTGTGGGACCTTGCTGTACACAATTCGGCTGCTGTGTTTCCTACAACAGCAACTACACTTCAAAAAGTAGTTAATTGGCTGTAAGCGCTTTGGGGCATCCTGAGGTCATGAAAGACACTATATAAATGCAAGTTCTTCCTTTCTTTCTCTACAGGTTTCTATCCCTCTCTGCTCTCCCTTTCATCTCATCTCCTACAAAGACCTGAAGCTAGACTCAGAGCTCTGCAGAAATGATTTCATCTGTTACTGGTTATGAAGGATGGCAGGCGGCCAGATTTTGGGGGGGCAGAATTTGAGACGAGGGCCAGAGGGAGCTGAGATCTAAGGTCCGATAGGTAGTGGAGGAAGGACGGGGCAATGCCGTGACCCAATGCTGAATGGTCTACCTCTCACTTTTACATTGAATATCGAGTTGCATTGCCCACCAGTACTGGTACATCAGGGAACTGCTGCACTTGGCGAGACACTTGGGACCGGGGTTGGCCGAGCGAGTGACTTGGGTTAGGCCTAGGCTAGGATTCTACAGCTGCCATGTGGAATCCATAGCCTGGGGCTAGCACTGTGTCCCTCAGCTGCCACTGGGAAGGAGATGAAATCCATGGCTTGTGCTGGTACTGGGAAGTCAGGGCTCAGGTTTACTGCTGGGAGAGTGACAGGATCTACATAACAACACTAAGGACGTGTGGTTGGGTGAGAAATCATCTGCAGCTGATTAACAGAAAAATTGCCGATCCAAATATAAAATAATTTAAACTGTAGCAGATTTTGGAAAAAAATGATTTATATTAGTAGATGAGAATAGTTATTCCAGGCTAACTGGATAATATGGAGTTTGAAGTACCTGGGTCTGGAGCATCTGGTTGCAGGCTCGGGAAGTCATTATCAAACACGTACGTACTTTCATACATTGGGTTCACCTTTACAATGTGAAATGAAACAAGTAACAATCCTATGACATGTCTATGACAAGTATCATTCAAATAGTCAACTTTATAATGCATGCTTCTTTTAGGGGGTTAAATGTAAACCTCCTATTTCATTAGTTGATATGATTTAAAGGAGCTGTGTCACCATGCAACTCTAAATGTTTGACCATGGGGTCAAGAATGGTAGCAGTTACAGAGATTACTATAATTTTCATTTTTCTGAGCACCTTCATAAATCTTAAAATGTTGCAAAACAAATTACACCAGATTTACTAATCCCTCTCAGATTTGCATGATGTTTATCCTGCATAATTATACAGCTACTTCAAATGTTGCACATACTAGTACAATAGTTATAGCATTCCAAACATTTCCATAGTTTGTGGCACAACTTCCCCCCTCCACAAAGTGTTTTTATCCTATCTTTGGTTGCCAACAGGAAGTGAAAAGGGTGATGGATGGAGGGAGAAAATTGCTGCATTGTTAGTTGTTAAATCAGAAACAGTACCATGCAAGTGACCTCTACAAAATATACTATTTTCCAGACACATGTTTTATTATTTTGTCAAGCTCTGTAATTAAAAAGCACAAAGTCAGATTGTTGCAAAGACCCAGAGGTTGGTTCATTAATGTCATTCAGACAAGGGAATCTGTAACCCCTACTCAATCTGGCTGACATACGACTCCAGTCCCACACTGATAGTTGATTCTTAATGCCAACAAGATAACTAG
The DNA here is from genome assembly GCF_035084215.1 of Heptranchias perlo. Taxonomy (NCBI): domain Eukaryota; kingdom Metazoa; phylum Chordata; class Chondrichthyes; order Hexanchiformes; family Hexanchidae; genus Heptranchias; species Heptranchias perlo. The sequence continues at coordinate 43,149,067 of NC_090325.1, forward strand.
AGATAGACAATAAATGCTGCCTTGCTGGCATCACCACATCACAATAACAAATTTTTAAAAAAGATTCTCCTTCTTCCCTCCTCTCCCCAATTCTGAAAGCTGAAAGGGATTTGATAAATCTCTCAAACACATGTTAGATATCAGTACAGTAGGTTATAGCATTCAAGCTGCTTACATCTAAATTATCGATGCCTTTCAATCTATTGCTCTACAATGGAAACAATTTCAATTTTAACAGAGTGCATCCTCCTAACTATGCATTTGGGATTCAAGAATCATCATCTTAGTTTTTTCTGAATCCTTGTCAATGCATCAAGATACCCTTGAAGGCAAGTTAAAATATGTACATGATATTCTAAGTGTGATCCTATGAATGAGTTATTATGAAGTCAAACCAAATAATTTTGATCTATCAAACACCTTTGAGATGCACCCGTGTATTTGATTAGCTTCACCAATACAAACCTCACATCTGACAATGGCTGATAACCATGCCGTAACCTTCTATCTTTACTGATGGATAAGCATCTACTATGTACACCTGTCCTAACTTAGGAACATAGGAACAGGAGTAGGCCATTCAGCCCCTCGTGCCTGCTCCGCCATTTGATAAGATCATGGCTGATCTGTGATCTAACTCCATATACCTGCCTTTGGCCCATATCCCTTAATACCTTTGGTTGCCAAAAAGCTATCTATCTCACATTTAAATTTAGCAATTGAGCTAGTATCAATTGCCATTTGCGGAAGAGAGTTCCAAACTTCTACCACCCTTTGTGTGTAGAAATGTCTTCTAATCTCACTCCTGAAAGGTCTGGCTCTAATTTTTACACTGTGCCCCCTACTCCTAGAATCCCCAACCAGCGGAAATAGTTTCTCTCTATCCACCCTATCTGTTCCCCTTAATATCTTATAAACTTCGATCCCTTAACCTTCGAAACTCTAGAGAATACAACCCCAATTTGTGTAATCTCTCCTCGTAACTTAACCCTTGAAGTTCAGGTATCATTCTAGTAAACCTATGCTGCACTCCCTCCAAGGCCAATATGTCCTTCCGAAGGTGCAGTGCCCAGAACTGCTCACAGTACTCCAGGTGCGGTCTAACCAGGGTTTTGTATAGCTGCAGCATAACTTCTGCCCCCTTGTACTCTAGTCCTCTAGATATAAAGGCCAGCATTCCATTAGCCTTATTGATTATTTTCTGCATCTGTTCATGACACTTCAATGATCTATGTACCTGAACCCCTAGGTCCCTTTGGACATCCTCTGTTTTTAACTTTTTACCATTTAGAAAGTACCCTGTTCTATCCTTTTTGGATCCAAAGTGGATGACCTCACATTTGTCTACATTGAATTCCATTTGCCACAGTTTTGCCCATTCACCTAATCTATCAATATCGCTTTGTCATTTTATGTTTTCATCTACACTGCTTGCAATGCCACCAATCTTTGTGTCATCGGCAAACTTAGATCTGAGACTTTCTATGCCTTCATCTAAGTCGTTAATAAAAGTTGTGAATAATTGAGGCCACAAGACAGGTCCCTACGGGACTCCATTAGTCACATCCTGCCAATGTGACTACTTACCCATTATCCCTACTCTCTGTCGCCTTTCGCTCAGCCAACTTCCTAACCAAGTCCGTACTTTTCCCTCGATTCCATGGGCTTCTATCTTAGCTAACAGTCTCTTATGTGGGACCTTATCAAATGCCTTCTGGAAGTCCATATAAATAACATCCATTGACATTCCCCTGTCCACTACTTTAGTCACCTCTTCAAAAAATTCAATCAGGTTTGTCAGGCACGACCTACCTTTCACAAATCCATGCTGGCTCTCTCTGATTAACTGAAAATTCTCGAGGTGTTCAGTCACCCTATCCTTAATTATAGACTCCAGCAATTTCCCCACAACAGATGTTAGGCTAACTGGTCTATAATTCCCTGGTTTCCCTCTCTCTCCTTTCTTAAAAAGCAGAGTGACATGTGCAATTTTCCAATCTAGAAGGACAGTTCCTGAATCTAGAGAACTTTGAAAGATTATAGTTAGGGCATCTGCAATGTGCTCATCTACTTCCTTTAAAACCCTGGGATGGAAACCATCTGGTCCTGGGGATTTGTCACTCTTTAGTGCTATTATTTTCTTCATTACTGTTGTTTTACTTATGTTAATTTTATCAAGTCCCTGTCCCCGATTCAATACTAGTTTTCTTGGGATTTCTGGCATGCTATCCTCTTTTTCTACTGTAAATACTGATGCAAAGTAATCGTTCAACATGTCTGCCATTTCCCCATTGTCAATGACAATTTCCCCACTTTCAGTTTTTAAGAGGCCAACACTGCTCCTGACCACCTTCTTTTTCCTAATATAACGATAAAAGTTCTTCGTATTAGTTTTGATATCCCTTGCAAGTTTCTTTTCATACTCTCTTTTTGTAGCTCTTACTATCTGTTTTGTGACCCTTTGTTGATCTTTGTATCTTTCCCAATCGCCAGGATCTGTGCCATTTTTTGCCTTTTTGTATGCCCTTTCCTTATGTCTTATACTGTCCCTTACCTCTTTAGTTGTCCATGGCTTTTTTTTCGGCAAGTAGAGTTCTTGCCCCTCAGGGGTATAAACCTATTCTGTATCACGTTAAATGTTTCTTTAAACATTTCCCACTGATCATCAGTCGTTTTACCCATTAACAGATTTGCCCAGTTTACTGTGGACAGTCTCTGTCTCATCCCATTGAAGTCAGCCTTACCCAAGTCTAGAATCTTAGCAGCTGATTCACTTTTTTCCCTTTCAAACACTACATTGAACTCGATCATGTTATGATCACCATTGGATAGATGTTCACGCAGAGTTAAGCTGTTAACTAAATCTGGTTCATTACTCATTACTAAATCTAGTATGGCTTGCCCCCTTGTTGCCTCTAGGACATACTGCTGTAGAAAACTATCCCAGACACACTCAAGAAATTCACTACCTTTCTGACAGTTGCTGGTCTGCTTTTCCCAATCTATGTGAAGGTTAAAGTCCCCCATTAAGACCACTATGCTACACGCTTGTCTAATCTCTGCATTTATACAATCTAGCACTTCAGAGCTGATGCCAGGGGTCCTATACACAATTCCCACTATAGTCTTAGATCCTTTCTTATTTCTCAATTCAACCCATTAGGTCTCTGTTGGCTGCTTACCTCTCGTTATATCCTCCTTTAACATTGAAGTGATTTCATCTCTAATCACTAAGGCTACTCCTCCCCCTCTTCCATTTTCCCTATCTCTCCAGTAGACCTTAAAACCTGGTATATTTACTTCCCAATCCTGACCATCCTGCAGCCATGTCTCAGTAATAGCTATCATGTCATACCCTCCAATTTGAATTTGAACCTGTAGTTCATTTAATTTATTCCTTATACTCCGTGCATTTGTATATAGAACTCTTAGTTGGGCCACACACCCTAGCCTGACCTTCAGCTTTGATGCTGGGTTAATCGCCTTACGCCTTCTTGTTTTCACTTTATCTGTAGTGCCTAAAGTACACTTTCTTTCTGCTGCTCTACGTTTTTCCCTTTCACTTGTTCTTGAACAACTGTTTGTACTATTTGTATTGTAAATTTCCCCTGGGTCTTCCCTTCTCTTGCTGCTCTCAACTTTACTCCCTTCTGACTCCCCGCTCAGGTTCCCATCCCCTTGCCACTCTAGTTTAAACCTTCCCCAACAGCACTAGCAAACACCCCCGTGAGGACATTGGTCCCGGTCCTGCTCGAGTGTAACCCGTCCCGTTTGTACAGGTCCCACCTTCCCCAGAACCAGTCCCAACGTCCCAGGAATCTAAATCCCTCCCTCCTACACCATCCCTGCAGCCACGCATTCATCCGGTCTATTCTCCTGTTCCTATACTCACGTGGCACTGGTCGTAATCCTGAAATCACTACCTTTGAAGTCCTGCTTTTTAATTTATCTCCTAACTCCACCCGCAGCTCCAGCTACTAACTGAAATTGCATTATCTTCTATTCTACACATTTAATTGTCTTGGCCATTAATTGCTGCCATTTAGTTTGTTCAGATCAGTTTGATTGTTGTCGATCCCTCTACAGTGGACATCTTGCTACACAGATTGATGTTATCAGGAAATTTGACATTACTGACCATTGATCTGCCAATTATGAAAATTAGCTGTAATTATGTATCGTGCTCTCACTTTTAATGGCCTTTCCTCCATCAAAGGCTCCACTACCCTCCTGCAGGCGCTCATCTGCCTGAAGCCACTGGCATTTTCTGGAGAGGACCAGGTTACTTAACCACTGCCGGTGGTTGGCCAGTCACAGGTAATACCATCTACTGCCATTACAATAGCAGGTTTTAACACCTAACCTGACACTAGCAGACTTAATTGCATCAGAAAAAAAAATGTACCAGCTTCCAGACTCTCTGTTGAAACAACAGGTTGTTACATAAGGTTAAATCTCACAGGATCCAAGGTGAGGTAGCCAATTGGATACAAAATTGGATTGACGACAGAAGACAGAGGGTGGTTGTAGAGGGTTGTTTTTCAAACTGGAGGCCTGTGACCAACGGTGTGCCTCAGGGATCGGTGCTGGGTCCACTGTTATTTGTTATTTATATTAATGATTTGGATGAGAATTTAGGAGGCATGGTTAGTAAGTTTGCAGATGACACCAAGATTGGTGGCATTGTGGACAGTGAAGAAGGTTATCTAGGATTGCAACGGGATCTTGATAAATTGGGCCAGTGGGCCGATGAATGGCAGATGGAGTTTAATTTAGATAAATGTGAGATGATGCATTTTGGTAGATCAAATCGGGCCAGGACCTACTCCGTTAATGGTAGGGCGTTGGGGAGAGTTATAGAACAAAGAGATCTAGGAGTACAGGTTCATAGCTCCTTGAAAGTGGAGTCACAGGTGGATAGGGTGGTGAAGAAGGCATTCAGCATGCTTGGTTTCATTGGTCAGAACACTGAATACAGGAGTTGGGATGTTTTGTTGAAGTTGTACAAGACATTAGTAAGGCCACACTTGGAATACTGTGTACAGTTCTGGTCACCCTATTATAGAAAGGATATTATTAAACTAGAAAGAGTGCAGAAAAGATTTACTAGGATGCTACCGGGACTTGATGGTTTGACTTATAGGGAGAGGTTGGATAGACTGAGACTTTTTTCCCTGGAGAGTAGGAGGTTAAGGGGTGATCTTATAGAAGTCTATAAAATAATGAGGGGCATAGATAAGGTAGATAGTCAAAATCTTTTCCCAAAGGTAGGGGAGTCTATAACGAGGGGGCATAGATTTAAGGTGAGAGGGGAGAGATACAAAAGGGTCCAGAGGGGCAATTTTTTCACTCAAAGGGTGGTGAGTGTCTGGAACGAGCTGCCAGAGGCAGTAGTAGAGGCGGGTACAATTTTGTCTTTTAAAAAGCATTTGGACAGTTACATGGGTAAGATGGGTATAGAGGGATATGGGCCAAGTGCAGGCAATTGGGACTAGCTTAGTGGTATAAACTGGGCGACATGGACATGTTGGGCCGAAGGGCCTGTTTCCATGTTGTAAACTTCTATGATTCTATGATTCTAACAGCGCTATGTAAATTAATTTTAAGGGACCAGGACTGTAGTCATAGTGACCAAGGACCTAATACAAGAACAAACCTTGCTCTACAACTAGAACCTCATCATGGCAAAAGTTAAAAATGAGTTTGGTACCAGTGGTTAACTGCATGAAGTTTGTTATGTACCAACATTAATTTCAACATCATATGCCTGCTGTTGTATACATTACCTCTCCATTTGCCCTCGTTGCTCCAGGACAGAGAGGGTTAGTTGGATCATGACGTGGAATGTTCACCTCTGCTGGTTTTTCAAGCTGTCCCTTCCAAGGACGTTTCATCCGGTGAGCAGAGACCAGGACCCACTCATCACCGAGAGGGTTGTATCGGACATGCTGGTGTTCTAGTTTTAGAAACAAATGAAAACAATTGAGAGAAGTACAGCAACTCACCTCACATATCTTTCTCCCTATTGACTGCTCATTATTACATTACCAGTGCTTCTTCAGTGCGACCAATAATTTTAATTTTATTATTGTCTCTATATTTAGAATTTTACTGAGTCATCAGAAATTTAATCTGAATAATATTATTCTAGTCTTTTGCTCAAAAATCTTAGTTTTAGAAAAAATGTTAGTGAAAAATTTAGCTTTTGTTCTCCATATTTACATTTTAAAAAAAAAGTATCATAATTGTTCTTTTACTTCTCATTCTACATATAAGGCCACAAGAAACATGGAAATAATAACAAATTGTTCTTGAATCACAAATAAGCGTGTATTCATAGAATCATAAAATGATACAGCAGAGAGGAGGCCATTCAGCCCATCGTGCCTGTGCCGGCTCTTTCAAATTAGTCCCAATCCCCTGCTCTTTCCCCATAGCCCTGCAAATTTTCCCCCTTCAAGTATTTATCCAATTCCCTTTTGAAAGTTATTGTTGAATCTGCTTCCGCCACCCTTTCAGGCAGTCATTCCAGATCATAACAACTCACTGCATGAAAAAAAATTTCCTCATGTTACCTCTAGTTTTTTTGCCAATTACCTTAAATCTGTGTCCTCTGGTTACTGGTTCTTCTGCCGCTGAAAACTGTTTCTCCTAATTTATCTATCAAAACCCTCCATAATTTTGAACACCTTTATCAAATCTCCCCTTAACCTTCTCTGCTCTAAGTAGAACAATCCATTTCTCCAGTCTCTCCACGTAACTGAAGTCTTTCATCTCTGGTACCATTCTAGTAAATTGCCTTTACATCCTTGCTAAGGCCTTAACATTTTTCCTAAAGTGTGGTGATCAGAATTGGCCACAACACTGCAGCTGGGGCCTAATGAGTGTTTTATAAAGGTTTAGCATAACTTCCTTGCTTTTATACACCATGCCTCTGTTTATAAAGCCTAGGATCCCATAAGCCTTTTTAACAGCCTTCTCAACTTATCCTGCCGCCTTCAAAGTCGCGTGTATATACATCCCCAGGTCTCTCTGTTCCTGCACCCCCTTTAAAATTGTACCATTTAGTTTATATTGCCTCTCCTCATTCTTCCCACCAAAATGTATCACTTCACGCTTCTCCGCATTAAATTTCATCTGCCATGCGTCTGCTCATTTAACCTGTTTCACTTTTCAACTTCAGTTCCAAAGGTTGTGACTAGTGTTGTTTTAGTCCTAGAAATAATTTCAGTTTTAGCCTAATCACATTTAGTTTAATTATAGACTTCGTAAGAACTTTAATCCTAATTTTTATCTCAGATCCTCCTTTCAAGAGGAAGAAAATCAGGGCCATCAGTTATACTAGCAATTTGGTGCCAGATTTACATCAAAACTGGGTGAACTTGATAATAACCCGCTAGTATTGTACAGCATTAGAGGTCTGTTTCATTTAGAATATATTATTATAAGAAACGAATTCCAGTTAGTTACTAGCATTATACCCCTTGTTATATTGATCTTAAATGTGAAAAATAAATTAAAAAGTAGTAAAACTAAGGTGTCTCATCTCAAAAATTTGCAAGGACGTTAGCAGATTGACGTAAATGATTTACCATCTTTTTAACTGGGGTGTGGTGGGGGGACACACTATTCAGAGCGTGGGGATGGGCCAAGGACAGATTATTGACATTCCTGAGCTAAAATTGTGTAACAAAATCACATACCAGTCACTCGCAAAAAGTTTTTCCAACACAGTATATATTATTCATATGATTGGGGCAGGGGATGAGGTGGATCAATTTAAAATATTGGTGAATTTTTCTATTACACTTCAGAGTACAAACTTTAGTATTTTTGGCTCGTTTTCCTGCTAGTTTCCCTTTGAAAAAAGATACTCAAGAGGGAAAGGGAGTAGGGTGAAGAAAAGAAAAAAGGTTAATGCATCGATAACTTCAACACGAGTGCTAAGTATCCAAGCAAATGAAAAGCTACACACCCAAAAAGGAGTAACTAACAAAACTAATTCAGAGTTCGATTAAATACTTATACGCCGGTTATGTTTTTTTTATTAGTGAGGGGGCTAGCCAATTCGATTAACTGAATAACATGGTGCATTCAATTGCAAAGTTTTTACATGTGTAGTGATTACCAATTCTGTAGAATATTTCTATAAATTAGCAACTAAGATTAGGTGGGTATAAACAGTGTTCATAATTAAATAGTCGCTAATAAATCCAATAGGGAATTCAGGAGAAACTTCTTTGCCCAAAAAGTGGTAAAATTGTGGAATGTGCTACCACAAGGAGTAGTTGAGACAAATAGCATAGATACATTTAAAGGGAAGCTAGATAAGCACAAGAAGGAGAAAGGAATAAAAGGGTATGCCGATAGGGTTAGATGAAGTAGGGAGGGAGGAGGCTCATGTGGAGCATAAACGCCGGCAAAGACTCGTTGGGCCAAATGGCCTGTTTCTGTGCTGTAGTTTCAATATAAATGAGTAATAGAATAGATAAATACAGTAGATCATTAAACCCTTGAGCAGGGGGAATTTGCAGGGCTATGGGGAAAGAGCAGGGGAGTGAATCATAGAGTGGGACTAATTGGATAACTCTTCCAAAGAGCCGACATGGGCACGATGGGCCAAATGGCCTCCTTCTGTGCTGTACCATTCTATGAATAGTTCTGTAATTCAGTATCAGTGACCCAAGGCGAGGTCACACATACCAAGTACCACACACATCAGTAGTACTCAACGTACCAGACTGAACAACGCTTAAAATAAAAAGTATTAAGTACTATCTTCAGAAATTAAGATTAAAATATGTATTTCTTCTGATATTAAAACACTGCCAGTCATTACTTTTGGGGAGTGAGCTATGGAGAAAAACATTGCGACAATAAAAGTTACAATGAATATCATCTCGTGATTTACTATCTTCCGGGGTTAAACACTAGCGACAAAAATGTCACAAAAGATACAATGATGCAGGACACCAGTTCCAGCCCGGAGTAAATGGGAGATTAAACAGAACTCAACAAAAGCAAAGCAAATAAATAGATCAAAGAGGAATTTCTTCTCTCAGCTACATTAACAAGGACAGCCTCTGCTTTGCCGATATAAAAAATACAGCAAATCTTTGTGCAGGTTACCGCTGGGATTGAAGGGCTGTTTGCTGGTGAGCTGCGGCTCCATCCCGGATCGCGGACTGTCAATCACTCCCGGATCGCGGACTGTCAATCACTCCCGGATCGCGGACTGTCAATCACTCCCGGATCGCGGACTGTCAATCACTCCCCCACGCGCGGCGCCGGCCCCTCCACCGGAGGTCGGTTTCTGCAGTGAGCTGAGTATCGAGTGAACGATGCACAGATTGAGCGCATTGTATCTTCATTTTTCCTTCCTTTCAGGGATTTTTTTAAAATTGCAAACAATGCCAACGATTGTCTTTAAAACCATGCAAAGGCAGTAATCTCTGGGTTTTTTTTCATAAAGAAATTAGATTTTTTTTAAAATCTACTTTTCAGAATGATTTTTTTGTTCACCTACTAGTCAGGCCAACCATAACTAAACCCTTAAACATTAGATAATGATCCCAACCTCACCCCTCTCTCCCACCAATTTTATCCACTCTTCTGAAGATGTTGATTCCTTGTCAGGGCATGTTTCCAATTCCTCACCCAAATGCCCATTATTTTCAGGCTAGCAGGCTATAACTAGTGGGATGCCACAAGGATCAGTGCTTGGACCTCAGCTTTTTACAATCTATATTAATGACTTAGATGAAGGGACGGAGTGTAATGTATCCAAATTTGCTGACGATACAAAGCGAGGTGGGAAAGTAAGCAGTGAGGAGGACACAAAGAATTTGCAAAAGGATATAGATAGATAGGTTAGGTGAGTGGACAAGAGTGGACAAGAAGGTGTAGATGGAGTATAATATGGGGAAATGTGAGGTTATTCACTTTGGTCGGAAGAATAGAAAAACAATATATTTTTTAAATGGTTAGAAGCTATTAAATGTTGGCATTCAGAGAGATTTGGGTGTCCTCATACAAGGAATACAAAAAGTTAGCATGCAGGCACAGCAAGCAATCAGGAAGGCAAATGGCATGTTGGCCTTTATTGCAAGGGGGTTGGAGTAAAGAAGTCTTACTACAATTGTACAGGGCTTTAGTGAGACCTCACCTGGGGTACTGTGTACAGTTTTGGTCTCCTTATCTTTGGAAGGATATACTTGCCTTGGAGGCAGTGCAATGAAGGTTCACTAGATTAATTCCTGGGATGAGAGGGTTGTCCTATGAGGAGAGATTGAGTAGATTGGGCCTGGAGTTTAGAAGAATGAGAAGTGATCTCATTGAAACATACAAGATTCTGAGAGGGCTTGACAGGGTAGATGCTGAGAGGTTGTTTCCCATGGTTGGAGAATCTAGAACTAGGGGGCATAGTCTCAGGATAAGGTGTTGGCCATTTAAGACTGAGATGAGGAGGAATTTCTTCACTCAGAGGGTTGTGAATATTTGGAATTCTCTACCCCAGAGGAATGTGGATGCTGAGTCGTTGAATATGTTCAAGGCTGAGACCGATAGATTTTTGGACTCTAGGGGAATCAAGGGATTTGGGGATTTAGCAGGAAAGTGGAGTTGAGGTCAAAGATCAGCCATAATCTTATTGAATGGCGGAGCAGGTTCGAGGGGCCATATGGCCTACTCCTCCTCCTATTTCTTATGATCCAATATTATTCATGTGTAAGTCCAGATGCTTAGTGTTGGTAGACTATTCCACACAAGAAACATCACTTCTGAGCCTGAAGTGACCTCATTTGACATATACACATGGAGTTTCAGTAGTGGGGGGAGGTGGGTCACTTGATAGCAATAAGGAACAGGTTGATATTCTCCTCCCTAATATAGGGATGCTAAAACAAATTGTACCACCTCCTGCTGAAGAGCCTATATCCAACTATGCCCTTGAATAGTCATCACTGACTGACCTGGGTCAGAGATTGGTAAAATTAGAGAGACCATTTTTTAAAATCAGGGTTTGCTTAAATCAATGTTTCACGAGAGAAAGTGAATTAAAAGAACTGCATTACCATGGTAAAATGTCTTAAACACCCAAAGCTGCACACTGCATTTCAAATGTAACCTTACCAGAGATCTATACAAGTTAAAACAATTTATTAGGAACATGTTTAATGCCCTCACAATGTATCCTAGTATTTGGTTAATTTTGATGATAATTACTTAACATTAACTGACAGTGTTATGTGAATGATCAGTAGTCGCCGACAGTTCCTTTACTAATGTCCCCAGCCACCACCACACCCATCCCCTTTCATCACTCCCCTCCACCCCGTACATGTTTCACAGTCATCAGAAAAAGATTTTGAATGCGTTTAAGTAACGAAATGAAAGGAAATATCTATGTCATAAAAACATTGAGTTTAATTTTTCTTCACATGGTCTTTTTTATATAAATTCTTTCAGAGTGTGTACATGGGCAGTTAATCATTAAGAATATCTTTTGGAGATTAATTACTAACATCAGTTTAGACAGTTTTATTTCACTCCCAAGAATTCTTTACAATTTTATGAATTTTACTTCTACTTTTAACATATTCCACAACTATAGGTAGAAAAATCTCAAAGTGATCAATGTAAAACACTTTTCAATTCCTTCCCATTTTTAAACATTACCCTAATATATAATACTTTCAATAACATACTGTAGGCTCCCAAGCATGTTCCTCCAAATTCTTTCATATCAGTCCACATTCCTAAACCAAACCCTGTGAACCACAAATATCATGATTTGAACTTATCGTAACGTGTTATAAATCAAGATTCCTATGTTAGTGGAGGTGGGATCTTATGCATCTCAAGCAATGAGGGCAGAGGTTCATATTCAACTCACATGGGAAAGGTGACCATTGGTAACATCATAGAATCTAACAGGCCAACACAGTTAGTGGCACAACACATTGGTACTCCCAACATGCTGCACTGCTGATGTAGAATGCAGGTTCCTGTGCATAATTACCTACATAAAATGGTGGATAAGAATTGCCTCTTTCTGCCAACTGTAAACTAACTAACAGAATGCAGATGTACTGTTGCTATTTTTACCAAGTACAAATCCAGAGATGGGGTCTGGCTAAGTTCTGATATTTGCTTCACTAATGGTGAAAATTCAACAACTGCTTGCACTTTGTATAGCACCTTCCATGTAATCAAACATGCCAAGGCATTTTCACATCGTTCACCTGACGAAGGAGGAAGCCTCCGAAAGCTTGTGAATTTAAAATAAAATTGCTGGACTATAACTTGGTGTTGTAAAATTGTTTACAACTTTACAGAGGGACAGGGGTCTGAGCAAAAAGAGAGGGACTTAGGAAGTTGGGGAAAACATAGTAAAAAAAAAAGTAAGTGTTTAAGAGGCTTTTGATGGCAGGAAAGAAGGTAAAGGGGTTTGCAAACACAGTTCAATGTGATGGGGCATGATTGCTGCAGGTTCTGCTACCAATGATGGTGATGCTGCGGACAATGCATAATACACCAGAGTCAGAGGAGCAAAGAGTGTATGCTGAGATTACAAAGGTAGGATGGAATAAAATCATTAAGGAAATTGAAAACAAGGATGAGGATTTTAAAAATTGATTAACTAAGAATGGAGAGCCAATGGAGATTAGCGAGGACATGGATGATAGGAATGCGGGATAGGATACAAACAGCAGAGTTCGGGACAAATTCAAGTTAATGTAGGGCAGAGCACAGATGCTAACAAGGAAAGTGTTGTGGAGAAATCAAAAAGTCTGGTAGCAAAAATATGGATGAGGATTTTGACAGTGGAGGTATGAGGTAGGGATATAGATGGGTGATGAACTGTCAAGAATCAGCCAAATTGGGAACCCATGAAGATATTGCAATGCTCAGTGAGTTTTTCATTTTTGATGAAAACAGTGTGCCTGTTGTATTAATAACTCATTTTTAAAAGTTATTCTTTCCACCTCACTAAGCAGTTTGTAAAAATAGCTGCTGATCCTAAAACTGGTTGTGATTTGGTTACTTATCATCCTAAGTCTATTTTCACACGTTATGGACATTTCAGAGGCAGGAATAACTTTCAGTCGGCCTCAATATCGGGCGGCCGGCCGGCGGTGCACTTTCACCCAAACCGCGGGGAGGCGGGCGCCTGCCTGGCCGCCGCGCTGATTGGTGCTGCTGCGGCCAAGGGCGGTACACATTGGGGGGGCAGACTCGGGCTCTGATAGGCGGAGCGAGCTGTCAGTCACGAGGAGAGGCGTTGCCAGCGAGCGAGACGGAAAAGTCCGTTGGAAGAAGTCAGTTGCCGAAGAGGGGGGAGGCGGCAGCCGCTGTAACGGCGCTTGGTGTCAGGGGGAAGGGAAGAGAAGAGAAAGTCGGCAGTGCCCTGTGGACGGGTTTGGGCCCGGTGTCGCTGTCTGTGTCCGGTGGGGCCCGCTCTCCGGTTACTGACCATGAAGCTCGCGCTGTGCCGCGCCGTCGTCCTGGTGACGGTTGTCGGCTTCGGGTTCTGGATGCTGTGCGCGTGGACGGGCGGCAAGCAGCACGTGTTCGACGGGGAGGAGCTGGCCCGGCTGGCGCGGCAGTACTCGGGTATGTTGGCCGGGTGCTCAATACTGATATATTGCACTGCTGTGTGTGTGTGATCGGAGACTGCGGCACTCTCTCTCTCTCTCTGTGTATGTGTGCATTTACTCTGCAGCTGTGCCATTACAAGAACATATGGGTAGTAGTGTGTTCCACCCCCCCAGTCTGCAATGACTCGGGAGTGAAGTGAGACTCCCTCCGGCTCAGGAGCTAACTTCAGGTTTACACTAACACGTCTACCGTGGTGATGTGAGACCGCTTTACACTATCGCTGCAGTTGTATGGGAAATACACCCTTGGTTGCCCTTTGCACTGGAGGCCGATTGGTCCCGAAGTTTCAAATTACACCGGCACCACTTCCTGTTAATGCGAAGCGAATCAGCTGTGCCCCCAATGCAGTCTTATTACCGTACTGCAACTTGGTCAGTGCTGATGTGTCATGGAACTTGAGTGGTATTTTTTTTGCCTGTGTCATCACCGACAAGTCTTTTATATACTAGCTTTAAGGTAAAACATCCAATGTACTTTTCAATGGGAAAAAAAATCAAAAACGCTCCTGGGATGTTTTACCACGTTAAAGGCGCTATATAGAATCATAGAAATTTACATCACAGAAGGAGGCTATTCGGCCCATTGTGTCTGTGTCGGCTGAAAAACAGCCATCCAGCCTAATCCCACTTTCCAGCTCTTGGTCTGTAGCCTTGTAGGTTATGGCACTTCACGTGCACATCCAAGCACCTTTTTTTTAATGAGTTGAGGGTTTCTGCCTCTACCACCCTTCAAGGCGGTGAGTTCCAGACCCCCACCACCGTCTGGGTGAAAAAAAATTTCCTCAGCTCCCCTCTAATCGTTCTACCAATTACTTTAAATCTATGCCCCCTGGTCACTGACCCCTCTGCTAAGGGAAATAGGCCCCTCATAATATTATACATCGCAATTAAATCTCTCCTCAGCCTCCTCTGTTCCAAAGAAAACAACCCCAGCCTATCCGATCTTTCCTTGGCTAAAATTCTCCAGTCCTGGCAACATCCTCGTAAATCTCCTCTCTAGTGCAATCACATCTTTCTTGTAATGTGGTGACCAGAACTGTACGCAGTTCTAGTGTACCCTCATTGCTCTTATATTCTATGCCTCGACTAATAAAGGAAAGGAAAGTATCCCGTATGCCTTCTTAACCACCTTATCTACCTGTCTTACTACCTTCAGGGATCTGTGGACATGCACTCCAAGGTGTCTCTGTTCCTCTACACCTCTCAGTATCCTACCATTTATTGTGTATTCCTTTGCCTTGTTTGCCCTCTCCAAATGCATTACCTCACACTTCTGGATTAAATTCCATTTGCCACTTTTCTGCCCACCTGACCAGTCCATTGATATCATCCTGCAGCTTACAGCTTTCCTCCTCACTATCAACCACATGGCTGATTTTTGTATCATCTGCATACTTCTTAATCGTGCCCCATACATTTAAGTCTAAATCATTGATATAGACCACAAAAAGCAAGGGACCTAGTACTGAGAACTGCAGAACCCCACTGGAAACAGCCTTCCAGTCACAAAAACACCTGCTGACCATTACCCTTTGCTTCCTGCCACAGCCAATTTTGGCTCCAACATGCCACTTTCCCTTTCCTGACCAGTCTACCATATAAATGCAAGTTGTTGTTGTTGTCTTGCAGAATAGATGTGATCAAGGGAAATGGTGAGAAGGAAAGTGAGAATAACTGCCTGTGACATCAAGGCAGCATTTGACTGAGTAGGACACCAAGGTGCCCTAATAAAACTAAGGTCAGTGAGGGTTAAAGAGAGACATCTCCATTGATTGGAGTTATGCCTCGCACAAAGGAAGATGGTTGTTTTTGTTGCAGGCCAGTCATTGTAGCCCCAGGATATCACTGTAGCTGATCCTCTGGGCAATATCTTTGGCTTAACCATCTTCAGCTGATTCACCAATCGCCTTCCCTCCCTCACGAAATCAGGAGTTAGTTGTTTGCTGATGACTCCATAGTCTTCTGCTCCATTTAGAACTTCTCTGCTACAGAAACAACCCTTGCCAGCCAACAGCAGGACCTGGCTAACATTCAGGCTTGGGCTGATGAGTGGTAGGTAACATTCACATCAGGTACTGACCATCTCAAACAAGAGAAAGCCTAGCTATTTCCCCTGACCTTGGACACCGCCACCATTGGCAAGTATGCTGATGACACCCAGCTCTACCTCTCCACCACCTCGTTCGACCCCTCCACTACCTCTGCTGTTGGGCTGTTTATCCAACATCCAGTCCTGGATGAGCTGTAGTTTCATCCAGTTAAACATTGGGAAGACCGAAGCCATTGTCTTCAGCACCCACCACAAGCACCGTATCTATATCACCACCCTTTCCCTGGCCACTGTCTCAGGTTGAACCAGACTGTTTGCAACCTCTGCATTCTCTTTGACCCCGCTACCAACACAATGTGTTCTCCATCATAAAGACTGCCTACTTCCACCTTCGTAACGTTGTCTGTCTTAACTTTGGAAGTTAACGTCTTTATTCCCATTAAACACCAAAAAAAAATCACAGCTATTCTGTGCAACACTGAAAAGATTTCATGAGTGATATTGCATACCAAATGGCTAATTTCATTCTAAATATTTGAGCAAACTGTCAGGGCACAAATTTAGTTTTCAATTCATTTTCTGTACTCACTTAATTCATTAATCATGACTGGAAGTTTTGTTAGCTAAAGCACTATTTTATACTGGAAATCTGGCATCGAAGATAATGTAAATTGGTGCCTTACTGTCTGTCCTATTTTTAGTTGTGTCTGCAAATAGCATTTTATTCAATACCATCCTGATATGTAAAGGATCTGAGGGACTTGATTTGGGATTGCATTAGTAAAACAATTGGGTAATGCTGACTGTTTGTTTACTTTTAAACAAAAATACACATGTTTTTAATGCCCATGAGATCAATCTCTAAACAGTTAGTGAACCGTCATTAAAAATTGGTTGCTCCTTAGAGTATGTTAATGTTCTTTAAATGTCAGAAAGCTTGCCAATTTTTATAAGTCTAAAATTGTGAGCAGTGCAGTCAAGGCAGTCACTGCATTTGGAAAGTGCTCATGTATTGCTGAAGTGTCGTGCAACTTTTCACCTGCATCTAACAACTTTGGCTAAAACATCAATTATAATGATGTTTTAAATAATTGTATGTAGTTCACCCGATGGTGCAGTTGGTAGATGCATTATCTAACATGAAATTGAGTCATACGGACCAGGAAATTAGATCTCCCCTCTGTGCTGAGTTAACTGATCTCTGCCCAGGCAGTGGTAGGGTGTACTACAGTTACCCTCAGCACCCTGGATTATGATGGGGAAATTGGTCATGGGTGGTGATTACAACCAGGGACCCAACAACCCCCATTGGAGGAATGTGTGTGGATGTTGGGATCAGACTTGGCTTTGAATTGTCTGACAGCATTCACTGTTGAGGTTTTGACATGGTTAATGGCCACTTGAGTGAGTGTGTCTGTGGTACTCTCCTCCAGAAAGTAATAGTATGTATGACCTTTTTGGTTATTTTTTTTAAAAAACTAAAAAAATTGTCAGGCAAGGCAATTTTTGAGAGCACATCTTTTACCAGTGTCAAAAGCTCTTTTAACTAATTAATTGTTTATTTTGTATTTGTGGCACTATCACATTATAAGTACAAACTCAGTCCATTTTAAAATTCTAAAGAAAGAACTTGCATTTATATACCGCCTGCACGACCTCTGGATAACCCAAAGTGCTTTACATACAATTAACTACTTTTGAAATGTAGTCACTGTTGTAATGTAGGAAACACGGCTGCCAATTTGTGCATGGCAAGCTCCCACAAATAGCAACAAAATAAATGACCAGATAATCTGTTTTTTGGGGTTGGTTGAGAGATAAATGTCCAGGACACCGAGAGAACTTCCTGCTCTTCAAATAGTGCCGGGGGATCTTTTACGTTCATATGAGAGGGCAGATGGGGTCTTGATTTAACATCCCATCTCAAAGATAGCATCTCTGACATTGCAGCACTCCCTCAGTACTAGATTATGTGCTCACGTCTCTGGAGTGGGACTTGAACCAATGACATTCTGGCTCAGAGTTGAAATTGCTGCCACTGAGCCAACTCTGACCCCTAGCATCACTATTCCCAGACAAAACCATAAAACATTTGTTCATTTTTTGGTCAACCTTCTGTCTTTTTTGTAGATTTTTTTTTTGGGCTAAGAATAGTCTTTCTGAAATTATATTTGCAAAAGGCCCTCAAATAGACCTCCATACATTGCATGCCAAATGTGGGATACTATGCTATCCCTGTTTGAGTAGATGAAGTCTGATTTTTTTTTCAAAAATATGCTTTATTCATAAAATTTGTAAAGATACATACAGTACAATTGCCATATCACATTTCAAATATAAACAATACAGGTCATACAATTTGCAAGATATATACAGTACAGTTCAAATGATTCAAACAATAGTTACACATCGTAAATGATTTACTGTTCATGATACTCCAGGGTGCCTCATTGCATTAAAACAATACAACTTATTGAATAGATACGTTGCATTACATTAATTTGTCATTTTACATTCTGCCTGAGGAGGGGTTTTTCTGATTCCAGCTCCTTTGTGTACAGTGGCAGGAGGGCCCTAAACTGTGGCCTTCCCCCATACAGCCTTTGCGGTGGCCGCACCCAGCTACAGTGCGTCCCTTAGCACGTAGTCCTTGACCTTGGAACGTGCCAGTCTGCAACACTCGGTTGAGGACAGCTCCTTGCACTGAAAGACCAGCAAGTTTCGGGCAGATCGAAGGGCGTCTTTCACCGAGTTGATGGTCTTCCAGCAGCAGTTGATGTTTGTCTCTGTGTGCGTCCCTGGGAACAGTCCGTAGAGTACAGAGTCCTATGTAATGGAGCTGCTCGGGATAAACCTGGACAAATGCCACTGCATCTCTCCAGACCTTCTTTGCAAAGGCACATTCCAGAAGGAGATGGGTGACAGTCTCTTCCCCACTGCAGCCTCCTCGGGGACAGCGTGCGGTGGCACTGAGACGCCAGGTGTGCATGAGGATCTGACGGGAAGGGCCTTTCTCACCACCAGCCTAGCTACATCTTGGTGCTTGTTTGTAAATTCTGGCGATGAGGCGTTCTGCCAAATGACTTTGACAGTCTGCTCAGGGAACCATCCGACAGGAACCACCATCTCCTTTTCCTGCAGGGTCTCGAGGACGTTACGTGCAGACCACTGCACAAACTTTTCTATGAAGGACGGGTGGGGTGGAACGGACCAACTGGAAACTACCATGGCCAGACCCATCCTTTGCAACAGATAGAACCTCAGCACGTAGTGACACTTGGTGTTTGCGTACCAAGGGTCTATCCACAGCTTGATGCAGCCGCACATAAAGGTGGCCATCAGGATGAGAGCAACTTTGGGTATGTTTTCCCCCCTTTCTCTGGAGATTTGTACATCGTGCCCCTGCGGACATGGTCCATTTTAGATCTCCAGATAAAGTGGAAGATGGCTTGTGTGGCTGTCACGGGCAGGAGTGAGTTATGGGCCAGATCTGTGCCACGTACAGCAATACCGAGAGCAACTCACACCTGATGACCATTCCTACCCACGATCGAGAGGGCTCGTCAATTCCACAGTCCCAGTTTCTGCTTCACCTTATCAATGTGCTCCTCCAGTTCTTGGTGCACCCCCTGGCCCCTCCGAACCAGATCCCCAGCATCTTCAGGTAATCCGTCCTGACGGTGTAGGGGACAAAGGATAGGTCGGTCCAGTTCCCAAAGAATATGGAGTAGATGAAGTCTGATGGTTTAGGCAAAGCTTCTCTTAGGTAATTCTTGAGTCCTCCCTCCAATTTGGCAATGGTGTGATGCCATTGATAGGGAGAACAGCCACAAGGTCATTCTTGTGCAGCACTGAGGGAGTGCTGCATTGTTGAAGAGTGTTAAATATACATGTTAAATATCAAACGCCTCTTTAAAACTTAACTCTCTAACCATGTATTTGGTAACCTCCCCTAATTCTTATGGCTCAGCATTTGATTCCTCCCTCTGCAAAGCACCATGGGCAGTTTTACTATATTAAAGGTCCTATATAAATAAATGTCTACCAGAACCTTTCTTAGATAAGGAGACCAAAACTCTATGCAGTACTCCAGGTGAGGTCTCACTGAAACCCTTACTACAACTGTAGTAAAACTTCCTTACTCTTGTACTCCAGTCCCCTTGCAATAAATTTGCCTTCCTGATTGCTTGCTGTACCTGCATACTAAACTTTTTGTGTTTCTTGTATGAGGACACCCAAGTCTCTCTGAACACCAACCTTTAATAGTTTCTCACCATTTAAAAAATATTCTGTTTTTCTGTTCTTTCTACCAAAGTGAATAACCTCACATTTCCCCACATTATACTCCATTTGCCAACTTCTTGCCCACTCACTTACCTGTCTATATCCCTTTGCGGACTCTGTGTCCTCCTCACAGCTTACTTTCCCACCTAGCTTTGTATCGTCAGAAAACTTGGATACATTACACTCGGTTCCTTCATCTAAGTCATTAATAAAAATTGTAAATAGTTGAGGCCCAAGCACCGATCCTTGCAGCACCCCACTAGTTACAGCCTGCCAACCTGAGAATGACCTGTTTATCCCTACTCTGTTTTCTGTCCTTTAAACAATCCTCTATCCATGCTAATATATTACCCCCAACCCCATGAGCCCTTACCTTATGTAATAACCTTTTATGTGGCACCCTTGTCGAAAGCCTTTTGAAAATCAAAATATACTACATCCACTGGTTCTCCTTTATCTACCCTGCTAGTTACATCCTCAAAAAACTCTAATAAATTTGTCAAATACGATTTCCCTTCCATAAAACCATGTTGACTTTGCCTAATCATATTATGATTTTCTAAGTGCCCTGTTACCACTTCCTTAATAATGGATTCCAGCATTTTCCCGACGACCGATGTCAGGCTAATTGGCGTTTAGTTCTAGGTTTTCTCTCTCCCTCCCTTCTTGAATAGCATGGTAATATTTGCCAGCTTCCAATCCACTGGGACTATTCCAGAATCTAGAGAATTTTGGAAGATCATAACTAATGCATCCACCATCTCTGCAGCTACCTCTTTTAGAAACCTCGGATGTAGGCCATCAGGTCCAGGGGATTTGTCGGCTTTTAGTCCCATTAGTTTGTCAAGTACTTTTTCTCTAGTGATATTAATTGCTTTAAGTTCCTCACTCTCATTTACCCCATGGTTCCCCATTATTTCTGGTATGCTTTCTGTACCTTCTACTGTGAAGACAGATACAAAACATTTGTTTAACGCATCTGCCATTTCCTGATTTCCCCATTATAATTTCTTCTGTCTCAGCCTCTAAGGGACCAACATTTACTTTTGCTACTCTCTTCCTTTTCCTTTTTACATACTGATAAAAACAGATTGTAAGAGCTTCTACATTTCTTGCTAGTTTACTTTCATATTCTATTTTCTCCCTTTTTTTTTGGTCGTCCTTTGTTGGTTTCTAAAAATCTCCCAATCCCCAGGCTTATTACTCTTCTTGACAACATTATTATTATGTGGAGCTCAATACTGCACACAATACTCTAACTGATGTATATAATTAAGATTTTAATTGGGCTCAACATTACGTCTTAGCTTTTATATTCTATACTTGTAATAAATCCTAGAATTCTGTGAGCATTTCTTACTGCCTTTTCACCCTGAGGTGATGCCTTTAATGTCCTATGCACCTGGACTAGATTTTTTTTAAAGAAAAAAACTGAATTCAAATTCTCAAACTGCCATGGTGGGATTTGTATTAGATCCAAAGAGGAGTCATATAAAGTTGCCAGAAAAAGTAACAAGCCTGAGGATTGGGAGCAGTTTAAAATTCAGCAAAAAAGGACCGAGATTGGGTAAGAGGAGAAAAATAGAGTATGAGAGTAAACTTGCAAGGAACATAAAAGTGGACTGTAAAAGCTTCTACAAGTATGTAAAAAGAAAAAGATTAGTGAAGACAAATGTAGGTCCCTTACAGTCAGAAACGGGAGAATTTATAATGGGGAACAAGGAAATGGCAGAGCAATTAAACAAATACTTTGGCTCTGTCTTCACGGAAGAGGACACAAATAACTTCCCAGAAATGCTAAGGAACCAAGGGACTAGTGAGAAGGAGGAATTAAAGGAAATTAGTATTCGTAAAAAAATAGTGCTGGAGAAATTAATGGGACTGAAAGCCGACAAATCCCCAAGGCCTGATAATCTGCATCCCAGAGTACGAAAAGAGGTAGCCATGGAAATAGTGGATGCATTAGTTGTCATCTTCCAAAATTCTATAGACTCTGAAACAGTTCCTGCAGATTGGAGGGTGGCAAATGTAACCCCACTATTTAAAAAGGAGGGAAGAGAGAAAACAGGGAACTACAGACCGGTTGGCCTAACGTCAGTAGTAGGGAAAATGCTAGAGTCTATTTTAAAGGATGTGATAATAAGACACTTAGAAAATATCAATGAGATTAGACAAAGTCAACATGGATTTATGAAAGCGAAATCATGTTTGACAAACCTACTGGAGTTTTTTGAGGATGTAACTGGTAGAATAGATAAGGGAGAACCAGTGGATGTGGTTTATTTGGATTTTCAGAAGGCCTTTGATAAAGTTCCACATAAGCGGTTAGTGTGCAAAATTAAAGCACATGGGATTGGGGGTAATATAGTGGCATGGATTGAAAATTGTTTATTGTCTGTTACCCAGAGAGTAGGAATAAATGAATCTTTTTCGGGGTGGCAGGTGGTGACTAGTCGGGTACCGCAGGGATCAGTGCTTGGACCCCAGCTATTCACGATCTGTATCAATGATTTGGATGAGTGAACCAAATGTAATATTTCCAAGTTTGCTGAAGACACAAAACTAGGTGGGATTGTGAATTGTGAGGAGGATGCAAAGAGGCTTCAAGGCAATTTAGACAAGTTGAGTGAGTGGGCAAATACTTGACAGATTCAGTATAATGTGGATAAATGTGAAATTATCCACTTCAGAAGGAAAAACAGAAAGGCAGAGTATTATTTAAATGGTGATGGATTGGGAAATGTTGCTGTACAAAGGGACCTGGGTGTCCTTGTACACCAGTCACTGAAAGCAAACATGCAGGTGCAGCAAGCTGTTAGGAAGGTAAATGGTATGTTGGCCTTCATTGCAAGAGGATTTGAGTCCAGGAGCAAGGATGTCTTACTGCAGTCATACACTGCCTTGGTGAGACCACACCTGGAATATTGTGTGCAGTTTTGGTCTCCTTACCTAAGAAAGGATATACTTGCCAAAGAGGGAGTGCAGCGATGATTCACCAGACTGATTCCTGGGATGGCAGGACTGTCGTATGAGGAGAGATTGGGTCGACTCGGCCTGTATTCACTCAAGTTTAGAAGAATGAGAAGCGATCTCATTGAAACGTATAAAATTCTGATGGGCTAGATAGACTGGATGCAGGGAGGATGTTTCCCCTGACGGGTGTCCAGAACAAGGGGTCACAGTCTCAGGATACGGGGTAGGAATTTAGGACTAAGATGAGGAGAAATTTCTTCACTGAGGGTGGTGAACCTGTGGAATTCTCTACCACAGAAGGCTGTGGAGGCCAAGTCACTGAATATATTTAAGAAGGAGCTGCATGGATTTCTAGACACAAAAGGCTTCAAGGGGTATGGGGAGTGAGTGGGAATATGGTATTGAGATAGAGGATCAGCCAAGATCATGTTGAATGGCGGAGCAGGCTCGAAGGGCCGAATGGCCTACTCCTGCTCCTATTTTCTATGTTTCAATGTTACTCCCAAATCCCTCTGCTTATCCACAGCACAGAGCCCCTTTCCATTCAGAGCATATTTATAAGTTTTTTTTTAACCTATCTACATCACCTCACACTGATACTGAATTCCATCTTCATCTTAGCAATGTCCCTTTGCAGTTTCATTTGGTCATCTAAAGAATTAAATATGCCTCCTATTTTGGAATCATCTGCAAATTTCAACACCACTCCCTTTAGTCCAAATCATTTAATATACCAAAGATCATTGTGGAAGCATCATCATCATTTGGATTGCAGCAGTTCAAGAAAGCGGCCCACCACTACCATCTCTGCCCATCCCTAGTTGCCCTATTATTCTGGCCTTGCCACTATCGCCCACATCCTGAGAATTTTTTTAAAAACACATCCCTGCATTCAGAATTTAACTGTTACCATCTATATATATTTTTTTCATCTTGTTATTCCAAGGCTAAGTGATCCATATTGTGCCATCTCCAACCATGTCTTTTTTAATTTTTCAATCCAGTGATTATCTATTATTTCACGACCAGACCATATTGGCTACCTAATAATTGCTACTTAACAACTGTCAACTGCAGTGCACCATGAAATTATAACTACAAGTTACTACAACCAACAAAGGTACTTCACTATGTGACCAATTATTGATCTCTGATTGGATGAGTGCCTGGAGCGAGGAACATGTACTTTTTACAGGGGGTGGAGATTCTTTCATTTCATAATTGATGATGAAGGTTTTTCAATGACTTGAGGTCCATTTTTCTAATAGTTTATGAACGTTTATGCAACACAATTTTCTGCTTGTATGCAATATATTGCATTGCCTGCAAATATCCACATTAAAAACCATATATTCACTGTTTACAGTAACATAATGTATTGTGTGCCAGTGACACAAATAAACAAAACCCATTGTCATTTTGTGGCATTGCGCAGTAAGTAACAAGAAGTGATAATTGCAGTACTGAAAGACATTTAATAAAGGCAGTTAATACTTTGATTTACAGTAATCTAAAATGGTGTGCTGTATTTCAGGTCTTAATCACGAGCAGGCATTTACAAAGGTTGTGGTTGAGTTGAGGAAAAAGTACCCTGGTCACATACTTCCAGATGAGGACCTGCAGTGGATCTTCGTGAACGCTGGTGGCTGGATGGGTTCCATGTGCCTTTTGCATGCATCCTTAACTGAATATGTGTTGCTATTTGGCACTGCAGTGGACACTGGGGGACACTCGGGTACAGTATAATTGTTCATTGAGTCACATTGTATTAGGAAATTTTTTACCGGTTTACAAATCAACAATTCTACAATAAAGGGAAACCAATATTAGCTTTCTAGTTTTTGTTTCCCTGTTATGGGAATTTTTATTTTACAGGAAAATTAGCCTGCATTAAAACAAACCAAAAAAATGTTAATCCACAGTGAAATAAGAGATGCAATAAGTTTGCATAAACTGGGAATATAGAAGTAACAAATATTCTGCTGCTGCCAAAATCAAACAGCTCTGACAAATTAATGATTGCCTTAGAAACTGACTTTATGATTCCGATGGCTCATCTGGTTAAGATGGTGAGTAGATGAGCCATACAGACAGGAAGGTTGTATGTTTGATCTACAGCCTGTGTTTAGTTAGCCAGCGTAGTTAGGAGTGCTACAATTGACCTCTTCTACTGGGATAAGGAGGAAAATTGGCTAACCAGGATTCCTGTTCCTTATCGCTGTCCAGGGACACTTGGTGGAAGTACATCTGTGGATGTCGAACAAAAGCAAGATCGGGCTTGGTTGTGAAGCCCTCACGATCAAATGACATTCTGTGTGTAGACTCTCACAATGAAAAAGGGGCCCTTGGTCAAGATACCAGAGGATGTCTGTATAGCCATATTACAGCAAGTGCCAATGCATTCAGGGGACAAAATTGTCAGATAAAGGAAGATATAGGGCAAAAAAAAGTGAACCATTGAAATTACAGCACAGAAGGCCATTGGGTGCTATCTCTTATCCTTTTTCTTGCCATTTCTCTTCATCCTTTCTTTCCAAATATTTCCTTTTTAAATGATGTCTGCTTCATTCTTCACTTGTTATAAAGCATTCCATCATCTAAAAATCCTCTTTGTATATCTGCTCTCCCATCGTTCAAAATCTTTCTAGGAACATTTTTCTACATTTTAAAGGTGCAATATAGATGCAAGTTGTATTTGCACCCTAGATCCTGCTGTTCCTCACACTTTTCAGTTCTCTGCATTGAACTGAATCTGCCCTGTTGAGCTATATGTCATTCTGCAGTCTCTTTGCCCATGTCCAAATTATTTATATGAATGGAAGCAGAGTTTCCAGTACAGATCCCTGAGGCACATGACTACCTACATTCCATTAATCTTAAAAAAAAATCCATTTGCCCCTACTCCTTGCTTTCTGTCCTCTAGCCATCTCTCTAACCATGCAGCTTCATTCCCTTTAATACTGTGTGCCTTCATTTTCATTGAGTTGTTGTGTGACACCCTTATCAAACATCTTCTGCAAATCCATATGTCGATTGTCTATTGCATTCTTGTTATCTATTGACTGCAATTTTCTCAAACAATTAAATTGATTCAGCACAGTCCACCCTTTATAAATTCATTACTGACTGTTCCTGATTAGCCCACACCTTTCTAAATATTCACCCCATGTTATAGTCTAGATGTTTGCCCAAACTCAGATGAGACTAATTGGTCTATAATTTCTGGCTGATCCCTTTTGCCTTTCTTGAACATGGGTATAATATTTGGCACACTCCAGTCCTTTGGCATTATTCCCATTTCCTGAGAATTTTGGAAAATCATGGTTAACCATCCCTGTTCCGTATTCTGGAATGCAAACGATCACGGTCCGATGACTCTTTTTAGTCCATTAACTTGTCTTTAATAAAGTGCCTTTTTGAACACGTCTGCATTCTCCGGGACTCCTACAGTTCAACTTTCACCTTTTGTCTGTAAAAACTGATGCAAAATACATGAAGCCTTTCTGCCATTCCTTCCCCTCACTCTTGTACAAGATGGTTCTAAGTGGTCCACCCTCTTCTTTGGCTATCCTTTTACTTCTGTACTAATAAAAGCCCTCTGCTCTGTTACATCAGGATTCACTCTGCTCTGCCATCCACTACTCTAGGATCACCTTGGAGAGCAAAGATAACCCCAGGCTTCTTTTCTCCACCACCAGTCATCTCCTTAAACCCCTCTCTGTCACCTTTACCCTCATCTCTAGCAACAAGTGTGAGGAGCTCATGGACTTCTTTGTCACCAACTTGGCGACCATCCACTCAGCTGCTTCTGCTGTGTACTCCTGGCCTAGCTGCCTCCGTGCTCATCCACGAGACCCATCTCCTGCTCACTTGACCTCATTCCCACTAGGCTACTGACCATCCAACTTCCGTTCCTGTTACCATACGCTAGCTGATATTGTAAATCGATGCCTCTTCTTGGGGACTATCCCTCCTTTTCATAAACCGCCATCATCGCCCCACTCCTCAAAAAAAAAATAAAAAAATTTCAACCTCTGTGCTAGCAAATTACCTCTCCCCTTCCCTGCCCCCCCCCCCCCCCCG
The DNA here is from genome assembly GCF_035084215.1 of Heptranchias perlo. Taxonomy (NCBI): domain Eukaryota; kingdom Metazoa; phylum Chordata; class Chondrichthyes; order Hexanchiformes; family Hexanchidae; genus Heptranchias; species Heptranchias perlo. Next base: position 43,176,115 of record NC_090325.1, read on the forward strand.
CACCGTCTCCAAACTCCATCCACTCAAATTCTTGAATGTGCTTTTCACTCTCGCATCCATGACCATATCGTAAAACAACAATTTACCTTTATATAGCTCCTTTTTAGCATTGCAAAATGTCCCAAGGCACTCCACAGGCATAATCAAACAAAAAAAGGACACCGAGCCAAAGAATGAGATATTAGGAGGGATGACCGAAAGCTTGGTCAAAAAGATAAATTTTAACAAGGGCCTCAATGGTGGGCTGAGGGGGAGGGAGGTTTGCAAAGAAGGCCAGAGTCGGAGTTTGTGGGGGGAGGGTGTTAATTAGGATGGGGCAAGGCCATGAAGGAACTTAAACTCGAGGGTGAGAATTTTAAATTGGAGGTGCTGGGAGACGGAACCCAATGTAAGTCAGCAAGGACAGGGGAGGTAGGTGAACAGGATCTGGTCAATCACCACCGTATAAGTTTTTAAATCCTCTCCCACTGTTGTGGCATGTTTAGGTGAAGCCCATCCTGTGAGTAGAGCTTCCCTACCACAAAGCTGATCCCAATACTGTAGAAATCCAAAGTCCTCCCTTCTACAACACCTGTTAGCCACAGATTGAGATGTCTAATCTGCTTCCTATGCTCTAGTATGTGGCACTGGGACCAATCCTGAGATTCCTGGCAACCCATTTCCAATTATTTATCACTTGTTGATGTAAAGAAACGTTTTGTGGCATCTGATCTAAAATACCTTCACAACTTTAAATCTGTTAGAAAGAAGTGCTTTTGCATGAGCACTGTGTAAAACAAATCTTTGAGATGGTTCTTGTGTACCTGGGCATCAGTTCAGAACTCTGCAAATTACCATGAATATACTTTGCTTTTGGAGCTCTGGTTTCGGATTCAATTCACCCTCTGAAGCTTTGTGTAACCACAGCGTTCTGTTGTGTATATTTTAGATTTCACCTGAAAGATAGGGGGCCAGCACACAGGTGACAGAGGTTAATTATTAAGGAAAGGAAAAGTCCATTAGGCCCAGAAAAACCTGTAGTTTCTTTTTAATCATCTCATGGTCTGTTATTTGGGAACATTAAGAGAAGTATTGGTCCCTGAAGTCAATTACACAGCTACCAATCCCAATCCTCTATTTAGATGAATTTTATCTTCATGCAACTCCATACAAAGCTAGTTTAGAAAACTAGACACTCAATTTTCAGGGCTTATCACCTAGTTCAAGCAGAATTCTTTCATTGCAAAATGTTTACAGTTCAATAATATTATGCAACCAGCTAGTTCCTCTCCATTGCCTTTTTGATTAGGGACAATGAATAATGTATTAAATAGAGACAGTATGAAGAAAATTTATAAAATTCACAATTGCCTTTGTGCTGTTGAATGGTTCTCAGGAGAACTTTAATTTATTTGTCTTAACCACCTGAAAAATCTTATAGATTTTCATATTTGAAATGGAGATGGGCTGCTGTAAAACTACAGCTTGTTGCATGCACTGTTTTACTTACATATGTATAGTAAATGCATTTAAATTATTTTTACCTGAAATTCTAGGTCGCTACTGGGCTGAAGTGTCTGACACTATTATCTCTGGAACATTTCAACAGTGGAAAGAAGGGACAACTAAAAGTGAAATATTTTACCCAGGTTAGTTTGTGTATTTGTGTTCAAGATATAGGGAAGTTCTTGACTCCCTCCCATCATTCTGTTTGCAGGCAGACCCTATTGATTCTTTCCTAGCTGCAGATGTATTTTGCCTATGTAAAACTTACATTTTACTTTTTCTTCATATTATTGTAATAGACCTAGAATTATACGGCACGGACAGCGGCCATTGTGCCTGTGCAATAACAACTTGCATTTATATAGCATCTTTAATGTAGTAAAACGTTCCAAGGCGCTTCACAGGAGTGTTCTCAAACAAAATTTGACACCGAGCCACATAAGGAGATATTAGGACAAGTGAGGTCAAGGAGCATCTTAGAGGAAGAGAGAGGCAGAGAGGTTTAGGGAGGGCATTCCAAAGCTTGGGGCCTCGGCAGCCAATGGTGAAGAAATAAAAATCAGCAATGTGCAAGAGGCCAGAATTGGAGGAGCGCAGAGATCTTGTAGGGCTGGAAGATGTTGGAGAGGGAGGATATAGATAAGGAAATGTGTTCGTAGATTAGGGAGGCAAGAAAAAGGCCAGAATATTAATCATAGGGGTTTTAATTGCACAGATATTGTCGGAAAGCAATAAAGAGGAATGTATTTTCTAAAGGCAGTACTGGACTGTATTCTTAGTTGTCAAGTGGTGGTTAGCACTGTCCAATACAGTTAAACTTTTTACTGTTGCTCTCGACACAGCGCAACAGGAAGAATCATTTTTACCAACAAATCCTCTCTCCGGCACAAAATTAAGTTATTGGTCAAGGAACCTCCTGAAGTATTTCTGGAAGATTTCTTGTGCGCCATGTCTTCTACCAATAATGCTTCCTCCAGTTCCAGTTTTTTTTACTTATTCCAGTGTTGCTGGCTGGCTTATTCATTTGAAACTAGTTGGATTTAACCAAAATTGAAATAAGTATCCCATCTTCTGAGAAGGAAAATGAGAGTGGAGAAATGTGCTTCTAACAGGCACCAGCAGGATGATTAAACTATTAAGCATTCCTCTGCATCATAGAGAACCCATTTTAGATTTGGTGGCATTATCCACAGCTCAGGCATTCCTAAGATCCAAGTTGTCTACCTCTAAGATAGTATGCAAAAGTTTGAAACAGTTGCTTCCAGACTGGACAGGCTGTGTTATATGGGGTACGGTAGTATAGTCTTTATGTTGCAGGCTTAGTAATCCTGAGGCCTAGACTAATAATCTGGAGAATGTGAGATCAAATCCCTCCATGGCAGTTTGAGAATTTGAATTTGGTTTAAAAATATCTGAAAATAAAAAAAAAAAACTAGCATCAGTAAAAGTGACCCTGAAGTTGTCAGATTGTTGGAAAAAACCCAACTGGTTCACTAATGTCCTCTTTAGGGAAGGAAACCTGCCGATTTTACCCGTTCTGACCTATATGTGACTCCAGTCCCACACCCACTTGGTTATCTTTTAACTGCCCCCTCTGCTGCTAGTTGCAGTGGTTGAAGAAGGCAGCTTATCACCATCTTTTTGGAACAACTAGGGATGGGCAATAATTGCCAACGATGCCTACAATAAATCGTAAGAAAAAAAAAGTAACGTGCATTTACCTAGCACCTTTCATGTCCCCTTGATAATTCAAAGTGAGTCACGGCCAAATCAGAACTCCAAGATCTGTTAATACCAGCAATTAACTGTTATAAACAAATTTAATGGGAATATGGATTTTAAACTTTATGGGGGTAATTTTTACTTTCACCACCTGGGCATAATCTGGTGGAGCGAATCACCTGCCCCTTGTAGAACCTGCCCAATTTTCATCCCATTGAAGTCAGACGGGTTCCAATGAGCAGGCAATCGGCTCTGCCAGATTACCACCCAGATAGTGAAAATTACCCCCATATGTGGTCCCTGGAGCTCTATGGTAGATACCTATGTAGCCCACAAAGTCAGAAAGCTTGGACACCCTTGATTTTGGACATGATCAATGCTACTTATACCAGCCAATTCATAAATCCTCTGATTTCCTGTTTCAAATGGAGACACCAGAATTCCAAGTGGGTTGTGTGTTCACTTTGGATACCAGTTGAAGAACTCTGCTCATGCATTCTAAAGTCTAACTAATTTTCTTTTAATCCCACAGGTGACACTATAGTCCATTCTATAGGCGAGGCCACATCTGTTCGCTGGAGTGCTGGGACTTGGATGGTTGAATATGGTCGCGGCTTTATTCCATCCATGTTGGGGTTTGCACTGTCCGATACAATCTTCAGCACACAGGATTTTCTTACCCTTTATTATACGATGTCCGTCTACACAAAAGCACTGATTCTAGAAGCCAATACGTATCTCGTAGGAGCTGGGTTCTTTTGATGCTGGATGGAAACGCTTTTGTAGTTTAAAAATTTTATTGGTGTCTATTTGACATCGGTTTACATCACCTAAACGGGGTTGAAAATTGTGTTTTCATGCTTCTCAGTCCTGGAAATGTTACTTATTTATTTTGTATGCTACAACAGTTTTTCAGAAGTAAATGCAACCTATTCTGTACTCTAAATTGAGCATCACCTTCAAGTATTGCATAAAAGACAAAATCAGAAGTGTGGAATAATAGACCTTTGACCGTTTACATAATCTCACTTGTGGTGTGGTGTCAATTTAGACATCAATGTTTTGCTAAATCTTTAGAATTAGTTTGGATGCTAAATTGAGAAGTCCAGGACTATGAACATGGGTTATTTTTCAACTACTGTAGATGTGTCTTTAGCATGTTATTACTTTAATCTGGACCTGATAGTAAAAGACCTTCCCTTTTAGATTCAATTGGTCAACTAGATGTTTAATTCTGCAAATCCAAATCATTGAATCACAGATTTTCATTTTATTACCAGGTTAGATTATTAATAACATTGATTTAATTTTGTGTACTCATAACAAATCGTACGCAAACTCACCGCTATTGTCACCATTTTTCCTAATCCTATCTGAATGTCCAGTTTTTAATATTTTTATAAACTGAACCAGTGCAACAGCTTGAGCTGTGATAAAGTGCATATTGTAAATACAAAAAATTCTCTAATTAGTCTGTTCATGTAATACAATAATTGTACTAGATTGGAGGATTTCTGTAGGCAATTTGTTGGATTTCAGGATCCCTAACTGGTCAGTTGCATTTGTCCTGTTGCTACTGGCAGTCAATGGCAGCCCAGGTTTTCATCTAATGTTCACTTTCTTTTCCTGCTAATGACAGAGGTACGTGTGAATTTTTTTTTAAATTTCTTTTTAAAAAAAAAAAACAGGTTTCCCTATAGGCCAGAGGAGCAGAAGTGCTCTTCTGGACCCCACAAGAAAACCTTGAGCCCCACTTTCCCCCTCCATCTGGGCCTTCTGATCTGCCCTGTGCTGGGGACTGTTCCACAAGTCCCCGACATGGTCTCCGAGCAGCCTGATTTTAATGGTTGGGCTACTGCTTTACTCTGACTTCCTGGCCATTTTGGTTGGTGAGTCAGCATTCAAATGTGGCCCATTGGTTAAAATCGGCCAGGCATCCATGCTACCGCTCCGGGATGGGCGGGCTGGCCGCTCGCTAGGCCGTGTTCCCACCCAGGAGTGAAAATCGACCCCTTCTATCTCTCTCCTACTGCCAGTAAGAAAGTTGGCGATGGTGCTAACAGCTCACTTTTTAAAAACATTTTTTTGTATAGGTAGATTACCACTAGTTGTTCTCCCAGCACTTTTTCTGCCAATAACGAAAGAAAAGGATAGGATCTATTCAGTAGATAGACATTTTACATCTGGTAATTTATGCTTCATTGAGGAAATCTGTTGGTATTTCTACCAGCAAGAACAGCAGTAAATCTTTTATCACCCAGCCTGTGGAAAGCCTGTACTGATCATGGTCTCTTACATGGATATATGCAGGTTTTGCAGATGGTATGCTCATATTTTCGCAAACTGAAATTCTTGTTTGCCTTGTGACATGTTCCCAGCACAAACTGAGAAATCTCTTGAGGGGATTCTCCATTTCTGCAAACCTGTTCCCAACTTGTTTCTTTGAAGGACCATCTCAGAATTTCACACAACTACCACAAACTTGTACTGTTTTTTGTTTTGACGGTAATGTTGATCCCCTTATGTTTTGAGGTCAGTTTGGAGGAAAAAGGGCCACTCTGTTTCAGATTTGAGTACAAAAATATAAGTATTCAAAAGTCATATTAAAAAAAAATGAATTATTTTATACTATTAAACACATTTTACATCCACAATGATGCTATACATCCGTCCTCCTTTACCACACAAATTTGTTCACATTTAATGGGGTAGGCGCTGGAAACCTACATGAAAAACAAAGCTAGCCCAAATGTGAACCTGCAAGAATATCGCTGTTTAAAGAAGCTGTAAAGTAACAATTGATTTGCAGAGTGCTTACACTTTGCAACATAATAACCAATGTGTGTCTGCTTTTTTAAATAAGTGCACTATCTTAAGCAGAACTTGTCCTTTTCTCACTGAATAAGATAGTACATATGATCTCCTTTGTTTCTTTTCTGCTTTTCAAGGCCATTCTTTCAGTTGTTAAATTCACAAGTTAAAGGAAAATTTGCCATCATGTACAAAAATTGTGCTAGTGAAGACAGTATGCTTTTTGCAGTACAGTAGTTAGTATGAAAGCAACAGTTAACTATATTGTCATTGAGCTGCTTTAAGATTAATAGTGTGATGTCCAGTCAGCATATTTGGATACAAAGTAACCATGCTGATGTAGCTTCTGTAGTCCTCAAAATTCAAAACATTTGCCAAAAAAATCTAACCAAAATGTATTTTCTAAAGTTAAAATTAAGAGCCAACAGAGACACTTCTTTGTTTGTACTATTAGTGTGATCACCCACTCTCGACATCTTTGTCCCTTCCTGTTCAACCAGTAGATGGGAAAGCTTAAAAAAAAATCCATTAAGTAAGGTATGTCTTCTTTCTAGGAGTCAGTATGTTCAAACTCATCTTTATGTTAACACACAAAAACTTGTGTCTGAAATAAGCTGCTTCTGGTTTGGGGTCAATTTAAAATAAAACTTAAATTTTACTAATTGAATCCTCAGTACTGTGCATGATCTCAGGATAAATATGTAAATTCAAAAGTGGATATTGTTTTAATGGACTTAGTGATTTTAGGATATCATCTGTTATACATTTGAGCAAACAGTGCATTGACTGTGATGGTGTGTGAGCATTTTTTTTCAAGCACTGACCATTTTAGTTAACAAAAAAACGGATGGCTTAAATGGTTTACTGTACAAAATTAACTGTCAAATCATAGGTACTTTCACATGAGATCTACAACTGATCTCTAACATTTTTAACAAATTGCTACTATACTCTCGACCTTTCTGTTTTGGTCAGCCCCACAAAGGAGCCATCCAGCCATCCTGTCTTCCTGTATCGATTCTACCAAAGGGACTCCACCCACAACGTTAACCTGTTTTTGCTCCAACAAGTGCTTATGGGCCTGTTATACATTTTTTTGCATTTTCTGCTTTTATTTTAGATTAAGATTGATCTTAATTGCTCTACTGACACTTTGGCTTCGATTTAAGCCGGGGTGGGATCGGTATGTGTCGGTGGTTGGTGGGGTGGGGGGTTCTGGGCCAGCAACACACTCGCATACTGAGGCCCGGAGAGATTTTGGCTCCCTTGCCTCATTTACATATTCAGACTTGGACTCCCGCCCGAACGTGGCAGGAATCACTGCCTGGCCGGCAGGAGTAGGTATTTGGCCAGCGGGAGACCGCAGCTGAGGACCCACAGAAACAGTCCCTGGCAGTTGGGTAAGTGGGCGGGGTGGGGGGGTTGCGGCCCAGAGGTGATCACGATCAGAGGAGGGGTGGAAGTCTGGGGTAAGGGTGGCCCAGGGTTTCCAAAAAAAAACTTGTCTTTCTGTGCCTCTTCTGGCCCTTGATCCAGCTCCCAGCAGATATGGCCTGGCGGGGACGCTGTCACTGTTCCTCCACTCAGGCCTCAGGCTAAAATGGCAGGTCGGGCCCCAATGCCTTCCTTGGAGTTCGACTTGCATATTTAAAGAGGACCCCGTTGGCGTAAATTTGCAGTCTGCCAGACTGGGGCGGGAAAGGAATGGGTAAGTTCCCCCGCTCCATTTTAATTGGTTTCCACCTGGTGGGGGGAGTTAAAATCGAGGCCTTTGAGTCTTCTCTGAAAGTAAACAACTCTTATAGTTGGTTTGAATGGTCTGCTGTTGGGCAGTGCAGACGCGATAGTGCTGCTGCTGGAAGCAAATTCAGAAAATGTGTTGCATATAGAATAAAGCTAAGATCTCAATCATGGAATAAAATTATTGCACTAATTGTAGTGTTAATACTAATTGTATATAAAACAAAATAAAGCTCTGAGGAATTCCACTGTGTGTCAGCTAAATGGCTTGAAGTTAAGTGTTTTTTGGGAGAATGAGGGGGGGGGGGGGTGGGGAGTTCCAGTGCAACCTACAGGATTTTGGGTTTTCTGTGTATTGTTTTGCTTTTGTCTTATTTGTTGGGTCAGGTAGTAGGAGAAAGATAACCAAAGTATAATCTGTCTTAGTGTCTTTAGACTTGGCAATGGCTTGCTTTTTAATGAATTGTTTCTCCTTTTGGAAACGGTCCTCAAATAGTGGAAGGATTATTTTAATTCCAGTCTACTACCCTATTTGTATTTGAAGGAAACTACTGCCAGATATAAATAAGTACGAGTCTTAGGAGTAAGTGGCCTTTCACTGAATTGTGATTTTTAGATTGCCATTGCCTTGTAGTTTGACCCTTTTGAGGACTAGTAATATTACTTTAGTGAGAGAAATTAGATTGCTGTCTTCCCCCCCCCCCCCCCCCTCCCCACCCCCAAAATTTATTGAAAGTACTGCATATTAGAAAGTGTGTTGTAAATTTTGCATTCTATTTCATTACAATCAACATTAAAAATGTACAGTAAACCACTTCTGTAAATGGTTTATGATAGAAAACATGGGATATGCTAAAGGGGTCAATCCTTTGCTGTTTCGTGATGTTTATTTGAGGCAGAATCATTGTATTAGTTCTATCAATAAGAGCTTCAAAAGAACATGTCCCCTTTCCCCTCTTTTCACATTGAATACTATCTTGGAACACTAATTTTGGGAACAGGAGCTGTATGATTCCCCTTCCTATGTCCTCACCAGGTTTCTGTGACTGAGTCTCATCTCAGGACAAGTGGAAGATTGTTGACATGTCTGACCTTAGAGAGTGGGGACACGGGGGAGGCGTTTTGAAGCTCTGCGGGGAAGTACTTTTTTTCTTAACATATTACTCCGTCAGTATACTGTAGGTGCAGGAACTGTGCGGTCAAATAGTCTTCCATTTAGCATTCAATTGGTCTTCTTTGAAAGATCTTTATTTGTGCCCCAGTGAAATCATTCAGCTCCTTTTTAAGCACTGCTGAAGAAATTCCACACCAAGGTGGTTACACAAACCCCTAACTGTTTTGAACTTTGAATGAGATTACATCCAATGTAATGTCACTTGCGAATTTTACCCACCACCAAAAAAATTGTGTATTCTGAAATTTGCATATGGGAGGTTTTTTTGAAGCAAAAATGCCTCATTAAATTAAAAACATGACCGATCCTTTAAACTTATCTTTGTACCTCCAAGTGAGAGATGTTTGCAAATGATGTCCTGTACTGTAGATGTACGGTAAAGGTATTCAGATATAATTGGCTCTGACTTGAAGCTTTTAAAGTGCTGTCTGTAAACTTACTTTGTAACTTTAAAACTTATGTTGAAAAGTAGGAAAAATATCTAGTCACTAATTAATTATGTAAAGTGCCACCAAGCGCCTTACACTTCATTAAAGTATATTCTAGTTTCTTCAAAAGTGTCATATTTTAGCATACTATAAAGCAGTTTGTCTTAAAATATATCGTCTTGAAAAGTTGAATTAAAAGTATTTATGTATTTGACGGGAAACGCATTGACAATAAAAAATATAATCTGCTCAACAAGCTAAATTCCCATTTATTTATTTTTGTTTTCAGGCAATATAAACTAAATGGTAGAATTTTAAAGGGGGCACAGCAACAGGGATACCTGGGGTTGTATGTACACAAATCTTTGAAGGTGGTAGGACAAGTTGAGATGACTTTTTTAAAAAAAACATGGGCTTTATTAATATAGGCATTGAGTACAAAAGCAAGGAAGTTTTGCTAAACCTTTATAAAACACTGCTTAGGCCTCAGCTAGATTATTGTGTTCAATTCTGGGCACCACACTTTAGGAAGGATGTCAAGGCCTTAGAGAGGATGCAGAAGAGATTTACTAGTATGGTAGCAGGGATGAGGGACTTCAGTTATGTGGAGAGACTGGAGAAACTAGGATTGTTCTCTTTAGAGCAGAGAAGGTAAAGAGGAGATTTGATAGAGGTGTGCAAAATCATGAACGGTTTTGACAGAGTAAATAAGGAGAAACTTTCCAGTGGCAGAAGAGTTGGTAACCAGAGGAGACACTTTTAGGTGATTGGCAAAAGAACCAGAGGCGACATGAAGAAACTTTTTTTTTACACAGTTATGATCTGGAATGTACTGCCTGAAAGGGTGGTGGAAGCAGATTCAATAATTTTCAAAAGGGAATTAGATAAATACTTGAAGGGAAAAAATTTACAGGGCTATGGGGAAAGCAGTGGAGTGGGACTAATTGTCTAACTCTTTCAAAGAGCCGGCACAGGTGGGCCGAATGGCGGCCTCCTGCACTGTGACATACTGTGAATATGAGTGACCATGACAAAGCTGTTTTTATTGGCCATCTTTAGTTGTTCAGGTGGTGGTCCTTCTTGGACTGTTGCAGTCCTTGTGCAGTTGGTGCTCCCAATATGGTGGTGACTATTCAGAAATACATTCGGACCAACCAGTCCCTGTTGGCATATCAATGTTCATCAGAGGGACGATGCAGACATTATAGTTAAGGAGGAGTGTGAAATATTGGATGGGATAAATTTAGTGAGAGAGGAAGTAATAAGGGGATTAGCATCTTTAAAAGTAGATAAATCACCAGGGCCGGATGAAATGTATCCCAGGCTGTTAAAAGATTCAAGGGAGGAAATAGCAGAGGCTTTGACCATCATTTTACAATCTTCGCTGGACACAGGCGTGGTGCCGGAGGATTGGAAGACTGCTAACATTGTACCATTGTTTAAAAAGGGAGCGAAGGATAGACCGAATAATTTTAGGCCAGTCAGCCTAACCTTGGTAGTGGGAAAGTTTTTGGAATTGATTCTGAGGGAGAGGATAAACTCTTTCCTTAGAAAGGCACGGAGTAATCAAGGACAGTCAGCATAGATTTATTAAGGGAAGGTTGTGTCTGATTAACTTGATTGAATTTTTTGAGGTAACAAGGTGGGTCGATGAGGGTAGCGCATTTGATATAGTCTATATGGATTTTAGCAAGGCTTTTGACAAAGTCCTACATAGCAGACTGGTCAAAAATGTACAAGCCCATGGGATCCAAGGGAAAGTGGCAAGTTGGATCCAAAATTGGCTCAATGGCAGGAAGCAAAGGGTAATGGTCGACGGGTGTTTTTGTGACTGGAAGGCTGTTTCCAGTGGGTTTCTGCAGGACTCGGTACTAGGTCCCTTACTTTTTGAGATATATATTAATGATTTAGACTTGAATGTGGGGGGCTTGATCAAGAAGTTTGCAGATGATACAAAAATTGGCTGTGTGGTTGATGGTGAGGAGGAAAGCTGTAGACTGCAGGAAGATATCAATGGACTGGTCAGGTGGGCAGAAAAGTGGCAAATGGAATTCAAACCGGAGAAGTGAGGTAATGCATTTGGGGAGGGCAAACAAGGCAAGGGAGTACACAATAAATGGGAGGATACTGAGAGGAGTAGAGGAACAGGAGGGACCTTGGAGTGCATATCCACAGATCCCTGAAGGTAGCAGGACAGGTAGATAAGGTGGTTAAGAAGGCATATGGAATACTTTCCTTTATTAGCTGAGGCATAGAATATAAAAGCAGGGATGTTATGCTGGACCTGTATAAAACACTGGTTAGACCACAGTTTGAGTACTGTATACAGTTATGGTCACCACATTACAGGAAGGATGTAATTGCACTAGACAGGGTACAGAGTAGATTTACAAGGATATTGCCAGGACTGGGAAAGATTGGATAGGCTGGGGTGGTTCTCTTTGGAACAAAGGAGGCTGAGGGGTGATTTAATTGAGGTGTACAAAATTATGAGGGTCCTAGCTAGAGTGGATAGGAAGGACCTATTTCCCTTAGCAGTGAGGTCAATAACCAGGGGGCATAGATTTAAAGTGATTGGTAGAAGGATTAGAGGGGAGCTGAGGAAAATCTTTTCACCCAGAGGGTGGTGGGGGTCTGGAACTCACTACCTGAAAGGGTGGTAGAGGCAGAAACCCTCAACTCATTTACAAAGTACCTGAAGTGCCGTGACTCCCTACTAGGCTACGGACCAAGTGCTGGAAAGTAGAATTAGGCTGGGTGGCCCATTTTCGGCCGGCGCGGACGCGATGGGCCGAATGGCCTCCTTCTGTGCTGTAAATTTTCTATGATTCTCTTGTGCTTGTTTACAATTGAGTGGCTTGCTGGGCCACTGCAGAGGACATTAAGAGTCAACCACATATTATGGAACTGGAGTCGCCTCTAGACCAGACTGGGTCGGGGTGACAGATTCCTTTGGGTTTTTATAACAATTCCATAACTTAGATGGTAATTTTTTCCTTGTTCTAGCCCAGAAATTGCTAGATTTATTGAATTCTATTTTATAATTTCCTGGTGGGAGTTGAACTCTGCTTCTGGGCTGTTAGTCCAGTCCCATAACCACTACACTGCTGTACCTGTAAATATATCACCTCCATTTTCAGGGCGCCATCGCACTGTTTCTGCCAGACGGAAGTGTTGAACGTTGTGTCTGATATCCTCCAAGTACAGCAAAATTTACTAACGCTCTGAATTTAATTTCCTTTCAAAGACCCTCCAGTAGCTAGTCATACCCAACAAATGAAAATGGTTGTAGTTATCGGAGGCCACTCATCACTGTTCCAGGACCTTACTGCAGGGGCGCGTCAGGGAAGTGTCCTCGGCCCAACCACTTTCAGCTACTACAACAATGACTTTCCTTCTATCGTAAAATTAGGAGTGAAGCTATTCATTAATGATTCCATGGTGTTCGGATCCATTTACAACTACTCTTAATAATGAAGCAGGCCATGCCACACTATAGCATAACCTGAATAACATCCAGACTTGGGCTGAAAGTGACAGGCAACATTTATACTGTTTCGAACAAGAGAATGTCCATCCTTCGCTCCTTCACCAGCAATGGCACCATCAACATCTGGGGGGAGTCACCACTGACCAGTAGCTTAATTGAACCAGCCCTATCAACACTGGGTACAACAGCAGGGTAGAGACTAAGTACTGTATAATGAGTGGCTTACGTCCTGACCTCCTCAAAACCTATCACCATTGACAATGTTAGGAGCGTGGTGGAATACTTACACATGCCTGGTAGGATGCAGCCGCAACACCACACAATAAGTTACACACCACCCAGGATAGAGCATGCCACTTGATAAATGCTGCTTCTACTGTACTCAATAGCTACCCTCTCTACCACTGGTGCAATGTGGCTGCAGTACATATGATCCATAGGATACACTGCTGTAACTGAGAACGGAGAAGGTTAAGGGGAGATTTGATAGAGGTGTTCAAAATCATGAAGGGTTTTGATTGAGTAAATGAGGAGAAACTATTTCCAGTGGCAGAAGAATCAGTAACCAGAGGGCACAGATTTAAGGTGATTGGCAAAAGAACCAGAGGCGACAGGAGGAAACATTTTTTTACTCAGCGAGTTGTAATGAGCTGGAATGTACTGTTTGAAAGGATGGCGGAAGCAGATTCAATAATAACTTTCAAAAGGGAATTAGATAAATACATGAAGGGAAAAAATTTACAGGGCTATGAGGAAAGAGCAGGGGAATGGGACTAATTGGATAGCTCTTTCAAAGAGCCGGCACATAGAAACATAGAAAATAGGAGTAGGAGTAGGCCATTCGGCCCTTCGAGCCTGCTCCGCCATTCAATATGATCATGGCTGATCCTCATCTCAATACCATATTCCCGCTCTCTCCCTATACCCCTTGATGCCTTTTGTGTTTAGAAATCTATCTAGCTCCTTCTTAAATATATTCAGTGACTTGGCCTCCACAGCCTTCTGTGGTAGAGAATTCCACAGGTTCACCACCCTCTGAGTGAAGAAATTTCTCCTCATCTCAGTCCTAAATGTCCTATCCCGTATCCTGAGAATGTGAGCCCTCGTTCTGGACACCCCAGCCAAATGAAACGTCCTCCCTGCATCCAGCCTGTCCAGCCCTGTCAGAATTTTATATGCTTCAATGAGATCCGCTCTCATTCTTCTAAACTCGAGTGAATACAGGCCTAGTCGACCCAATCTCTCCTCATACAACAGTCCTACCATCCCAGGAATCAGTCTGGTGAACCTTCGCTGCACTCCCTCTATGGCAAGTATATCCTTGGGTAAGGAGACCAAAACTGCATACAATACTCCAGGTATGGTCTCACCAAGGCCCTGTATAACTGCAGTAAGACATCCTTGCTCCTGTACTCAAATCCTCTTGTCTTGAAGGCCAACATACCATTTGCCTTCCTAACTGCTTGCTGCCCCTGCATGTTTGCTTTCGGTGACTGGTGTATAAGGACACCCAAGTCCCTTTGTACATCAACATTTCCCAATCTATCACCATTTAAATAATATTCTGCCTTTCTGTTTTTCCTTCCGAAGTGGATAACTTCACATTTATCCATGTTATACTGCATCTGCCATGTATTTGCTCACTCACTCAACTTCTCTAAATTGCCTTGAAGCCTCTTTGCATCCTCCTCACAACTCACGATCCCACCTAGTTTTGTGTCATCAGCAAACTTGGAAATATTACATTTGGTTCCCTCATCCAAATCATTGATATATATTGTGAATAGCTGGGGCCCAAGCACTGATCCCTGTGGTACCCCACTAGTCACTGCCTGCCACCCTGAAAAAGACCCATTTATTCCTACTCTCTGTTTCCTGTCTGTTAACCAATTTTCAATCCATGCCAGTATATTACCCCCAATCCCATGTGCTTTAATTTTGCACACTAACCTCTTGTGTGTTTATCAAAGGCCTTCTGAAAATCCAAATAAACCACATCTACTGGTTCTCCCTTATCTATTCTACCGGTTACATCCTCAAAAAACTCCAGTAGGTTTGTCAAACACGATTTCCCTTTCATAAATGCATGTTGACTTCGATAGGCGGAATGGCCACCTCCTGTGCTGTACCTACTATGATACCATGAACTCGCTATGGTTACTTTGATAGAACCTTCCTCTCCATGACCTCTACCAGCGAGAAGGACAAGAGCAATGATGTCATGGGAACACTATCCCCTCCAAGTCACATGTCATCCTGATTTGAACATGTATCACCGTTCTTTCATTGTTGCTGCGGCAATATCTTGGAATTCCCTACCTAACACCATTTGGGGAGGGGGGAGCATCATAACTCCAAAGACTGCAGTGATTCAAAGAGATGGCCTTCGCCTTTTCAGGGCAACTAGGGATGGGCAAAAAAAATTGTGGCCGTGCCAATGTTACCCAGAATCCGGAAAGCAAACAAAAAAGGTCAACATGTTTGCAATGGGGAATGTTATGTAATATCAATTAGAAGGCAGCTTGGGCTCAATTTTTGAACGTTCATATACATGTATTTGCAGAGCCCAATGACTTGGGTGCCAGGGGCAAAATACCTTAGTACGGCAGAAATGAGGTTTTTGGCTCTCTTATTTTCGGTCACTCACGTGCCTCCAATGGTTACCACACGACAGTAGCACACATCTCTTTAAACCTGCAAGACCTGCTTCCATTTCACTTTTTTTTTATTCGTTCATGGGATGTGGGCGTCGCTGGCAAGGCCAGCATTTATTGCCCATCCCTAATTGCCCTTGAGAAGGTGGTGGTGAGCCGCCTTCTTGAACTGCTGCAGTCCGTGTGGTGAAGGTTCTCCCACAGTGCTGTTAGGTAGGGAGTTCCAGGATTTTGACCCAGCGACGATGAAGAAACGGAGATATATTTCCAAGTCAGGATGGTATGTGACTTGGAGGGGAACGTGCAGGTGGTGTTGTTTCCATGTGCCTGTTGCCCTTGTCCTAGGTGGTAGAGGTCGAGGGTTTGGGAGGTGCTGTCGAAGAAGCCTTGGCGAGTTGCTGCAGTGCATCCTGTGGATGGTACACACTGCAGTCACAGTGTGCCGGTGGTGAAGGGAGTGGTGGATGGGGTGCCAATCAAGCGGGCTGCTTTGTCCTGGATGGTGTCAAGCTTCTTGAGTGTTGTTGGAGCTGCACTCATCCAGGCAAGTGGAGAGTATTCCATCACACTCCTGACTTGTGTCTTGTAGATGGTGGAAAGGCTTTGGGGAGTCAGGAGGTGAGTTACTCGTCGCAGAATACCCAGCCTCTGACCTGCTCTTGTAGCCACAGTATTTATATGGCTGGTCCAGTTAAGTTTCTGGTCAATGGTAACTCCCAGGATGTTGATGGTGGGGGATTCGGTGATAGTAATGCCGTTGAATGTCAAGGGGAGGTGGTTAGACTCTCTCTTGTTGGAGATGGTCATTGCCTGGCACTTGTCTGGCGCGAATGTTACTTGCCACTTATCAGCCCAAGCCTGGATGTTGTCCAGGTCTTGCTGCATGCGGGCACGGACTGCTTCATTATCTGAGGGGTTGCGAATGGAACTGAACACTGTGCAATCATCAGCAAACATCCCCATTTCCGACCTTATGATGGAGGGAAGGTCATTGATGAAACAGCTGAGGAACTCCTGCAGCAATGTCCTGGGGCTGATAAGATAGGCCTCCATCAACCACTACCATCTTCCTTTGTGCTAGGTACGACTCCAGCCACTGGAGAGTTTTCCCCCTGATTCCCATTGACTTCAATTTTACTAGGGCTCTTTGGTACCACACTCGGTCAAATGCTGCCTTGATGTCAAGGGCAGTCACTCTCACCTAACCTCTGGAATTCAGCTCTTTTGTCCATGTTTGGACCAAGGCTGTAATGAGGTCTGGAGCCGAGTGGTCCTGGCGGAACCCAAACTGAGCATCGGTGAGCAGGTTATTGGTGAGTAAGTGCCGCTTGATAGCACTGTCGACGTCACCTTCCATTACTTTGCTGATGATTGAGAGTAGACTGATGGGGCGGTAATTGGCCGGATTGGATTTGTCCAGCTTTTTGTGGACAGGACATAACTCTGCAATTTTCCACATTGTCGGGTAGATGCCAGTGTTGTAGCTGTACTAGAACAGTTTGGCTAGTTCTGGAGCACACGTCTTCAGCAGTACAGCCGGGATGTTGTCGGGGCCCATAGCCTTTGCTGTATCCAGTGCACTCAGCCATTCTTGATATCATGTGGAGTGAATCGACTTGGCTAAAGACTGGCTTCTGTGATGGTGGGGATATCGGGAGGAGGCCGAGATCGATCATCCACTCGGCACTTCTGGCTTAAGATGGTTGCAAACGCTTCAGGCTTGTCTTTTGCACTCACGTGCTGGACTCTGCCATCAATGAGGATGGGGATGTTTACAGAGCCTCCTCCTCCAGTTAGTTGTTTAATTGTCCACCGCCATTCACGACTGGATGTGACAGGACTGCAGAAATTTGATCTGATCCGCTGGTTTGTAATTGCTTAGCTCTGTCTATAGCATGTTGCTTCCGCTGTTTAGCATGCATGTAGTCCTGAGTTGTAGCTTCACCAGGTTGACACCTCATTTTGAGATACACCTGGTGCTGCTCATGACTTTCAACTTTTTATCTAGGTGATTCTAAGTGGGCAGTTGTAGTACAAATACCGGCCTCCTGTTGTGTTGGACAGGAAAAGACCAACTGGTCTAGCCTATCCCGTCATGATACAGACACTCCCTACTCACCTGGAACCATGCAATCTCCAGGGAGAGGTGAGAAACCAGATAACCATAGGGGAAAACATCTGGAAAATTTCTCTCCAACCCCTTTAGGCGGTCAAAGCTAGCCCAGGAGACCACATTGACCCTGATTTATATTACACGGTACCTATCTCTTGTATGATGTGATATTTGTCCCAGCCAGCATCAGGTCCAGCTCTCTCTTGGAGGTATACAGTGATTCAAGGTTCACCGCACAAGCCAACAACCTGTTCCATAGATCTAATATTCTCTGGGAAAAGAAGAACCACCTACCATCCAACCTAGATCTGCCTTAACGTAACTTGTAAGCAAGACCCCTGGTCCTCCTTAACCAGTTGAAATAATTTATCCATATAAACACAATCTGGTACCTTTATTATTTTATAAACCTTGATCACATTACCCCTGAGTCTACACATCTCTAAAGTATACAGACCCAGCTCTTTAAGTCTCTCTGGATAGCTAAGGTGTTTTAAACTGGAAATCAATCTTTTGGCTCTCCTCTGCACCCTTTCCAAAGCTTCAATATCCCCCACCATGAGAGGGGACCAAAACTAGACATAGTATTCTACATTAAGCCTAAATGTGCGAAGCCTGAGTTAAAGGCTGACATTCCATTAGCCTTTTTGATTACTTTTTGTGATTGTACATGTGGACAACTAAATCCCTTTGCTCCTCCACAGCTCCTAGTCTCATCATTCCATGCCTACAATGGGCCAGTGTAGCATGTGAGCTAGGCTTGATTGAGGCTGCAGCAAGTAAAGTTTTAAAGGCTAATGGCCTGAAATTCCTCAGTTGGGAAGGGCAGAAATTGGAGTTGTGCTGGGGTGGGGGGTTGGGGGAGCAGAAATTTGGGACAAAAAGTGGATGTTCCAGTTTTCTGCCCATTTATACTCCATCATAAATTCTGATTGAGGGGGAAGGGAGAGGGTCTGTCATCTGTGTACCCCCTACATCTGCAGCCAGCTTTCAGGGCATTCCTGGGCTAACCCAGGACTTCTACCAACACCACCCTCATCAGGTCCAGTGAAACCCGTGCTCACTGAGAGCAGGTGTGGGTTCCATTGTGGACCTACTAAAAGCCCCAAAAATGTAAAGCAACAAAAGTAATCAATCCCCTTCTCACTGCATCCCTTTTCCCCCCTGCAGGAAGAAAAAATATTAGTCCACTTACTTCTGTGGCTTCCTTGCTTCAGAGAGAGGCAGAGTGCTTCTCTGATTTTCTGGCACCTCATCAAGGCAGACACATCTTTTAAGCCTCCTCAGATGCAGGCCACTCACTTTGAATATTAAAATTATCCCAACCCCGGAATTTGGGACGGTAAAAAGGTTGACCAGTTGGTAGAGGGAACATCTGGCAGAGGAGTAGAGCTCTAGGGATTTTGTACCCTCTGTTTAAAGAGAAAGTGAGTGATGTATTTATTATTTTATGTATGGGGGTGGGGGGGGAGGTTAGAGTAATCTGTGTTTCATTGTTTACTGTTCATTCGCCTGTCTTATGTAAATTAGATAGGGAAATAGTTAGGAGGTAGGAGACAGAGTAGGGATAATGGGTATTTACTCAGATTGGCAAGATATGATGAGTGGTGCCCCCTAGAGATCTGTACTGGGACCTCAGCTATTCACTATATTAGATGAAGGAATAGAGAGCTGTATATCCAAGCTTTCTGATGACAGTAATTTAGGTGGCACAGTAAATAGTGTAGATAGGAGCAGAAAGTTGCAAAGGGACATTGATAGATTAAGTGAATGGGTAAAACTGTGGCAGATGGAGTTCAATGTGGGAAAGTGTGAGGTCATCCACTTTGGACCTAAGAAGGATAAATCAGATAAATGGTAACAAGCTAGGAACTGTGGAGGAGCAGATAGATATAGGGATCCATGTACAGAAATCTCTAAAAGCTAGTGGACAGGTACAAAATATAATTTAAAAGGCTAATGGAATGTTGGCCTTTATCTCAAGGGAATTGGAATACAAAGGGGTGGAAGTTATGCTACAGT
The DNA here is from genome assembly GCF_035084215.1 of Heptranchias perlo. NCBI lineage: Eukaryota > Metazoa > Chordata > Chondrichthyes > Hexanchiformes > Hexanchidae > Heptranchias > Heptranchias perlo. Next base: position 43,195,754 of record NC_090325.1, read on the forward strand.
TGTATGAAGCTCTGGTTAGACCACAACTGGAGTACTGCATTCAGTTCTGGGCACTGTACCTTAGGAAGGATATATCTTGAAGGGGATGTAGCACAGATTCAGCATAATGATACCGGAGCTAAAAAGGTTAAATTACGAGGACAGGTTGCATAGACTAGGCTTATATTCCCTTGAGTACAGAAGATTTAGGGGCGATCTAATTGAAGTGTTTAAGATTATTAAAGAATTTGATAGGGTAGATAGAGAGAAACTATTTCCTCTGGTGGGGGATTCCAGAACAAGGGGTCATAACCTTAAAATTAGAGTTAACTGTTCCGGAGTGATGTCAGGACACAAAGGGTAGTGGAAATCTGGAACTCTCCCCTGAAAAGCTGTTGAGGCTAGGTCAATTGAAAATTTCAAACCTGAGATTGATAGATTTTTGTTCGGTAAGGGTATTGAGGGATGTGGAACCAAGGCGGGTAGATGGAGTTAAGATACAGATCAGCCATGATCTAACTGAATGGCAGAACAAGTTCGAGGGGCTGAATGGCTTACTCCTGTTCCTATGTTCCTATAAAACCACTTATTGGTTCAGAGATTGAGTCTTGATAAGATCCGGTAAGGGTTTTTATCCAGTTCGCTTTTGAAGAGAGAATTCATGGGACATCACCTGATACATTCCAATAGCCAGTGTACAGAGTAAGGATTCTGTGTTGTGATTCCTGGGTCACACTATCATATATACTGGGCAGCAAAAAGTGCATAACGGATTGTAGGCACGTAAGGTATGCTTAGGGGGGTGTCCAATGTCACTAAACCTGAGAAAATGACCTAGCTTTTATTCCATTATCATGCCCCAATTTGAGAAAGATAGCAGCAGAAATAATGGAGAAAATATGGTGGTGAGGCCTACCCTGCCTCCTGCCCAAACTTCAATTTTCCATCCCCCACACCTATGCAGGCCAGATGCTTGCAACACTTCCCAACATCGAGGGAGGTGAAACTTCCTAGCTCCTACAGAGGCACACAACCCCCACCTACCTGCTCATCTCAGTATCGTAGGTAGGTGGCAAGGAAGAAGATATCTGGGAAATTCCTCCTGATCCCTCTCCACATTCTTATATCTGGCGTGGCTTCTCCATTTCCCCTTTCACATTACGTTCCCTGTATCTGGGGAGGTTTCTTTAACCCCTCTCCATTTCTGTATCTGAGGAGGTCCCTCTAACACCTCTCCACACTCCTGTATCAGGGGAAGATCCCATAACATTGCTCTGACACACAGATATTCAGGGAGGCTTTTCTAAACTCTCTCTCTCACATTACTATATATGGGGAGGCACCAATAGCCCATCTCTCAGGCTCCCATATTTGCAGAAGTTCCTCTGTCCCTCCTGGACAAGATACAAGGAATTTGTTTTTTTTCTTTCTCTCTCTTCTTTCTCTCTTCCTCTACCTCTTTCTTTCTTGGATGAGTACAGTCTACTCCTCTTAATTCCAAGTTTCCAGGGCTTAAAAATTGTGGCTATGAGAAGAGATTGGATAGACTAGGGTTGTTTTCCTTGGAGCAGAGGAGGCTGAGGGGTGACTTGATTGAGGTGTACAAAATTATGAGGGGCCCAGATAGACAGGAAGTACCAATTTCCCCTCGCGGAGAGTTCACGAACTAGAGGACATAGATTTAGACTGATTGGCGGAAGGATTAGGGGGGACATGAGGAAAAACATCTTTACCCAGAGGGTGGTGGGTGTATGGAATTCGCTGCCCAAAGTGGTGGTAGAGGCAGGGACCCTTAACTCTTTTAAAAAGTACTTGGACCCACACCTAAAGTGCTGTAAGCTGCAGGACTACGGACTGCGTGCTGGAAGGTGGGATTAGAAGGGGCACTTGGTTGTTCTTCAAGCCGGCGCGGACACGATGGGCCAAATGGCCCCTTTCTGTGCTGTATCTTTTCTATGGTTCTAAGTTGCTGAATCAATTTTCTAGCACTAAACTCTCACTTTCCTGTGTTATTTCTGTTGTTTAATTCAAATTATCGGCTAATTCAATATTTTTTAGTGTATTAGGTGATTTTGGATTTAGTAGCAGTACACTGTCCTGGATTGTGGACTGGTTTAGACCGATTATTGGTGTTGAGAAGAGAAAGGAATGGACTAACTTTAAGATGGAGCCCAGCTATTTGAAGAAGACCCTCCTGCTCCAATATTATTGACTGCTCCCGGTGTCCATCATCACCTTGTTCGCAGCCCCATATTGGGTAACGTATCTTCTGGTTGGATAACTCTGTTGTCAATCAGACAATAAAGTGGGACTTTCCTTAAACCATGTTACTTCCGCATTGAGGCTCCAAAGGAAGCTGACTTTTTTTTAAAAAAAGAAGGGACTATACAACAAAAAGGACCTGTGTTTGGTAAAAGTTTGAAGTTTGAGGATGGACGAGGAGGAGGAGGAAGAAGCGTCCTGTGGGGTCCGTGGGGAGGTCGGGAGGTGCACCGAGCACGGCAAGAAGCTGGTGTATTTCTGCAGGGTGGAGAAGCTGAGAGTCTGCAGCAAGTGTGCGATTGTAGGGTCCCACCGAGGGCACACGGTGCTGGCAGTGGAAGAGGCTTTAAGTGAGCTGAAGGTAGGTCGCGTTACACGCAGAGAGCTTGCGTTTATTTTGTGCTTTGTCACCTCGCTCAGAAAGGTCCGAAAGAGCTTCACCTACAATGAGTGACCTCAAGTTGAAAGTACAGCCAAGGAGGCAGCAGCTGTCAACTCTGACCTGATGATAGATGGTGTCAGGAGAAAGGGGCGCAGCAATTGGCCTCAGTGAAACCTAAGAAATAGGAGCAGGAGCAGGCCATACGGCCCCTCCAGCCTGCTCCACCATTCAATCAGATCATGGCTGATGTTAGACCTCAACTCCACTTTCCCACCCAATCTCGGTATTTCTTGATTTCCCCAACAGTCCAAGAATCTTATTTATCCCAACCTTGAATACACTCAACGACTGAGCATCCATAGCCCTCTGGGGTAGAGAATTCCAAAGATTCACAACCTTCTGAGTGAAGAAATTCCTCCTCGTCGCAGTCTTAAATGGCTAAACCCTTATTCTGACACTGTGCCCCCTAGTTCTAGTGAGGGTTGGTGAAAATCAGTGTCTGTCTGTCTGTCTAGCCCTTAAGCTCTAGAATTCCATCCTGTTATTTATATTAATGATTTGGATGAGACTTTAGGAGGAATGGTTAGTAAGTTTGCAGATGACACCAAGATTGGTGGCATTGTGGACAGTGAAGAAGGTTATCTAGGATTGCAACGGGATCTTGATAAATTGGGCCAGTGGGCCGATGAATGGCAGATGGAGTTTAATTTAGATAAATGTGAGGTGATGCATTTTGGTAGATCGAATCGGGCCAGGACCTACTCCCGTTAATGGTAGGGCGTTGGGGAGAGTTATAGAACAAAGAGATCTGGGAGTACAGGTTCATAGCTCCTTGAAAGTGGAGTCACAGGTGGATAGGGTGGTGAGGAAGGCATTCAGCATGCTTGGTTTCATTGGTCAGAACATTGAATACAGGAGTTGGGATGTCTTGTTGAAGTTGTACAAGACATTAGTAAGGCCACACTTGGAATACTGTGTACAGTTCTGGTCACCCTATTATAGAAAGGATATTATTAAACTAGAAAGAGTGCAGAAAAGATTTACTAGGATGCTACCGGGACTTGATGGTTTGACTTCTAGGGAGAGGTTGGATAGACTGAGACTTTTTTCCCTGGAGAGTAGGAGGTTTAGGGGTGATCTTATAGAAGTCTATAAAATAATGAGGGGCATAGATAAGGTAGATAGTCAAAATCTTTTCCCAAAGGTAGGGGAGTCTATAACAGATTTAAGGGGAGAGATACAAAAGGGTCCAGAGGGGCAATTTTTCCACTCAAAGGGTGGTGAGTGTCTGGAACGAGCTGCCAGAGGCAGTAGTAGAGGCGGGTACAATTTTGTCTTTTAAAAAGCATTTGGACAGTTACATGGGTAAGATGGGTATAGAGGGATATGGGCCAAGTGCAGGCAATTGGGACTAGCTTAGTGGTATAAACTGGGCGACATGGACATGTTGGGCCGAAGGGCCTGTTTCCATGTTGTAAACTTCTATGATTCTATTAAACCCCTCTGCTGTCTTTTAAGCAACTCCTTAAAACTTATCCCTTTTTAATTAGGTTTTTTGTTACCTGTCCTAATATATCCTTATGTGGCTTAAATTTTGTTTGATAATGCTCATGTGAAGTGTCTTGGGATGTTTTACTAGGTTAAAGGTGCTATATAAATGCAAGTTGTTGATTTTTGTTTGCCTGTCTCTCCTCTCTTTGTCTCTGTTTTTCAGTGTCCCCCTTCTCTCTGTACATGGAATAATCCAATACAATGTGGAAAGTGGGGTGGGGTAATAACTTTGCACATTTGCAACTGCTAACTCTGCCTGTTCTATGCTGCAAGGTAAGACCGTACCCCCACCTTAGCACAGCTGTATAAAGTAGTTAGTGTGGCAGGGGAATGTTTGTTGTCGAGGGTGCTTTATTCTGTATCTAACCCATTCTGTACCTGAACTGGATGTGTTTGGGTCTGTGTAGAGGAAGCTTTACTCCATATCTAATCTGTGCTGTACCTTAATTAAAAACAGAAAATGCTGGAAACACTCAGCAGGTCAAACAGCATCTGTGGAAAAAGAGTTAACATTTCAGGTCGATGACCTTTTGGCGGATCTTAAATATTAATCCTATGTTTCTCACTCCACAAATGCTGCCTGACCGGCTGAGTGTTTGCAGCATTTTTCTGTTTTTATTTCAGATTTTCAGCATCTGCAATATTTTGCTGTGTTGTATCTTTTAACTTGGAGTGTTTGGTGGGACAGTGTAGAGGGAGATTTATCTTTTTGTATGAGCTTTTTGTCTATGTTGGAGCTTGCTTCACCACAAGAAGACTGGCAGAGCGGGACTCCTGGCTGCCTGCAACCATGGGTATTGACTGTCCCAAATCCCAGGAACCAGGTCATTAGCATGTGCAGGACAGGCACATCACATCTGTAAGGGCACATGAAGAGCACCTGCCCTGATCCACCAGCTGGAAAGGGGAGTGATACAAAGGATCCAGATGCTCTTCTCGGGTCAATGAAAAAGTGGTTCCAAGGGATCTTTAGCTCCAATGGGAGCCCTCTGGGAATAATTACCTTACTTCTGACAAGGTCTGGGTCCTTCTCTGGGGCCTCAGCTGGTGTGTCCCACTGAGTCCTTTTTATAAAGGCGGAATTCCTTGGGTAGCCCAAAAACCCCATTGACCGCAAGGGGTGGGGGGCGGCAGGCAGAAAATCTGACCATAGCCTTCCTCCAAACGGTGGCATTCAGGAGCAACCTGGTTCAGTCCCATTTTCCAGTCCTTTGACCAGAGATCTGCTACCATGGCCTGGACTGGAATTTTGGGTCTGTTGTTTTTAACTTTCTTTGAGGTGTTTAGCTAATGATGTGTAGTGCCCTATAATGGAAAATCTATGGCAGTGAGTTTGCTCACATGATGAATCAAATTCAGCTAACAGTGTTTTCAGCTGACACAATTAAGCCAGAGGATCTCTGACCCCTTTAGGAAATCAACCTCACACCTTTACCTCTCTCTAAAGTGCTCCATTGCTGTAGGCTGTGTTTTTGGGAATTTTTGTATTACGCATGTTTAAACCAATCTCTTCTTCCTCTTCCCCCCCCCCCCCCCCTCCACTCCCACCCCCGAAAAAAAAACAGGAGGCACCAGCATCCTGTCTAACAACAAGCTCCCCTTGCCCACTGCCTTAAACTCTATAACCGCCACCTGCTGCCTGTCACCCAATGGATGTGGGCAATGCTGGAAAGGCCACATCCATTCCCCGTTCCTCGATGCCCCAAGAAAGGTGGTGGTGGGCCTGCTCCCTGAACCATTGCAGTCGTTATGGCGATGGTGCTCCTATGATGAGGGCATTCCAGGATATTAACCCAGCGGTGATGAAGGGATAGCAATATATATCCAAGTCAGGATGGTGGGCAACCTCGAGGGGAACTTGGAGGTGATGTTGTTCCCATGATCTTGCTGCTCCTGCCCTTCTCGGTGGTAGAGCTCGTGGGCTGGGATATGCTATCTAAGTAACCTTGGTGAGCTTCTGCAGTGCATCCTGCAGATAGTACCTACTAGAGCCACAGAAGGTGACTTTGATATGCAAAGCAATTAGGATGCCTGTCTGATTTGTCACCAGCTGGAGACCTAAACCATTTTGATTGTTCGGTCCCATTTAAATTTCACAGGCAAGCTGCCCCCGTGTTTCCAGCACAGATCGGGGCATGCTATATTGTAGTGGGCGGGGCTTGCACTGCCGATCTCTGCGTGTATACCCATCAAAATTGCAGCAGGATACAATATAAAGCTTAGGATTCTGATTTGTATACTGTAATGAGGTACCTGCCTGTTTCTGCTGAGGCCTTGGCCATCTATTTCAAGGATCAGTCCAAAGTGGGAGCGGTTAGGAAGATGGCAATTAGACGGATTGCTTGGTCCTGGTTGGTGTTGAGCTCCTTCCCTGTTATGGTTGCAGCCATCCAAGAAAGTGGTCAGTATTCATCATGCTCCTGACTTGAGCCTTGTAGATTGTGGAGAGGCTTTGATGGGTCATGAGGTGAGCCACACGTCAGAGTACTCATCCTGTTCTTGTAGCCACGGTTGATATGGCTGGTCCAGTTAAGCTTCAGGTCAGTGATGACCCTGAGATGTTGATGGTGTGGATCTCGGTGATGGTGGTGCTTTTTGAAGGTCAGGGAGAGAGATGTTTAGACCGTTTCCTGTTGGAGATGGTCACTGCCTGGCAGTTACATGGTGCAAGTGTTACCTGCAACTTGTCAACCTAAGACTGGATGTTTGCAGGTCCTGTTGCAGACTGGCATGGGCTGCTTTATTTCAGAAACCTCATTTACAAAGCCTCTCCAGCTGGAGCTTGTGGCTCAGATTTTCCACCTCTCCTCCCTCCTTCCACTCCTCTGTCATTGACCCCTTCAGCCATCATCTCGCATACTCAGTAATTCTCTCCCGAAATCCCTCTGCCTTTATAGTGTCTCCCCTCCTCGAAAGCCTCCTCCAGAACCTATCTCTTACCCCTCTACTTTGGTTCTGTCTACAGCTCTACTTTTTTTCACTCTGGACAACTTGTTTGCAAGAGTCGGAGGCTTGTAATCGGGTCTGTTTTTGAGTCACACTCATGAGCTTTTGCTCATTTTCTACATTGGAATATCTGCCACTGCTGGACGTTCTTCATGTGTGAGCTAGGACAGTGAATGTTAACGAGATGTTTGTCTGTAAGGGGCAAGAAAGCTGAACCTGATCCAGTACTCCCTCAAAACACAACTTTCCAGCAGCAATCACTGGATAGTAGTCAGGAGCAGGGAGCCTGGCTGATTTTCCTGCTCCCTAACCTAGGACCGTTCAGGCCAACTGTGAGGCACCATACCTCCAGAGCTAATTCAGCACAGACCAGGATTGCAACCTGGCCCTTGCTGTCCTGTGTTGCTCGGCAGTGCACATTCTAGGGCTAGAACTGGACCTGGTTTTTAGGAACGATATGTGACACCTCGCCGATGTCTGCTGGTAACGTTCTTGTTCCCACAGAGAATTTCTTCAAGTAATTTTTTTTTTTAAACAGGGGATGCTGTTTGCACGGTCAGTGGCGTTAGAGGCAGAGAGTTCGGAGCAGACTTCGAGATTGGAGGAGATTGAGCGAAACACAACAACAGCCAAGGTGAGCAATTCTGGGAACCCACGGGTAAATTGTCTCTTTCTCTGTCCGCTCCCGAAAGGCTACAGGTTCCATGTGTGCAGGCCACCCTTCTGTACCTCACCCAAGTGGTCCGCTCTTCACATGTGACAATGAATGGGCAGCAGGATATTTGACTGTGGGAGGAGACATTACAGTCGAGTGACAAACGCACTTTCCTATGGGACTCGCTGAACAGTGATTTAGGTGCAGGAATCGTGGTTGACTTTCCCCCTCCTTTCCTAATACCCAGGAGCACGTAGGACAATTATAGTGTCCTACCTCTCCGTCCAGTGAGATCAGCCTAATCAGCAGAGATTGGGGATGGAAGCTGGGCCCTTCCTGGTCTATGTAGCTCAATACCACACTAGGTGGGGTATCCAGCCACTGTGACACTGTGTGGGAGGGGTTATCACATTATTTTCACCTGGCGGGGTGAGAGGTTAAGACTGGGGCAATGGTGGGTCGCTGAGTCAGTGGGAGATCCGATCCTTTGTTGCGTTTGAACGCCAGCCCCTCTGATCGAGCCTATGCTGTGAATTCTTCCATTCCTTCGCCAGGAGGAAGCGGAGGCACTCCAGCTCCAGGTGCGAGATGATTTTGCTGCTTTGCGGACCTACCTAGACTCTGAGGAGAAGGCTTTGCTGGAGTCGATAGCCGCCGAGGCACGGCACGCCCTGGAGGAGCTGGGCAGGCTAAAGGCGGAATGCTTGCGGAGGGCTGAACATCTGAGGATGCTGGTGGATCCCCTCCCTGCAGCGCTGCGGACCACCGACCTGAGTGACATCTTGGAGGTAACCGATTATGGGCCTGAGGGCGGATGCCCGTCTTCTGCCCTCTTTTGCCCATTCATGAAAAGAAATGAAACAAAATGTTTTTACGTCTTTTCTGCACATGCTGTTTTGTTTAGCATCATCCATTGCCTCTGCATGAGCTACCCCTGGGAATTGGGGGGGGTGGGGGCACAAAAGGAGAGGAAGAGCCCGGCAGCACCTCTGGTATCAGAATTTGCCTTGCACAGAATCATGTCCTACATTCAAGAGATAAAGTGTCAGCATCTGACCCCCTGCACCATCAGAGAAAGGCCACTGTCATCCCCTTTGCCTAGGCTGGATTTGAACCCAGATCTCAGCTGTTGTGGGAATGCTATCCTCTCCAAGGCATACGGCATTCTGACTTGGACACATATCACCTTTCCTTCATCGCTGAGTCAGTAAGCTGAAATTGCCTACCAAGTGCCACTATAGCAACACCATCGCCACAAGGATTGCAGTGGTTCAAGGAGAAGGGAGACTAGGGACAGGTGTCAACTTGTGCTTAAGTCCCACATCAGGGACTTGAGCACAAAATCCAGGCTGATACTCCAGTGCGGTACTGAGAGTGCTGCACTGTCGGAGGTGCCGACCTTCGAATGAGACGTTAAAACCGAGGCCCCGCCTGCCCTCTCGGGTGGATGTGAAAGATCCCATGGCACTATTTCAAAGAGCAGGGGAATTCTCCCTGGTGTCCTGGCCAACATTTATCCCTGGACCAACAACACTAAAACTGATTATCTGGTCATTATCACATTGCTGTTTGTAGAAGCTTGCTGCGTGCAAGTTGGCTGCCATGTTTCCTACATTACAACAGTGACTACACTGCAAAAAATGTACTTCATTAGCTGTAAAGCGCTTTGGGACATCCTGAGGTTATGAAAGGCGCTATATGAATGCAAGTCTTTCTTTCAGTAAGTGCCGCCTTGCCAGCATTGCCCACAAACATTTTTTTTTTAAAAATGTTAGAACAGGATCTGACTGCCACACCTAGTCACCCATCAGAGAGAGGAGACCTTCATCTGTTCTGGGCTGGATTTGAGCCCAGGTGCGATGTTAGGATGGCATCATTTACACTGCCCCTTGATTACGAGTGTTCAGTACTTTCTCTGTGTCATGCAGCATTGTGCTGTGTTTCAGTTAGTTGCCGCAGTTCCTCCTCCCACATGGTTAATAGGGATGGACATGCCTGAGAAGGCTGAGTGAGGAGATGGTGCATTCACCAAGGCGACTGGGTTTTTCAACATTTTACTCCCGCTTTTCTCAATTTATTATTTTTCTGTTTCAGGTGCTGAACATTTCCTTTGATGGGTGAGATTAAAGTATAACTTCTGCATTTTGTTTCATTTCCATTTCATGCCTTTTTGTTTCTTTCTCTGTCTACCTGCTTTTTCCCCCTCTCTGTTGTCTCTCCTTCTCAGTAAGTCTCCTTGTCTTTTCCTGTCTATTTCTGTCTCCTCTCTATCTTCTTGTCATTCTGTCTTACTCCTCCTATCTCTACATCTCTCACATGCACTCTACCTCTCTCTTTCTCCATGTGTGTCTCATTGGAGCTATTCCCTAGTTTTTTGTAGCACGAATCCAATTGATTGTTTTATTGCAGACCGAGTTGTCTGGGTGAAACTGTGAATGACCCCATTGTACGTTTTGAGGCTGAGAAATTTTATGGTCCACTGCAGTACAAAGTTTGGAAGAAGATGTTTCAAATAATTCAGACAGGTAATTGAATGACTTTTAATCCCAGCTTCTGGTGGGAATTCTTTCAGTTTGCTCTTCAGGTCACCCTCGACATTTGCTGTCTGGTTGCTCTGGGAGAGCTGCAGTAGCTCAGTATTGAAAAACATTCAACAAATGCTCTCTAATAGGGTCTACAGACTCCAATATAACACCCATCAGCACTCAAGGTCCAGTGCAAATGAGGTCTCATTGAAGTCAGTGGAAAAGAAAATTGGATGGAGTGTAACTCAGGCTGCCAATCCACTATAATCTCATTTTGTGTTACCCCCTTAAGTTGGATTTTACCCCCAAAGCACACAGTCCACCAGGGAATATAGACTGCAGTATAACACCCTCAGCACACATTCCAATAGGGACTATAGACTGCTGTGATGACGCCCTTTGATATGATGATCCCTTTGTGCTGCCTGACATTTGCTGACCAATTTCTGTTGTGTTTTCCCTTCAGTGCCTGAAGCTTACACCCTTGACCCTTCGACCTCTCACCCTCACCTTCAAATCTCAACGAATCGGCGGTCAGTGATTCCTCACCGTGAAGCTTTGCCAGTTGTTTACACAGATAACCGATTCAACTCCTGCCTTTGTGTTCTCGGTGCTGAGGCGCTTGCTGCCGGGAAACACTACTGGGAAGTGACCGTGGGCAAGAAGGCCAAGTGGGATCTGGGGGTTGCTTACAAATCTGTACTCCATCAGGGCGATATCATTTACGGGCCTAGCAGGGGCATCTGGTGTTTGACATTGCGAGATGGCTGTCGCTATGAGGCCTGCGACGAGCCTGACATCCATCTCAAGGTCCAGAACAAACCAGGCCGAATTGGTATCTACGTGGACTATGAGGGTGGGATGGTGTCATTCTTGGATGCTGAGACCATGCAAACGCTCCATGTCTTCCGAGCCCATTTCACCGATCAGCTCCTGCCTCTGTACAGTCCGTGCGCAATAGAGAAGGACACCCCAGGTGACCAGCGACTCACCATTTTCAAACTGAATATGTGATGTCACTGAGGGCAGTGGTCTCTGTGCTCTCAGTTTCGGTCAGAACAGAGGGTCTATTGTTAATGGATAGTGGCCAATTCCACAATTTTATAAATGGAATTAAGCTTTGTTTTGGTGTTGTGTGTCTGTTTGTTCCTTCTCTCCTTTGTTGATGCTGCTGTTATACTATATGACCAGAAATGCATCCCTTGTCCCTCTTTCTCCCTCACCCATCTACGCTGCTTGTAGTTGTCACCCTTTAGGTTCCCAGTATTTCATCCAAGTGGCCCATTCTCTGTGATTGCTGGTAGGATATTCATTCATGGAGAGGGCATCTTAGCTAAGGTCAGTCCTGTCCTCATCATGCACATGAACACACACAAACCTTTCAGCAGGCGTCACTGGATAGTGAGCCTTGGCTGATTTTTTTTCCCTGTTTCTAACCCAGGAGTGCTGTGGACAATTGTTGTGCCACTACCCCATGGAGATTAGTTAACTCAGCACAAACCAGGGCAAGAACCTGCCCTATTAATGATCTTTGACACTGAAAACCACATCGGGCAGGAGAGATACCAACTGAGAGATTGGGGAGTCAGAGTCCAGAAAAATACGATTTCAAACTCTGAGCATAGACGCTCCTCATCGTACAACAGGTTAAGCAACTGATGGAAAGAAAGAACCCCCGTGCCTTGCACTGTGAAAGTGGGAATAACTGTTATGCTGCAAAGGTGGCCTGTGCGGCTGAATAATGCGTGAGATGGTAGGGCGGGGAGTGTTTCTTGTGTGAACGGGCTTTGTGATGGAAAGCTCAAATTAAACTGCAAATAGAAACTGCAACTTCCCCTCCCTACTGCACGTGATGAGGAACTGGTTCATGAAAGGCAAACAACACTGGGCTTTGTTCACCACTGTTGGTTAAGCTCAACGTCCCGACACATGAACGTGGGGGCCCGAGACTCTCTCACTCACCAATCGCCCTGTCCCCAGATGAACTGACGCAGGAGTACAATTCCACTGCTGAAATCAGCTAACTCAGCAGAGACAGATTGTGTTCATTAACCAGTTATAACTGGTTAGTCAGACCCACTGTCTTGAATAATTCATAAGGCACGTTTAAAGACAATGTGATTTATTAATGTAGCTACAGTTTAATCGGTTACAAAAAGCAGAAATCACTCAGAATGAACATCACAATTCAGTCAGATGATTACAAATAATATTTTCAAATTGAATTTTATAGCCTATTCAGAGGGATTGGGAAATACGGTTTTGAGGAGCTGGCGACTCGAGCAAGAGTCGATTGGACTTGCAATTGGAGGGACCAGTAGCTCTGTTGGGACTGGTGGTTGGAGGGACCGGTAGTTCTAGTGGGAGATGGTGGGACTGGTGTTTGGAGGGGCTGTTAGCTCTAGTGGGAGATGGTGCGACTGGTGGTTGGGGGGGCTGTTAGCTCTAGTGGGAGATGGTGGGACTGGTGGTTGGGGGGGCTGTTAGCTGTAGTGGGAGATGGTGGGACTGGTGTTTGGAGGGGCCGATAGCTCTGGTGGTTGACGGTCAGACTTAATGAATCCACAGCTATTGTGTTGAACTTCTCCCTGCTCTATAGATGATCCCACTGTCTTCTTCACCCCTGCCCCGCCCTTCAACTCTCCTGTCAGTATGTCTGAGGCCCCCCCAAAGTCTGGCCAAGGCAGGTGTAGTCAGACTAAGATAGACTGTTTAAGCTGGGTATCTCTCTCGATGTCGGCTGGCACACATTCAGTGGTCTCCCTTAGAGCTACTGATTCAGAGTCTAGCACTGTTATGTAAATGAGACAGAACATGAGCATCCAGGACTGTAGGTTAAAAAACACAATGATAAAGATTTATACCATATCAAAGGAGCTCGTTCTTTATGTTGGAGCCTAGGCAATGAGTGTCAGAAGGATGTTTAACTATGCAGGGAACAACATAGCCCGATCCTGTCTTCAAACAATCTTGCTGTCTGTAAAATGGCTGCTCCTTCCCTTTTCCCTCCCCTTCCTGCCCCCCTCAGCATCACTTCTTCCTGAGCATTGCTGCTAATGGAAGTGATTCTGGCCACTGCATTCTGTAGGTGGGGACTCGTGTTCCTGCAAGAATTTTCGTGTATAATATGCAGAGTTTGGGATAACTTCCATTAGCAGTTGGACTTGGGTAGAGCTGAGGGGAAAGGAGGCCCAGTCCATGTTGACTTTCGTTAGGAAACATTGATGCACATACCAAACCCTGAAAACACTTGATAGTTGGCATGTATTCCTGTTCTATTCTGTGCTAGCTAAAACTGGCTTCAGTATCCCTGGGAGGGAAAATCAGTCAGGGAAATTAATTCTGATCACTATCCAATGATCTCTGCCGTAAATTGTGCTTGTGTGTACATTGACTGCTGACAGCTTTGGGATCAGCTGTGATACCCCCACACCCCCTTAGTCAAATAGCTTGCTGAAATTCACTGTTAGCTCACCTGGTGAGCACCTATGGGATCAAACCGCAGCATAACTCAGCACCTTCAGAAGAGGAGAGAAGAAATCTTGCAAAGTCCTAATCCAAAAGAATGGATCAATGGCAAGATACTACTTTAGATTACAAAATATATTTTCCATATACATTGTTTTAAATTGCTAGTCATGGAACCATATTTGTATATTGAAATTTACATTACAGATCAATATTCTCAAACTACCCACATTTAATGGAAGTGCTCCATCTAGTGGCCATTGAATGGCAGTTTGCACTTGGGCCATTGAAAAGTAGAGTCCAGCGCTGGGAATTTCCTTAAAGCTTCTCCCAGTTCGCCGACATAACTTCCGCAGAAGCCCTATTCATGCACGTAAAAGGGGTTTCCACTGAACTTCCGCCAAGATTACGGTGGCAGTGCAGCAGAAATCCTAAGGAAGTTCTCGGCACAGGGCTGTGCACAACCACAGAGTCAATTTCAAATGTTACACCACTTACAATGCAACAAGTGAAATGTAAAAAATTTATATAATAGGGTGAATTTTGATGGAACGCACAGTCTATAGAACCTCACCAACAGCGTGCATGGGTTGGAAAATTGGGCCTCTGACCTCACGCACAGCATTCTTTCAGTCATTACCCAGGACTTGCACCTAGACCTGGACTTTTCCGATGAGTCCTGTCTTTGCTGCCTCTACCTCACTAACAAACAGCAAGAGTTGTGGCATCTGCTGCCCAATGATCTGCAGACAACATCTGGATCACGGACAGCTCTTCCTGTAGAGCTGAAGGTTACCATAGCATGAAGCCTTCATGCCACTGTTACCCTTTCATGTCACCCTTGGAGACATCGAAGTTACAACACAGAAATAGGCCCTTTGGTCTAACCAGTCTATGTCGCCATTTACCCTCCACACGAATAAATTGACCTAATCACATTTATCCATCCTGTTTCCTCATCCCTTCAATCGAATTCACTTTTCTTTCGTCCACGTATACAATCTAATCTTGAATGTTGATATAGATTCTGCCTCAACTACGCAACCTGGATATAAATTCCACAGCCTCACAACTCTATTAAGAAGTTTCTGCTCTCGGTTCTAATTTTATTACATTTAATCTTGCATCTATGGCCACTTGTGCTAGACCTCTCAACTACTGAAAGAAGTTTGGTTCTATCTATCTTTTCATAATTTTAAACACTGCTATCATATCGACTCGTAATCTGCATTGGTCTAATGAAAAAAGCCCCTGTTTTACAAGTCTTTTTGTTTAAATCTCCTCATACCCGATAGCAACTTTGTGAATCTGATTTGTACCCTGTGTAAAGCCTCAATACGGCACAAAGTATTCTAACTCAGGTCTAATTAAGGTTTTATATAGGCTCATCATTACCTCTTGGCTTTTATATCCTGTAGCTCTTGTGATAAAACTGAGAATTCCCTTAGCTTTCGTACGACTTTTTTAAAGGATTTTTAAAAATCCTTTTCCTCCCCTCCTCTCCTGAAGGCACTGGTTCTTTCTGGGGCACTGTTCCACTGATCACCCTCCAGTACCTCCTCCAAGTGGTCATTCTTCTCATGTTTAGTTACGCTGTTACTGCACACAACAACAAAAGGGATCATCCCTTCAAAGTCCACACATAAGCAGACATAAAGGAGTAGAATTTACACAGGAGTTCTCCCGATCTCTCGCCATATCTTTGGCAGAAGATCAGTGGAAACCCAAGCGAAACGGTATGAACAGTTGTTTCCGCAGGGTTTCTGCTAAAGTTATCGTGGGCGATCAGGAGAACCTCTGCAGAAATTTTACCTCAAGCACCAACACATATACACAGATATACATGCATACAGACATACACCCACACACGCGTGAATACACACACACTTTCCAGCAGGGTGCACTGTTGAACAGTAAGGAATCTTACAACACCAGGTTATAGTCCAACAGTTTTATTTGAAAATCACAAGCTTTCGGAGATTATCTCCTTCGTCAGGTGAGTGAGTGAAAGGTTCTCAAATCGCACATCTTATATTAGGCTGGGACACGATCACACCAATCAAAGGTGTCGTTGGTGTTCAGACAGGTTAGCCACGGAACAAGCTACGGAACAACACAGTGAGACAAGGGAATCCCAACTGTTCTTTTCCTTCCTCAATCCCAGGGTGCTGAGATCAATTCTAACAGCCCTAACCATCCCCTGACTCAGCACGGACTAGAGTTTAAATCTAGGATCATAGAAAGATGACAGCACAGAAGGACCCATTTGGCCCGTCAAGCCCGTGCCAGCTCTCTGCAAGAGCAATCCAGCCAATCCCACTCCCCCGCCTTTCCCCCTTGGTCCTGCAAATTTTTTTTCCATCAAGTACTTATCCAATTCCCTTTTGTAGGCCACGATTGAATCTGCCTCCACCACCCCCTCAGGCAGTGCATTCCAGATCATAACCACTCACTGTGGTAAAAAGATTTTCCTCATGTCGCCTTTGGTTCTTTTGCCAATCGCCTTAAACCTTCTGCCAATGGGAACAGTTTCTCTCTATCTACTCTGTCTAAACCCCTCATGATTTTGAACACCTCTATCAAATATCCTCTCAACCTTCTCTGCTCTAAGGAGAACAACTCCAGCTTCTCCAGTCTATCCACGTAACTGAAGTCCCTCATCCCTGGAACCATTTCTGCACCCTCTCTAAGGCCTTCACATCCTTCCTAAAGTGCGGTGCCCAGAACTGGACACAACACTCCAGTTGTGGCCGAACCAGTGTTTTATAAAGGTTCATCATAACTTCCTTGCTTTTGTTCTCTGTGCCGCTATAAAGCCCAGGATACTGTATGCTTTTTTAACCGCTTTCTCAACTTGCCCTGCCACCTTTGACGATTTGTGCACATATAAGTGTACGGTAGCATAGTGGTTATGTTACTGAACTTGTAATCCAGAGGCCTGGACTAATAATCTGGTAGTCATGAGTTCAAATCCTGCAACGGCAGCTGGGGAATTTAAATTCAATTAATTAAATAAAATCTGGAATTAAAAAAACTCGTATCAGTAATGGTGGTCCACCATGAAACTACCAGGATTGTTGTAAAAGCTCATCTGGTTCAGCAATTCCCTTTAGGGAAGGAAACCTGCCGTCCTTACCCAGTCTGGCCTATATGTAACTCCAGACCCACAGCAATGTGGTTGATTCTTAATTGCCCTTGGAAATGGCCTAGCAAACCACTCAGTTGTACAATCTCGCTAAAAAATAGTCACAATAAGAATAAAACCAGATGGACCACTAGGCACCGGACATGACTAAAGGCAAATCAAGCCCAGTCAACTCTGCAAATTCCTCCTCACTAACATCTGGGGACTTGTGCCAAAATTGGGAGAGCTGTCCCACAGACTAGTCAAGCAACAGCCTGACATAATTATATTCACAGGATCATACCTTTCAGCAAACGTCCCAGACTCTTCCATCACTATCCCTGGGTATGTCCTATCCCACCAGAGGTGGCAGTACAGTGATATACAGTCAGGAGGGAGTGGCCCTGGGAGTCCTCAACATTGACTCCGGACCCCATGAAATCTCACGGCATCAGGTCAAACATAGGCAAGGAAACCTCCTGTTGATTACCACCTACTGTCCTCCCTCAGCTGATGAATCAGTCCTCCTCCATGTTGAGCACCACTTGGAGGAAGCACTGAGGGTAGCAAGGACACAAAATGTACTATGGGTGGGGGACTTCAATGTCCATCACCAAGAGTGGCTCGGTAGCACCACTACTGACTGAGCTGACCGAGTCCTGAAGGACATAGCTGTCAGACTGGGCCTACGGCAGATGGTGAGCGAACCAACATGAGGGAAAAATCTACTTGACCTCGTCTGCACCAATCCACCTGTCGCAGATGCATCTGTCCTTGACAGTATTGGTGGGTGTGACCACCGCACAATCCTCGTGGAGACCAAGTCCCGTCTTTGCACTGAGGACACCATCCAACATATTGTGTGGCACTACCACCGTGCTAACTGGGATAGATTCAGAACAGATCTAGCAGCTCAAAACTGAGCATCCAAGAGGTGCTGTGGGCCATCAGCAGCAGCAGAATTGTATTCCAGCACAATCTGTAACCTCATGGCCCGGCATATTCCTCACTCTACCATTACCAACAAGCCAGGGGATCAACCCTGGTTCAATGTGGAGTGTAGAAGAGCATGCCAGGAGCAGCACCAGGCGTACCTAAAAATGAGGTGCCAACCTGGTGAAGCTACAGCTCAGGTCTACATGCATGCTAAACAGCGAAAGCAACATGTTATAGACAGAGCTAAGCGATTCCACAACCAACAGATCAGATCAAAGCTCTGCAGTCCTGCCACATCCAGTCGTGACTGGTGGTGGACAATTAAACAACTAGCGGGAGGAGGAGGCTCTGTAAACATCCCCATCATCAATGATGGCGGAGTCCAGCATGTGAGTGCAAAAGACAAGGCTGAAGCGTTTGCAACCATCTTCAGCCAATTCGATTCACTCCATGTGATATCAAGAAATGGCTGAGCGCACTGCAGACAGCAAAGACTATGGGCCCCGACAACATCCTCGCCGTAGTGCTGAAGACTTGTGCTCCAGAACTAGCTGCGCCTCTAGCCAAACTGTTCAAGTACAGCTACAACACTGGCATCTACCCGACAATGTGGAAAATTGCCCAGGTATGTCCTGTCCACAAAAAGCAGGACAAATCCAATCCGGCCAATTACCGCCCCATCAGTCTACTCTCAATCATCAGCAAAATGATGGAAGGTGTCGTCGACAGTGCTATCAAGCGGCACTTACGAATAACCTGCTCAACGATGCTCAGTTTGGGTTCCACCAGGACCACTCAGCTCCAGACCTCATTACAGCCTTGGACCAAACATGGACAAAAGAGCTGAATTCCAGAGGTGAGGTGAGAGTGACTGCCCTTGATATCGAGGCAGCATTTGACCGAGTGTGGCACCAAGGAACCCTAGTAAAATTGAAGTCAATGGGAATCAGGGGGAAAACTCTCCAGTGGCTGGAGTCATACCTAGCACAAAGGAAGATGGTAGTGGTTGTTGGAGGTCAATCATCTCAGCCCCAGGACATTGCTGCAGGAGTTCCTCAGGGCAGTGTCCTAGGCCCAACCATCTTCAGCTGCTTCATCAATGACCTTCCCTCCATCATAAGGTCAGAAATGGGGATGTTTGCTGATGATTGCACAGTGTTCAGTTCCATTCGCAACCCCTCAGATAATGAAGTAGTCCGTGCCCGAATCCAGGCTTGGGCTGATAAGTGGCAAGGAACATTCGCGCCAGACATGTGCCAGGCAATGACCATCTCCAACAAGAGAGAGTCTAACCACCTCCCCTTGACATTCAACTGCATTACCATCGCCGAATCCCCCACCATCAACATCCTGGGGGTCACCATTGACCAGAGACTTAACTGGACCAGCCATATAAATGCTGTGGCTACAAGAGCAGGTCAGAGGCTGGGTATTCTGCAGCGAGTGACTCACCTCCTGACTCCCCAAAACCTTTCCACCATCTACAAGGCACAAGTCAGGAGTGTGATGGAATACTCTCCGCTTGCCTGGATGAGTGCAGCTCCAACAACACTCAAGAAGTTCGACACCATCCAGGACAAAGCAGCCTGCTTGATTAGCACCCCATCCACCACCCTAAACATTCACTCCCTTCACCACCGGCGCACAGTGGCTGCAGTGTGTACCATCCACAGGATGCACGGCAGCAACTCGCCAAGGCACTTTCGACAGCATCTCCCAAACCCGTGACCTCTACCACCTAGAAGGACAAGGGCAGCAGGCACATGGGAACAACACCACCTGCACGTTCCCCTCCAAGTCACACACCATCCTGACTTGGAAATATATCGCCGTTCCTTCATCGTCCCTGGGTCAAAATCCTGGAACTCCCTTCCTAATAGCACTGTGGGAGAACCTTCACCACACGGACTGCAGTGGTTCAAGAAGGCGGCTCACCACCACCTTCTCAAGGGCAATTAGGGATGGGAATAAATGCTGGCCTTGCCAGCGACACCCACATCCCATGAACGAATAAATAAATACCCCGAGGTCTCTCTGTTCCTACACCCCCTTTAGAATTGTAGCATTTAGTTTATATTGCCCTCCTCGTTCTTCCTACTAAAATGTATCACTTCGCACTTCTCTGTGTTAAATTTCATCCGCCCATTCCACAGCCTGACTATGTCCTCTTGAAGTCTATCACTACGCATCCAAGTTTTGTACCGTCTGCAAATTTGGAAATTGTGCCCTATACACCCAATTCCAAGTCATTAATATATATCAAGAAAAGCAGTGGTCCCAGTACGGACCCCTAGAGAACACCACTGTACACCTCCCTCCAGTCTGAAAAACAACTGCTCACCTCTACTCGCTGTTTCCTGTCACTTAGCCAATTTTGTATCCATGCTGCCAATGCCCTTTTATTCCATGGGCTTCAACTTTGCTGATAAGCCTATTATGTGACACTTTATCAAATACCTTTTGGAAGACCATACACCATATCAACCGTATTGCCCTCATCAACCCTCTCTGTTACCTCATCAAAAAATCAAATTAGTTAAACACGATTTTCCTTTAACAAATCTGTGCTGGCTTTCCTTAATTAATCCACACTTGTCCAAGTGACTGTTAATATTGTCCTGGTTAATCGTTTCTAAAAGTTTCCCCACCACCGAGGTTAAACTGACTGGCCTATAGTTGTTGGGTTTATCCTTACACCTTTTTTTGAACAAGGGTGTAACATTTGCAATTCTCCAGTCCTCTGGCACCACCCCCGTATCTAAGGACGATTGGAAGATTATGGCCAGCACCTCCGCAATTTCCATCCTTACTTCCCTCGGCAACCTAGGATGCATCCCATCCGGACCGGGTGACTTATCTACTTTCAGTCCAGCCAGCCTTTCTAGTACCTCCTCTTTATCAATTTTTAGTCCATCCTGTATCTCAACTACCTCCTCTTTTATTGTGACTTTGGCAGCATCTTCTTCCTTGGTAAAGACAGGTGCAAAGTATTCACTTAGTACTTCAGCCGTACCCTCTGCCTCCAAGCGTAGGTCTCCTTTTGGTCCTTAATCGGCCCCACCCCTTCTCTTACTACCCGTTTACTATTTAAATGCATATAGAAGACTTTTGGATTCCCTTTTATGTTAGTTATGACTATTCTCATACTCTCTCTTTGCCCCTCTTACTTCCTTTATCACTTCTCCTCTGAACTTTCTATATTCAGCCTGGTTCTCACTTGTATTATCAACCTGACATCTGTCATACGCCCCCTTTTTCTGCTTCATCTTACTCTCCAACTCTTTCATCATCGAGGGAGTTCTGGCTTTAGTTGCCCTACCTTTCCCCCTTGTGGGAATGTACCTGGACTGTATCCGAACCATCTCCTCTTTAAAGGCCGCCCATTATTCGATTTCAGTTTTACCTGCCAATCTTTGATTCCAATTTACCCGGGCCAGATCCGTTCTCATCCCACTGAAAATGGCCCTCCTCCAATTGAGTATTTTTACTCTAGATTGCTCCTTGTCCTTTTCCATAACTAATCTAAACCTTATGATACTATGATCACTGTTCCCTAAATGTTCCCCTGCTGACACTTGCTTCACTTGGCCCACCTCATTCCCCAGAACCAGATTCAGCAATGCCTCCCTCCTCATTGGACCAGAAATGTATTGGTCAAGAAAGTTCTCCTGAACGCACTCAGTTTTCCTTCCCATTAGTTGGTGGCCTATAGAATACACCCAGTAGTGTAATGGCACCTCTATTGTTTCTTAACTCTAACCAAGTAGATCCTGTCCTTGACTCCTCCAGGACATCCTCTCTCTCCAGCACTGCAATATTCTCCTTAATCAATACTGCCACCCCCCTCCCCCCTTTCTTCCCTTCCCGATCTTTCCTGAACACCTTGTATCCAGGAATATTCTGCCCAATCCCGCCCTTTTTTGAGCCAGTTCTCCGTTATCGCCACCACACCATATTCCCATGTGGCTAGTTGCGCCTGCAGCTCACCAACCTGGTTTACTACGCTTCATGCATTTACACACATGCGCTGTAAAACTATCTTAGACCTTTAATTCTCTCTTAGTCTGACCCCATCTAATACTGTACTATTTTTACTCTAGTGCTATCCGTCTCTCCCAATCCTTCATGCACCTTGTTTCTCCTTTCCAGTGCTACATCTTGGTGCCCATCCCCCTGCCAAATTAGTTTAAACCCTCCCCCACAGCAGTAATGAATCTCCCTGCGAGGACATTGGTCCCAGCTCTGTTAAGGTGCAACCTGTCTGGTCTGTACAGGTCCCACCTCCCCCAGAACCGGTCCCAATGCCCCAGGAATCTAAAACCCACCCTCCTGCACCATCTCTCCAGCCACGCATTCATCTGCTCTATCCTCCTATTTCTATACTCACTAGCATGTGGCACCGGGAGTAATCTGGAGGTTACTACCTTTAAAGTCCTGCTTATTAATCTCTTTCCTAGCTCCTTAAAATCTGCCTGCAGGACCTTGTTCCTCTTTGTATCTTTGTCGTTGATACCGATATGGACCACGACCTCTGGCTGTTCACCCTCCCCCTCCAGAATGTTCTGCAGCCGCTCAGTGACGTCCTTGACCCTGGCACCAGGGAGGCAACATACCATCCTGGAATCATGTCTGCGGCTGCAGGAACGCCTGTCTGTTCCCCTAACTATTGAATCCCCTATCACTATTGCTTTCCTGATCTTCCTCCTCCCCCCCTGTATAGCTGAGCCACCCGTGGTGCCGTGGACTTGGCTCTTGCTATACTCCCCAGAGGAACTATTGCCCTCACCAGTGAATACCGGTTAGAGAGTGAGATGCCCTCAGGGGACTCCTGAACTACCCGCCTGGTCCTTCTTGTCTGTCTGGCGGTCACCCAATCCCTCTCTGCCTCCACTCTCTTAAGCTGTGGAGTGACCACCTCCTGAAGATGCTGTCCACGTGGTTCTCAGCCTCGCGGATGCACTGCAGTGACCTCAGCTGCTGCTCAAGCTCCAAAACCCAGAGCTCAAGCTCCTCCAGCTGACAACACTTCCTGCACATGTAGTTGTCCAGGGCACGAGAACGGTCCTGGACTTCCCACATGGCACAGGATGTGCATTCGACAGAACTGAGGTGCCCTATTTATTAGATTACTAACTCAACTTACCAGAAATAAACTTAAGACTTGTCCCTGATTTGGACAAAAACATCAGCAGTTACTCATCAATCAGCTCCTTCCCTTGTGCTGATGTCACTTTTGGTGTTTTGTCACCTCTCTCCCCCTTCCTCTCTCTCTCTCTCCTCCTTTTGTCGTTGATCCCACACTCCGCTCTCTCTCTCTCCTCTCTCTCTCCTTTTGTCGCTGATCCCACACTCCGCTCTCTCTCTCCTCTCCCACTCCTCCTTTTATCGCTGATCCCATGCTCCTCTCTCTCTCTCCTCCTTTTATCGCTGATCCCACGCTCCGCCCTCTCTCTCCTCTCCCACTCCTCCTTTTATCGCTGATCCCATGCTCCTCTCTCTCCCTCCTCCTTTTATCGCTGATCCCACGCTCCGCCCTCTCTCTCCTCTCTCTCTCCTCCTTTTATCGCTGATCCCATGCTCCTCTCTCTCTCTCCTCCTTTTATCACTGATCCCATGCTCCTCTCTCTCTCCTCCTTTTATCACTGATCCCATGCTCCTCTCTCTCTCTCCTCCTTTTATCGCTGATCCCATGCTCCTCTCTCTTTCCTCTCCCACTCCTCCTTTTATCACTGATCCCATGCTCCTCTCTCTCTCTCCTCCTTTTATCACTGATCCCATGCTCCTCTCTCTCTCTCCTCCTTTTATCACTGATCCCACGCTCCGCCCTCTCTCTCCTCTCTCCCTCCTCCTTTTATCGCTGATCCCGCGCTCCGCTGGAGCCTTTATTTTTTTTCTTTCCATTATTCTTCCTTTAATGCCACTTGTGTAGCTGCTTATAAAACCAAGTTGGTGCTTTTCTTTAATCTCTCTTTTTGGTAAAATTATGGGGCTGGATTTTCCTTGCTAATACCACTTGAAAACTGGCAGCTTCGCAGTGGTAATTAACTATACCCAAAAAGAGCCCGTTAAATTTTTCTTTCAGTGAGGCTGCCTACTTTGGGCTGACCTGCCACATTTAAGTGTGGCCAGCTGGATGGGGTTTATATGCCACTAAAATATGGCATTGTGAAGGCCAGTATGGTGTCCCAGAGGTGGTGGAGCAGAGTGGAGGCCATAGCTGCAGACACGGCTTTAAACCTGCAGGTCTTTTACAGACTGAGAGGGACTACGAATCTGTGAGGCATTTCACAATTCAGGCAACAGTACGGAACTTTACAATGAATACTAAATACATTTAAAACCTTTTGGGGAAAGTAATGAATTTCCCAATGGGATTACCCCTGTTCCTGTGTTATGAGGAGGAGGGTGGCGAGGAGAAGAGAATGGAAGCAAAGAAACTGAGACATCGCAGAAGGCACCAACATCTGACCCATAGTTACCCCCTCCACGGGGTATACAGACCGAGAAGGTCATACCTGGATTTCGCACAGAGGCAATGTGTGAGGAATCTGTACTTCCCTGTGGAGAATATTGGAGAGTTATGACAGTTACTGGCTGCAGACTGCAACCCACCTCAACAAGGAGCACAGCCTGGTCAGTGGCTGTTAAAGTGACCACACTACTGAATGTTTATGCCTCTGAGTCTTACCAGGCAGTCTTGGGTGACCTCAGTTATATCATTCAATTCACTTTGCACCACTACATCGAGAAGTCCACAGAAGTGCTTTGTTCAGGAGGGGGTATATTGCCTTCTCTATGGACCCTGCCAAGCAACAAATACTTTTACAGAAAACCAGAAGGTATAGGGTGCCATTGATGGTGCTCATGTGGCATTGAAGAATCAACATATGAGAATCCCCTCAATTTCATCAACAGGAAGGGCTATTATTCTATTAATCTGCAGCCATTGTGTGATACCAATGATATAATTTTGATATGATGTGTGCAACCTAAGAAGCTCCAATGATTCATTTATACTTTATTAACCAAAAACAACAAGTTGCATTTATATAGCGCCTTTAACGTAGTGAAAAGTCCCAAGGTGTTTCACAGGAGCGATTATTAAACAAAATTTTACACCAAGCCACATTAGGAGATATTAGGACAGGTGAGGTAGGCTTTAAGGAGCATCTTAAAGGAGGAGAGAGAAGTAGAGAGGCAGAGAAATTCAGGGAGGGAATTCCAGCCCTTATGTCCTAGGAAGCTGAAGGCAATGGAGCGATTAAAATCGGGAGTGCGCAAGAGGCAAGAATTGGAGGAGTGCTGAGATCGCGGACGCTTGTAGGGCTGGAGGGGGTTACAGAGATAGGGCGAAGCGAGGCCATGGAGAGATTTGAAAACAAGGATGAGAATTTTAAAATCGAGGTGTTCCCGGATCGGGAGCCAATGTAGGTCAGCGAGCACAGGGGTGATGGGTGAGCAGAACTTGGTGTGATTTAGGATACAGGCAGCAGAGTTTTGGATGAGCTCAAGTTTATGGAGGGTGGAAGATGGGAGACTGGCCAGGAGAGCATTGGAATAGTCAAGTCTAGAGGTAACAAAGGCATGGATGAGGGTTTCAGAAGCAGATGAGCTGAGGCAGGGGCAGAGATGTGCGATGTTACGAAGATGGAAATAGGCGGTCTTGGTGGTGGAGCGGCTATGAGGTCAGAAGCTCATCTCAGGTTCAAATAAGATGACAAAGCTGTGAACGGTCTGGTTCAGCCTCAGACAGTGGCCTGGGAGAGAGAGGGAGTTGGTGGCTAAGGAACAGAGTTTGTGATGGGGACCGAAGACAATGGCTTCAGCATTCCAAATATTTAGTTGGAGTAAATTTTTGCTCATCCAGTGTCGGACAAGCAGTGTGACAAATCAGAGTCAGAGGAGGGGTCGAGGGAGATGGTGGTGAGGTAGAGTTGGGTGTCATCAGCGTACATGTGGAACCTGGCGTG
Source organism: Heptranchias perlo (assembly GCF_035084215.1). Classification (NCBI taxonomy): domain Eukaryota; kingdom Metazoa; phylum Chordata; class Chondrichthyes; order Hexanchiformes; family Hexanchidae; genus Heptranchias; species Heptranchias perlo. Next base: position 43,221,552 of record NC_090325.1, read on the forward strand.
TTTTCGAATGACATCACCGTGTGGCAGCATGTAGATGAGAAATAGGAGGGGAACAGGGATAGATCCTTGGGGGACTCCACAGGTAACGGTGTTGGAGCGGGAAGAGGAGCCATCGCAGGTGATTCTCTGGCTATGACTGGATGGGTAAGAATGGAAGCAGGTGAGCGCAGTCCCACCCTTCTGGATGACGGAGGAGAGGCTGAAGGAGAATGGTGTGGTCAAATGTGTCAAAGGCTGCAGAAGGGCCAAAAAACATGAGGAGGGTTAATTTATCAGGTCCCAGTCACATAGGATGTAATTTGTGACTTTGATAAGGGTGGTTTCAGTACTGTGGCAGGGATGGAAACCTGATTGGAGGGATTCAAACATGGAGTTGCGGGAAAGATGGGCATGGATTTGGGATCAATGATATCTACATTGTTAAACACCGAGTCTGATTGGTTGACTGGAGACCAGGGATATTCCCTTCAATGCTTCTTGATGACACATCTGCAGCATCCAAGCTCAGCAATAGAGAGCAGGTATAATGAAGCCCTTGGAACAACTCAAATTGTAGTGGACAATCAGCATGCTAAAGTCTCATTTCAGATGCTTTGGTGGGTCTGGAGGATCCCTGCTGTCCAGCCCAGGAAGGATCTCAAGAATTATCATTGCCTGCTGCATGTTGCACAATTATGTTGTTCAGAAAAGGTCAGTCCTTCTGGGTAATAAGGAGGAGGAAGAGAAGAAGAATGAAGGAACTTGCCCTCCATCATCCGATCATGCAGAGGTTGTCCAAGAAGGGGATAAGGAGGTTCTAGGAAACTCATTGCCAGCAGCTTGTGATAAACAACTGCAAATAACTGACAACTGTTTTCAAAAAATATCAGTCGTAGCAATCATCTAAGAACATGATCCATGGAATGAGCCCCTTAATTGCCCAACACATTCTTCAAAGCAATACATCTTTGGGTCTTTCAGTGAGAAGTTTTTTCCTTACAGAGAGCTGCATATTCGGTGAGATTTAAGGTGGTCATGGAAAAGGATAGGGAGGGGCCGGAAATAAAGGTTCTAAATTGGGGGAAGGCCGATTTTAATAGGATAAGGCAGGATCTGGCCAAAATGGACTGGGATCAGCTGCTTGTAGGAAAATCCACATCGGAGCAATGGGAGTCTTTCAGAAGGGAGATTGAGACCATACAATGGCAACATGTTCCCGTAAAGGTCAAGGGTGGTTCCAAGAACTCCAGGGAACCTTGGATGTCAGGGGATATACGAGAATGGATTAGGAAAAAAAGGAGGGCTTTTGGCAGATACAAAAGGCTAAAGACGGAGGAAGCCCTAGAGGAGTACAAAAAGTGCAGGGGGATACTTAAAAAAGAAATTAGGAGATCAAGGAGGGGCCATGAAATAACACTGGCGAGCAAAATAAAGGAAAATCCTAAGATGTTTTATAAGTATATTAAGGGTAAGAGGATGACTAGGGAAAAAATAGGGCCCATTAGGGACAAAAATGGCAATCTGTGTGTGGAGCCGGCAGCTGTAGGAGGGGTTCTAAATGAATTTTTTGCATCTGTTTTCACTATGGAGAAGGACGATGTAGACATAGAAATACGGCAGGGGGACTGTGATATACTCGAACATATTAACATCGAGTGGGAGGAGGTATTGGCGGTTTTAGCAGGCCTAAAAATGGATAAATCCCCAGGCCCGGACGAAATGTATCCCAGGCTACTGTGTGAGACAAAGGAGGAGATTGCGGGGGCTCTAACACAAATATTCAGAACCTCTCTGGCCACAGGGGATGTGCCAGAGGACTGGAGAACCGCTAATGTAGTACCATTATTCAAGAAGGGGAGTAGGGAAAAACCGGGGAACTACAGGCCAGTGAGCCTAACATCAGTGGTAGGAAAATTATTGGAAAAAATTCTGAAGGACAAAATTAGTCTCCACTTGGAGAAGCAAGGATTAATCAGGGATAGTCAACATGGCTTTGTCAAGGGAAGATCATGTCTGACTAATTTGATTGAATTTTTTGAGGGGGTGACTAGGCGTGTGGATGAGGGTAACGCAGTGGATGTGGTATACATGGATTTCAGTAAGGCCTTCGATAAAGTCCCCCACAGGAGACTGGTCAAGAAGGTACGAGCCCATGGAATCCAGGGTGCCTTGGCACTTTGGATACAAAACTGGCTTAGTGGCAGAAGGCAGAGGGTGATGGTCGAAGGTTGTTTTTGTGACTGGAAGCCTGTGGCCAGTGGGGTACCACAGGGATCGGTGCTGGGTCCCTTGCTGTTTGTGGTCTACATTAATGACTTGGATATGAATGTAAAAGGTATGATCAGTAAGTTCGCTGATGATACAAAAATTGGTAGGGTGGTAAATAGCGAGGAGGATAGCCTCAGTCTGCAGGACGATATAGATGGGTTGGTCAGATGGGCGGAACAGTGGCAAATGGAATTTAACCCGGAAAAGTGTGAGGTGATGCACTTTGGAGGGACTAACAAGGCAAGGGAATACACAATGAATGGGAGGACCCTAGGCAAGACAGAGGGTCAGAGGGATCTTGGTGTGCAAGTTCACAGATCCCTGAAGGCGGCGGAACAGGTAGATAAGGTGGTAAAGAAGGCATATGGGATACTTGCCTTTATTAGCCGAGGCATAGAATATAAGAGCAAGGAGGTTATGATGGAGCTGTATAAAACACTGGTTAGGCCACAGCTGGAGTACTGTGTGCAGTTCTGGTCGCCACACTACAGGAAGGATGTGATCGCTTTGGAGAGGGTGCAGAAGAGATTCACCAGGATGTTACCAGGGCTGGAGCGCTTCAGCTATGAAGAGAGACTGGGAAGATTGGGTTTGTTTTCCTTGGAGCAGAGGAGGCTGAGGGGGGACATGATTGAGGTGTACAAAATTATGAGGGGCACAGATAGGATGGATACTAAGGAGCTTTTTCCCTTCGCTGAGGGTTCTATAACAAGGGGACATAGATTCAAGGTAAAAGGCGGGAGGTTTAGAGGGGATTTGAGAATGAACTTTTTCACCCAGAGGGTGGTTGGAGTCTGGAACTCACTGCCTGAAAGGGTTGTGGAGGCAGGAACCCTCACAACATTCAAGAAGCATTTGGATGAGCACTTGAAATGCCATAGCATACAAGGCTACGGACCAAATGCTGGAATATGGGATTAAAGTAGACAGGGCTTGATGGCCGGCGCAGACACGATGGGCCGAAGGGCCTCTATCCGTGCTGTATAACTCTATGACTCTAACTCTATGACTCTATATTGCAACGGAACAATGCACATTGACAGATAAATGTCAAGTTTGTGCCTGTAACCTTGCTTACTTGTACTCCTAACCCCTTACTTTTACCTGATACTCCCTGAGTGACAGAAGATTGAGAGATGGGTGATTGGGACATTTCCATTGAAGCCTTTGAGGATTGAGATGATACTCATCTCCATGATGCTGATGCCCACTTTCAGCTCCTATTCTAATGTGATTGCAAAGGGTGCCAGGCCCAAGCATGAAACTCCCTGACATGGGAGAGAAATGGAAGGATGTTGGTTCATTATCACTATTCTGCGAGACAGAGACATCTGTCACCATTCCTTCCAACCCACTTGTGCTAGGCATGAGCTCAGTGCTCATGTGAACAGACTGAATAGTTCCAATTACAACCCAGAATGGTCTGGTTAAGGCTGTACTGCATAGCCTCTATGGCAGCAGCTGTACCTGCCACTCTCACCAGCTGTCCTTATAACCTCCTCCTAACCCCTTGTAGCCGCAGATATCTCCTAGACTACCATATTCTTCAGGGTGTTCTGCTTGGCCTGGCACAGCTCTGGCATAGTGTTAACGAGGTGGCTAGTGGACTCCTCCAACTTAGCCATTATCTAGGAGCATAGGAATATAGGGACAGGAGTAGGCCATTCAGCTCTTCGAGCCTCTTCCTCCATTCAATTAGATCATGGCTGATCTGTATCTTAAGTCCATTTGCCTGCCTTGGTTCCCTAACCCTTAACACCCTTGCCTAACAAAAATCTATCAATCTCAGTTTTGAAGTTTTCAATTGACCTAGCCTCAACAGCTTTTGAGGGGGAAGAGTTCCAGATTTACACTACCCTTTGTGTGAAGAAGTGCAGCGGAACACAGAGTGAACACTTCAGAGTTTGGTAAGTGTGGGAGTTTAAGGGTTAATCTCTTTAAACTCTAGTATAAATTGCTATCAACTGTTTAAGTTCAATTTTAAAGTTTAAATTTTTAAGTTTCTGTCAGGCTTCAGCAGAGAGAGCTGCTGTAGTTAGTTAATTGGTTAGCTAGATTAAACTAGTTCCTGAAGGTGGAGCAGGCCTGACTCATCTGAGTCACAAACAGTAGAAAAACAGGAGCCTGTTAGTGCTAACCGAGCATGGAGTGCAGCGGAGGACAGAGTGTCCACTTCAGAGTTTGGTAAGTGTGGGAGTTCGGTGAAGTGGGGGAAGGAGGTGTTTAAAGAAACATTTAACGAGATACAGAACTGGTTTATACACCTGAGGGGCAAGAACTCAACTTAAAAAAAACAGCCATGGACAACTAAAGAGGTAAGGGACAATATAAGACGTAAAGAAAGGGCATACAAAAAGGCAAAAAATAGCCCAGATCCTGGCAAATGGGAAAGATACAAACATCAACAAAGGGTCACAAAACAGATAGTAAGAGCTACAAAAAGAGAGTATGAAAAGAAACTTGCAATGGATATCAAAACCAATACAAAGAACTTTTATAGTTATATTAGGAAAAAGAGGGTGGTCAGGAGCAGTGTTGGCCCCTTAAAAACTGAAATTGGGGATATTGTCATTGACAATGGGGAAATGGCGGACATGTTGAATAATTACGTTGCGTCAGTATTTACAGTAGAAAAAGAGGATAGCATGCCGGAAATCCCAAGAAAACTAATATTGAATCGGGGACAGGGACTCGATAAAATTAACATAAGTAAAGCAACAGTAATGAAGAAAATAATAGCACTAAAGAGTGACAAATCCCCAGGACCAGATGGTTTCCATCCCAGGGTTTTAAAGGAAGTAGGTGAGCAGATTGCAAATGCCCTAACTATAATCTTTCAAAGTTCTCTAGATTCAGGAACTGTCCCTCTGGATTGGAAAATTGCACGTCATTCCGCTTTTTAAGAAAGGAGAGAGAGGGAAACCAGGGAATTATAGACCATTGAGCCTAACATCTGTTGTGGCGAAATTGCTGGAGTCTATAATTAAGGATAGGGTGACTGAACACCTCGAGAATTTTCAGTTAATCAGAGAGAGCCAGCATGGATTTGTGAAAGGTAGGTCGTGCCTGACAAACCTGATTGAATTTTTTTGAAGAGGTGACTAAAGTAGTGGACAGGGGAATGTCAATGGATGTTATTTATATGGACTTCCAGAAGGTATTTGATAAGGTCCCACATAAGAGACTGTTAGCTAAGTTAGAAGCCCATGGAATCGAGGGAAAAGTACGGACTTGGTTAGGAAATTGGCTGAGCGATAGGCGACAGAGAGTAGGGATAATGGGTAAGTATTCACATTGGCAGGATGTGACTAGTGGAGTCCCGCAGGGATTTGTCTTGGGGCCTCAATTATTCACAATATTTATTAACGACTTAGATGAAGGCATAGAAAGTCTCAGATCTAAGTTTGCCGATGACACAAAGATTGATGGCATTGCAAGCAGTGTAGATGAAAACATAACATTACAAAGGGATATTGATAGATTAGGTGAATAGGCAAAATTGTGGCAAATGGAATTCAATGTAGAAAATTGTGAGGTCATCCACTTTGGATCAAAAAAGGATAGAACAGGGTACTTTCTAAATGGTAAAAAGTTAAAAACTGTGGATGTCCAAAGGAACATAGGGGTTCAGGTACATGGATCATTGAAGTGTCATGAACAGGTGCAGAAAATAATCAATAAGGCTAATGGAATGCTGGCCTTTATATCTGGAGGACTGGAGTACAAGGGGGTAGAAGTTATGCTGCAGTTATACAAAACCCTGGTTAGACCGCACCTGGAGTACTGTGAGCAGTTCTGGGCACCGCACCTTCGGTAAGACATATTGGCCTTGGAGGGAGTGCAGCGTAGGTTTACTGGAATGATACCCGGACTTCAAGGGTTAAGTTATGAGGAGAGATTACACAAATTGGGGTTGTATTCTCTAGCGTTTTGAAGGTTAAGGGGTGATCTGATCGAAGTTTATAAGATATTAAGGGGAACGGATTGGGTGGATAGAGAGAAACTATTTCCGCTGGTTGGGGATTCTAGGAGTAGGGGGCACAGTCTAAAAATTAGAGCCAGACCTTTCAGGAGCGAGATTAGAAAACATTTCTACACACAAAAGGTGGTAGAAGTTTGGAACTCTCTTCCACAAATGGCAATTGATACTAGCTCAATTGCTAAATTTAAATGTGAGATAGATAGCTTTTTGGCAACCAAAGGTATTAAGGGATATGGGCCAAAGGCAGGTATATGGAGCTAGATCACAGATCAGCCATGATCTTATCAAATGGCGGAGCAGACACGAGGGGCTGAATGGCCTACTGCTGTTCCTATGTCCCTATGTTTATGATGTCACCCCTGAACGGCCTAGCTCTAATTTTGGGGTTATACCCCCTTGTTCTGGACTCTCCCACCAGAGGAAATAGTTTCTCTCGATGTACCCTATCTACTCCGTTGATCATCTTAAACACGTCAATTAGATCACCCCTTAATCTTTTATACTTAAGGGAATACAAGCCTAGTCTATGCACCCTCTCTTCATAATTTAACCCTTTTAGCTCAGGTATCATTCTGGTGAATCTGCGCTGCACCCCCTCCAAGGCCAATATACCCTTCCTGAGGTGCAGAGCCCAGAACTGAACACAGTACACCAGATGGGGTCTGACCAGAGCTTTATATAACTGTAACATAACTTCCATCCCTGTGTATTCCAGCCCCCTTGAGATAAAGGCCAACATTCTATTAGCCATTTTAATTATTTTTTGTACTTGTCCACTACATGCATGGAAACAGTCTTCACTATCTGCATATGAGATCAATGCTCCTATATCATTTGAAAGCCAGGCCCCTGAGATCAAGGTCCATAGGCTCCTCAGCCAAGGGCAGTCATTTCTCAAACTTCTCTTTCCCTCCCAGGTTCTCCTGCTCACGTGATCATTGCTTTATCCAGTGATATTCTCTCTGACTTGTTAATTAAATCATCCTGGTGGGTGTAGCGGGGCTGATGCTTGAGTAAGTAAAGTGCCATGAAGGAGTGGGTGAGGATGGCGCAAGAGTGGTTGAACTGGATGTGCCAAGTTGCTCTTGAGACTGATCATCTTCAGGCTGAACATCACCTAGGAGGAATCCAAAAGGAATACTTTTAGGAAGATGGACTCCCACGTGTGACCTTAAAGAAGAAACTGAGCAATGACAGGAGAACTTGGCCATTTCCCACCATAACTTCAATGAGAGACTGCCAGTGTCACCAGAAACTAAGCCAGGATCCAGATGTGTTGGATCCCAGCATTGCAATAAAGAATCCAGATGGCTTTGTGGGGGTGGAGCCTCTGACCCACATCTTACAAGGCCATATTCATAGAGCTAGGGGTAGGTACTCCATATGTGGGGAGTTCCTGTCCCTGGGACCTCAAAGGGATCTGATGTATGGTCGACAAAGGTACAGGAGTGGAAGTAGGGACCAACTGGGTCTCCAGGTCAGGATAGGAGCCTGGACTGCTGAAAAGAAATTTATGTATTTATACAGTAGCTCCCTTAGAAAGGGGCCATGGGAACCAGATAAATCAGTTTTCTGGGGAGGGAGTCCATGATACCTTCCCAGTCAGGCCACCTCCGCCACATTTCCCGGTATGTTCACAATGGCAGGCACCCGAGATGCGCCCCTAGTGACTGGCCGCCTGCCTTTGGCAGACTAATTAGGGAACCACCCCCTGGTGGGTGCGATCCCAGTGTACTTGCTGGAATCCCTTACTGCACGTAATCCTTTAATTCCGTCCATTACCAACCTGTTCCGGGCAGCTTGCCTCCAACTTCTCCATCTCCGACTGCCTCTCCTGTATGTCTTCCCGTGAGTTAGAGCACTTCCTCCTCGTGCATACTAAGGGGCCTGATGGTTGCAGTACCTCCCCCCATGGAACTTCTTTGCTGCTGATCATGTGCAACCTTGTCTTTTGCAAAGGGAATTCAAATTGAAAAAAGGCATCTGACAGACACGATATTTGATTTCACCTAGGTGCCTGCAATCATTTCATAGTGAGAATGCTTTCAGGTGCAGGCTATATAGCAATTATTTCTCTTTTGAGTCTAAGGGGCTGATTTTAAGGTCCCCGCCTGGCATAACAGGGGTGGTAGTGGCCTGAAAACGGTGTTAGGGGTCACTTGCCACCCTGTTTATGCTGGCACTCTGGTCACTGCCATCTTGGGTAGGGTCCTGAGATGGGCAGTCAGAACCGTCGCCTGTTTCAGTGGGAAGCCACTTGGAATATACAAATCGGATATACAAGTCTTATGATGTACATAGGACCCTGATTGCAATTTTGAAGTATAAATCAGTGGAGCGTGCGCTGCACACACTTGCCCATTTGTACTGCCATTGAGCAGCATAACCAGCGGTCCTTAAAGAAAATCATACAGGACAGAAGGAGGCCATTTGGCCCATCATGCCTATGCTTGCTCTTTGAAAGAACTATCCAATTAATTCCACTCCCCTGCTATTTCCCCATGGCCCTGCAAATTTTTCTTTTTCAAGTATGGCCCTGATTTTAGAATGGAGGCGGGATGGCAGCGGTCGGGGGGGGGGCAGGGGGGAAGTTGAATGGATGCATGGCTAACCCGACTAATAAAATTTGTCCGTTTCGCACCCGATTGCAAGTGAATTGATGCCACCTAACGTGGCTTCTGGGTTTGCCATCCGAAAGCTGCGCAGTGGGCGGACTGCGCACCCGCATCACAGGCTGTCAGTTGGAGGAATTCTATCTAAAGGGCCATTGCTCCAAAGGCTTTTGCTGGAGCAAAGACCCAGAAATCACAATGGAGCAGCACAGGGGCAAGGCTGCTCCAAGGTTCAGCGATGCCCCACTGCAGCAGCTACTGGACGGGGTGAGGAGGAAGAGGGACGTCTTTTACCCTGCAAACGGGAGGAAATGCCCTGCCTCTGCCACCAAGAAGGCCAGGCTCGAGGTGGCAGAGGAGGTCACCAGCAGCAGCAACATCTCCCGCACCGGTACAATGCTGGAGGCGTTTCAATGACCTAGCCAGGTCAGCAAAAGTGAGTACACTTATTGGTTCTCCTACATTCCGTGTTCCACATCACTGCACCCCCCCCACCCCCACAACTCATTCTGCACTGCCAACACTACTCTACTACATCAGTCCTCACACCCACTTAAGGCTCATCCTCAACTTACCTGCACTTCCTCAGCACTTCCTCAACTCCCCATTAGTCACTCCACCACTACCACTCACCCCAATCCTCATCCAATGTGATGGATCTGTCTCATACTCACCCTCTGATGCATCTCTTTCATGGTCAGCCTCACCCAAAGCAATGCATTCATCGGTTGGCCACTTCACCATCACTCACTCACACGTCTTCTTTCTCCCCTTCTGGAAGATAGCACAAAATGCACACGAGTGGGCGAGTACTGGAGGGGGGCCACAACAAGTAGTGGTCCTCACAGACGCGGAGGAGGAGGTGCTGGAGATCAGCCGCACCCTCGAGTGCCTGTCCATCGGGTACGGTGAGACTGGCACCCCACAAACATCTAGTGACACAACTTTAACATTCATCACACACAATATGATTTGATGTTAACAATGATTGGCATGTTCAGCACCTCAGTATGCTCATCGCAATATGACACATCTGTGATAGTGCTTAATATTGCTTTCTGTTCTCCTACAGGCCCTTCAGTGACTGCTGTGACGGCGGAGGGTGATTCCTCAGAGGACCTGTTGGCCTCTGAGGGTGCACTGTCACATCTGAGCGAGCCATCCGCCAGTACAGATTCTCACACCTCAGTGGATCCTAATAGTCAGTTAGTTGGGTTGACACCTGGTGAGTCACCACGCACAAGTGAGCATGAGCAGACATTGGTGGCAGGGACAGCTGTGGAGAGTCCTCTCCAGGCTCTACTCAGCTGGATGCAGATGCTGAACCGCGGAGGCCATCCATTAAAAGGAGAATAATCGAGGGACAGCAGCACATTTGCGAGGTACTGGAACAGATGCCACGCGCTCTCTCCACAATAGCGCAGAGGATGGACGAGTCCAACTCCTGCATGAGTGGAATGGTGGCACAGGTACGGGAGGGAATCTCTGAGATACTGTCACGGGGCGTGAGCAAGTGCCTGAGATAGTGTCGCAGGTAAGTGCGGGAATGTCTGCGATGGAGAGAAGGCTAGCCTCCGTTGAGCTTCAAGCACGGCTCACAAAAGAATCCATTCAGGCCCTAACAACGGTCGTTCAGATTCAGGGTGAAAAACATTCTGCCACCTTAAACAGGCAGGCAGATATTTTACAACTGGGCTTCCAAGACCTCATACATGTCCTCCAAACTGTTTTCCAGCAGGGTGGTAGGAGTGATGTGGGCCTGGTCCAGGAGAGGGATGATGGTGAAAGGGGACATGGAAGTGGGGACGCCACTCAAAGCGCTCCCACATCTCACCCGTTGACCTCCTCTCAATCAGTATCTACAATGCTGCCTCCTCTCCAGTTGGCCGAGTCCACCCCTGAATGGAGCCAGGTTCCGAACCCGCTTGGGATTTCCATGATTTTTGGAGCCCCCCCCCCCCCCCCCCCGCCCTCAACGCACCCACTACTCCATTCCAAAATCAAGACCCATCCATTCTTCACTCAGAGGGTGGTGAACCTGTGGAATTCTCTACCACAGAAGGCTGTGGAGGCCAAGTCACTGAATATATTTAAGAAGGAGCTAGATAGATTTCTAGACACCAAAAGGCATCAAGGGGTATGGGGAGAGAGCGGGCATATGGTATTGAGATAGAGGATCAGCCATGATCATATTGAATGGCGGAGCAGGCTCGAAGGGCCGAATGGCCTACTTCTGCTCCTATTTTCTATGTTTCTATGTTTCTACCCAATTCCCTTTTGAAAGTTACTATTGAATCTGCTTCCACCACCCTTTCAGGCAGTGTATTCCAGATCACAACAACTTGCTGTATAAAAAAAATTCTCCTCATCTCCCCTCTGGTTCCTTTGCCAATTACCTTAAAACTATGTCCACTGGTAACCGACCCTCCTGTTAGTGGAAACAGTTTCTCCTTATTTACTCTATCAAAACCGTTCATGATTTTGAACACCTCTATTAAATCTCTCTTAACCTTCACTGCTCTGAGCAGAACAATCCCAGCTTCTCTAGTCTCTCCATGTAACTGAAGTCCCTCATCCTTGGTACTATTCGAGTAAATCTCATCTGCACCCTCTCCAATGCCTTGACATCATTCCTAAACTGTGGTGCCCAGAATTGAACACAATGCTCCAGCTGAGGCCTAACTAGTGATTTGTAAAAGTTTAGCATAACTTCCTTGCTTTATAATGCCCAGGATCCCGTATGCTTTTTTTTAACAGCCTTATCAACTTGTCCTGCCACCTGCAAAGATTTGTGTGTGTGAACCTCCAGGAAAAAATTCTCCTCATCTCCCCTCTGGTTCCTTTGCCAATTACCTTAAATCTGTGTCCACTGGTAACCGATCCTCCTGTTAGTGGAACTGTTCCTGCATCCCCTTCAAAATTGTACCATTTAATTTATATTGCCTTTCCTCATTCTTCCTTCCAATTAAATTTCATCTGCCATGTGTTTGCCCATTTCACCAGTCAGATGGCCAAAGTTTCTTTTTAACTTTTATTTTTGTGGTATCGGGAGGAACAAAAGTGCTCCTTCCCCCAGAATTGCCTCTCCCCCAGGTTTGGACTGTCGGCCGACAGTCACGTGCATATATAAAGAAGGACCTCAGTGACTGCGGATGGGTATCCTTACCAGTAGTTCAGTAGGCCAGGTTAAAATTTGGAATGATGGGTTGTTGGTGGCTTTTGGGCAGTTATGTAACCAGGGTGACTATAACTGCCACTTGGCGGGTGGGTGGGTTTAAAATCCCCTCTTTGTTTTTTCATAGTTTTTATGTCCTTGCATTTGTTCAGCTGGCATTCTACCAGCAGGTGGCATCCTTGTTCTGTTAGGCGTCTCAAACCCATCACTTGAAACACAAGCATTCAGGGACTTGGATAGGAAATGATCAAAAAAAGCTCCAGGAATTTTCTCGGGTATTCTCCGATCAGCTGTAACTTTGGCAGAAGTTAAACCACATAAACGGGGTTTCCACCGATCTTCAGGCAAAGTTACAGCACCTAATCAAAAGAACCCCACGTCACTGAGGAAATTCCCAGCAGCGGTGTTTTGTTCTGACAGATTGTGAGCTGACCTTCCAAGTAAAAAGAAACATACATAATATCCTGAATTATGAAGGGATGGGCAATAAATGTTGGCCTTGCCAGCAATGCCCACATCCTGAGAATGACTTAAGAAGGAATTCAGATTGACCTGTTGGGCATTTTCAATTTAAAAAAATATTTATTACTTAATTCACACTTCAGAGTTTTTTTAAAATTCATTCATGGGATGTGTGCGAGGCCAGCATTTATTGCCCATCCCTAATTGCCCTTGAGAAGGTGGTGGTGAGCCTCCTTCTTGAACCGCTGCAGTCCGTGTGGTGACGGTTCTTGCACAGTGCTGTTAGGAAGGGAGTTCCAGGATTTTGACCCAGCGACGATGAAGGAACGGTGATATATTTCCAAGTCAGGATGGAGTGTGACTTGGAGGGGAACGTGCAGGTGGTGGTGTTCCCATGTGCCTGCTGCTCTTGTCCTTCTAGGTGGTAGAGGTCGCGGGTTTGGGAGGTGCTGTCGAAGAAGCCTTGGTGAGTTGCTGCAGTTCATCCTGTGAATGGTACACACTGCAGCCACAGTGCACCGGTGGTGAAGGGAGTGAATGTTTAGGGTGGTGGATGGGGTGCTTTGTCCTGGATGGTGTCGAGCTTCTTGAGTGTTGTTGGAGCTGCACTCATCCAAGCAAGTGGAGAGTATTCCATCACACTCCTGACTTGTGCCTTGTAGGTGATGGAAAGGCTTTGGGGAGTCAGGAGTTGAGTCACTCGCCGCAGAATACCCAGCCTCTGACCTGCTTCAGAGTTAGGACCATTTCAAAGGTATGGGCATTCTTCTCATTCCAAAGTCTCCAGATAAATGAAGCATCATTGCATTTTGCGACAAATATTTGCTGCAAAATCTCTAAGGATTATTAATATGCATTGCTCCGAAATAAATTTAGGAGAGCTTCATTTAAAATCTTGCCAATTTTCTCCCCTCTGCTCCTCCACCCTTCTCTTCCGCTCCCCTCTCCTCATCTCCTGAAGGCATTTGACTCCAGTTTGGAGTATGATTACAATGGTGCCAATCGCCATCATATATCTTGCCCAAGTGGCCATGTGTGAGCTTTGATGATGATTGTCAGCAGGTTAGTCTATCATCATGGACAACATTACAGCCGAACTCCATCCTCTCCTCACCCGACATCCACAAATACGCACTTCAAACATGGGTTTCTGGATAGTGATCTGGAGCGGAGATTCCGAGCAATTTTACCCTCCCTAACCCAGGGTTGCCAATTGTAGCATCCCCTACCCGTGATCCAGCCCCAGCTAAGATCGGCCAACAGCCACAACTGAGAATCAAACTCGGGACCTTTCTAAGTCTGTGCGCCTCAGTTACTCAGTGGATAAACTCGCCGAGTCATCGAGGGAGCCACAATATTTCTTATATTTTAATCTTCCGCTGTAAACTATGAAAACTGTTCGTCTGGTCTGAAACTGTTACTGCAATCTGAGCTGCTTGTAAATGCCAGTGTGGCCTGCAGCCAGGTCTATAATAATCACTGCAGACCTGTTAAAGCTGTGGAGAAAGAGATGTGACAGCCCAAAAGTGCCGAGTATTACAGTTTCTATACAAAAATATTTTTCTTTTAGTGCTTAGTGTGTAATTTTCCTTTGTAAAATAAATTGTAATTTTACAACCAAAGAAAAGGGCAGTGATAACCAGCGTTAATGTGACAGTACCACACTGGCAGGAATCCTAATCATCGGAGTCTGGTGTCTGCTCTTTCTACCTCTCTATCTCTTTTTACCTCTGAAGGTTTTCTAAGTATTGTTACAATAAAGTCCTCTTTGACAATACAAACCCTGATTTTATTTTATATTCTTTTATTTTTGCATTTGTGTAAAAGAGCTTTTTCCAGGAATTCAGTGAGGTGTTCGCCTGCTGGCTAAAGGTCGAGCAAAAAGTAATTGAATTACAGAACTGAAGTTAAACAAGAGGGTGGATAGAAAAAGAAAAACATATTTAGGTAGCACCTTAACACATTTTCAGGATGTCCCAGAGTGCTTTGTGATGAATTACTTTAGAAGAGTAGGCAAACACGGAAGCCAATTTGTGCACAGCAAGATACCACAAACAGCAAATGAAATGAATGCTCAATTAATCTGTTTTTTTTGTCGTGTTTGTTGAAGGTGGAATATTGGATGGTACATCAGTAAAACTCGCTGTTCTTTAAATAGTGTCATTGGATCGCTTATGTCCACCTGAACAGGCAGACTGGGCTTTGGTTTAATGTTGCATCCAAAAGACAACAACTCCAAAAATGCAGCACTCCCTCAGTACTGTGCTGATGTGTCAGCCTAGATAATACTCTCAAGACCTGGAGAGGGTTTTGAACCCACAACCATCTGACTTTGTTGGAAATGTGATCAAGAATCCTACTCAAAACTATAACCTGCTTTTCTCCTTCAGGTGCCAACTGACCCATTGTGTATTTCCAATGTTTGCATTTTTAGTTTTTATCCAAACAATAGCATATTGGTTAATTCAAATGATACACTCATTGTATTCAGATGTGAAATTACATCAAATCCTTAAGATGTAATAAGGTGCTTTATAAATATAGTTTTTTTTCCTCTCGACCCTCTTGTTTAGTTTCAGTTCTGTAATTCTATTCTACCTTTCATCAGCAGGGATCGATGTGACTTTATACAGTAGGTAAACACCTCATTGTGTTCCTGAAAATAGCTTTTACAACACACGTGCAAAATTGAAACAATCATATTAAAAGAGAACAAAACAAAATGAGAGTAGTGAAGTGAGCATGGAATTCAAGCATCATAAGCCATAAAAGCATAGCTCAAGTGGTTTATAGCTGTTGTCTGGTATACAAGGTTAGACTGGGGTAGAGTTTTATGTGGGATGGCAATAAGGAGGATTCTATTTTGTTTCTCTCTGTACCTGTCAGTACATTCCATCCACTTAACACATCTAACATTCACAGAACAACAACAGATTTATATTTCCATTACAACAGTGACTACACTTCAAAAGTACTTCATTGGCTGTAAAGTGATTTGGAATGTCCTGAGGTCATGAAAGGTGCTATATAAATGCAAGTCTTTCATACGAACGTAAGAAAGAACATAAGAAATAAGAACAGGAGTAGGCTATACGACCCCTCGAGCCTGCTCCACCATTCAATCAGATCATTTTTTTTTTATTCGTTCATGGGATGTGGGCGTCGCTTATTTATTGCCCATCCCTAATTGCCCTTGAGAAGGTGGTGGTGAGCCGCCTTCTTGAACCCCTGCAGTCCGTGTGGTGAAGGTTCTCCCAGAGTGCTGTTAGGTAGGGAGTTCCAGGATTTTGACCCAGTGACGATGAAGGAACGGCGATATATTTCCAAGTCAGGATGGTGTGTGACTTGGAGGGGAATGTGCAGGTGGTGTTGTTCCCATGTGCCCTGCTGCCCTTGTCATTCTAGGTGGTAGAGGTTGCAGGTTTGGGATGTCCTGTCGAAGGAGCCTTGGCGAGTTGCTGCTGTGCATCCTGTGGATGGTACACATGCAGCCACAGTGCGCTGGTGGTGAAGGGAGTGAATGTTTTTGGTGGTGGATGGGGTGTCAATCAAGCGGGCTTCTTTGTCCTGGATGGTGTTGAGCTTTTAAAGGTGGAGAGACAGATGGAGACATTTGGGGGGCGGGGGCAGTAGGACCTAGGCAGCTGAAAGATCTACTACCAATGGTAGAGCAAAGGGACGGGGTGCACAACAGTCAGAGGAATGGAATTTGCAGGTGTGGATTTGGAGCTGGAGCTGATTGCAGAGGTAGGGTGGGGTAAGGCAATGAAGGGATTTATAGACAAGGACAGGATTTTGAATTTGATGAGTTGGGGAGTCAGGAGCCAATGTATGCCAATGAGGATGGGAGTGATGATCATGCGGGACAGGATATATGTTGCAGCATGGAGAGTGTAGTTGTGATGAAGGCATATATAATGGTTTCAGCATCAAAGGTTGAGGGGGGGGGGGGGGTAAACAATGTTGCCGAGGTGGAAGTAAATTATTTTGGTGGAGGATAGGATGTGGAGTTTAAAGCTCTGCTCAAGGCAGATCAAGATTATGAATGGTCAGGTTCAGCCTGAGAGAATGGCAGAAGAGTAGGAGAGAATCAGTGTAAAGAGAGTTTGTAACATGGCCAAAGACAAACGCTCAGTCTTTCCAATGTTGAACTGAAGGAAGGTGTGACTCATCCGTGGCAATGTTATATGAGCAGTCTGACAGGATGGAGGTAGTCAAGAGTTGAACAAAGTGATGGAGAGGTAGAGCTGGATATCATTAGCGAACATGAGCTCGTGCCTGATAACAGTGCAACGAGGGAAACAGGGCATCTAGGACCTGAGTGAACAGGGCCACCAACTGTGTGTCTCCTTAAGTAATCAGATTGAAGGATTGAAAAATAAACAGCGGAAGGACTGAGAAGTAAGTATAAATTAGAGTGGGTGAATTCAATGTCAAATCGGGTACGGAAAGAGAAATAAAGAGAGGGAAAGAAATATTGAATTAAGAGAGAAAAAAGCGAAGAAAAGAAATATAATTTTTTTTTAAATTTGACTTTTTAAAAATCTCCAACAACAATTAAAACCTGAAGGAATGAGACTCCACACTTGTAATGGTTAATTTTCAGTGCCATTGAGGTTGATTGTCAGTAATTAACAATTACCACATCGTTAATGGGGTATTTATGCTTGTAATAACATGACTTAACTTTCTGTGGCGAGTTTAGTTCCTTTCTACCGTGCAAATACAGCAACTTCACAACATTCAATGCATGTCAATGGTGAGGCTGTCAGCGAGATGCCGTTTTTACGTAGCTAACAGAAACTCGGACAGCAACTTTTGGATATTGGCATTTAACCCCGCATCTGCTCCTCGCTTGAAGTTGCTGTATCATTTAGCCTCACCATTATTTTGACAGAAAAATCTAGCCCAATATTGCTTATGAGCAACATGGAGATAAGGAAGAGCAGAGGGCTGACGATAGATCCTTGGGGAACGCAAAAGTGACAGTGCAGGGGAGGGACAAGAAGCCTTTGCTGCAGATTCACTGGTTGTGCTCAGATAAGTAGTAATGGAACTGTGCACGTGGAGTCCCATGTAACTGGATGACGATATTGGAGGCAGAAAGCTTGGGCAACCATATTGAATGCTGCAGAAAGAGCAGGTAGGAAGGATAATGCACCATGGTCACAGTCATAGAGGATGTCTACAGCTAGAGCTGTTTTGGTGCTGTCAGAATTAACAATTCATTACTGCTGGTTTATTGAGAAACATTCTGGGCACTGTCATAAAGGGTCAGTTGGTAAATTCATTGGCCAGTGTGTAACCGAGTCACATACACCTGGAAGTTCAATCCCTAGTCTTTGCTAATCTTAGCCAGGTAGGAGCACCTCAGTGCCTCTAAGGAAAATGTCGGTCAAGGTTCCAAGTCCTGATCACTATTCAGTGGCACCAGCTGGAAGTGGAAGTTTATGGGCATCAGGTGAGGGTGGGATCAAACTGGGGAGATGATGCCTCCCTTGTTGTCAAACCTCAGTGTCCAGATTCACCCATAAATGAATGGCTTATTGGGTGAAACACCAGAGAGCAGCTGGTGCCTGTGAAACTATAGGGCTGATTCTGTGACCCTGCAATCCCAGCAAGGAAACCCATTTTTGGGTAGTGCTTGTTGGAAAATCACAGGCGCACAGTGCTGGGAACGCAGGATTGTGGAATGAACCCTTCTATCCTAGAAAAAAAAGGGCCTTTGGGAGACATGGGGAGAAAATTGGAGGGGACCAAAAGAAAGAAATAATCTGTGTTTGGTTATCAGGAAATCCTGTGAGCAGCCAATATTATAATAACCCAGCAACCTGGTCTACTGAAGGTTAAAGCCTGGAAATCACTGCAAGCAATGTTTTCATATGAGTGCTTAACAGACTAATGTCACCCTCTCTACTTTTTAAACGGACGCATTAGTCTGTTTATTCTAGATGGGTTAATGCCTCCATTAAAATAACCAAGACTGGAATTTGTTAAGAATTTATACCATAACATCGACCACAGTAATTTTCAGGCTTATATTACCACAAGCTGTCACACGTGTTGTTTTTTTATGTGTGGGGCTGGACATATAGTGCTATAAAATGAATGAGCAGTTTACTGACCAGTTAATTAATAGACTATATGATAATTATATGACTGCATCTTCAGTGGATAATCAACACTTACACTGTGACCAATTCTAATTAGCCAGTGGCTGTGTCCCACACTAAACTTGTTTCACTGCTTATTTGAGCTTATGTTCGCAAACAAAAAGCCGACAGAACAAAAAGGAAACCAGGAGCTATCTTGGGATTAATCAACATTCACTACACATTGGAATGTTACAACGAGATAATGAAATAACTCCCAGCCTTTTACACGCAACATCTGTAACGTGTAACATCTGTGAAACTGACTCTCTAAATCTTTTTTGTTTTATAAAACAGATGTTACTTCTGCCTCTGTTTCTCCTCAAAAGCTACAGTGTGGTTCATGGGCACTAGTCATCCCCTGGTACCTTGCCCAAGTGGCCACTTTTCATGTGTAAGCCTATGCAGTGTGTTTGTTGGCAGCATGTTCAACAGTAGGAGCATCATGGGTGAGCCTTGCCCAGTGTCCACACGCACAAACACACAGTGAAACACACACACACACACGCACATGCACACACAGAAACACACACACAAGCATATACAGACACAAGCATACACACAGAAACACACACGCATACACAGCTACAAGCATACACACAGAAACACATACACACACACACGCATGCACGCATACAAACACACACGTGCAGACAAACACTCATGCATGCGCACACATGCAGGCATGCGTGCACACGAACACACAAGTGCACACACACACACACACACACACCACACATACCCTTTCCATCAGCAACATACACTGCCTTTACCAACTGAACCACTGAAGGAGCTCTTTGCTGAAACTTTCTAATGATAAGTGGTTAGGATCTGGAATGCACTGCCTGAGGCAGATTCAATCATGGTCTTCAAAAGGGAACTGGATAAGTACTTGAAAGGAAAAAAATTGCAGGGCTACGGGGATAGGGCGGGGGAGTGGGACTAGCTGGATTGCTCTGGCATAGAGCCGGCACGGACTCGATGGGCCGAATGGCCTCCTTCCGTGCTGTAACCTTTCTATGATTCTATGATAACTTTTAGAAAAATGTTGACAATTGCTTAAACTTTTTATTAAAAATTGTTTATGGCATAATCCACCAAAATTATAATCTTGCATCAATTAATTAATTATTACTTTGATGCAATGATGATAGTCCAGTATTCAAAAAGTAATGGAAAAGTATTGAGCTGCTCTCCTCTGTCTGGATTTAAAACATTAGAATGTTGAGTAATATTACTTCTGGAGTATTGTAATCTTACATTAATTAATATATAGGTATAGTATAGGTTTTGCTTTACTAAATGGTGAATCTAATAAATTAATTTCTGTGTCTCAAATCTTTCTTTTATTGTAGAAACACTAATTCCATTCAGCCAGAAAGTGAATAATGAGTTATTCACATTTATTTTGTTATCAGAATTACTCATTCAGTGGTCCACTGATGGCTTGGTTAGTAAATGCACAGCCCAGTGTGGTGCTGAGCCATATAGATGAGGAAAAGAAAGAACTTGCATTTATATAGTGCTTTTCACATCTCAAGATGTTCCAAAGTTCTTTACAGCCAATGAATTACTTCCGAAGCGTAGTCACTGCTGTTTTGTAGGCAAAAGCAGCAGTTAATTTGCACGCAGCAAAGTCCCACCAACAGCAATCAGATAAATGAGCAGTTAATCCATTTTTGGTGGTGTTGGTTGAGGGATAAATATTGACTCGGGCTGCTCTTCTTTGAAATAATGCCGTGAGATCTTTTATGTTCACTTTGGTAGGCAGACTGAGCTTGAACCCACAGCTTTCAGGACTCAGAGGTGAGAGTGCTACCACTGGGCCAAGGCGGACAGGAAAATCACCCAGTGTTTTTGCTCCTAATTGTTATTCGGTGACTCCTGCTGGATGAAGGTGGGATTGATATCCATCATGATCCACCCTCCCCACACTTGCAAATGAAGAATGGTGACTTGTACATGCTACTGGAGGACTGCCAGTTTCTGTGGAACCGTACCTGAGCTTGAATCACAATCTTCAAGTGAGAAGAGGAGAAAACTGGGAGAGGATAACATAATATTATGACCAGGGAACTTTCCAGCAATCAGCTGCAAATTATTCTTTGATGATTTTACCGTACTGATGTTACAGTCACTAGTCCTTCAGTGTGAACATCGTCACACCATCAATGACTTGGAGCTTACCAATTGGGAGCTTCCCCACTGACAGCTGCTGCCAGCAAACACACAGGCTCAAAACTGAATCAAACCAGCCATAAAGTTTACATATTCTAAAAAAAAACAGGTCCCCAGAGTGATTTCAAGGCAGTAATCTTATCTAGTGGTTCAGATGACAATTCTAAGCCAGAAGAGCGCCTGTTTTGTGACGTCATCTGAAGATCTTGATTAGATTATTGCCTTGTATCCATTATTCTTATTTGATTTTGTTGCACTAATGCTGGCATTCTCCACAAAAACCAATAAAAAGATTCAAATTATCTTCAGTATAAACATGTCTGATGTGTG
Source organism: Heptranchias perlo (assembly GCF_035084215.1). Classification (NCBI taxonomy): domain Eukaryota; kingdom Metazoa; phylum Chordata; class Chondrichthyes; order Hexanchiformes; family Hexanchidae; genus Heptranchias; species Heptranchias perlo. The sequence goes on from NC_090325.1 coordinate 43,242,690, forward strand.
CGTGTAAATTCATCATAGAGTGATTTTCATATGATTTGTGGTTGACAATGATATCCCAAAGTGCTTATTTTTAAACCTCTTGTTATATTAGTTATGTGTTAGAAGCGTTCAAAATCAGGAAGGGTTTAGATAAAGTAAATAAAGAGAAACTGTTCCCATTGACGAAAGGGTCGAGAACCAGAGAACACTGATTTAAGGTGATTGGCAAAAGAACCAAAGGCGACATGAGGAAAAACTTTTTTACGCAGCGAGTAGTTAGGATCTGGAATGCACTGCCTAAAAGGGTGGTGGAAGCAGATTCAATCGTGGCTTTCAAAAAGGAATTGGATAAATACTTGAAGGGAAAAAATTTGCAGGGCTACGAGGAAAGAGCGGGGTAGTGGGACTAACTGGATTGCTCTTACAAAGAGCCGGCATGGGCTCAATGGGCCAAATGGCCTCCTTCTGTGCTGTAACTGTTCTATGATTCTATGATTTTGACTCTATTTACTTCATGTATATGTATATTTTCAGCCTCAATTAAAAGATATGTAAAATGTGAAATATATGTTCTTTTTTCTCCTATGTTTTCCATTTACTCCTGGAAGTGTTGACTCCTGCCTTTCAGTACCTTGTCCAAGTAGACATTATTGATTTGTGTGCTTAGATAGTGAGCATCAACAAGCTATTGCTTTGGGCGGGGGTCTCAGGTGAGCTTGATTTTGCTCACACTTGACATCCATACATGCAGTTTCCAGCAGGAGTTATTGGAGGATGTTCAGGGAACGTGAACCCTGGCTGAATTTTTCCCCCCTCCCTAGCCCTGGTAGGCCGAGGCCAATCAACCTCCCCATTGCTCCCCTGACTGAGATCAGCTAATTCAGCTCAGAAACTGGGACCATCCTTCTTCTCTATGGGGTAAAATCATGATCCTGCATTCCTAGCAGGCAAGCCACACTTAAAGGGAGTGGATGGAGATAGGACTGCAACCTGAATCTCCAACCCATGTTCCCTTTGAATACAGCTCCTCTCTGGGAGCACAGGATCAGTAAATTTACCCTTATTTGATCTTGTGTTCAAATCCATCCATGGTCTTGCCCCTCCCTACCTCTGTAACCTCCTACAACCCTATGAGTCTCTGTGTTCCTCTAATTCTGGCCTCTTGTGCATCCCTAACTTCTTTTGTCCCACCATTGCCGGTTGTGCCTTCAGCTGTCTAGGCCCCAAGCTCTGGAATTCTCCTCTAAACCTCTCTGACTCTCCACTTCTCTCCTACATTAAGACACTCCTCAAAACCTACCTCTTTGACTAAGCTTTCGGTCACCTGCCCTGATGTCTCCTTCTTTGGCTCGGTGTCAATTTTTTGTCTGATAACATTCCCGTGAAGCGCCTTGGGGCATTTTACTACGTTAAAGGCGTTATATAAATGCAAGTTATTGTTGTTAAAACTTGTTACCACACTACTCGATTAATTTTTCCCTAATCCATTGAGGAAGCTTTTTTTAATTCTTTAAATGAAACTTTCTAGCTCCTAGTAGAAAATTTAAGATGCTCTCTGTCCAGCTGGGACATACTATTGAAATAATTAGTAATGTCAGCTGATATAGTCTTCAAAATAAATCTCCTTATTTTCTAGGACTATTACTTAACAACAATAAAATTCCTCAGCAATATAGAGTAGAGAACTCCTGTTGAATGTCTGGGACAAAAAGCCTCCTTCTATGCTATAATTTCTATCATTCTATGATTCTAATCAATATGTGTAACGTTTTGGAGTTGCATTACAGTATTATACATGCCTTGTCACAAAGTCATGAGGTAATAGGGAAGGTTGGTTATAAGGTTTGAAATGGACAAAATACTAAGAGACTGAATAAGTACTGAAATGTCATTATAAAGAAATATCAATGAGAAATGAAGTGCAGTGTTATGTTATTTTTTCCTTACAGCAAGCATTAACTTAAGTACTGAATGTTTACATGTATATAGTTAATATACACTGTACGGAAATACAATTATTGCAAAAATCCCATAAGCTATCTACTGCAATATTTTATAATTTGTGCCTGCAAAATTACAAATTTAAATATACAACTATTGCACGGAACGGTATGTTGATGCACCAAGTGCACTGTCCTATGGAGTTGTGACGCACTGTTTTGTATCTGTGATACCCCGCACATAAGTTATTAATCTTGGCTAGGCCATCGCAGAGGTGGAATAAGGTCAGATTTCCAGCATTTGCATCTTTTCTTCTTTCTTTCAACACAAAAAAATCTGATGCGCATGCACAAACTCCTCAAAGAGTGATGTCTGTATGATTTTACACCATGTCGCAAAGTTACTTATTTGTTGGGAATTTCTCATTTTTTTCAGCCTCTTGTAATGTTAATCGCTGCAAATGGCTCCACTATTCGTTAATATGTATGACGTATATATATCGTATATACAAGGTGCTTTATTCACCTACCCTGTGAAAACAATGTCCTTGTAAACGCATATTCTTATGTCAGAAAGTGCAGATTATTTTCCTGTAATTTTGCACCTCTGATGTCAGCCCTCCTTTGTGTTGTTGCACTGGGGATATTGCCAGTATTATTCTTCATTACCATCGACCTCCCTCACCTGTGCACTCAGCTCATCATGTCCTGAAGCTAAGATAGTTCTTATGAGTTGAAAAATAACAGATGGTGAGTGACTGCATGAATTACAGATGTGTATGGTATCCATCCGTCCTTCATTTGAGATTTGTATATGTATGAGTAGCAGGAAGCAAAAACAACATGGACCACCTACACATCTGTAGTTCCCATGGACCATCCATCATTCTGTGCACTGAGATAGCACAGTGATAATTGTTTTTTTTTAATTGTTCATGGGATGTCGGTGTCGCTGGCAAGGCCAGCATTTATTGCCCATCCCTTAATTGCCCTTGAGAAGGTGGTGGTGAGTCACCTTCTTGACAACTGAGTGGCTTGCTAGGCCATTTCAGAGGACGATTAAGAATCAACCATATTGTTGTGGGTCTGGAGTCACATATAGGCCAGACCGGGTAAGGACAGCAGGTTTCCTTCCCTAAAGGACATTAGTGAACCAGATGGGTTTTTACCACAATCCGGTAGTTTCATGGCCGCTATTATTTATACTAGTTTTTTAATTGTGGGATTATAAAGTCTAATCTGCAAATGAGGAAATTATTATGATCTACATGTGATAACAACCTATTTCCCCAATATCTCTGGTAGATGCATTGTCTAGCGTAAGTCAGAGAAAGACATGTTCAAACTGTACAGACCACACCGTGAGTATTGTGCCTCATTCTGGTCACCGAGATATAAGAGAGACACTCAAGTACTGGAGGCAGTTTAAAGAGCCACGAGACTGATTCCTAGTAATAAAGGACTGAGGTATAGGGAAAGATTGGATAAAGTTGAGTTTTTCAACCTCAAGCTGTCAGTTTAACATCAATTGTGGGGAAGTTACTGGCATCTATCATCAGAGACAGTGACTGAGCACTTAGACAAGTATGATCTGATCAAAAAGAGTCAGCATGGATTTATGAAGGAAAGATCATATCTAACTAATCTAGTTGGTTTTTTTGAGATGGTCACTAGCTGGTGGATCAGACAGTGTGAATGGGTTTGTCTATATGGACTTCCAGAAGGCATTTGATAAAGATCCACACAAGAGATTATTAGCAAAAATGAGAGTGCACGGAATTGGAGGTAACCTTGAGACATAGGTCAGTAATTAGTTGGGAGGTAGGAGACAGAAAGTAGGAACAAAAGGTAATGTTCTCTGATTGGCAGGATGTGATAAGTGGTGTTCCTCAGGGCTCAGTGCTGGAGCCTCAGCTTTTCACCATGTATATTAATGACTTGGATGAAGAAATAGAGAGTTGTATATCCAAGTTTGCAGATGACACTAAGTTAGAAGGCACAGTAAGTTGTGTGGATGGGAGCAAGGAGACAGGTTTAAATGAATAAAAGACAAATTAAGAAATGATATCAGGAAGCTTTTCTTACATAAAGGGTGATGAACATGTAGAATGGACTTCCGCATAGAGTCCTAGAGGCAAATACCCTGGAATTACTTTTTAAAAAAAAGCTGTATGCTACAATAGAGAGGAGGGAACTGTAGATTTTCTCTAGATGAATGAACTAAAATGGGTTGACTAGCCTTCTTCATCTGTGTTTACCTTACAAAACTATGACCTTGTGATCTGCGCCATGTAGACCAGGAAGGTGCCAGCATCAACTCCCAATCTGTGCTGAGGTGGTTGATCTCAGCCAGGGTGTTGGCTTACGTGTTACAATTGTTACAGCACCCTGAGTTAGAGAGAGACAAAATGAGCCAGTAGTACGCACTCTTGATCACCATCCAGTGACTCCTACTGGAAAGAATGAAAATGTTGGATAAGAGCAGGACCCTGCTTAGATGTGATGCCCTCATTGAATATGATAGCCTGCCAATGATCACAATTTATGCTCATAAATGAAGAATGGCCTCATTGGTGAGGTACTGGTGGGTGACCAGAGCTCATGGAACTGTACCACAGAACCATAGACGTTTACAACACAGAAAGAGGCCATTCAACCCATTGTGTCTCTGTTGGCTGTTTGCTGGAGCATTACAAATTAATCCCACTGCCCTAATTTCTCTCTATAGCCTTGTATCTTCTTTGCACTGACACCTGGGTACACTATTTCCAACCCTTTTCAGTCAGAGCAACGGCCATTAACCATAAGTCTTTGTTTCCGATCTGTCAATCAACTGTCTATCCATACTGCTACACTTCCTCTTATACCCTATGCCTCCATTTTTTCAATAAGGCACTTGTGAGACATGTTCTAGAACATCTTCTAAAAATCCATGTATGCTACAGCTAATGCATTCTCTTTATCTATTCAATCAGTCACTTGAAAAAACTATATTAAATTTGTCAAGGACGACTTTCGTTTAACAAATCAGTGCTGATTGTTCTTGATTAATTCTTGTATTTCTAAATGCTCGCTAATTTTATCTCGAATTATGTACAGCAGCCCAAGTCAATCGCTGGAGCTTTCAACTTCAGCAGGGACATAAAACATGCGATATAGGATCGGTCACCCATTATACACTCCACCCGATAGGAAATTCGGGTGGGTGTATAATGGATGCCTGATCCCATATCGTCTGTTTTATGCTCCCGCCAAAGTTAAACGTTCCACCCAATATTTCAGCAGAAAATTAAAGGGGGACAAAATAACTTTTTTTAAAGTACCATAGGAACCAATAATGTGGTTGGAAGTACCCAAAGTGGCAAAGCAATTGGGGGCAGAAGCCTGGGCAAACACCACATTAAAAATAATGAGTGTGGGGAAATGTAGGTGGGAAGCAGCACCTTGCACGCTAGCAGCCTGCACACCAACTGTGCACGGCGTATCAAGGATCCACATTTCATGCGAGCTAGGAAGCCTTCCTAAAATGTGGCTGGGGTGCCTAAGCAGTCCTCCAGGTGCCGAGCATCCCATTTCCAAAGGGTACTTCAGGGGAGGTCCTCTTTAAATATTCTCAATTTTACTCCTGGGTGGCTCTCTCCTTATAATAGGACTATTCTTCATTACTGGACCTGCTATTCCTTCTGATGGCCAATTCTTGAATCTCAGTGCCCTACAGCATTTAAAAGAAAAAGAAAATGGTGGCATCTCCAGGGCAGTTGCTGCACTTCACTAGCTGTTAGCGCCAACATTCCAGCTCCTGATCTACATGATGATCCCAGCACTTCATGAGCGAAGCACCAAGAGCTGACCTCACATTATCAGGCAAGGTCAGCTCAGTGGACACAGCCATCTGCAGCACCTGAGGAGAGGCAGTGCCACCAGCCTTGCTTCAGGAGCGCATTATCCAGCCAATAGTGCTACACAGGTACTTTATTCACAAATAGTATAAACATGAATCCTTTATGTAGCAGGTAAACATTTAGACACATGCTGGTACAAAATATATTTATTTTTAAATAAATGGAAACACTTACATTGTCAAGATCCTTTATGATGTCCCAGGGAACTTGTGAGCAGATTACCATGAAAACACCATTCAACAAAAATAGAACAGACACCATTTATTTAATGGCGTGCTTTACAACAATTGTGGGATAATAGGGTTCAAAATTAACAGTAGCTCAGCATCACTGGGTAATCAGAGTTATTGGCAGAGCTATTAGATTGGTGAAGTTAGAAGCCCAGTTGGCTATCTGTTTTTTCCCCTAGAGATCATCACTGTGACAATGAGTTCCTGCTACGATGTTAATGTGACATCGAAGACAATCCCATTTCTAGCATTTGACTGTTGATGCTGGTGTCAATGACTGCAGCAAAGAAGCTTAGACCATAATGAGATAAATCCATGTTGAAATGTGTTATTTTATAATTGTTTATAAATTATTAGAATGTTTGGAACTGTAACTGAGATCAACAGAAAGACAGATGTGTTTGGAACCGTAACTGAGATCAACAGGAGGACAGATGTGTTTGGAACCGTAACTGAGATCAACAGGAGGACAGATGTGTTTGTATCATTCATACATCAGGACTAGAAAATGTTGACAAGACAATTTATCCTAAAAGATAGCAGCCTAGCTGATTAACAATGAAAAAAAGATCAAAATACAATTTCCCCTGAGTTTAATGTCCATTCAGACACAACCTGTATTACAGTCACAAATGAATTGGACATCATTTCATGTTTCTATAAATTCTCAGGTCAGTGAAAACTCTTAGATTTTAGGTGGTTTAATTATTAATACAAGTGGTAATCCCATAATTTTAGATTTATTATATTTATTTATAATATATATATATATATATATATATTGCTATCCAGTTGCTGATCATCATTTGTTAAACTTACAGTGACTACCTTATAATATATTAATCAGGATGGATGTCATGATTCTATCATTGAGGCACAGACTATAACAGTGTTTAAAAGAGAATCGAATAAGTATTTAAAAAAAACCATAAAATGAATGAGGAAATGGCAGGGAAATAGGATTAGTGTGAGTAAAGTGGATAGCTGCAGTTGGAGAGCTAGCTAGCACCTGCACAGGCACAATGGACCTATCTTTCTTTGATTTATTGTGCACCAACTACATGGAGCACATTGACTATTAGTGCCTGCCATGATTCCCACTTCTGGCAAAGTGGAATAAAACTGTCCCCAGATATTAACTATCTTTCTATCCAACTATTGTATTATTAACTATTTTATATATATATTTATATTACACCTCTGTGGGGCATTTTTCTACATTAGAGATGCTATATAAATGCCAGTACTAGTGGTAGTAATAGTTGTTGTCATTGTTGTAGTTGTAAAAACGGTTGGCTAGAAATTCTGGCCATCCCATTCCACTGCCAGAAACACAGGGGTGGGCTCCTACATTAATGCCTGCAATTCAGGGGTGCCCACCCCACAGACATGGAGGGATTTCGGAGTTCTACCACAGCAAACAGGCTGGTCTGGCCAAAGATTTAAATACCTCAAATTTGCTTCCCTGCTACTCCTTCACTGGTGGGCTACCCGGTATCCATTTGCTGTTTGACTATGGCATAGCGGGAACCACATAAGGCCCTGTATGGAAAGTATGCTTGCTTCATGGAGACATACTTACCACTGGCCATACAGAAGCATAACTGGTGGGATTTCTGGAGAAGCCTGGGATCCCATTTGTCCCGCTCCCATGTAACGATTGAGGCAGTTGAGGAATATTAGCCCACCCCAACTCCATCAACATTTCTATTTACAGCCAGAAAGGGATGGAAACACTGCAGAAATGGGAACTGGCTCCAATTTCCGCTCTCACTATGCCAGATTTCTGCCTTCCAAAACAGTAAAATTTCTCGCCTAAGATGTCTAGCATGCTCTTTCTGCTTGTCACACTTCTCCTTTCTTGTCCATCACACTTGCCCGTCACACTTCAAGTGTCACACTCATCTTTCAGTGCCGCAGCTCAAAAGAAACGTAAGAAACAAGAGTCATTTTACGCAGGAGCCAAAATAACTGTAACATCTGAATGACCTTACCAATCACATTTATAAAAAGCCAGGGTTGTGACCTGCAGCCTGAAGAATAATTAAACTGTGACCTCATCCAGTATTTACTCAACAAGAATTAATATTAGTGTCCTTAACACTTGATACAGTTTCACCTTAGCATCAGGACAACACATTCTGCATTACATGATATCATCTGAAATAAATTAAGTATATATTAATTTTTGGTGGGGGTGAAAAATGGGAGGTAGCAGATTGGCCGCCTATTGCACACACCTCCCGATTTGCTTTTCCATTGAATAGATCCTGGGATGGGGGAAAAGCGATCACGAGGGGGCCAAGTGTGGGCCGACAATGGTCTTCGGACCACTGTACAGCTGGGAAGAGCATAACTGCTCGTCTTGGCTTCACATTCAGGTAAGAGTTTTTTCAAGAAGCTTACCTTTTTGGTGGCAGTCTCCAGCGATCCCTTTAAGGGCCGCTGGTTAGGCTGTATGTAGACCTGATTATCCTGAAGCAGGCTCTGCACCAGCTGCGTTTAAAGTAGCCAAATTTCAGGAAGTCCCAAAACAGACATTCGGCCCCCCATTAACATATGCAAGGGGCCTAACACCTATTTTAGGCATCTGCCCGTGATACTTAAAATATGGGCCCCACGAATTTAGCAGTGGGACCAATGTCAGCGCTGATTGGGCACAGGTCATCTTACTGTTAAATTGGTATGCTTTGCGCACGTTTTATGCCAGGAAAACTGGCGTGACATATACCAATTTCTACCCTCATGCTCCAAACATTGCACTTCAAACTGGCACACTTTGCTGGAGAGGCAAAACAATCTTTAAAATGGTGGATTCATCTGATCTAGAGCCAGAGATTTACAGACAGCCATTTGCCTTCAAATTGGCATCAGGAGTTTAGGAGCCACTGCAATTACCTTAATTTTCCTATTTAGAGCACCTTCGCACAGGAGTACTTGAAAGGACAGGACCAGTTAAATACAGGTTCATCTTGGCAGCTAAACATCACAACTGCACTCCAGACTACCCATGTCATGGGAGCTTTGCTAATATAGAGAGAAAGATATGTATGAGTGGTTTCCAAGTTGATATACTATACCAGTTTTGGTTTCAGATGATGTTTATAAACTGTTCGAATTTCTCTCTCTCTCTCTCTGGTTTATGATGTCATCTGAAACCACAGCAAGATCGCTACTTGATAGTTGCTCCCATTATTCTCTCTCCATTTGATAAAAGTGTGTCCCCCTTTTCTGTCCCGCAATCCTGAAAATTATAGCTCAAGCTGGAGCACAGTTCCCCAGGCACAAGCAAGCCTCTGGTACAGCACCCAAATGACCATTCTTTATATGTGAGTATAGACGGTGAGTGTCAGCAGTCTATAAAACCACAACAGCAGGTGTATAGGGTGGGGGGTTGTGGTTGCACCATAGCCAACATGATCCTGCCTCATGTGATGTCTGCACACACACACTTTCCAGCAGAGGTCACTGGATGGCAATCAGGAGTGGGAAACCTGGCTGACTTTTTTTTACCCTTCCAACAGATGTTGGAGGCACTCTTATTGTCGTTTGACTCAGGACAGCTAACTCAGCACAGCCCAGGGATTGAACTGGGATATTCCAGTGCTGGTATCACATTGCATTAGTGCATTTACCCAGTGAGTCATCAGTGCCGACCTGTATATTCCTATATAGCTACATGTATTACATAACACAGTTTGCCAATGTAGGCATCCCATGTAGCAGGATGTATTACCCAGCATTATTTTGGTTTGACTGTCCCAACATATCAGCTTCGATTTTTGTTACTAAAATTATTCAAACATTTTTATGTCTAACCTACACACATACACACAACAGTTTATGAAAGCAAACTAATCCAAAGCCATTTGAGTCGATTCCTCATCCAGCCAGGAGCTCCAATACCACATCTGGCTTTGTTTGTAACAGTAGTTGCGCCCTGTCTTTATCCCCCTTCATATATTTTATATGTAGTCCAGCGTTTAATGGACACGCCTCAATGCAAATACAAACTCAGCGAAAGCTGTTCGTGTTAATTACTCAGGCGGCAATGAAACCTGTTGCGTAATGAGGTTTTTGTGTGTGTGTGTGTGTGTGTGCAGTGTTGGTGGCTGCGAGTTGTTTATTAATGTTTAATATATATATTTATGGATATAAGATAGATACGTAATCCTATGAAACAAATAAAACTCCAGACACAGTTATTTTGCAGGGGGAACTATTTGGCTATCCCACTCTTGTTTTTTGCTGTGTTGGTTACTGTCAAAAAAACCATCTGCTTTCTCTATTTATGAACTCTCTCTCTCTCTGGATGTTTGATGTTTAAATATCTCAGCCTCCTACACCCACCGATCCAGTACTTTACAAGTTCCAACCACACCCAGTGCTGGCGGTGTAAATTTCCCATATGGTGAGGGATCAATACGTCTTACGGCTGTCACAACACAGTGACTTCCCACCCCACCCCCCAGCCCCGACACTCCCATATATATATAAATATATACTTCTTTTCATTATCAGGCTTCATGATCTGCAATCTACAAGACAGTCTCCGTACAGGGAATTTAGTATACAGGTCCAGCATCAAAGAGGTGCAACTGTATCGCGGGTGTTCATTTCCATCCTTGCCATAGGCTGCTGTTGTCCCAGTCGGTTTAATAAAATCGCGGAAAAAAAAGGTGTGGGGGTTATCCTCTTCCGTTCACCGTAACGTGGTGACATTTCTTTTTTTTTCATATTTAAACGGGTCTAGGTGCGAACAGCGGGAAGGTACAACCGTCACCGGCGTACCTGACGCCTTGTTCGCAACCAATTGCTTTGTTTCCCCCCACTTTACCTGGTGCCAAGTTTGTCCCAAATAGCTGCCTCTTCTAGAAATGAGCAATTACACATCTGCTGATTTGAATAAACAAAAAAACAATCTCTGCGCTGCCCTTACATTTAAACGGTGCGAATCCCCAGATTACCTGAGGCTGCTGGTTTTCATGTGCACTGGGATTGGTAAGGGATGTGTCACACTGGAGGTGGGAGCGGGGTGTCAATGCATTTCCCCCCCCCCCTCCCTGTGTTAGACCGCTGCCTCTTCTATTTATCAACAAATTGACGTCTATTTAGCAAATGGGAGCAGAGGTCTGGCTCTGTCAGACCAGGTTACGCAAGCGCCCCAGCGCCTTCCGAGCCACTTGTTGCAATCCGAGGGCGATATTTAATGGTTGGCAGCAATATACGTGTATATTTATACACACATATATGTTTATATGTATGTTACATGTTGTAAAAGAAAAGGAGAGAGACCCGAGGGGCATTGGATCGGGAATATCGAAATCAAAAAGGGAAACCTGGACTGTCCGAAGGGGATTACACATGTGGACAGCGAGCGAGGAAAGTAAAACATAGCAAGAAACAAAAAAAAATAGATCATGGTTGACAACGCGAGTGTAGTGACTAAAGCAGCACTGGTGAGGGTGTAATTTTTATTGTTATTTATATGTCATGTATAAATCTCTCTCCCTCTCTCTGGTCTCAGATCGCCCGGAGGCGTAACTCGGCAGCTCTCTGTAAATATTTTAATCAGGTTTGGCGGTGGGGGGAAGCGATTTTTACAGAGATAAAGTGTTACTAAACAGGAGTCGTGACAGGATCTGCAAACCGTCAGAGAGGGGGAGAGGAGAGAGAGAGAAAGAAAATGAAAGGGGAGATTGTTTAATGAGGGGAAAAAGAACAACGATCAGGGAAAAGAAGAAGCGATTGGATTGGAAAATATATATCTATAACAGGAGCCGGACTTTGGGGAAATAAGAACTAAAGCCGATCGACAGATAAAGGACGGGCGTTTGTTCGGCTTGGTCCCTGTGTTGAGTTTTTTTTTCTCGCGAAGGTAAATTCTGAGACAACGTTCAGATTCTTAAAACAAAAAAAAAGTCAGCAGCGATAAAACGATGAAACTTGTGATCAAAGATCGCTGAACTCAGATTAAAAGTGTGGAAACGGCCTGCAACAGAGCTGATGAATGAATGAAGTGGGGAAAAGTGCACGTTTCCCCCCCAAAGAAAAATGATTGATAAAAACACAGGCACATGTTAAAAGCAAGTTTTTTTTGGGGGGGGGAACAACTAATTCAACCCTTATCCGTTTTTTAAAGTAGAGGTGGGTGGGTTTTGATAAACTTATAGGAACCAGTAAATGTAGCGTGGGGGGACGGGGAAAGGTTTGTGTTTGAGCAAATATATATATATATATATATATAGAAAACAATCGGAACAGCTTTGCTGAGGATATTTCTGGCGATCGGAGAAAGATCACCGAAGGAAATATAGCAGTTTGGTAAGTTTTAAAAAGACACTTCCTGTAGCCGGGAAGAGACGAAGTCACGGTCTAACCGACCCTGGGAGCCCTGTAGATGGGACTTTCCAATAGGACTTTTCATTTACAAATGAGGATCTATATCCTGTAATATATTAGTGGGACACTTGGAAAAGAAGATTGTTTGTAGTCTTTGCAGAGTTAAGTTTTGGAAGTGTTTTTGGGGCAGGTTGCAATATGCTGGAATTGCTGTTTTTAAAGACAAGGTTTTTATTGGGCGTTGCACAATAGGACCAGGTAATATTTAATTTAGTTATTATGGAGAGGATTTGTTTTCCTTGCGGAGTGCGTGCCAAAAAAAATCAGTTTAACAGATGGGATCAGCGATCGCTCGTTTTCAAACAAATATTCGGCACTTTTTTGAGGTTTGTTTCCCCTCCCAAAGCTTTAGGTTCATAGAAATAGGTTGGAACTTTTTTTTAAAAAACAACAAACTTTCTAATAAAAAATACACAACGCAAAGGGAATCTTTAATCAGTTGTGTTGAGAGAATAAATCGTTCTTATTCCGGGCTGGATTGCAGAACAATCTGGAGTTTACATTCAATCTTTTCGACAACTGTGATTTTAAAAAAACATAAGAGACCGGGTAGAGTGGGAGAGAGCGATCCGTTTTAAAATTGTTTGTTAAAGTTTTAGCAAATGTAGCATGTTTGGGGATTTTGAAAGCCCGTCCATGCATTTTCTGAATAATTCTGAGTTTGTGTGGGTTTTTAACTCACAATCTGCGAGATAAATACAATCGCGTTCGCCAATTCTGATAAATTAACGATACAGTAAAGTTCAGCCAGTTTCCTCTCTCGAGTGTGTTGCAGGTTTTTTTTTTAAACAGGGGCTTCGAGCCTCTGAGAACTCCTGTTAAATAAATATGATCAGAGTGCGAGCGGGCTGGGCGAAGTTTTGTTAAGTTGTCTGCATGACTTTTTGTTTTCTTACTTGTGTTATATATATATTTTTTTGCAAACAGCCGGGCTTAACAGCCTCTAATGGACTCAGCCTGATCTCTTCTGGAAGTGCACACTACCAGGCTCCCCACGGCATGAAGCTGGAAGCGGTGATGGAAAACCTGCAGAGGCAACAGCAGGCCAGGCTGGAGATGGAAGAGAGGCAGAGGAAAGAGAGGGAGAGAGATGTGATACGAGCCGGCGGCGACACCCAGAGCCAGCAGCAACAGCAGCAGCAGCAGCAGCAAGCCATGACCGCAGCCGTCCACCAGCACCTGGCAGCAGCCCAGCAAGCAGCAGCCCTGGCAGCGGTCCGAGCCGCGGCTATGGCCGGGCTGGGAGACGCGGGGCTCGGATCGAGCGGGGCCCATCGGCCGCTGATCGCAGCTCAGCGCCGCCGCGTCCCGTCTGCACTGTCCGAATCCGACGAGGACGAGCTGGAGCGTGATCCGGAGCCCGGGGAGGACGAGGACGAGCTGGGAGAGGAAGAGGAGGAAGAGCAGGAGGAGGAGGAGGAGGAGGAGGAGGAAGAGGAAGAAGAGGAGGGAGAAGAAGGAATGGAGGACGATCAGATCCATCCTGCTTCCGGGGTGCCAACCCCTGGACAGACACTAAAAGGGACCCCAGTCCAGCTCTCCAGGTTCGGGCAACATCACTACCACCTCCCCGGCCAATCTCACTCTCCGGTCGGAATCCCTCAACAGGCGCAGTCCCAGCAGCAGGAGTGGACCTACGAGGAACAGTTCAAACAGGTAGGCGATCCTTTCGTCTCCAGTGTGTGTGTGTGTAGTGCTTGACCAAAATTACCTGTAATGTCCCACTGTCGTTTCATGCATGGGGCATCTTCAGTTGACACGGTTAGAGTTACTTTCTAATGAATGATCTGGTTCGTTCTTGGTATTAGACTATTGCAGATTAACAGGGACTGATGTATGTCCCCATTATCTAGAGTTTATATTGTGTGTTTTCTGGCAGAGCTGCCTTCAATAGGCACATATCCAAGTTTCTTTTCTATTGAAACATAATGAGTTTGTTTGAAACAAGTGGAATATCCGGATTATGTAGAATTTAGTTTTAAAGTGGTGTTTCCTCAGTTGGAAAAGCTGAGCCCATGTGAACAGGTAGATATAACAATTAAGTGTGTACATGCATTTCATTTGTAAACTGGGAGCACAGACGAATGACTTTAAACTGTCAGTAGTCTGTGTTATATATCGTGTTGCTTTATACCGAAGAAAACAGAGGCTTGGCACATTATGCGGAGTGTGAAATATTGGATGGGATAAACATAGTGAGAGAGGAAGTATTAAGGGGTTTAGCATCTTTGAAAGTAGATAAATCACCAGGCCCGGATGAAATATATCTCAGGTTGTTAAAAGAAGCAAGGGAGGAAATAACGAAGGCTCTGACCATCATTTTCCAATCCTCCCTGGCTACAGGCGTGGTGCAGGAGGATTGGAGAACTGCTAACATTGTACTGTTGTTTAAAAAGGGAGAACAAGATAGACCGAGTAATTATAGGCCAGTCAGTCTAACCTCGGTGGTGGGCAAATTATTGGAATCGATTCTGAGGGACAGCATAGATCATCATTTAGAAAGGCATGGGTTAATCAAGGACAGTCAGCATGGATTTGTTAAGGGAAGGTTGTGTCTGACTAACTTGATTGAATTTTTTGAGCAGGTAACAAGGATGGTCGATGAGGGTAATGCATTTGATGTAGTGTACATGGATTTTAGCAAGGCTTTTGACAAGGTCCCACATGCCAGACTGGTCAAAAAAGTAAAAGCCCATGGGATCCAAGGGAGAGTGGCTAGTTGGATCCAAAATTGGCTCAGTGGCAGGAAGCAAAGGGTTGATGGGTGTTTTTGCTAATGGAAGGCTGTTTCCAGTGAGGTCCCGTAAGGCTGGGTACTAGGTCCCTTGCTTTTTGTTGCATATATTAATGATTTGGACTTGAATGTGGGGGGCTTGATCAAGAGGTTTGCAGATGATACAAAAATTGGCTGTGTGGTTGATGGTGAGGAGGAAAGCTGCAGGAAGATGTTAATGGACTGGTCAGGTGGGCAGAAAAGTGGCAAATGGAATTCAATCCAGAGAAGTGTGAGGTTATGCATTTGTGGAGTGCAAACAAGGCAAGGGAGTACACAATAAACGGGAGGATACTGAGAGATGTAGAGGAACAAAGGGACCTTGGAGTGCATGTCCACAGATCCCTGAAGGTAGCAGGTCAGGTGGATAAGGTGGTTAAAAAGGAATACAGGATACTTTCCTTTATTAGTTGAGGTATAGAATATAAGAGCAGGGAGGTTATGCTAGAACTGTATAAAACATTGGTTAGGCCACAGCTTGAGTACTGCTTACAGTTCTGGTCACCACAGTACAGGAAAGAAGTGATTGCACTAGAGAAGGCACAGAGGAGATTTACGAGGATGTTGCCAGGGCTGGAGAATTTTAGCCATGAGAAAAGATTGGATAGGCTGGGATTGTTTTCTTTGGAACAAAGGAGGCTGAGGGGAGATTTAATTGAGGTATATAAAATTATGATGGGACTAGATAGAGTGGATAGAGAGGACCTATTTCCCTTAGCAGAGGGGTCAGTGACCAGGAGGCATAGATTTAAAGTAATTGGTAGAAGGATTAGAGGTAAGCTGAGGAGAATTTTTTTCACCCAGAGGGTGGTGGGGGTCTGGAACTCATTGCCTCAATTCATTTAAAAAGTACTTTGACGTGCACTTGAAGTGCTGTAACCTACAGGGCTACGAACCAAGTGATGGAAAGTGGGATTAAGCTGGATAGCTCTTTTTTGGCCGGCACGGACATGATGGGCTGAATGGCCTCGTTCTGTGCTGTAACTTTCTATGATTCTATGATGTGCTTTGCAACAGGTAGTTTATCTTTTTTCATGTTGCCTTGCATTTTAACAGGTCCATATTACTGAATGTTTCCAGAGTATATTACATCCCTCTAAACTGAGGACAGAGTTTAAGGAATGCAATATGCCCACAATAAAGCTCATTATTAATTGCTAAACTTTTTTCACTCAAAAGCCAAGCCTAGTTGTAGTCAATTTTTTGTCATTAATTTTCTGTCACTAGATGTCAATAGTGCGCGTTACAAAAACATTCCCTTCCAGTCCTGTGCTGTTTTGTTGATCAAGTGTGAGAAAGAGATCCGATGACAGTAAGAAAGTGCACAATTTTCTGTCACTTGCATTCAGTTTTTTAACACTTTCTCCCCTCACATTAGCAAAACAATAGTCAACATGTTTTGTTGTTTTACAAATGTTGAGGGGGGTGGGGATGTTGCAGATCTACTGTTAAAACCAATCATTTTAGTTTATGACACATCATTCTCAGTTTATCCAAATGTGATATCGTACATTCAACCTGGGTTGAGTTTTGGCAGAGAAAGTCGAGGGTGACTTCTGGCTCAACCAGGAGAGAATCTAAAAGAAATCGCTCATATGTCCATTGTTATGACATTACAGTGACAGGGTGGAGTCACCACGCAGTTTGCATCAATTTATTAAAACTCCCTTGAAGGCCCAGCAAATTCATCCAAAGAATCGCTGAGCCAGACAGACCAAGAAGGCTCCTGGTTTGAGTCCGGGGTCTATGCTGAGATAACTAATCTCAGCCATGATGCAGTAGGTGTGCTATATTAGTTTCAGTACACCTGAGCTAGGAAAGGGAAGATTGGCCATGGCTCACATTCCTAATTGAAATCCATGAGGACAGAATTGGGTTTGGCTGTGATGCCTCACTTGATCGAATTGCCTGCCAACAGTGTCAATGCTTGCACATAAATATTGGCAACTTGAGTGAAGTGCTAGAGGGTGATGATGCCTGGTGGAATTCTTCACCAGTAAGGAATCAACACCTACAGTTCTGGTCACTGTGTACAGTTCTGGTCACTGTGTACAGTTCTGGTCACCCTATTATAGAAAGGATATTATTAAACTAGAAAGAGTGCAGAAAAGATTTACTAGGATGCTACCGGGATTTGATGGTTTGACTTATAGGGAGAGGTTGGATAGACTGAGACTTTTTTCCCTGGAGAGTAGGAGGTTAAGGGGTGATCTTATAGAAGTCTATAAAATAATGAGGGGCATAGATAAGGTAGATAGTCAAAATCTTTTCCCAAAGGTAGGGGAGTCTATAACGAGGGGACATAGATTTAAGGTGAGAAGGGAGAGATACAAAAGGGTCCAGAGGGGCAATTTTTTCACTCAAAGGGTGGTGAGTGTCTGGAACGAGCTGCCAGAGGCAGTAGTAGAGGCGGGTACAATTTTGTCTTTTAAAAAGCATTTGGACAGTTACTTGGGTAAGATGGGTATAGAGGGATGTGGGCCAAGTGCAGGCAATTGGGACTAGCTTAGTGGTATAAACTGGGCGACATGGACATGTTGGGCCGAAGGGCCTGTTTCCATGTTGTAACTTCTACGAAGAGGAGGGCAGGTAAGGCTGGTAATTGGCAAGCAGACAAAAAATTACATTTTAAAAAAAAAGAGAGAATGCATTTTATCAATCCTATTGTGGTTTTTAAATTTTATTCAGCATCTTTAACACACCTGTCTTTTAGTTGAGGTCTAAATCAGAGGTGGTATAATATTACATCAGATAAACTCTGTGCTTGTATTACTTGCTTGTAGTCTATAAAACATGTTAGAGGAGATTGTCTCCTAATATGATGAAATCAAGTTAACCAGACCTTACTTACCAGACTGTTCACAACATTTTTAATCCATATAGTACAGTCCAGAACTTAAAAGCAAGCCGGCATATGTTAACCTTTCAGAATGGCTGTATACTGAAACCCAAATGTGTGTAGCTTCAATGTATGTAAATCCCTGCTGTGTGCTGGATTTCATCAAGTCCTGACTCCTTTGCATTTGTGCATATTCATTGCTGTTTTATACACAAGTATAGTTAAATGCTATCTTTGCCCATGTGAATACAACAAGGCTATACTTTAATTCACAACAATTTGTGTAAATTCCTGTTATTTTCTGATGATTTTGCTGCTTACACTTAATACTCTTTACCCAGTTCTTTCTTTGTTAATAGTGATGTAAATCAATTGCCTGAAAAATTACTCCAGTTCATTAAAAATAGTGGTTTGAATTGGGTAACTTAATTACATGGGCATTTGTGCCCAGTATTAAAAAATGAATATTTGTGTGGAAAGTAATAGGACTCCAACCTGTTAAGTGTGATCACTGAGAAAACAGAGAGGTTCCGAACAGGTCACTGTTAACGGTTTGTTATATACTTCTCTACATTGTACTTTTTATTTATTCTAAGGAAACTGGTGCCTTTTACGAACATACAAAATTGATGGGCAGGAAAAGACCAGCTGGCCCATCAAGCCTGCCCCGCACCATGATGGCTGGACCATGATTGCCACACACTTCTTCCCTCCCCCAACCCCTCACTAGCACACTCACCCCCGCAGCCACATCATTTCCAGGGAAAGGCAAAAAAACAGAAAAACCCCAGGATCAATAAGGGAAAAAATACACTGTAAAATTCCTCTCCGACCCCTCAGGTGACCGAAACTAGTCCAGGAGATTACATGGGCCAAGTATTATCTGTAAAGACATTTACCTTCTATATGATGCAATTTTAATAACTGTTTGCATGTAATCATTATCAGCTAATCTTAATGCAGTTCATTTACACAAGGTTTAATAAGTTACTAAAAATTAACAGTTCCCAGGCATCTTTTTGCATTTTATGACATCAGTTCAGGCTCGTGTCACAGGAAGACAAGATGGGAAGTGAGATTATTGCAATTTCAAATGAGAAACAAGAATTCCCTTTAAATGACCCATCCAGTTTTAGGTGCTTCATAAAAATATAGTCAAGTCCACTTGCAGGGAAATGTTATCCAATCACATCTTGCAACAGGATTCAAATTGTATATGTGAAATTTTTTAAAAATTCATTCATGAGATGCGGGCGTCACTGCGAGGCCGGCATTTATTGTCCATCCCTAATTGCCCTTGAGAAGGTGGTGGTGAGCCACCTTCTTGAACCTCTGCAGTCCGTGTGGTGAAGGTTCTCCCACAGTGCTGTTAGGAAGGGAGTTCCAGGATTTTGACCCAGCGACGATGAAGGAACGGCGATATATTTCCAAGTTGGTGACTTGGAGGGGAACATGCAGGTGGTGTTATTCCAATGTACCTGCTGCCCTTGTCCTTCTAGGTGGTAGAGGTCGCGAGTTTGGGAGGTGCTGTCGAAGAAGCCTTGGCGAGTTGCTGCAGTGCATCCTGTGGATGGTACACATTGCAGCCACAATGCGCCGCTGGTGAAGGGAGTGAATGTTTAGGGTGGTGGATGGGGTGCCAATCTAGCGGGCTGCTTTGTCCTGGATGGTGTCAAATTTCTTGAGTGTTGTTGGAGCTGCACTCATCCAGGCAGGTGGAGAGTATTCCATCACACTCTTGACTTGTGCCTTGTAAATGGTGGAAAGGCTTTGGGGAGTCAGGAGGTGAGTCACTCGCCGCAGAATACCCAGCCTCTGACCTGCTCTTGTAGCCACAGTATTTATGTGGCTGGTCCAGTTAAGTTTCTGGTTAAAGGTGACCCCCAGGATGTTGATGGTGGGGGATTCGGCGATGGTAATGCCATTGAATGTCAAGGGGAGGTGGTTAGACTCTCCCTTGTTGGAGATGGTCATTGCCTGGCAATTGTCTGGCGCGAATGTTCCTTGCCACTTATCAGTCCAAGCCTAGATGTTGTCCAGGTCTTGTTGCATGCGGGCATGGATTGCTTCATTATCTGAGGGGTTGCGAATGCAACTGAACACTGTGCAATCATCAGTGAACATCCCCATTTCTGACCTTATGATGGAGGGAAGGTCATTGATGAAGCAGCTGAAGATGGTTGGGCCTAGGACACTGCCCTGAGGAACTCCTGCGGCAATGTCCTGGGGCTGAGATGATTGGCCTCCAACAACCACTACCATCTTCCTTTGTGCTGGGTATGACTCCAGCCACTGGAGAGTTTTCCCCCTGATTCCCATTGACTTCAATTTTACTAGGGCTCCTTGGTGCCACACTCGGTCAAATGCTGCCTTGATGTCAAGGGCAGTCACTCTCACCTCACCTCTGGAATTCAGCTCTTTTGTCCATGTTTGGACCAGGGCTGTAATGAGGTCTGGAGCCGAGTGGTCCTGGTGGAACCCAAACTGAGCATCGATGAGCAGGTTATTGGTGAGTAAGTGCCGCTTGATAGCGCTGTTATATTCAAATTTGTTTTAATTCAACTTTTTATTCATTTTTGTTTATCCCAGCCTATCATGTACAATAGGAATTTTAATGATCTTTAAGTTTCTTTATTTGGACAAGACAACTAAGCAGTAACACCATGTTACCATGAATGGTGTTGTTGCCAGTGGCTACAGAGAGTACACACATGCTTGGGATTACAAGAGTCCAATAAAAAATTATATACATCTAACAAAAATAGCAGCCTGGGCTCTGTGTCTGCTTATTACACCTTGTGATACCTAGTCGTACACACCAGAAAGTCCCAGGTTTGATCCCTGGTCTGTACCAATTTAGCTGATCTCACCCAAGGCAGCAGCTGGAGTGCTGCAGTTGGCTTCAGCTCCTGTGGGCTGGGAAGGGGGAAAAAAATAGCCAGGGTTTCTGTTCCTGATCGCTATCCAGTGACCCTTGCTGGAAAATGATTGGACATCAGGTTAGGAAAGGATTGGAATCAGTATGATGCCTCCCATGACCAAATTGCTTGCTAACGCTGTCTAGATTCATGTGTGAAGAATGGCAACTTGAACAAGGTATCTGAGGATGCTGAGTACCCTTTGAGCTATACCCCAGCATAAGTCAGAGCCTTCAGCAGAGGAGGGAAGAAAATTGAAAAAAAAGCAGCGCTCACTTGGTAAACAAATATTTCCATTTTAACTTTCATGTTTCAGGGCTATGAGAGTACAAATAATCACTTGATGAAGATGGTGCAGATTTTAAAAATGCTGTACATGAATTTAAATAGATGTGCATTTGAATTAATTTTGGGGTTGTCTATTTCATCTTTTGTAGTACTGGGTAAAGGAGAGATGACTGAGGCTGTTAACCACAGCTATCAAAAAATGGTTTCCAGCAGTGTGGAACTGCTTTGCCATCTGCTTCTAATTTGCAAAGTACCAGGTATCAATTATAGGCCGAGCTTAATTTGACATGGAAAATGGAAGCACTAACATTCTCTGATCATTAGGATTATTTTGCAATACTTTTCCTCCTGACCTCTCCTTAGTATGCATTGTTCGTCAGGCTCATTTGGAATTGCTTAGGACTACATGTGAACTGTTGCTTAAAAGTGAGTATAGCAAGAGGTAATTGTTAACAGAAGTTTGGCTTTTCCACACACGTATCTGCTCCTTGTACTGGGAAAAAGATTGTACATACAGTATTTGGTGGTGGATCTGCAGAGTACAAGATAAGGACTATTTGTGAATTGCACATTGTAAGTAATTGACTTGAATAGACAAAAAAGGGAAGTAGCAACAGTTGCAGGATTGATTGGAATGTATTAATTGCCTTTTGATTGGGCCACACCAGAAGTGCTTGGAGATATCAGTGTATTTTTTTTAACAAAAATGCAAGTTCTGGATTGAAGTCACAGCATTAGGGGCAGCCCAGTGTAGCAATATGTTGGCCCAGTGATTTTCACCCCCTTTAATTTTCTCCCCTCCTCTCCTGGAAGCACTGGCATTTGAAGGATAATACTTCCATAGGCTCCAGCTGCCTTTTGTTGCCTTGCCCAAGTGGCCATTCTTAATGTGTGAGCCTTAGCAATGCATGTTGGTAAACTAATTGACTGTGAGGGAGAGGAGGGTAACCAGAGGAGGATGACCAGTTCTAAACCTGACCTCGTCTGATGTCCATATACATGAAATAAAAAGCAAAAAAATTGTAAATGCTGGAAATCATGACACAAAAGCAGAAAATGCTGGAAACTCACAGCAGGTCAATAGGCTTCTGTCGACAGAACAGACAAGCACCACAGATCTGACTGAGCTGCTGCGTGTTTTCAGCATTCTCTGTTTTTGGTCATTGGATAATGATTAGAAGTGGAAGACCTGGCTGTTATTTCCTCTTCCTAGCCCAAGGTCGCTGTGGCCCATTAAGATGCTTGAATGGATTTCCCAGCTGAGAAAAATGAATTCCACACCCCTTCTACGCCAAGCAATGCATTACACTCTGAGCCATTCAAAGTGTGATTCAAGCAGATGACTGCGTCTGATTCAAGCAGGATAAAATGACATAGATATGTTGTGACAAAGGCATTATGTTGCATTCATTTTAACAGAACATACATCACTAATAGGGTGAATACTGCTGATGTATTAGCTGTGTAGGAAATGCAGCAATTCCGATACATACTTGGATAAAGCACTTCAAAAGGGCTCCTGCTCTAATCGCTTTCTACTGAATAATGGCCACTTGGGTGTATCCTATCAACAAGTCATTGCTTTCAGGATAGGAGGAAGGGACAAAAATTGGCAAGAAAATTCAAAAGGAAAATGGATACTGAGAATATTGAGGTAAATTGGAGCATGACTCCAACAGCGGCCGGGGTGTGCTGTTTAAATGAAAACTGCTCTCATACCACAGCTACAAATTCACATTTGTTCTGAATTTAATCTCATTCCAATGTTCTCCTGGCTGGCCTCCCATCCTCCACTATCTATAAACATCACCTCATCCAAAACTCTGCTACCCCTATCCTATCCCACATTGAGTCCTGCTCATTCACCACCACTGTGCTCGCTGACCTAAATTGGCTCCTGGTCCCCTGATGCCCCAAATTTAAAATTCTCAGCCACGTATTTAAATCCCTTCATGACCTTACTTTTCCCCGACTCTCAAACATTCTTCAACCCTACAGCCCCCTGCGAACTCTGCATTCTTCCAACTCTGGCCTCTTGTGCTTCCCACTCCCTTTGCCCACCATTGGTGGCCTTGCCTTCAGCTATCTAGACCCTATGATCTGGAATGTCCTTCTTAAACCTCTCCACCTCTCTCTCCTCCTTTAAGACCCTTCTTAAGACCCACCTCTTTGAACAAGCTTTTTGTCACCCCTTCCTAATACCTTCTTTGGCCGGGCATTGTTTTTTGTCTGATTACGATCCTGTGAAGCACTTTGGGCCATTTTTCTATGTTAAAGGTGCTATATAAATGCAAGTTGTTGTTGTTTTTGTAATCCTATTCAGAGAGAGCCTTAAGGATGACTGCTGTGGAGTTATGGCACATTGTTGGTGCAGACTAGTAAGAGACTGATTGTATATGTTGCTCAGTACTAACATTAGGGCCCGAGATTGAAGAAGGCATTCCATTCTCCATTGTTGTAATGCTAACCTTGATGGCACAAACTCACCCTTAAAAGGGAAAATAAAACAATGTGTAAACTGTACCTTTTTAGGTACCCTTATATTATAGGAGTGTAGCTGACAGGAGATGTGCAGGTCTCCCTTTCTCAGCTTCATTCCATAATATGAATGGTCGCAGGCATAGAGAACGAATGACTCAGTAGACCCACAAAAAAGCTGAGTCTGCAAATGTGCTATTAGATTAAGAGAGTTGCTTTGAGGGAAGTAATTGCGGGGAGCCAATCTCCTGTGTTCCACTGATACTGTAATCCAGACTCCACATTCACAGCTGAGCCCAGTGCCACTGGAACTCAACTTTAAGTAAAAGGAGAAGAACAATGCATAGAGGTCATTCTACCAACACAGGAACATCAAAAATATAGGTAATGTATAAAGGCACTTTTATGATCTTACACTACCGTCGTAGCACTGTGACTGGTGGCAACCCGGCCTGTGAATGAGGCGGTGCTACTACCTCTGATGGCACTAAGATTATATAAAGAGGTGATTTTCATTGGGACTTGAGATAGTGGCACACTCAGTGGCAACTTGTAAACGTTGCTGCTGAAGTGAGAGGCTGCCATCATTTCTGACAGATTTTCAGGGAAGTAATCGTGGGGAGCCGATCTCTGTGACTGAGCCCCTGCATTCCACAGCTGGGCCCAGTTCCACCGCCATCCAGTTTTGTGGGTGAGTGTCAGGAAGTCTACGCAGGCCAATGGTGTTTTTGTTTTAAGGCATTTAGGAAGTCACAGCAGCCAGAAAACAGCCGTAAATGATGACTCTCAGGCAACTGTGCACGTGTAAGCTTGAATGTGTGCAGTTGCATATTTGGTGCTGGAGAATTCACCTCGCAGTATCAAAGGAATAGATTTCATTGCACCAGCAGATTCAGACAATGTCGCAGAACCAATTCAGAAAGCAGTTGTGCAATATAAAGAGGGCATTAATCTATTTCAGTGCCGGATAAAATATAAAGAGGGCATTAGATCAGAGTAATCCATCTCAGTGCTGAATGCTGGTGTAAAAATGTCTCAGAAGTAACAAGTGGATTTAAACTGTTTGATTCAATTACCTGTTTTTCTTTAGATGTTCCTAACATTTTCTGATAGTACTTTATCCGATTCCGGGAGAGTGGCATACTTACGCCACTCTCTCTCACTTTTAATTTTGGACTGAGGGGCAGGTCTCCATGGCTGTGTTGGGCTCTATTTTCATACGGAATCCCACTCGGAGCATAAACACATGCGACCAGCTTCTCGTGCTCACAGAACTAAAATTGACAGCAGAATTGTGGACCCACATTTTTGTGCGTCTTTGATTCTGCTGTTAATTTTAGTTTGTGGACCTATAATAACTTGCATTCCTATAACATTCCTCACATGCAGAAAACTATCTTTAAGTGCTTTACATTAAGGGGGGAAATAAATAGGAAGGGAAAAGGGTAAAAGGGAGAGGGTTCGGGTGGGGGGGACGGGACCAAACCCATGGTTGAAGAGAGATTAGGGTGGGGCCACAAAAGGCATGGTTGAACAGAGGCTGAGGTGGAGGGACCAAAGGCATGGTCAAAAAAGAACTAGGTTGGGAGGGGGGGAAGGAAAAGGTCAAAGAGGGGTTAGGTGGTGGAACAAAAGGCATAGTTGAAGATAAGTGTTTTGAGAAGGCTTTTGTAAATGGAGGGAAGTGGCAAAATGAGTGGAATGTATGGCATTCCATAGAGCAGAAGTGCAGTGGCCTAATGAATGGCCACCAGTAATGGGGCAAAAGAAGTGGGGGACAAGGAGAAGCCCAGCATTAGAGCAGTGGGGGATACATTTGGGCGCATAAGATTGGAGAAGATCACTAAGGTAGGGTGGGGTGAGGCCCCAGTGAGATTTGAAGGTGAGGGCGAGATCTCAAAGTCAATTTGCTGGGACATGGGGAGCTAATGGAGCTTGGAGAGGACCGGAATGATGGGGGTGTGGGACTTGGTGCAGATGAGGACATGGAATGAGGCATTTTGATTGAGTTGGAGCTTGTGGAGGGAACCCAGCCTGGGGAGCATCAGAAAAGTCGAGCTTTGAGGTGACGAAGGCATGGACTTGTGCTTCAGTGGCAGAGGGAAAGGTAGTAACAGGGGTGGCAGTGAAAAATGCTGTCTTAGTAATCGAATACTAATGGAAGCTGAGCAGGACACAAGATTCCATACATCATAGCTTAACCTGATTTGGCAGCTAGGAGGTAAATGGAGTCATGACTGGTGGTGCTGATGGGAGTCAAAAAGCTGGATTCAGTTTTACCGACATTAGGTTAGAGGAAAGTTTGGTGCATTTAGGTCTTGATGGACAGGCAGTTGAAGAATATAGTAACAGCCATGGAAGAGGCAGACAGATGGAGCTTATTATCGTCAGCTTCAATCTGGATAATGTTGCCAATGGTTAGCATATAAATTGTGGCGAGGAGGAACCCAAGGATTGACCAATGATCAGACAGTCCTTGTGCTGTATAGTATGATGCCTGCTGCTTCAGAGCAAATAAATAATTTTGAGAGGCTCCGCAAATCTGGTGGGGTCAGCACTGGAGGGCATTGATGCGTGGGATCCCAGCATTACCGCTGAGATTATTGCATATAGAATTGTGGGGCCGATATAATGTTGCCTGTTTATTAATGAAACTGGTGCACCATTGCTCTGTGTACACCTTTAGTTGTAATCCTCTATGTGGTGAGTTTTCAGTATCAGCCGTTAGGTAGAGAGAGAAGGAGAGCCCATCATCTCTGGCTGGTCTCGTGCAACTCCCAGGGGGGTGGGTGTTGGGAGGCCATGTATAGAGTAACATTGGCAGGCACATAGGAGTAGACTGTCAGTACATACCCTCAGGCAGGAAGCAGTCACTGGCATATGGTCGTGGGGGAAGGAAATAAAAGAACAGAGAAAATAAGAGTCGTCCTAAAAAAGGATAAATGGAGAGGATGACCTCTTTCATGCAGAATAGGCCAGGAGATTAGCATTCAGGATCCAGATCAGCTGAACACAAATGTTTTGCTTTGCAGCTAAGAAACAGTCAGCAACAATAGATGGAGTTTTCTCTGACTCACAAATTAGAATCATTAAGTAAGCATCATTTATACTCCAGAACTTGCAACTTCAGCGTGGGTGTATAATGGGTGGTCGATCCGATATTGCCCATTTTACACTCACACCGAAGTCAAAGGCTCTGCCCATACTCTTCTATTTAATAAGATAGTCACAGTAATCCACTGCCATGGTGTAGAGGGGTCGCCAGACTCACTCTGAAAGCACTGAGGTCACACATTCACGCTTACTTTTTCCCAAGTTTCTCCTCTTTCCTCCTTTCTTGAAATATCGAGTCCTGTTGCAGTTTGATTGTAAGGACCAGCAGCCCTGCTGTATTTTGTAGAAATGCCCGTTTTTAAGACAGTGAAGGCCGTCAGGCAACTCAACAATAGGGGGTGGGGGCGTGTCACAAGCAAACGCAATTTTGTCTTCACATGATACCTACAAACGCAGCCTTTCTAGTAGGGTCAGTGAATAGTGATGAGGAGTGGGACTCCAGAGTGCTTCTTTCTAGCTCAGGCACACAAAAACCAATTGTATTCAGCCCACCACCACCACCACCATCAGAAGAGATTGATCTGGATTCTCACAGATCTGCGTAGTCTGGAATTTTGTTTGTAAAATAAAGGCTTGGGTTCATAACATAACCCTGCCAACACTTGACATCTTCACTGAGTGTTGGCACCATCATTTCCACCGATGTACATGCGCAGAAGCAAATGCTTCTGAGGAATGGGGAGTTGCAGGCAACAAGAAGAAAAGATTATTTGATCACTATTGACAAAACCTGATGCTTGATATTCCAGGCTGGTACAAACATCGACATTTCCAGCTGTTGAAGGATTGCAGGGGTTGTATTAGAATTTGACTAGAGATTTGATTCAGTTTGGGTCATGTGTTATTAGGGTTGCAATGGCCGCAATGGTTAACTGCAGTGAGTAGTGAGAGATTGGAAGCATTAGATCAGTGCCCCGAAATGACGTAGGAAACATATTTGGATAGAATCATTTCATCGTGGGAAGATATAGGCAAGCAGTGTTTGCTGGCAAGAAACTAGGAAATTGGTTTAGGAGATGTTCTGAACTGGCTCGTACCCAAGAAAATTAAATCTCAAGATGTCTTATTTTATTACTTTATGATAAGATAACTGTAATAGAAGTAACATATGCCATACTGGTCAGCGGAATGGAAGAAAATAAGTTTTAAATCAGCCTTTCTCTACTGATGTTTGCTCTTACTATTAATTGTTTCTAGCTGTGTTTAACACATATTTAATGTTGGAATGGTTTACAAATAGGACATAGCAGACTTTTTAAAAAGTTTGTTTCAGTCCCACCTCGCCAAATTTTCTGCCCTTCCTCTCCTAAAGGTGCTGACTCATGCTGGAGTGTGGGTCCGTGGGTGCCAGGGACTCTTCCTCACGTTGTATTGGAACTGAAATATCATGGATGCACATTCAGGTTACTTGTATTCAAAGGGCATGAGTGGAAGAGAAATGAGTGTTCACTCCAGAAGGGTTGGTAGACTATCATACTGATAAAATCGGCTGAATTTTCCCAAAACCGTATGAATTTGCTATCAAAACTAGAAAATGCTGGAAACACTCATCAGGTCAGGCAGTATCTGTGGAGAGTGAAGCATCGGGTTAATGTTTCAGATGGGTTTCATCGTCGATGGGAGCCCGATTAAAGTTCACTGCTGCTGCACGGGTTTCCCAGGAAACCCGACAGTGGAAAAGGGAGGCAGGAGCTGCCAGTTCCACAAGGTAAGTGCCTTTTTCGGCACTCCTTGTGGACCAGGAGGAGCAGGAATGCTTCTCTGGCCTTTCAAGGAAACCTTTGTCCATCCCCAGCCCCGATCGTCAGACTCCCCCACCCCAACAGCCCTTCCGATCGCGGCCTCTCCCACCCCTCTGCCGATCGCTGTCTCTCTCTCCCCCCTTGCCGATCATGACCTCTTACTCCCCCCGCCGATTGTGGCTTCTCTCTCCCCCCTGCTAATCGTGGCCTCTCCCCCCTCCCGAACGCCGACCTCCCCCACCCCAGCCCCGTTTGCTGACCTCCACCCGACCTCAGCCGCGATTGCCGACCTCCCCCTTCCCGATTGCCGGGGATCGCTCCCAAGGGTACCAGGCTGCGGCCTCCTGCTGCTGGTTTTTCCTCCGGGCCGCTGGCTAAGCTGTCAATTTGGAAACGGAACAAAAAAATGTTAATGAGATCCTGCCGTTAAGTTCGGCAGAACCTCTGGGCAGGTTCTTTGGCCATTTTACGGCATCCCCTGCAACCTCCCCATAAATATTGGGGCCATTAACTCTGTTTCTCTCTCCACAGATGCTGTCTAACCTGCTGAGTGTTTCCAGCATTTTCTGTTTTTATTTCAGATTTCCAGCATGTGCAATATTTTGCTTTTTGAGTTTGCTACCAAATTGTTTTAGAATGAGCATTTTTAGTGGGGCATCCTAACCTCTGATAGATGGTGTATCAGGACAGAAACAATTGGTGGGAACTTAACAGAAAAAAACAACCCAAATGACAATAAGGATAGGATGCGTTGCTTAAAGAGAGATTCGAAAAAAAATCTTTACAGAGAGGATGGTTAGAATGTGGAATTCTCTGCTACAAACAGAGGTTTACAGCACAGTACGAGTCCATTCAGTTCATCGTGTCTGTGCTGACTCTTTGCTAGACAATACAAAACTAATCCCACTGCCTTGCTCTCTCCCCATAGTCTTACATCTTCTTCTGCTTCAAACGTTCATCCACTTTTCCTTTAAAATATACTGAAGTCTGCCTCGCCCTCTTCCTGTGACATAGCATTTCATGCTAGAACATTCCTCTGCATAAAGAAATTCTCCTAACCTCTCACTCTCTTGGAGACAAAGGGCTGCAAAATAGGTTGGGACCGGCCAGGTCCTGAACATTCACTTCAGATCCCAATTGTGAGGGCAGAGCCTCTGCTAGTCTCAAACAACGCCAATCAGTGTAAGAGGGCCAGGCCATCGATGGAGACTTCCTACTTGAGGAGTTCCTGCTTTCCTTGCTGTCAGAGGGACCCAGCATAGGGTGAGGCCCAGATGTATCTATCCACCAAAAGATGGAAATGGGGCCCACCTAGGGTCCAGGCCAGGATTGTGGCCTAGACCCCTGAAGAAAGTTTTTCCAATTTTTTATTTTTATTTTTAAAGCAGCCCCCTTTTTAAGGAGCTGGTGGGGGCATTTAAAAGTTCTTTTTGGAGTGAGAGAACCTGACACCCCACCCCCCACCCCCACCAACACTTAGCCTGGAACTTATCCATTAGACTTTCTAGGTCCTCTAACATGGCAGGGGCCCCAGATGTGCCCCTAGGGACATAGGTACCCACCATTTGAAGGGACCTCCACTGCCCTGCCAATGAGCGATGTGGCGGGCAGATGCATCTTGACACTTATGCCAGGATGCACCCCTTCTCGCAGATTTTCGAGGCCAATATTTCATCTGTCCTCATAACTGGGAAGGTCCGTGGGCAGAAAGTTAAAAATTGTGGGCATGACATTTAAATAACCTTTGGATGTGTGCAGTTGTTTCTGAGGTGCACTGGTGCTCTGAAAACCTCCGCTGCAGTGAAACCGGGACGAATTCCACAGTCTCAGGAGCTGACGCCTACAGAACAATGTGATTCTGGATGGTACATACTGGCTAATACTGTTCAGTTATCCGAGGAAGCCTTGGGTTGATGGTCAGGGTGTTGTAGGGATTTCTTTCTGCTTTACTTCAGTGTTGTAATCGCACTCATGGCCTCTCTAATTGTCCAGGACCAGCTAAGAATGTCCCTTTGTCAGGAGTGATTAGCCCCAAGCTGTGATGATACGTGGTGGAGTCTTACTGAAATTGCACCGTGGTAAATAATCATGTGAGGACCCCCTCCCCCTCTCATACTCCCTTTTGATGTAAATCCTTGTATCTCAGGTATCAGTCATCAGTCACTGCATGTGCACATAAAGGAGAGCTTCATCTTGGTACATATGTTTTGGGGCAATATTTTCTCATATATCATGATTACAGGGTAAACTTAATCTCAATACATATGACATTGGCAAACGTTTTCTCAGATACAACATCCTTACTTACCAAGGTCAGATCCCACGGTGAGATTTTAGGCCTCAAAATTTTTCAATTTTCATATATACTTCATTTATTCAGTTTGGCACAAAATATACAAATTAACTAATGTGATAAGTGTATGAAGATTAAAAAAAAAACAACTGAATTGTTCAGACTCAAAATGAAGGAATTGGTAGTTTGCCTTCATTTTTATTTGTTCTTGGGATTTGGGTGAAGCTGGAAAGGCCGCATTTATTGCCCAGCCCTAATTGCCCAGAAAGGGTGGTGTGGGCCTTCTCCTTGAACTGCTGCAGTCTTTGTGCTAATGGTATTCCCGTAATAGTATCATGTAGGGAATTCCAGGATTCTCCTGAATCTCCTCCTTCCATGGATCATGGGGAAATGCTTCTCACAGAGATCAGAAACTCACTATATGGTGCCAGCTTCTGTCTCAACCATCTGTGCCACAGTGAATTGCTGCATGAGCATCTAATGCCACCAGACTACCTGTCTAAATGCTATTCTTGAATATATTCATGTTTGCATAAGGGTTTTTTTACCATGAACAATTTTGCTTTTTTGCTAGGATACTGACCCTTTAAATATAAACATGTTGTTTTGTACACTGTTCAATGGAAAGGGAGTTTATTTTCCCTCTAGTTTATGTGGGAGTAATGTGACCATTTATAAAAGCGATGTGAAATTGGAACTCCTGATATTCCACTATTGATTATCACTTGTGGAGAGATTACCTCACAATCGTTAACCCCTCATTGTGGCTATCAGTACTCATTTATCACACTGGCCATCACTGTCAATCACGGCACCTGCTTTCAAAGAAAACAGCCACAAAATAAATTAAATCTGCCTCAGCGAACTTCAGAATGTATTTTATTTAAGTTTTTGTAAAAATGTATGCCCTTCAAGATGAGGTACGTTAGTACTGGTTTAGTACTGGGAAATGGAACATTTCACATTACAGGGGTCCAGTTTCATTATAAAGCACCTCCAGGGAGATGCAGAGTACAGTTCCATCTACTACACCCCCACAATTTAACTCAGCCCAAACCTCAACAGAGCAGCCCCATTGCAGCAGTGTGACATTTTTCCGTCTCCCACACCAGCCATCTGCAGTGACTTTGACAATTTATTACCATTATTATTTGTGTTGTGGGCTCATGCAAACTAGGAACTGGATTGAAGCTGCCCAAACTCTTCACACAGAAACCATACAACCGGCAGATGAGCTTTTCATCCCGGCAGTCTGGACTGGATATCACTTGGGTCCCACAGGTGAAAGGCTGACCTAATGCATCTTTCAGTGCCCACAGTGTATATTTTATTAAACATTTCCAATTGACTGGGTGATTTCAATGTAGTAATGTCATCTGAGGATTCTGATGATAACTGCGACTATTCTCAGGTTTGCTGTCTTCAGTACTCGTCGATAAGATTAATATCTTGGAAACATTCGTACACGTACACTATTCTGTACTTAGTTTACAGCTGTCATGGAATTAAACTTGTGGCAATTCCTCACTATATCAGAAATATCAGAAATGCAACCAAGTCCTCATTTTGTTCTTTATGTTGACAGTAATTGTATGGCAGCCCTGTTAAATGTCTGTTCATATGCATCTGTTTTGTTCATCCGGACTTATTGCATAAAGTAGATTCCACTGAACCTAAATGATACAAAAGAACGCACTAGATGGCTTATCACATGATTGATTATCCTCTGTAACAGATGCATTGACCACAATCTTTCAATCGTCCTTGGATATGGGAGTGGTGCCAGAGGACTGGAGGATTGCAAATCCCTCCTTTGAATATCCCTATTCAAAAAGGGGAAGAGGGATAAACCTAGTAACTACAGGCCAATCAGTCTAATGTCAGCGATGGGAAAATTTCTACAGACCATTATCAAGGACAAAATCAATTCTCACTTGGAGAAGCATGGGTTAATAAGGGACAGCCAGCACGGATTTGTTAAAGGCAAATCATATCTGACTAATCTGATTGAATTGCTTGATAAAGTATCAGAGAGGGTTGATGAAGGTAGTGCAGTAGATGCATATATGGACTTTCAAAAGGCATTTGATAAAGTACCACATAACAGACTTATTCAGAAAATAGAAGCACATGGGATTAAAGGGACGGTGGTAACTTGGGTACGTAATTGGCTAAGGGATAGGAGGCAGAGAGTAGTGGTGAATGGATGTTTTTCTGACTGGAGAGAAGTATGCAGTGGGGTCTCCCAGGGACCGGTATTGGGACCGTTGCTTTTCTTGTTAAATATAAATGACCTGAACTTGGGTATAGGGAGTACAATTTCAAAGTTTGCAGATGGTAGAAAACTTGGCAACATAATAAATAGTGAGGAGGATAGTAACAGACCTCAGGAGGACATAGACAGACTGGTGAAATGGGCAGACACATGGCAGATGCAATTTAATGCGTAAGTGTGAAGCGATGCACTTTGAGAGGAACAACATGGAGAGGCAGTATAATCTAAATGGTCCTATTTTGAAGGGGGTGCAAGAGCAGAGGGACCTGGGGGTGCATATTCACAAATCTTTGAAAGTGGCATGGCAAATTGATTAGGTGGTTAAGAAAGTGTATGGGATACTTAGCTTTGTAAATAGGTGGTATTGAATACAAAAACAAGGAAGTCATGCTAGACCTTTACAAATCACTGGTTAGGCCTCAGCTGGAGTATTGTGTACAATTCTGGGCACCACACTTTAGGAAGGATGTCAAGGCTTTTTGAGAGGCTACAGAGGAGGTTTACCAGGATGATACCAGGGATGAGGGACTTCAGTTATGTGGAGAGATTGGAGAAGCTGGGATTGTTCTCCTTAGAGCAGAACAGGGGAGACCTAATAGAGGTTTACAAAATTATGAGGGGATTGATAGAGCAAATAGGGAGAAACTGTTTCCACTGGCAAGTGGGTTGGTAACCAGAGGTCATAGATTTAAAATAATTTGGCAAAAGAACTAGAGGGGAAATGAAGAGAAACCTTTTCACACAGAGGGTTGTTAACTGAAAGGGTAGTGGAAGCAGATTCCATAGGAGCTTTCAAAAGGCAATTGGGCATATACTTGAAGAGGACTAATTTGCAGGGTTATGGGGGAAAAGCTGGGGTGTGGGACTAAATTTGACAGCTCTTTCAAAGAGCTGGCACAGGCACAATGGGTCAAATGGCCACCTTCTGTGCTGTAAGATTCTATGATTCTATTTCAATAAAAAATTAAACATAATTACTGCAATTAAATATCCTGTAGCAATATTTGCAGTGAATCAGGAAGGGTGGAGTGTCTTTTTTGTAATGCCACCATTGTTTGATGTGACTCAATATATTAACAGTGCATGGAATTGTATGATAAAGAGAGGCCAAGGACTCCATCTGATTTGTTTCTGTGTGTTGCTAGGAGAGGAGCTGAATGTACAAGCACACATTAATGTGTTTAAGGTGGTAAAGGTTTATATATTTTCTGTGAAGTGTGTCATTGAAGGCACACCAAATCTACCATTCCCAGCCCTTTTCTCTGCTGAATTCTATTTTCCCATGTTTGAGATCACCCTGTAGCATGTGCCATTCACCAGTTGAAAGAACAGGCAGGCCCCCTTCCTTACAGCCTCCACCAGTGCTTCTTTGTTATTTGCTTCAGCAATGTACATGAGACTGGGTCATGACGATTTATGTTCTATTTTGCCTTATTCTTTGGGGAGAGGCCATGCAGCCTGTCTCCTTGGTGTCGTGGAGCATGAATCGGGTCTCATTGTACCATGGTACAATGAGACCCGATTCATGCTCCACGACAATGTACTCTTCCCCTGTGCCTTTCATCTACATTGGATGAGGAGATCCATATAAGCTTGAAATATGGTAGCTGCATTGATGGCCTGAGTAGATGGGCTGAGTGGTCAGAAAAAATGGTTGCCTGCGGTGTTTCAAGCCACCAATGGTGGCTGTTTCTGTTTGTCGTTGATGGTGCTGTGCCGTATATGGTGAGGTGAAGCATTGAATCCTCAGGTACTATTTAAAGTCACTAGAGGCATCAGGAAAATCTCTCTTGAGGCTCTGGATGTTTATCTAGGGGGTTGCTGAGCCATACAGTACAGACCAGAAAGATCCCGAATTTGAGCCCTGTCTGGGCTGAGTTAGATGATTGACCTCAGGGCCCTGGAATAAGGAGGAGAAAGTCTGCCAGGTTTCCCACTTCTGATCATAGTCCGGCAGCCTATGTTGGAAATGTGTGTGTGGGTGTCTACAGGATCAAATTCCATTTTGACGTCTCCTGAAGTTGAATAGCCTGCCAGTATTCACTGCCAAGGGTTACACATGAATGATGGTCACTAGAGTGAGGTACCCGAAGGTGCCTGACACCCATGGAACTGTTGGAAAGGACAGAGGGCAAAGGAATAATAGCATTTAAAATGGTTTCAGAAAATCACTAAATAAGCGCAGCATAAGACTAGTACATTCCCAGTGTGGACAATTATAGGTGCCAACACTTCTCTCCCATTTTGTGGCGCTGTGCAATGGTTCAGCAACAAGTGGCATGGGCTGAACCCATGTTTCCAGATTGTTATCTCCGCTATAAAAAGCTGTTGATAAAAATACCCTTTTGAAGAGAGATATGGAATAATAATCAACTAAAGATATTAATTTCATTATTGCAGTATTAAAAAGTTTCATATTCTTCAATGGGTCAGCATATTTAATGTAATCAAAGGCCGAATTGCTGATTATAACATAACATCACAGGGTACCTTAAACTGGAACTGGAATCAGAATCATTTTACAAGCCGCAAATGATGCTACCTGATACTACTTGCATCTGCTAGATACCAGATGCTTGGTGTCTAATATCTTCTATCTTAATCTCAAACAGAGGTGAAAGATACACGGACCTGCAGCATATTTAGAATGAAGCAACTCAGAGTGCGCCCTGTGAATTGCAAATGCGGCCTCTACTTCAGTTTCACAATTTTTAAAAAAGCGTCCTTACTTATTGCAATCTCTTCTTTCCTTGGCTGTACTTCTCAGATTGTAAACTGCAATCCAACTGCAATCTACTCGTAGCCAGTGAAAAGTCAGCAAGTTTACTTTGTGCTTAATATGAACTGGCGGCCAGTCACACCACAGGGGGCTGCGGCGGATTTGAACTCCCGCTAGCTATTGGAAACTGGGCAAAACGGGAGTCAAAATTGAGTGGGTTTAACCCAGTTGATTTTTGCCTCGTTGAGGCGCCTGCTATAGGCTAATTAGGGTCCTATGATTCACATAGGACCCCAATGGCATTTTAGTCATACTGAGCGGAGTGCCCACTATGAGGGCCTGCTCAGAAAAATCTGTTGGGCAAGAAGCGGAGGCCCTAAAGGTAAGTCATTGCTGCCTCATTAACGCCAATTTGGCCAAGTTAAAATCAGCCCCTCTGTGATTATAGGAGATGGTCTGGAGAGAATTGCCTCTATTCAAAGGTGCAGAGGGTAATTCCTAATGATACAAATGCACACTTTTTTTGGGTCTATTTAGTTACAACATACTTATGTTGTGTGCATGTCTATCTGTAAACATTCAATTTTAAACGTGGTTGATGTCAATGGAACGGAAAATCGGATAGGGTTTATAAAGGGCGGCAAATCTACTATCGCCTGTTATGCATCCCTGTCGGAGTTAACTTTTACCCCCGTAGAATCCTGCAGCTGAAGATACAATTTAGATATAAATTATTTGACCTCTGGAGACCTGGAGGTCCAAGATCCATATTTTTCTCGGTCTTTCCAGTTAAAGTTAAGAATATGGAGATGGTTCCCTTCCATTTATCAATGGGAATTGTGGATTTCTGAACATGGCAGGAAACAATGGCAGCAATAAAGATAAATGGGAACAGTGGTGCATGGAGGTCACTGATCTGCAGTTGAGCGCTTTCTCCTTAGAGCCACTTTATATAATATAAGAGCCCACCTTGAATATTGCAGTCCTTGCAGAATGATGTCAGATAAGGCCCGGTTTAAAGGTCACAGCCACCTGCAAAATTCCATGTCATCTGCACTATTCCCAGAGGAGCCAGAATGAGTTGATGACTTGTAAAAAGATCGAGAGTCACTGGGTGGTAATTAATCAGAAAGATATGTTGAAGTAAAATAAAAACTCTGAAATTAAGCTGTGAATTCCTGATCAGGCGAGAAGTACCAGACAGAATTTGGGCACTGCCACACAGAGTAGGAGAATGCCAAAACATGCCACTCCAGGCATCCACTGTGCATAGTGCTGACTTAACAGTGGTATTTGTTGGAACCTGGAAGTGGGTTCCCATCTGCCCACTTAAGCCGTGGCCTTGTTTGGCAAGGGAAGGTAAAATATGAATGGGGAAAAATAAACTTGTAACATTTATGACAACACGAAGAAGCTGCAGTGAGGAAAGTATTACATGGCAGTGAGCTGGAATGTGGAAGCTTTGTTAAAAATAACACAACAGCTTTTGGTAAAATAATAGTAGTTCCATTATAGCCCTGATAATAAAAAAAAACTCACAATTGGAAACCTTCATGGTGACCAATAGATAACTGAACAGAGTTTTGGAAAGTTGTAGATTTTTTAAGAAGTCAATCCCAGACTTCTGTTAGATTTTAAAGGGATGCGTTTTTTTTCCCATCCATTTCCATTTAAATCTGTGTACTTTTTTCTGATCTTCTCTCCATTTATCTCCTTTTCTCTTGATTCATCTAAGGGTAAGGCTTTTAACCTTAGCTCCTAATGTGTCAATCTAGAAGGTTGATGAGTTATTTGACCAAAAAGGGTAGCCATGTCCTCTCCTGTCTTTACCTGACCTCTACACTTTTGTAACGGATGGTCGGGAGTCCTGTCTAATTTTTCTTCTGTTTAGCCCAAATACCAAAGTCAATTAGCAGTGTTAGCTGAGATTGAAGAACTCAGCTCAGACTAGTGATGTCCTTCATCTGTATGGTTCACATTAGACAACCAAGCCATCAGGAGAACAGGCATTCACCTTTAATTTGGCTTTGTAACTTCAACCAACTAGTTGAAAAGATTTTAAAAAATGATTACTATATAAGCCTGCCAAAACCTGAGTTTATCCGGTCATAGTACATCTGATAGGAATTCTAATTCCTGCTGCTCCAGTGGGAATTCTAATTCTGTTTCTCCCAAAGGTAACAACCCATCTACTCTTTGGATATCAAATCGGGACCAATGGAGTAATGCATTCCAAGTACCTCTTAATGGTATATTTTGCTGAAACGACATACAAGGGCAGCATATTAACAGATGTGCTCTAAAAGATAACTAGAGGTCTGAAACTCACAGACATGATCATTTTACCAGGCAGAGTTTGGAAACACCAATGTATAATGACACACACGAGCAACATACTATTAACTATTTAGGATCCCTTATTTTGAATTCCTTGGCAGTACAGGATGCACTTGTTTAATTTCCTGACAAGATTGTAGTCAGCAGTTCCTCTCATGGCTCAGTTGGTTAATACACTGCCCACTGTTAATGCACTGTTCCTCTGTGAAAGTGTATACATGCTAGAGATGTTTTGTCTCTTCGATCTTCTGCACCTCTGAAAATCTCGTATTTGCTCATTTTGAAGAGCCGTTTGGTCTATGAAAACATGATGTTAGAATGTAAGTGTAAGGTGGATCATTAGTACTAGTTAGAATCATAGAATCATACAGCACAGAAGGAGGCCATTTGGCCCATCGTGCCTGTGCCTTTTTGAAAGATCTATCCAATTCGTCCCCTCCTCTGTTCTTTCCACATAGGTCTACAAATTATTCCTTTTTAAATATTTATCCAATTCCCCATTGAAAGTTACTATTGAATCTGCTTCCACCACCCTTTCAGACAGTGCATTCCAGATCATAACAACTCACTGCATAAAAAAAATTCTCTTCCTCTCCCTTCTGGTTCTTTTGCCCTTTATCTTAAATCTGTGTCCTCTAGTTACCAACCCTCCTGCCAGTGGAAACAATTTCTCCTTATTTTGAAGACCTCTATTATATCTCCCCTTAACCTTCTCTGCTCTAAGGAGAACAACCCCAGCTTCTCCAGACATAAATGAAGTCCCTCATCCCTAATATCATTCAAGTCTCCTCTGCACCCTCTCCTAGTTAAAGGATGTTCTAACTTTATTTTTTTAGGGAGTGTGTGGAGTAGCAATGGGTTGGGCATTCGTAGATTTAAATCTGTTTACTTTCTTTTTATAAACAGTTGAGGAAGGTTGTGACTTTAACAACAAGGAATATCTCTTTGTAGCTCTTTGACGTTCATTGTAGTATTCCAGA
Organism: Heptranchias perlo; assembly: GCF_035084215.1. Classification (NCBI taxonomy): domain Eukaryota; kingdom Metazoa; phylum Chordata; class Chondrichthyes; order Hexanchiformes; family Hexanchidae; genus Heptranchias; species Heptranchias perlo. The sequence continues at coordinate 43,281,899 of NC_090325.1, forward strand.
AAAGACAAAATGATAACCAAGAAAAATGACACACAGAGTAACAGTTGGCTGGGAATACATTTGGAGAATGCAACAATCAAGGAGTGCAGATGATACCATAAATCACAAAAGTGTAATTTGAGCAGGGTACTAATGTCATCTGAACCCCAAGAGCCTGTTATAGCCTTGAACGTAGAGCTATTTTTTATAATATATGCGTTTTGTTTCTCTCAGCCTTCATTTATAATTTTTTTCAGAGTTCCGAAATTGTTAACACTTTTTCTTTTCTGCTGTGTTATAACCGTTCATATTAAGCTTTCGGTATTGTAAGATTGATTGTGGAATTGACTCAGTATATTGTGGGATTTACTCTGTGTATTGTGGGATTGATTTGAGGTCTTCCTTTGGCTCAGAGTCCATTTTTTTCCATACTTCTATGAAGTGCCTTGAGACGTCTTTCTACATTAAAGGCACTATATAAATATAAATTGTTATTGTGGAAATGACTCAATGTATTATTGAATTGACTCACTGTATTGTGGGATTGAATCGGTGTATTGTTGGATTGACTCTGTATTGTGGGATTGGTTTGAGCTATTGTAGAATTGGCTCCATGTATTATTGGTTCATTTTATTGCTGGATTGCCTCAGTGTATTCTGGTATTAACTAGGGGGTTTATTCATTAGTAAGATTAAGGCTGTGAGAAACAAACTTCACACAGATTTAATCTTTCCTACCTAAGATAATTGTTTACAATTGTCAACCCCAGTCCATCACCGGCATCTCCACATCATACCTAAGATAAAGCAGAGAAATAAAAAGAAACAACTTGCATTTATATAGTGCCTTTCTTGTTCTCAGGACATCCCAAAGCACTTTGCCACCAATGAATTACTTTTGAAGTGTAGTTGCTAATGTTTTGTAAGCAAATACGGCAGTCAATTTGTGCACTGCAAAGTCCCACAAACAGAAATTGGATGATTGACCAGTTAATCTGTTTTGGTTGGGGTTGGTTGAGATAAATGTTACAGAAAAAAAGAAAGACTTGCATTTATATAGTGCCTTTCACAACCTCAGGACACCCCAAATCACTTTACAGCCAATGAAGTACTTTGAAACATAATCACTGTTGTAATGTAGGAAATACGGCAGACAATTTGCACACAGCAAGGTCCCACAAACAGCAAAATGATAATGACCAGATAATCTGTATTTAGTGATGTTGGTTGAGGGATAAATATTGGCCAGGACACCAGGGAGAACGCCCCTGCTCTTCTTCAACTTAGTGCCATGGGATCCTTTACATCCACGTGAGAGGACAGCAGTGCCTCTGTTTAATGCCTCATCTGAAAGATAGCACCTCCGATGGTGCAGCTCTCCCTCAGTACGGCACTGAAGTATCAGCATAGATCTTGTGCTCAAGTCTCTGGAGTGGGAACTTGAACCTACAACCTTCTGACTCCGAGGCGACAGTGCTACCACTGAGCCATGGCTGACACCATGTTGATGAGGACACCGGGGGTACACCCCCGCTCTTTTTTGACTAGTGCGGTGGGATCTTTTGCATCCACCTGAGATGGCAAACGAGGCTTTGATTTAATGCCTCATCTGAAAGACGGCATCTCTGACAACGCAGCACTCCCTCGGCACTGAAATGTCAGTCTAGATTATGTATTTAAGCCCTGGAGTGGGTCTTAAACTCACAACCTTCTCACTCAGTGCTACGACTGAGCCAAGGCTAAGTAGCCTATTAGAAGCTTAACTCCGCTTTACATTGCCTCTCACTTTGATTGAGCCTTTTTCCAATCAGGGAATTACCACATTACTTTATGGCTATACAATGTGGTTGCACTAAATTGAGCAATATAGTCATGAGATGGAACTGAGCAATTAGATCAAGGAATTCTGTTTTAAAGAAAAGAAAGGAACATAAGTGGCACTGTAGTGCAGAGCCTCAGATGCTAAAGCATTTCACCATATAATTTTATACTAAAAGCTTGCACACAGTGAATCCTAGTCCTGGTTGAACCATTGGAGGTGCTGAGCAGTGGCTAAGGCATCAAGGAAAGATTGGTAAGACATGTGGTGTGGGTCAGCTCAAGAGCTTTATTGGCAGCGTCTGAGTGCAGGTCATCTTCCCACCCTCACAGTCAGGGAATCATAGAGTTATTAAAGAGAGGAAAGAAAAAAAAAGAGGGAAAAGGAAAGAAGCTTCACCGAGTTCTCTTGCTTCAAGTCATCTATACGTTGTGCGATATCTCTCCCGCTTCCCCACTTGTGGCTAAGTAAGTCCAAAATCACTTGTCTTTTGATAGGCGTTCAAAGCAGTCATTTCAACAACATTCTTTTTGTGTATTCCTACATTACAGCAGTGACTACACTTCCAAAGTACATCATTGGCTGTAAAGCTTTGGCATGTTCTGAAGTTGTGAAAGGGGCTATATAAATGCAAGTTCGTTCGTTCTTTCTTTCCTGTCTTTATTAACGCGGTATAGTGTAATAATATCATGATAAGAGCTGTTCTAGTCACCCCAAAGTGTCCACTTTCATATCCTTAGTGTTTTTCATTTATGTATCTATATGTTCACATCAATTATGATACAATTGTCAATGTTATCATTTACTAGCCAAAGTGGCTAAAATCATATGTAAATGGAAAGTTTTGAACTAGAAAGGGACAATTATGTTCAGTGGGGGGGGGGGGGTTGTTAAAAATGTTGCAAACATTGCAGTACTAAAGACAGCTGAAATGAGCAATTTGTTCCTATGTCGGGCAAAACAGACAGTAGGACTTTATTATATTTATTTTATGAGTAGGAGCCGGGCTATGCTTGCAAGATAAAGGACAATATGGCTGCTGAATTCTGTTTTCTTCAGTAAAGCTTCAATTTTAAATATAAAACAAGCATGAAGGTGTGATTACAATTTTCTAAGTCTCTTAAGCAATGTTCAGGTTATTTAGTCTCAAGATAATGTAGTAGCTTTAGAATCTAGCAGTAGAGTATTGGACTCCCACCTGGAGGACCTGTGTTCCCACCCCATCCACACAGCTTCAGGCTCCAGCGTTAGAGGACTAGACTTCCATCTGGAAAACTCGAGTTTAAATCCCTGTGCAGACTTAGACATAAACTTGGTGACCTTTATTGGAAAGATTTTGTCTTCTTTTTCTAGAGTACTTCTCCTGAAGTGAAAGGGAAGTACTTCAGGACAAGTCCCATTCCCACTCCAGTAAAGCATCGTCTTTGTTTCCAATCACAGAGTAATATTGATGACAGCTGAGGAGTAGTTCGTGAAGTTGGTTTTTTTTTGTTTGTTTTCTGTCATTTCCTCCCTCCTCTCCTTTCCTGAAAGTGTTGACTGTGTGCTGGGATATGGTACCATGGGTGCTGGGTGCTCTCTGGTACCTTGCCCAAATGTCCGTTCTTAATGTATTAACCTAGAGAATGAGTATCAGCAATTGTGGGGGCATCACAGAAGCTTGAGAATGTCCTCACCTGATGTCCAGTCAATGATAGCAATCAGAATTGGCAACCTTGGGTGATATCTCCCCTCTCTAGCCAAGGGCATTGAGATCAGTTGTTGACTCCTTACTTGCCCCTTTGGCGAAGGTTAGTCAGCTTAATGGAACGTGGGACTTTTCTGGTCTTTTTGCCTCAGTTCCACAATGAACCATTGGGAGCAATAAAGTTGCTTTTAAAGAATTTTAAAGAGGCTGTCTTCATACAATAGGAAAATCAACTTCTGATATGAAAGGATAGACTTCATGAATTTGCGGTTTTCTGTGTCCAATATTCCAATTGGTGTTCTTGAGGTGCAATGCTTCATGCACTGGGGCTACATATTGAAAATTTGGGCACAGTAGTCAACAGGCCCCACAGGATCTTCTGTCCATCAAAGCTATACTTTCTAGTTTTCCTGCTCCTGGTGTACAGCATCACACCCCGGGAACACTTATTGGAATATTGGACGCAGAAGAATCGCACGCACTTTGTGCAGCCCACTCCATTTTCCATCTATTAAAAGGTAAAGGACTGAAAATCCTTCCCCAATATCCTTATGCGCGATTCTTTGCACTGGGAGGACAAAAGTGGAAAGTTTACCCTTAATTTTAATGGATGGAAACTTGTGGGGCCTGCCGACTTCCACACCTGAATTTGTGATTTGTGATTCCTGTGGGCGAAGGAGCACAAAGCCGTAAAGTCGCCCTCATATGCGGCCTTTAAAATTCAGCCACGATACGAGGGCAGCTGTAATTGGTGCAGAATAGTTACTTAAACCCCAGAGATTCACAAAATGTCCCAAAAAAAATTATGTCTCAGAGAGCATTCTTACACAAATAAAGTTTTCACATCCTCTTTAGACACAGCATGCCTGATTTATGCACTTTAATAAATAGAGAAAAAAACATGGTGGGTTCTCTATGTTTGGAGCCTCGCAGGTATGTAAACTCTCGGCTGTGCCAGTTGACAGTTTCTATTTAGGAGCTGAATGAGAAGTATCAGGGCCTGTCATGTATAATTTAATTCACAGATGTACACAAGTGCATTTGGCGTTAAGATCAGATTTCTGGCCTTTAGATTCCTGACCCGTGCTGTCATTTATAGGAAATCTCCCTGCTCATCCTAACTCGGAGGTCATTGTTCCATGCAGCAATGAAAGCGCCTTTAATTTCCTTCATGGCCTTAAATTAGCTGAGAATGGCAGCTTGTAACTGTGGCTGGAAAAAGCTTAAATAACAAAAGCTTGTCATGTTAACCCTTACCTCACCAAGAACTGTGCTTCTTCGTACACAGTAGAATTGGGTTCTAGTAGCTCTCCTTCAGTTTCTTACTGTTTACTATAGAGAGTTCTATCCAATATAAAGTGAGTAAACAATGCAGTATATGAACTCTGGAGGCACCATCTCCCTCCTTGGGAGACCATATCCTTCTGTGCCTCCAGAGGCAAAGTGCCAGTGGCAGCAAAGATAAATGTTCGCTACCAGCGCCACTTATGTTGCATCTGCCATTTTAAATCCGACCACAGACACACTAAACTCTTAGCAAGCCCCTGTAGTGTGCTTTGGCCATTAGTAGAATGTGCTGAGCTTCTCTCCGATTTCAGGAATGGTCCACAAACAGAATTAGGAAATCACAAACATGTGCCTGCATGGTAGCAAAAAAGTAGAAACAGGGCAACTTTGGTGTGAAAGGAACTGGTACACATCACTGAACTGTTAGCACTGGATATGTAAACAGAGCATTATGGACTGCAACACCAGTAGTTTATTTTCCATAAACCAGCCATTACCTGTTGTGCTTTCTACATAGACAATCATATAGCAAAGAATCTTAAAAATTGTTTACAGTACAGCTTTCAGCGTTAATGATACTTTGTTGTAACAGACACCATGGTGTGTCTGGGTACTTAGTTTTTTTGACTCCTCATAAGGACACACTAATGTGCAGTACTGTACTTTATTGCTTGTTACTGTATGCTGTATTTTGTTTCTTTGAAAAGTTGTGGGAGGCGTAAAAAAGCAGGTGTAAACCAGCAGTCAAACATATCATGTAATATAAAATATAATTAACAAGTTTTTAAACAAACTGTACATTTACAGTGAATGAGCATACACAAACGTTACACTAAGAAACACAGGGTTCCTTTGACTTATACAACATTGTGACAGTTTAATTGCCTTGGCAATTATGAGTTAGGGACGTGAAAAGTCAATCAGAGTTTCCACTCTCCAGACCCAAGCCCACTATTTCTATCTCACTTTTGGGACCTGTTATCCTCTCTCCTCCTTTGCACACACTTGGCCATGCCACCTTTAACCTCCCCCCTCCCAGGTATTTTGCTCTCCCTAAACCTCTCTGCCTTTCATCTTCCTCCCCTCCTTTAAAAACCTTTTCAAAACCCATTTGTTTGACCAAACTTCTGTCACCCCTCTTAACCTCTGCCTCTCTTGCACAGTATCCGTTTTCCTTTTGCTGTGAAGGACCTTAGGACATTTCTTTACATTCAAGGCACTATATACACTACTATATAGATGCATCTTGTTCCATCCAGCGACTCTTGCTGGAAAGTGTGGATGTTGGATGAGAATAGGATCAGGTTTGGCTGTCATAACCAATTGACCTCCTGACACTAACTATCCAGATTTATTCATGAAGAATAGTCATTTATTTGGGTGAAGTATTGAAGAGTTGCCAGCAGCCATGGAACTGTACTACGTCAAGCCTTTAGGAGGGGCGGGAATAAAGGAAAGAAGTGGCCCAGAATTCTGATGCGCATTGACACTTTCCAAAGGCCCATTTGAGCACCCAAGTGCAAATTCTGTTGTTCATTCTGCACTCTTAGCAATCACCAGAATCAACTTTGTGAGATATCTGTCCTTTTAATTATTAGCTGGTGCATCAGAGTGGCCGACATGAGTTGCCGGCATGACTTGCCACCATATTTTCTCTTCCAGTTGGGAAGTGCCAAATTACCACCTGACGATGACTCCACAATCTGGCACTCACTTCAACTCCAATTTCACTCCAACTCAGCACACAGGGGTAGAAATTCATCTTGGACTGTATGGCAAAAATGGGCAGCATCGGAACGCTCGCCTGTCATACGCCCCGCCTGATATTCAATCCCATTGATTGCCGATCTGATACCGCCCGTTTTGCTGTACTTCCCCAGATGAATTCCTACCCCACTGTCTCCTACTTGCAGTCACTCTTTCCCAGGATCTCAAAACTGTGATATTCGTTACCTGTTTCAATCTTCTGTTCCTTTCACAATCCATGGGGGTTTTTTAAAACTCGAGCTTTGATTTAATCTAATTCCTTGTTCTCTTGTTAACCTTAGTAATGCTGTGCATTGTGGGCCTTGGCCCTTCACCTACATTTCGCGATATAACAAAAACATTTTATACAAATACAAGTAAAGATACAAATTGTTGCGGGTAAAATGGAGACACTTGTGTGATGCAAGTATAGCGAATTCCCCATATCCCTGTTTATATAATCTTGCATATAGACTCCCTTTTGGAAATTTGGCTTTGGGCCAGTTCCTTGTTTTTGCACTGACAGTTAACATCAATATCGTCCTCAAATCAGGGCATGGGAGACTGGGCAGCATGGTGACATGTTGTAATTGCATGCTTAGATTACACATTGCCAACTGGAAAATGAAACCATTTAGTGGGTTTGGAGGCAGAAATGCCAGTATTTGCAGACTAGAAAATACTTGGATACTTAGAATGCCATAAGCTATTCAAAATATCATGTTCAAATAGTACTTGTCCACTGAGGTGCCAGATGTGTCTACCTGGACAATTCTCATGATGTGAAAAATTCATTGTTTCAATACCACTTCTTTCATTTCCAGTTCTGTACAAAAAAAAATTGCTAAGTAAAAATCAAAAATCCCATTTAGATAAACACCTTTTAAAGAATAGACATACTTTGAAACAATTTAAAAATGGTCAATTAAGGGAATCGAAAAGCATTTTTTTTTACGACTATGAAGGATTCAAATCGCGGGGGACGCAAGTTAAAAATTATGACGTAAGAAGTAAGGAAGGAAGGATAATACAGTTGTGGAATAAGTTACCAGCAAAGGCCTGGAAGTGGACAATGTAAATGGGTTGCAGAGACAATTAGATACAGTTCTGGAGGAAAGAAATTGAGGGATATGGTGAGAAGGCAGGTAGAGAGGTTAATCTAACGGGACAAGCTTGCTGGATGTAAAGGCCTTTTTCCTTTCCTCAAAATTCTTAATGTTCTTATGAACAATGTATTATTAAAGGAAAATATTCTATTTTCTGTGAGGTTTATTGTTCTTAAAACTGACTCTGGACACATCATGCACTGCGGACTGTGTGGTAATAATTAATTGCCACCAGTTATTGGTGTAGTTGCCACAGCAGTTGCTAATTTCTGAGCAGCAGAACTCTCTGGCATAGCCGTAGAATGAATGTTGATTTGAAAACTGTTAAAAGAAATGGTCGCCTAGTAGTTATGGCGCAAGACTAATCACACGGAGGTGATGAGTTAAAAATTTCACCATGGCAAGTTGTGAAATTGAATTCAATAAATTTGATTTGTGGGCCAGTACCAAAAAAAATGACCATGAAAGCTGCTGGATTCTTGTAAAAACCTAAGTGATTTACTGATGTTCTTCAGGCAGGGGAAACTCTCACCCTACCTGGTTAAGCTTACATGTATGTGGCTTCAGTCCCACACCATGTAGTTGACTCTTAATGTCCTCAATGGGCAATAAATGCTGCCTTGCCAGTATTACTCACATCCCAAGAGGAAATAAAAAATGAAATTCTGTCATTGCAGAAGCCCTTCACTCAGCTCTGACTCTATTTACATATCCTTCCTGATGCTGATTGGACCAATTCAGATCTGTTTTTATTCATCCCACTTTCCAAGTTGGGGTCAACCCCTGACATCAGATAAGATCTCTGACTATTTCAGGCCACAAGTGAAGCTAATACCAGATACCAAATAGTCTATTGCAAATAGTTCTTTATGAGCAAGACACAGTTCACGAGCCCGAGAAGTGAGCGGGTCACATGCCTCCTGATTCACAAATGGTAACACTACCCTCATGTCGGTGATTCTATTTAAATCACGTGGCCAGTAATTCCCACAGGAGTTCTCCTGATCTCCTGCCATAAATTGGCAGAAAACCTGGAGAGATTGGCGTGAATGGTCATTTGTGCCGTTCTCTAGGGTTTCCACTGATCTCCTGCTGAATTGATGACAGGAGACCAGGTGAACCCCCACTAACCCCACCGAAATTGCTGGTGTGGGAATTTTATAGAGAAAAACACCAGTGATCAACTGTGACCCCAAATGATCTGAAGTCATTATTTATCATCAGCTTTTCTTTCAGTTTACCAAAAGAAACAACTCAATTCATCAAAGATGAAGCACTGAGTATAAACCCAGATTGACCATTGAGAAATCCGAAACAAAATTGGAATTTCTAACTCTCCTAATTCAGTGGGTGAATGCAGCACCCTGGATGGCACGCAGACAAAGAAGGTTCCAGAACTGGCTCAAAAAAGGGCAGGATTGGATACTAAATATTCCTGGATACAAGGCGTTCAGGAAAGATAGAGAAGGGAAGAAAAGGGGGGGGCGATGGCAATATTGATTAAGGAGAATATTGCAGTGCTGGAGAGAGAGGATGTCCTGGAGGGGTCAATGACAGGATCTATTTGGTTAGAGTTAAGAAACAATAGAGGTGCCATTACACTACTGGATGTATTCTATAGGCCACCAATTAGTGGGAAGGATATAGAGGAACAAATTTGCAGGGAAATTATAGAGATGTGCAAGAGCCATAGAGTAGTGATAATGGGGGACTTCAACTATCCTAATATAGACTGGGATAGTAATAGTGTATGGGGCAAAGAGGGGGAGGAATATTTGAACTGTGTTCAGGCAAACGTTCTTGACCAGTACGTTTCCAGCCCAACGAGGAAGGAGGCATTGCTGGATCTGGTTCTGGGGAATGAGGTGGGCCAAGTGGAGCAAGTGTCAGTGGGGGATCATTTAGGGAACAGCAATCATAGTATCATAAGGTTTAGATTAGTTATGGAAAAGGACAAGGACCACTCCAAAGTAAAAATACTTAATTGTAAGAGGGCCAATTTCAGTGGGATGAGAACGGATCTAGCCTGGGTAAATTGGAATCAAAGGTTGGCAGGCAAAATTGTAATTGAACAATGGGCGGCCTTTAAAGAGGAGATTATTCGGGTACAGTCTAGGTACATTCCCATGAGGGAGAAAGGTACAACAACTAAAGCCAGAGCTGTCTGGATGACAAAAGAGATAGAGAGTAAGATGAGGCAGAAAAAAGGGGCAGAGGTAAGATGAGACAGATGTCAGGTTGATAATGCAAGTGAGAACCAGGCTGAATATAGAAAGTTCAGAGGGGAAGCGAAAAATGAAATAAGAGGGGCAAAGAGAGGGTATGAGAATAGACTGGCGGCCAACATAAAAGGGGATCCAAAAATCTTCGATAGGCATGTAAACAGTAAACGGGTAGTAAGAGGAGGGGTGGGGCCGATTAAGGACCAAAAAGGAGAACTTCTCTTGGAAGCAGAGGGCATGGCTGAGGGACTAAATGAGTATTTTGCATCTGTCTTTAACAAGGAAGAAGATGCTGCCAAAGTCACAGTAAAAGAGGAGGTAGTTGAGATACTGGACGGGCTAAAAATTCATAAAGAGGAGGTACTAGAAAGGCTGGCTGTACTTAAAGTAGATAAGTCACCCAGTCCAGATGGGATGTATCCTAGGTTGCTGAGGGAAGTAAGGGTGGAAATTGCGGAAGTACTGGCCATAATCTTCCAATCCTCCTTAGGTACGGGGGTGGTGCCAGAGGACTGGAGAATTGCAAATGTTACACCCTTGTTCAAAAAAAGGTGTAAGGATAAACCCAACAACTATAGGCCAGTCAGTTTAACCTTAGTAGTAGGGAAACTTTTAGAAACAATAATCCGGGACAAAATTAACAGTCACTTGGAGAAGTGTGGATTAATTAAGGAAAGCCAGCAGGGATTTGTTAAAGGCAAATCGTGTTTAACTAACTTGATACAGTTTTTTGATGAGGTAACAGAGAGGGTAGATGAGGGCAATGCAGTTGATGTGGTGTATATGGACTTTCAAAAGGCGTTTGATAAAGTGCCACATAATAGGCTTGTCATCAAGATTGAAGCCCATGGAATAAAGGGGGCAGTAGCAGCATGGATACAGAATTGGCTAAGCAACAGGAAGCAGAGATTAATGGTGAACGGTTGTTTTTCGGATTAGAGGGAGGCATACAGTGGTGTCCCCCAGGGGTCGGTACTGGGACCACTGCTTTTCTTGATATATATTAATAACTTGGACTTGGGTGTACATGGCACAATTTCAAAATTTGCAGATGACACAAAGCTTGGAAGTGAAGTGAACAGTGAGTAGGATAGTGATAGACTTCAAGAGGACAGAGAGAGGCTGGTGGAATGGGCGGACACGTGGCAGATGAAATTTAATGCAGAAATTGTGAAGTGACACATTTTGTTAGGAAGAACGAGGAGAGGCAATATAAATTAAATGGTACAATTCTAAAAGGGGTGCAGGAACAAAGATCTTGGGGTATATGTTCACAAATCGTTGAAGGTGGCAGGGCAGGTTGAGAAAGCAGTTAAAAAAGCATGCGGGTTCATGGGCTTTATAAATAGAGGCATAGAGTACAAAAGCAAGGATGTTATGATAAACCTTTATAAAACACTGGTTCAGCCACTACTGGAGTATTATGTCCCTTTCTGGGCACCGCACTTTCGGAGGGATGTGAAGGCCTCAGAGAGGGTGCAGAGGAGATTTACTAGAATGATTCCAGGGATGAGGGACTTCAGTTATGTGGATAGACTAGAGAAGCTGGGGTTGCTCTCCTTAGAGCAGAGAGGGTTGAGAGGAGATTTGATAGATATTCAAAATCATGAAGGGTCTAGACAGAGTAGATAGAGAGAAACTGTTCCCATTGGCAGAAGGGTCAAGAACCAGAAGACATAGATTTAAGGTGATTGGCAAAAGAACCAAAGGCGACATGAGGGAAAACTTTTTTATGCAGTGAGTGCTCATGATCTGGAATGCACTGCCTGAGGGGATGGTGGAGGCAGATTCAATCGTGGCTTTCAAAAGGGAACTGGATAAGTACTTGAAGGGAAAAAATTTGCAGAGCTAAGGGGATATGGCGGGGAAGTGGGACGAGCTGGATTGCTCTTGCAGAGAGCCGACACGGACTCGACGGGCCGAATGGCCTTCTTCCTTGCTGTAACCATTCTGTGATTTTATGATTCTATGAATTAGCCAATCTAAGTTATGGCAGTGCTTAGGGTGCTAGTACTGGCACACATTTGTTAATACAACGGAGTGAGGTACAATCAGCCAAAGTTCCTGCTGCTGAATGCAATCTCTGTGTGTGTGGACATCAGGCGAGGAGAGGATTGGGTTCGGCTGTGTTGGCTGTAAGACACTCACTGTCAAAGCTCACACATAATAATTGGCAAAAAAGCCAGGGGGGAGATGAGGACACATTTTTTCACGCAGCGAATTGTTATGATCTGGAATGCACTGCCTGAAAGGGTGGTGGAAGCAGTTTCAGTAGTAACTTTCAAAGGGGAAGGGGATATAGACTTGAATAGGAAAAGAGCAGGGGAGTGGGACTGATTGGATAGCTCTTTCAAAGAGCCGGCACAGGCACGATGGGCTGAACGGCGTCCTTCTGTGCTATGATTCTATAAAAGATTGGGGGAGGGCTGCTGCAGTCGTACTCCAGCGACAGTCGGCAACTATAGCAGAGGAGGAGAGAAAAAAATAGAAATCTAAATCTGCTTTTGAATTCAAGTGATTTTGCTGCAGCTCGCTGATGGTGAGGTGAAAAGGAAGAAACCTGGGCTCAGCCCAGAGCAGAGAGGAAGCTTGGCATGGGTTAGTGTTACTGCATCAGTCAGTTGAAAAGATCCTGATTTCATGTCTGAATGCTAACGTACACCTGTGTTGATGAGGGTGGAGCAGGAATTAATAGCACGGAGCAAACACTGGTGACTGCGTCAATTTAATTCACAGCTGGGGGAGGAAATACAGTACAGTCACTCATCTATTACTGATTTCCTTTAAGCATATCCTATTGCGAAGCATGTTCTTGTGTTTTGATTCTCAGGAAACCTCGGGCCCTCCTGTTTTTTGTGTGATTTGTTGATGCTGAAGAAGCATTTTATGATCCTGTGATATAAATGGGGCCCCCTTCCAAAGATCACAGTTTTATTTTTAGCTGGTTTGATGGGCCAGACTGAATCTCTGACCTGAGGATTCCAGCTGGCCAAATACAGCCATCCAAATGCAAAGTGTAAATCATTCATAAACCCGACACCCAAAGAGCTGCCTGGGCTCTCAAACCAAGAAGTTGTTGTTTAATTGGAAAATGTATTTGCAGTAACAAAAAGGGTGAGAGAGGAATTATTCTGTAAAATTGTAAACTTAGAGAGGTTCCAAAGAGCAGTGAAATTTAAAGTGTAACGATGATCTGAGTGATTGCAGGAAATCTCCGTATATAAAATGGGTCTCACAGTGTCCAATTTTTTTCCCACTAATTGTTTTTAGGCACTTCTACATTGTCCGCGGGAGTCCCATTAATTGTCATATGGACCATGTACACCGCTATCTTATTTATCTTACGACCTGCTGCCGTTCCACAGAAGACTGGAGATGCCTGATTTCCAGAGCTAAGTGGGAGGCAACCCGGATGTGCGTATTTTAATGTAAATATGGAGATCCAACTAAAACCTGGGGCTCTGAGGCAGTCACGTTTCTGCAGTTAGTTGCTTCGGACCGACCAAAGTTGACGATGATGAGAGTGCCGTGTGTGTGTTGACGATGGAAGTGCAGAATGTGGGCCAATGGTGCGAGTATTGTGTGTGTACTGATGGTGTGAGTATTGTGTGTGGGCCAATGGTGCGAGTATTGTGTGTGAGCTGATGGTGTGAGTATTGTGTGTGGGCTGATGGTGTGAGTATTGTGTGTGCACTGATGGTGTGAGTATTGTGTGTGTGCTGATGGTGTGAGTATTGTGTGTGTACTGATGGTGTGAGTATTGTGTGTGTACTGATGGTGTGAGTATTGTGTGTGTACTGATGGTGTGAGTATTGTGTGTGCACTGATGGTGTGAGTATTGTGTGTGTGCTGATGGTGTGAGTATTGTGTGTGTACTGATGGTGTGAGTATTGTGTGTGTACTGATGGTGTGAGTATTGTGTGTGTGCTGATGGTGTGAGTATTGTGTGTGTACTGATGGTGTGAGTATTGTGTGTGTGCTGATGGTGTGAGTATTGTGTGTGTACTGATGGTGTGAGTATTGTGTGTGTGCTGATGGTGTGAGTATTGTGTGTGTACTGATGGTGTGAGTATTGTGTGTGTACTGATGGTGTGAGTATTGTGTGTGTGCTGATGGTGTGAGTATTGTGTGTGTACTGATGGTGTGAGTATTGTGTGTGTACTGATGGTGTGAGTATTGTGTGTGTACTGATGGTGTGAGTATTGTGTGTGCACTGATGGTGTGAGTATTGTGTGTGGGCCAATGGTGCGAGTATTGTGTGTGCTGATGGTGTGAGTACTGTGTGTGTGCTGATGGTGTGAGTACTGTGTGTGTGCTGATGGTGTGAGTACTGTGTGTGAGCTGATGGTGTGAGTACTGTGTGTGCGCTGATGTTGTGAAAACTGTGTGTGAGCTGATGGTGTGAGTACTGTGTGTGCGCTGATGGTGTGAGTATTGTGTGTGAGCTGATGGTGTGAGTATTGTGTGTGTGCTGATGGTGTGAGTACTGTGTGTGAGCTGATGGTGTGAGTATTGTGTGTGGGCTGATGGTGTGAGTACTGTGTGTGCACTGATGGTGTGAGTATTGTGTGTGAGCTGATGGTGTGAGTATTGTGTGTGAGCTGATGGTGTGAGTATTGTGTGTGAGCTGATGGTGTGAGTATTGTGTGTGAGCTGATGGTGTGAGTATTGTGTGTGGGCTGATGGTGTGAGTACTGTGTGTGGGCTGATGGTGTGAGTACTGTGTGTGAGCTGATGGTGTGAGTACTGTGTGTGAGCTGATGGTGTGAGTACTGTGTGTGAGCTGATGGTGTGAGTACTGTGTGTGGGCTGATGGTGTGAGTACTGTGTGTGTGCCGATGGTGTGAGTACTGTGTGTGAGCTGATGGTGTGAGTACTGTGTGTGCACTGATGGTGTGAGGACTGTGTGTGAGCTGATGGTGTGAGTACTGTGTGTGCACTGATGGTGTGAGTCCTGTGTGTGAGCTGATGGTGTGAGTATGTGTGTGAGCTGATGGTGTGAGTCCTGTGTGTGAGCTGATGGTGTGAGTCCTGTGTGTGCGCTGATGGTGTGAGTACTGTGTGTGCGCTGATGGTGTGAGTCCTGTGTGTGCGCTGATGGTGTGAGTCCTGTGTGTGAGCTGATGGTGTGAGTCCTGTGTGTGCGCTGATGGTGTGAGTCCTGTGTGTGCTGTTGGTGTGATTACTGTGTGTGCACTGATGGTGTGAGTCCTGTGTGTGTGCTGATGGTGTGAGTCCTGTGTGTGTGCTGATGGTGTGAGTCCTGTGTGTGCTGATGGTGTGATTACTGTGTGTGCACTGATGGTGTGAGTCCTGTGTGTGCGCTGATGGTGTGAGTACTGTGTGTGAGCTGATGGTGTGAGTCCTGTGTGTGAGCTGATGGTGTGAGTACTGTGTGTGAGCTGATGGTGTGAGTACTGTGTGTGCGCTGATGGTGTGAGTACTGTGTGTGCGCTGATGGTGTGAGCAATGTGTGTGAGCTGATGGTGTGAGACCTGTGTGTGTGAGCTGATGGTGTGAGTACTGTGTGTGCTGATGGTGTGAGTACTGTGTGTGTGCTGATGGTGTGAGTACTGTGTGTGCTGATGGTGTGAGTACTGTGTGTGGGCTGATGGTGTGAGTACTGTGTGTGGGCTGATGGTGTGAGTACTGTGTGTGAGCTGATGGTGTGAGTACTGTGTGTGTGAGCTGATGGTGTGAGTACTGTGTGTGAGCTGATGGTGTGAGTACTGTGTGTGAGCTGATGGTGTGAGCACTGTGTGTGTGCTGATGGTGTGAGTACTGTGTGTGTGCTGATGGTGTGAGTACTGTGTGTGGGCTGATGGTGTGAGCACTGTGTGTGTGAGCTGATGGTGTGAGTACTGTGTGTGCGCTGATGGTGTGAGTTCTGTGTGTGTGAGCTGATGGTGTGAGTACTGTGTGTGGGCTGATAGTGTGAGCACTGTGTGTGTGCTGATGGTGTGAGTAATGTGTGTGAGCTGATGGTGTGAGTCCTGTGTGTGTGAGCTGATGGTGTGAGTACTGTGTGTGGGCTGATGGTGTGAGCACTGTGTGTGTGAGCTGATGGTGTGAGTACTGTGTGTGAGCTGATGGTGTGAGTAATGTGTGTGAGCTGATGGTGTGAGTCCTGTGTGTGTGAGCTGATGGTGTGAGTACTGTGTGTGAGCTGATGGTGCGAGTACTGTGTGTGAGCTGATGGTGTGAGTACTGTGTGTGTGCAGATGGTGTGACTACTGTGTGTGTGCTGATGGTGTGAGTACTGTGTGTGAGCTGATGGTGTGAGAACTGTGTGTGTGCTGATGGTGTGAGTACTGTGTGTGTGCTGATGGTGTGAGTACTGTGTGTGAGCTGATGGTGTGAGTATTGTGTGTGAGCTGATGGTGTGAGTCCTGTGTGTGAGCTGATGGTGTGAGTCCTGTGTGTGAGTTGATGATGTGAGTATTGTGTGTGAGCTGATGGTGTGAGTCCTGTGTGTGAGCTGATGGTGTGAGTCCTGTGTGTGTGCTGATGGTGTGAGTACTGTATGTGTGCTGATGGTGTGAGTACTGTGTGTGGGCTAATGGTGTGAGTCCTGTGTGTGAGCTGATGGTGTGAGCACTGTGTGTGAGCTGATGGTGTGAGAATTGTGTGTGAGCTGATGTTGTGAGTACCGTGTGTGGGCTGATGGTGTGAGTACTGTGTGTGGGCTAATGGTGTGAGTCCTGTGTCTGTGCTGATGGTGTGAGCACTGTGTGTGAGCTGATGTTGTGAGTACCGTGTGTGGGCTGATGGTGTGAGTACTGTGTGTGAGCTGATGGTGTGAGCACTGTGTGTGAGCTGATGGTGTGAGAATTGTGTGTGAGCTGATGGTGTGAGTGCCGTGTGTGGGCTGATGGTGTGAGTATTGTGTGTGGGCTGATGGTGTGTGTCCTGTGTGGGAGTGTTTGCCAGTGCTGTTGGGGAGGGTTTAAACTAATGTGGCAGGGGGATGGGAACCGATGCAGGAAGTCAGTGGGAAATAAAGTGGTGACAGAAACAAAAGGCAGTAAGGGAGAGTGTACAGAACATGACCGGACAGATGGTCTGAGAAAGCAGGGCAAAGACCAAGGGAAGTCTAGATTAAACTGCATTTATTTCAATGCAAGAAGTCTGATGGGCAAGGCAGATGAACTCAGGGCATGGATGGGTACATGGGACTGGGATGTTATAGCTATTACTGAAACATGGCTAAGGGAGGGGCAGGACTGGCAGCTCAATGTTCCAGGGTACAGATGCTATAGGAAAGATAGAGCAGGAGGTAAGAGAGGAGGGGGAGTTGCGTTCTTGATTAGGGAGAACATCACGGCAGTAGTGAGAGGGGATATATCCGAGGGTTCGCCCACTGAGTCCATATGGGTAGAACTGAAAAATAAGAAGGGAGAGATCACTTTGATAGGATTGTACTACAGACCCCCAAATAGTCAACGGGAAATTGAGGAGCAAATATGTAAGGAGATTACAGACAGCTGCAAGAAAAATAGGGTGGTAATGGTAGGGGACTTTAACTTTCCCAACATTGACTGGGACAGCCATAGCATTAGGGGCTTGGATGGAGAGAAATTTGTTGAGTGTATTCAGGAGGAATTTCTCATTCAGTATGTGGATGGCCCGACGAGAGAGGGGGCAAAACTTGACCTCCTCTTGGGAAATAAGGAAGGGCAGGTGACAGAAGTGTTAGTGAGGGATCACTTTGGGACCAGTGATCATAATTCCATTAGTTTTAAGATAGCTATGGAGAAGGATAGGTCTGGCCCAAAAGTTAAAATTCTAAATTGGGGAAAGGCCAATTTTGATGGTATTAGACAGGAACTTTCAGAAGTTGATTGGGAGAGTCTGTTGGCAGGCAAAGGGACGTCTGGTAAGTGGGAGGCTTTCAAAAGTGTGTTAACCAGGGTTCAGGGTAAGCACATTCCTTATAAAGTGAAGGGCAAGGCTGGTAGAAGTAGGGAACCTTGGATGACTCGGGAGATTGAGGCACGAGTCAAAAATAAGAAGGAGGCATATGACATGCATAGGCAGCTGGGATCAAGTGGATCCCTTGAAGAGTATAGAGATTGCCGGAGTAGAGTTAAGAGAGAAATCAGGAGGGCAAAAAGGGGATATGAGATTGCTTTGGCAGATCAGGCAAAGGTGAATCCAAAGAGCTTCTACAAATACATAAAGGGCAAAAGGGTAACTAGGGAGAGAGTAGGGCCTCTTAAGGATCAACAAGGTCATCTATGTGCGGAACCACAAGAGATGGGTGAGATCCTGAATGAATATTTCACATCGGTATTTACGGTTGAGAAAGGCATGGATGTTAGGGAACTTGGGGAAATAAATAGTGATGTCTTGAGGAGTGTACATATTACAGAGAGGGAGGTGCTGGAAGTCTTAACGCGCATCAAGGTAGATAAATCTCCGGGACCTGATGAAATGTATCCCAGGACGTTATGGGAGGTTAGGGAGGAAATTGCGGGTCCCCTAGCAGAGATATTTGAATCATCCACCGCTACAGGTGAGGTGCCTGAAGATTGGAGGGTAGCAAATGTTGTGCCTTTGTTTAAGAAGGGCGGCAGGGAAAAGCCTGGGAACTACAGACCAGTGAGCCTGACATCTGTAGTGGGTAAGTTGTTAGAGGGTATTCTGAGGGACAGAATCTACAGGCATTTGGAGAGGCAGGGACTAATTAGGAACAGTCAGCATGGTTTTGTGAGAGGAAAATCATGTCTCACGAATTTGATTGAGTTTTTTGAAGGGGTAACCAAGAAGATAGATGAGGGCTGTGCAGTAGACGTGGTCTACATGGACTTCAGCAAAGCATTTGACAAGGTACCGCATGGTAGGTTGTTACATAAGGTTAAATCTCATGGGATCCAAGGTGAGGTAGCCAATTGGATACAAAATTGGCTTGACGACAGAAGACAGAGGGTGGTTGTCGAGGGTTGTTTTTCAAACTGGATGCCTGTGTCCAGCGGTGTGCCTCAGGGATCGGTGCTGGGTCCGCTGTTATTTGTTATTTATATTAATGATTTGGATGAGAATTTAGGAGGCATGGTTAGTAAGTTTGCAGATGACACCAAGATTGGTGGCATTGTGGACAGTGAAGAAGGTTATCTAGGATTGCAACGGGATCTTGATAAATTGGGCCAGTGGGCCGATGAATGGCAGATGGAGTTTAATTTAGATAAATGTGAGGTGATGCATTTTGGTAGATCGAATCGGGCCAGGACCTACTCCGTTAATGGTAGGGCGTTGGGGAGAGTTATAGAACAAAGAGATCTAGGAGTACAGATTCATAGCTCCTTGAAAGTGGAGTCACAGGTGGATAGGGTGGTGAAGAAGGCATTCAGCATGCTTGGTTTCATTGGTCAGAACATTGAATGCAGGAGTTGGGATGTCTTGTTGAAGTTGTACAGGGCATTGGTGAGGCCACACTTGGAGTACTGTGTACAGTTCTGGTCACCCTATTATAGAAAGGATATTATTAAACTAGAAAGAGTGCAGAAAAGATTTACTAGGATGCTACCGGGACTTGATGGTTTGACTTACAGGGAGAGGTTAGACAGACTGGGACTTTATTCCCTGGAGAGTAGGAGGTTAAGGGGTGATCTTATAGAAGTCTATAAAATAATGAGGGGCATAGATAAGGTCGATAGTCAAAATCTTTTCCCAAAGGTAGGGGAGTCTATAACGAGGGGGCACAGATTTAAGGTGAGAGGGGAGAGATACAAAAGGATCCAGAGGGGCAATTTTTTCACTCAAAGGGTGGTGAGTGTCTGGAACGAGCTGCCAGAGGCAGTAGTAGAGGCGGGTACAATTTTGTCTTTTAAAAAGCATTTGGACAGTTACATGGGGAAGATGGGTATCGAGGGATATGGGCCAAGTGCAGGCAATTGGGACTAGCTTAGTGGTATAAACTGGGCGACATGGACATGTTGGGCCGAAGGGCCTGTTTCCATGTTGTAACTTCTATGATTCTATGATTCTATGATTCTATGATGGTGTGAGTACTTTGTGTGTGCTGATGGTGTGAGTCCTGTGTGTGAGCTGATGGTGTGTGTACTGTGTGTGTACTGATGGTGTGAGGGCTGTGTGTGCTGATGGTGTGAGTTCTGTGTGTGAGCTGATGGTGTGAGTCCTGTGTGTGTGCTGATGGTGTGAGTACTGTGTGTGCTGATGGTGTGAGTACTGTGTGTGTGCTGATGGTGTGAGTACTGTGTGTGGGCTGATGGTGTGAGTACCGTGTGTGTGCTGATGGTGTGAGTCCTGTGTGTGAGCTGATGGTGTGAGTACTGTGTGTGAGCTGATGGTGTGAGTACTGTGTGTGCGCTGATGGTGTGAGTACTGTGTGTGCACAGATGGTGTGAGTACTTTGTGTGAGCTGATGGTGTGAGTACTGTGTGTGTGTGCTGATGGTGTGAGTACTTTGTGTGAGCTGATGGTGTGAGTACTGTGTGTGCACAGATGGTGTGAGTACTTCGTGTGAGCTGATGGTGTGAGTACTGTGTGTGTGCTGATGGTGTGAGTCCTGTGTGTGCTGATGGTGTGAGTACTGTGTGTGTGCTGATGGTGTGAGTCCTGTGTGTGCACTGATGGTGTGAGTACTGTGTGTGAGCTAATGGTGTGAGTCCTGTGTGTGCGCTGATGGTGTGAGTACTGTGTGTGGGCTGATGGTGTGAGTACTGTGTGTGAGCTGATGGTGTGAGTACTGTGTGTGTGAGCTGATGGTGTGAGTACTGTGTGTGTGCTGATGGTGTGAGTAGTGTGTGTGGGCTGATGGTGTGAGCACTGTGTGTGTGAGCTGATGGTGTGAGTACTGTGTGTGCGCTGATGGTGTGAGTTCTGTGTGTGTGAGCTGATGGTGTGAGTACTGTGTGTGGGCTGATGGTGTGAGCACTGTGTGTGTGCTGATGGTGTGAGTAATGTGTGTGAGCTGATGGTGTGAGTCCTGTGTGTGTGAGCTGATGGTGTGAGTACTGTGTGTGGGCTGATGGTGTGAGCACTGTGTGTGTGAGCTGATGGTGTGAGTACTGTGTGTGAGCTGATGGTGTGAGTAATGTGTGTGAGCTGATGGTGTGAGTCCTGTGTGTGTGAGCTGATGGTGTGAGTACTGTGTGTGAGCTGATGGTGTGAGTACTGTGTGTGAGCTGATGGTGTGAGTAATGTGTGTGTGCAGATGGTGTGACTACTGTGTGTGTGCTGATGGTGTGAGTACTGTGTGTGAGCTGATGGTGTGAGCACTGTGTGTGTGAGCTGATGGTGTGAGTACTGTG
The DNA here is from genome assembly GCF_035084215.1 of Heptranchias perlo. NCBI lineage: Eukaryota > Metazoa > Chordata > Chondrichthyes > Hexanchiformes > Hexanchidae > Heptranchias > Heptranchias perlo. Next base: position 43,303,018 of record NC_090325.1, read on the forward strand.
TGTGAGCTGATGGTGTGAGTAATGTGTGTGAGCTGATGGTGTGAGTCCTGTGTGTGTGAGCTGATGGTGTGAGTACTGTGTGTGAGCTGATGGTGCGAGTACTGTGTGTGAGCTGATGGTGTGAGTACTGTGTGTGTGCAGATGGTGTGACTACTGTGTGTGTGCTGATGGTGTGAGTACTGTGTGTGAGCTGATGGTGTGAGTATTGTGTGTGAGCTAATGGTGTGAGTCCTGTGTGTGTGCTGATGGTGTGAGTCCTGCGTGTGAGCTGATGGTGTGAGTACTGTGTGTGTGAGCTGATGGTGTGAGTACCGTGTGTGTGCTGATGGTGTGAGTACTGTGTGTGGGCTGATGGTGTGAGCACTGTGTGTGTGAGCTGATGGTGTGAGTACTGTGTGTGCGCTGATGGTGTGAGTTCTGTGTGTGTGAGCTGATGGTGTGAGTACTGTGTGTGGGCTGATGGTGTGAGCACTGTGTGTGTGCTGATGGTGTGAGTAATGTGTGTGAGCTGATGGTGTGAGTCCTGTGTGTGTGAGCTGATGGTGTGAGTACTGTGTGTGGGCTGATGGTGTGAGCACTGTGTGTGTGAGCTGATGGTGTGAGTACTGTGTGTGAGCTGATGGTGTGAGTAATGTGTGTGAGCTGATGGTGTGAGTCCTGTGTGTGTGAGCTGATGGTGCGAGTACTGTGTGTGAGCTGATGGTGTGAGTACTGTGTGTGTGCAGATGGTGTGACTACTGTGTGTGTGCTGATGGTGTGAGTACTGTGTGTGAGCTGATGGTGTGAGAACTGTGTGTGTGCTGATGGTGTGAGTACTGTGTGTGTGCTGATGGTGTGAGTACTGTGTGTGAGCTGATGGTGTGAGTATTGTGTGTGAGCTGATGGTGTGAGTCCTGTGTGTGAGCTGATGGTGTGAGTCCTGTGTGTGAGCTGATGATGTGAGTATTGTGTGTGAGCTGATGGTGTGAGTCCTGTGTGTGAGCTGATGGTGTGAGTACTGTGTGTGTGCTGATGGTGTGAGTACTGTGTGTGGGCTAATGGTGTGAGTCCTGTGTGTGTGCTGATGGTGTGAGTCCTGCGTGTGAGCTGATGGTGTGAGTCCTGTGTGTGAGCTGATGATGTGAGTATTGTGTGTGAGCTGATGGTGTGAGTATTGTGTGTGAGCTGATGGTGTGAGCACTGTGTGTGAGCTGATGTTGTGAGTACCGTGTGTGGGCTGATGGTGTGAGTACTGTGTGTGAGCTGATGGTGTGAGCACTGTGTGTGAGCTGATGGTGTGAGAATTGTGTGTGAGCTGATGGTGTGAGTACCATGTTTGGGCTGATGGTGTGAGTATTGTGTGTGAGCTGATGGTGTGAGTATTGTGTGTGAGCTGATGGTGTGAGCACTGTGTGTGTGCTGATGGTGTGAGGACTGTGTGTGCTGATGGTGTGAGTATTGTGTGTGAGCTGATGGTGTGAGTCCTGTGTGTGTGCTGATGGTGTGAGTACTGTGTGTGCTGATGGTGTGAGTACTGTGTGTGTGCTGATGGTGTGAGTACTGTGTGTGAGCTGATGGTGTGAGTACTGTGTGTGGGCTGATGGTGTGAGTCCTGTGTGTGAGCTGATGGTGTGAGTACTGTGTGTGGGCTGATGGTGTGAGTACTGTGTGTGAGCTGATGGTGTGAGTACTGTGTGTGCGCTGATGGTGTGAGTTCTGTGTGTGCTGATGGTGTGAGTCCTGTGTGTGAGCTGATGGTGTGAGTACTGTGTGTGAGCTGATGGTGTGAGTACTGTGTGTGCGCTGATGGTGTGAGTACTGTGTGTGCACAGATGGTGTGAGTACTTTGTGTGAGCTGATGGTGTGAGTACTGTGTGTGAGCTGATGGTGTGAGTACTTTGTGTGAGCTGATGGTGTGAGTACTGTGTGTGGGCTGATGGTGTGAGTACTGTGTGTGAGCTGATGGTGTGAGTACTGTGTGTGTGCTGATGGTGTGAGTACTGTGTGTGTGCTGATGGTGTGAGTCCTGTGTGTGGGCTGATGGTGTGAGTCCTGTGTGTGTGAGCTGATGGTGTGAGTACTGTGTGTGTGCTGATGGTGTGAGTCCTGTGTGTGCACTCATGGTGTGAGTACTGTGTGTGCACTGATGGTGTGAGTACTGTGTGTGAGCTGATGGTGTGAGTACTTTGTGTGAGCTGATGGTGTGAGTACTGTGTGTGTGCTGATGGTGTGAGTACTTTGTGTGAGCTGATGGTGTGAGTACTGTGTGTGAGCTGATGGTGTGAGTACTGTGTGTGAGCTGATGGTGTGAGTCCTGTGTGTGAGCTGATGGTGTGAGTACTGTGTGTGCGCTGATGGTGTGAGTACTGTGTGTGAGCTGATGGTGTGAGTAATGTGTGTGAGCTGATGGTGTGAGTACTGTGTGTGAGCTGATGGTCAGAGTCCTGTGTGTGCGCTGATGGTGTGAGTACTGTGTGTGAGCTGATGGTGTGAGTACTGTGTGTGGGCTGATGGTGTGAGTACTGTGTGTGAGCTGATGGTGTGAGTAATGTGTGTGAGCTGATGGTGTGAGTACTGTGTGTGAGCTGATGGTCAGAGTCCTGTGTGTGCGCTGATGGTGTGAGTACTGTGTGTGAGCTGATGGTGTGAGTACTTTGTGTGAGCTGCTGGTGTGAGTAATGTGTGTGAGCTGATGGTGTGAGTACTGTGTGTGGGCTGATGGTGTGAGTCCTGTGTGTGTGCTGATGGTGTGAGTCCTGTGTGTGAGCTGATGGTGTGAGTACTGTGTGTGCGCTGATGGTGTGAGTACTGTGTGTGAGCTGATGGTGTGAGTACTGTGTGTGGGCTGATGGTGTGAGTCCTGTGTGTGTGCTGATGGTGTGAGTCCTGTGTGTGAGCTGATGGTGTGAGTACTGTGTGTGCTGATGGTGTGAGTCCTGTGTGTGTGCAGATGGTGTGACTACTGTGTGTGTGCTGATGGTGTGAGTACTGTGTGTGAGCTGATGGTGTGAGAACTGTGTGTGTGCTGATGGTGTGAGTACTGTGTGGGTGCTGATGGTGTGAGTACTGTGTGTGAGCTGATGGTGTGAGTATTGTGTGTGAGCTGATGGTGTGAGTCCTGTGTGTGAGCTGATGGTGTGAGTCCTGTGTGTGAGCTGATGATGTGAGTATTGTGTGTGAGCTGATGGTGTGAGTCCTGTGTGTGAGCTGATGGTGTGAGTACTGTGTGTGTGCTGATGGTGTGAGTCCTGTGTGTGGGCTAATGGTGTGAGTCCTGTGTGTGTGCTGATGGTGTGAGTCCTGCGTGTGAGCTGATGGTGTGAGTCCTGTGTGTGAGCTGATGATGTGAGTATTGTGTGTGAGCTGATGGTGTGAGTATTGTGTGTGAGCTGATGGTGTGAGCACTGTGTGTGAGCTGATGTTGTGAGTACCGTGTGTGAGCTGATGGTGTGAGCACTGTGTGTGAGCTGATGGTGTGAGAATTGTGTGTGAGCTGATGGTGTGAGTACCGTGTGTGGGCTGATGGTGTGAGTATTGTGTGTGAGCTGATGGTGTGAGTATTGTGTGTGAGCTGATGGTGTGAGCACTGTGTGTGTGCTGATGGTGTGAGGACTGTGTGTGCTGATGGTGTGAGTATTGTGGGTGAGCTGATGGTGTGAGTCCTGTGTGTGTGCTGATGGTGTGAGTACTGTGTGTGCTGATGGTGTGAGTACTGTGTGTGTGCTGATGGTGTGAGTCCTGTGTGTGTGCTGATGGTGTGAGTACTGTGTGTGAGCTGATGGTGTGAGTACTGTGTGTGGGCTGATGGTGTGAGTCCTGTGTGTGAGCTGATGGTGTGAGTACTGTGTGTGGGCTGATGGTGTGAGTACTGTGTGTGAGCTGATGGTTTGAGTACTGTGTGTGCGCTGATGGTGTGAGTTCTGTGTGTGCTGATGGTGTGAGTCCTGTGTGTGAGCTGATGGTGTGAGTACTGTGTGTGAGCTGATGGTGTGAGTACTGTGTGTGCGCTGATGGTGTGAGTACTGTGTGTGCACAGATGGTGTGAGTACTTTGTGTGAGCTGATGGTGTGAGTACTGTGTGTGAGCTGATGGTGTGAGTACTTTGTGTGAGCTGATGGTGTGAGTACTGTGTGTGGGCTGATGGTGTGAGTACTGTGTGTGAGCTGATGGTGTGAGTACTGTGTGTGTGCTGATGGTGTGAGTACTGTGTGTGTGCTGATGGTGTGAGTCCTGTGTGTGGGCTGATGGTGTGAGTCCTGTGTGTGTGAGCTGATGGTGTGAGTACTGTGTGTGTGCTGATGGTGTGAGTCCTGTGTGTGCACTGATGGTGTGAGTACTGTGTGTGCACTGATGGTGTGAGTACTGTGTGTGAGCTGATGGTGTGAGTACTTTGTGTGAGCTGATGGTGTGAGTACTGTGTGTGTGCTGATGGTGTGAGTATTGTGTGTGTGCTGATGGTGTGAGTAATGTGTGTGAGCTGATGGTGTGAGTAATGTGTGTGAGCTGATGGTGTGAGTACTGTGTGTGAGCTGATGGTCAGAGTCCTGTGTGTGCGCTGATGGAGTGAGTACTGTGTGTGAGCTGATGGTGTGAGTACTGTGTGTGAGCTGATGGTGTGAGTATTGTGTGTGAGCTGATGGTGTGAGTATTGTGTGTGAGCTGATGGTGTGAGTATTGTGTGTGGGCTGATGGTGTGAGTCCTGTGTGTGAGCTGATGGTGTGAGGACTGTTTGTGCTGATGGTGTGAGTACTGTGTGTGAGCTGATGGTGTGAGTCCTGTGTGTGTGCTGATGGTGTGAGTACTGTGTGTGAGCTGATGGTGTGAGTACTGTGTGTGCGCTGATGGTGTGAGTACTGTGTGTGCACAGATGGTGTGAGTACTTTGTGTGAGCTGATGGTGTGAGTACTGTGTGTGTGCTGATGGTGTGAGTACTGTGTGTGAGCTGATGGTGTGAGTACTGTGTGTGTGCTGATGGTGTGAGTACTGTGTGTGTGCTGATGGTGTGAGTACTGTGTGTGAGCTGATGGTGTGAGTACTGTGTGTGGGCTGATGGTGTGAGTACTGTGTGTGAGCTGATGGTGTGAGTACTGTGTGTGGGCTGATGGTGTGAGCACTGTGTGTGTGCTGATGGTGTGAGTCCTGTGTGTGTGAGCTGATGGTGTGAGTACTGTGTGTGAGCTGATGGTGTGAGTCCTGTGTGTGTGAGCTGATGGTGTGAGTACTGTGTGTGAGCTGATGGTGTGAGTCCTGTGTGTGTGAGCTTATGGTGTGAGTGCTGTGTGTGAGCTGATGGTGTGAGTCCTGTGTGTGTGCTGATGGTGTGAGTACTGTGTGCGTGCTGATGGTGTGAGTACTGTGTGTGCACTGATGGTGTGAGGACTGTGTGCGTGCTGATGGTGTGAGTACTGTGTGTGAGCTGATGGTGTGAGTACTGTGTGTGATCTGATGGTGTGAATATTGTGTGCGCGCTGATGGTGTGAGTACTGTGTGTGAGCTGATGGTGTGAGTATTGTGTGTGAGCTGATGGTGTGAGTACTGTGTGTGAGCTGATGGTGTGAGTATTGTGTGTCTGCTGATGGTGTGAGTACTTTGTGTGAGCTGATGGTGTGAGTACTTTGTGTGAGCTGATGGTGTGAGTACTGTGTGTGAGCTGATGGTGTGAGTACTGTGTGTGAGCTGATGGTGTGAGTACTTTGTGTGAGCTGATGGTGTGAGTATTGTGTGTGTGCTGATGGTGTGAGTATTGTGTGTGTGCTGATGGTGTGAGTATTGTGTGTGTGCTGATGGTGTGAGTACTGTGTGTGAGCTGATGGTGTGAGAACTGTGTGTGTGCTGATGGTGTGAGTACTGTGTGTGAGCTGATGGTGTGAGTACTGTGTGTGAGCTGATGGTGTGAGAACTGTGTGTGTGCTGATGGTGTGAGTACTGTGTGTGAGCTGATGGTGTGAGTACTGTGTGTGAGCTGATGGTGTGAGAACTGTGTGTGTGCTGATGGTGTGAGTACTGTGTGTGAGCTGATGGTGTGACTACTGTGTGTGTGCTGATGGTGTGAGTACTGTGTGTGAGCTGATGGTGTGAGAACTGTGTGTGTGCTGATGGTGTGAGTACTGTGTGTGTGCTGATGGTGTGAGTACTGTGTGTGAGCTGATGGTGTGAGTATTGTGTGTGAGCTGATGGTGTGAGTCCTGTGTGTGAGCTGATGGTGTGAGTCCTGTGTGTGAGCTGATGATGTGAGTATTGTGTGTGAGCTGATGGTGTGAGTCCTGTGTGTGAGCTGATGGTGTGAGTACTGTGTGTGTGCTGATGGTGTGAGTACTGTGTGTGGGCTGATGGTGTGAGTCCTGTGTGTGTGCTGATGGTGTGAGTCCTGCGTGTGAGCTGATGGTGTGAGTCCTGTGTGTGAGCTGATGGTGTGAGTATTGTGTGTGAGCTGATGGTGTGAGTATTGTGTGTGAGCTGATGGTGTGAGCACTGTGTGTGAGCTGATGTTGTGAGTACCGTGTGTGGGCTGATGGTGTGAGTACTGTGTGTGAGCTGATGGTGTGAGCACTGTGTGTGAGCTGATGGTGTGAGAATTGTGTGTGAGCTGATGGTGTGAGTACCGTGTGTGGGCTGATGGTGTGAGTATTGTGTGTGAGCTGATGGTGTGAGTATTGTGTGTGAGCTGATGGTGTGAGCACTGTGTGTGTGCTGATGGTGTGAGGTCTGTGTGTGCTGATGGTGTGAGTATTGTGTGTGAGCTGATGGTGTGAGTCCTGTGTGTGTGCTGATGGTGTGAGTACTGTGTGTGCTGATGGTGTGAGTACTGTGTGTGTGCTGATGGTGTGAGTACTGTGTGTGAGCTGATGGTGTGAGTACTGTGTGTGGGCTGATGGTGTGAGTCCTGTGTGTGAGCTGATGGTGTGAGTACTGTGTGTGGGCTGATGGTGTGAGTACTGTGTGTGAGCTGATGGTGTGAGTACTGTGTGTGCGCTGATGGTGTGAGTTCTGTGTGTGCTGATGGTGTGAGTCCTGTGTGTGAGCTGATGGTGTGAGTACTGTGTGTGAGCTGATGGTGTGAGTACTGTGTGTGCGCTGATGGTGTGAGTACTGTGTGTGCACAGATGGTGTGAGTACTTTGTGTGAGCTGATGGTGTGAGTACTGTGTGTGAGCTGATGGTGTGAGTACTTTGTGTGAGCTGATGGTGTGAGTACTGTGTGTGGGCTGATGGTGTGAGTACTGTGTGTGAGCTGATGGTGTGAGTACTGTGTGTGTGCTGATGGTGTGAGTACTGTGTGTGTGCTGATGGTGTGAGTCCTGTGTGTGGGCTGATGGTGTGAGTCCTGTGTGTGTGAGCTGATGGTGTGAGTACTGTGTGTGTGCTGATGGTGTGAGTCCTGTGTGTGCACTGATGGTGTGAGTACTGTGTGTGAGCTGATGGTGTGAGTCCTGTGTGTGAGCTGATGGTGTGAGTACTGTGTGTGCGCTGATGGTGTGAGTACTGTGTGTGAGCTGATGGTGTGAGTAATGTGTGTGAGCTGATGGTGTGAGTACTGTGTGTGAGCTGATGGTCAGAGTCCTGTGTGTGCGCTGATGGTGTGAGTATTGTGTGTGAGCTGATGGTGTGAGTACTGTGTGTGTGCTGATGGTGTGAGTATTGTGTGTGAGCTGATGGTGTGAGTATTGTGTGTGAGCTGATGGTGTGAGTATTGTGTGTGGGCTGATGGTGTGAGTCCTGTGTGTGTGCTGATGGTGTGAGTCCTGTGTGTGAGCTGATGGTGTGAGTACTGTGTGTGCTGATGGTGTGAGTCCTGTGTGTGAGCTGATGGTGTGAGGACTGTGTGTGCTGATGGTGTGAGTACTGTGTGTGAGCTGATGGTGTGAGTACTGTGTGTGAGCTGATGGTGTGAGTCCTGTGTGTGTGCTGATGGTGTGAGTACTGTGTGTGAGCTGATGGTGTGAGTACTGTGTGTGCGCTGATGGTGTGAGTACTGTGTGTGCACAGATGGTGTGAGTACTTTGTGTGAGCTGATGGTGTGAGTACTGTGTGTGTGCTGATGGTGTGAGTACTGTGTGTGAGCTGATGGTGTGAGTACTGTGTGTGAGCTGATGGTGTGAGTACTGTGTGTGGGCTGATGGTGTGAGTACTGTGTGTGAGCTGATGGTGTGAGTACTGTGTGTGTGCTGATGGTGTGAGTACTGTGTGTGTGCTGATGGTGTGAGTACTGTGTGTGAGCTGATGGTGTGAGTACTGTGTGTGGGCTGATGGTGTGAGTACTGTGTGTGAGCTGATGGTGTGAGTACTGTGTGTGGGCTGATGGTGTGAGCACTGTGTGTGTGCTGATGGTGTGAGTCCTGTGTGTGTGAGCTGATGGTGTGAGTACTGTGTGTGAGCTGATGGTGTGAGTCCTGTGTGTGTGAGCTGATGGTGTGAGTACTGTGTGTGAGCTGATGGTGTGAGTCCTGTGTGTGTGAGCTTATGGTGTGAGTGCTGTGTGTGAGCTGATGGTGTGAGTCCTGTGTGTGTGCTGATGGTGTGAGTACTGCGTGTGTGCTGATGGTGTGAGTCCTGTGTGTGCACTGATGGTGTGAGGACTGTGTGTGAGCTGATGGTGTGAGTACTGTGTGTGATCTGATGTTGTGAATATTGTGTGCGCGCTGATGGTGTGAGTACTGTGTGCGAGCTGATGGTGTGAGTACTGTGTGTGATCTGATGTTGTGAATATTGTGTGCGCGCTGATGGTGTGAGTACTGTGTGCGAGCTGATGGTGTGAGTACTGTGTGTGAGCTGATGGTGTGAGTATTGTGTGTGAGCTGATGGTGTGAGTACTGTGTGTGAGCTGATGGTGTGAGTATTGTGTGTCTGCTGATGGTGTGAGTACTTTGTGTGAGCTGATGGTGTGAGTACTGTGTGTGAGCTGATGGTGTGAGTACTGTGTGTGAGCTGATGGTGTGAGTACTGTGTGTGATCTGATGTTGTGAATATTGTGTGCGCGCTGATGGTGTGAGTACTGTGTGCGAGCTGATGGTGTGAGTACTGTGTGTGAGCTGATGGTGTGAGTATTGTGTGTGAGCTGATGGTGTGAGTACTGTGTGTGAGCTGATGGTGTGAGTATTGTGTGTCTGCTGATGGTGTGAGTACTTTGTGTGAGCTGATGGTGTGAGTACTGTGTGTGAGCTGATGGTGTGAGTACTGTGTGTGAGCTGATGGTGTGAGTACTTTGTGTGAGCTGATGGTGTGAGTATTGTGTGTGTGCTGATGGTGTGAGTATTGTGTGTGTGCTGATGGTGTGAGTACTGTGTGTGAGCTGATGGTGTGAGTACTGTGTGTGAGCTGATGGTGTGAGTACTTTGTGTGAGCTGATGGTGTGAGTACTGTGTGTGAGCTGATGGTGTGAGTACTGTGTGTGAGCTGATGGTGTGAGTACTGTGTGTGAGCTGATGGTGTGAGTATTGTGTGTCTGCTGATGGTGTGAGTACTTTGTGTGAGCTGATGGTGTGAGTCCTTTGTGTGAGCTGATGGTGTGAGTACTGTGTGTGAGCTGATGGTGTCAGTACCGTGTGTGTGCTGATGGTGTGAGTATTGTGTGTGAGCTGATGGTGTGAGTACTTTGTGTGAGCTGATGGTGTGAGTACTGTGTGTGAGCTGATGGTGTGAGTACTGTGTGTGAGCTGATGGTGTGAGTACTGTGTGTGAGCTGATGGTGTGAGTATTGTGTGTCTGCTGATGGTGTGAGTACTTTGTGTGCGCTGATGGTGTGAGTATTGTGTGTGTGCTGATGGTGTGAGTACTTTGTGTGAGCTGATGGTGTGAGTACTGTGTGTGAGCTGATGGTGTCAGTACCGTGTGTGTGCTGATGGTGTGAGTACTGTGTGTGTGCTGATGGTGTGAGTACTGTGTGTGAGCTGATGGTGTGAGTACTTTGTGTGAGCTGATGGTGTGAGTACTGTGTGTGAGCTGATGGTGTGAGTACTGTGTGTGAGCTGATGGTGTGAGTACTGTGTGTGATCTGATGGTGTGAGTACCGTGTGTGAGCTGATGGTGTGAGTACTGTGTGTGAGCTGATTGTGTGAGTACTGTGTGTGAGCTGATGGTGTGAGTACTGTGTGTGTGCTGATGGTGTGAGTACTGTGTGTGAGCTGATGGTGTGAGTAACGTGTGTGAGCTGATGGTGTGAGTACTGTGTGTGAGCTGATTGTGTGAGTACTGTGTGTGAGCTGATGGTGTGAGTACTGTCTGTGTGCTGATGGTGTGAGTACTGTGTGTGAGCTGATGGTGTGAGTACTGTGTGTGAGCTGATGGTGTGAGAATTGTGTGCGCGCTGATGGTGTGAGTACTGTGTGTGAGCTGATGGTGTGAGTATTGTGTGCGCGCTGATGGTGTGAGTACTGTGTGTGAGCTGATGGTGTGAGTCCTGTGTGTGCGCTGATGGTGTGAGTACTTTGTGTGGGCTGATGGTGTGAGTCCTGTGTGTGGGCTGATGGTGTGAGTCCTGTGTGTGTGAGCTGATGGTGTGAGTCCTGTGTGTCAGCTGATGGTGTGAGTACTGTGTGTGAGCTGATGGTGTGAGTCCTGTGTGTGTGAGCTGATGGTGTGAGTCCTGTGTGTGAGCTGATGGTGTGAGTCCTGTGTGTGAGCTGATGGTGTGAGGACTGTGTGTGTGCTGATGGTGTGAGTCCTGTGTGTGAGCTGATGGTGTGAGTACTGTGTGTGAGCTGATGGTGTGAGTCCTGTGTGTGAGCTGATGGTGTGAGTACTGTGTGTGAGCTGATGGTGTGAGTACGGTGTGTGAGCTGATGGTGTGAGTACTGTGTGTGTGCTGATGGTGTGAGTACTGTGTGTGCACTGATGGTGTGAGTACTGTGTGTGAGCTGATGGTGTGAGTACTGTGTGTGTGCTGATGGTGTGAGTATTGTGTGTCTGCTGATGGTGTGAGTACTTTGTGTGTGCTGATGGTGTGAGTACTGTGTGTCTGCTGATGGTGTGAGTACTGTGTGTGAGCTGATGGTGTGAGTACTGTGTGTGAGCTGATGGTGTGAGTACCGTGTGTGAGCTGATGGTGTGAGGACTGTGTGTGTGCTGATGGTGTGAGTACTGTGTGTCAGCTGATGTTGTGAGTACCGTGTGTGAGCTGATGGTGTGAGAACTGTGTGTGAGCTGATTGTGTGAGTACTGTGTGTGAGCTGATGGTGTGAGTACTGTCTGTGCGCTGATGGTGTGAGTACTGTGTGTGAGCTGATGGTGTGAGTACTGTGTGTGAGCTGATGGTGTGAGTATTGTGTGCGCGCTGATGGTGTGAGTACTGTGTGTGAGCTGATGGTGTGAGTACTGTGTGTGATCTGATGGTGTGAGTATTGTGTGTGTGCTGATGGTGTGAGTACTGTGTGTGAGCTGATGGTGTGAGTACCGTGTGTGAGCTGATGGTGTGAGTACTGTGTGTGAGCTGATAGTGTGAGTACTGTGTGTGTGCTGATGGTGTGAGTAATGTGTGTGTGCTGATGGTGTGAGTACTGTGTGTGAGCTGATGGTGTGAGTACCGTGTGTGAGCTGATGGTGTGAGTACTGTGTGTGAGCTGATTGTGTGAGTACTGTGTGTGAGCTGATGGTGTAAGTACTGTCTGTGCGCTGATGGTGTGAGTACTTTGTGTGAGCTGATGGTGTGAGTACTGTGTGTGAGCTGATGGTGTGAGTACTGTGTGTGATCTGATGGTGTGAGTATTGTGTGTGTGCTGATGGTGTGAGTAACGTGTGTGAGCTGATGGTGTGAGTACTGTGTGTGACCTGATGGTGTGAGCACTTTGTGTGAGCTGATGGTGTGAGTACTGTGTGTGAGCTGATGGTGTGAGTACTGTGTGTGAGCTGATGGTGTGAGTACTGTGTGTGCGCTGATGGTGTGTGTACTGTGTGTGAGCTGATGGTGTGAGTACTGTGTGTGAGCTGATGGTGTGAGTACTGTGTGTGAGCTGATGGTGTGAATACTGTGTGTGTGCTGATGGTGTGAGTACTGTGTGTGTACCGATGGTGTGAGTACTGTGTGTGAGCTGATGGTGTGAGTACTGTGTGTGAGCTGATGGTGTGAGTACTGTGTGTGAGCTGATGGTGTGAGTACTGTGTATGCGCTGATGGTGTGTGTACTGTGTGTGAGCTGATGGTGTGAGTACTGTGTGTGAGCTGATGGTGTGAGTACTGTGTGTGAGCTGATGGTGTGAGTACTGTGTGTGAGCTGATGGTGTGAGTACTGTGTGTGAGCTGATGGTGTGAATACTGTGTGTGAGCTGATGGTGTGAGTACTGTGTGTGTACCGATGGTGTGATGACTGTGTGTGAGCTGATGGTGTGAGTACTGTGTGTGAGCTGATGGTGTGAGTACTGTGTGTGAGCTGATGGTGTGAGTACTGTGTGTGAGCTGATGGTGTGAGTGCTGTGTGTGAGCTGTTGGTGTGAGTAATGTGTGTGAGCTAATGGTGTGAGTACTGTGTGTGAGCTGATGGTGTGAATATTGTGTGTGCGCTGATGGTGTGAGTACTGGGTGTGTGCTGATGGTGTGAGCACTGTGTGTGAGCTGATGGTGTGAGTACTGTGTGTGAGCTGATGGTGTGAGTACTGTGTGTGAGCTGATGGTGTGAGTACTGTGTGTGAGCTGATGGTGTGAGTACTGGGTGTGTGCTGATGGTGTGAGTACCGTGTGTGAGCTGATGGTGTGAGTACTGTGTGTGAGCTGATGGTGTGAGTACTGTGTGTGAGCTGATGGTGTGAGTATTGTGTGTCTGCTGATGGTGTGAGTACTGTGTGTGAGCTGATGGTGTGAGTACCGTGTGTGAGCTGATGGTGTGAGTACTGTGTGTGAGCTGATTGTGTGAGTACTGTGTGTGAGCTGATGGTGTGAGTACTATCTGTGCGCTGATGGTGTGAGTACTGTGTGTGAGCTGATGGTGTGAGTACTGTGTGTGAGCTGATGGTGTGAGTATTGTGTGCGCGCTGATGGTGTGAGTACTGTGTGTGTGCTGATGGTGTGAGTACTGTGTGTGAGCTGATGGTGTGAGTACCGTGTGTGAGCTGATGGTGTGAGTACTGTGTGTGAGCTGATTGTGTGAGTACTGTGTGTGAGCTGATGGTGTGAGTACTGTCTGTGCGCTGATGGTGTGAGTACTGTGTGTGAGCTGATGGTGTGAGTACTGTGTGTGAGCTGATGGTGTGAGTACTGTGTGTGAGCTGATGGTGTGAGTACTGTGTGTGAGCTGATGGTGTGAGTACCGTGTGTGAGCTGATGGTGTGAGTACTGTGTGTGAGCTGATTGTGTGAGTACTGTGTGTGAGCTGATGGTGTAAGTACTGTCTGTGCGCTGATGGTGTGAGTACTTTGTGTGAGCTGATGGTGTGAGTACTGTGTGTGAGCTGATGGTGTGAGTACTGTGTGTGATCTGATGGTGTGAGTATTGTGTGTGTGCTGATGGTGTGAGTAACGTGTGTGAGCTGATGGTGTGAGTACTGTGTGTGACCTGATGGTGTGAGCACTTTGTGTGAGCTGATGGTGTGAGTACTGTGTGTGAGCTGATGGTGTGAGTACTGTGTGTGAGCTGATGGTGTGAGTACTGTGTGTGCGCTGATGGTGTGTGTACTGTGTGTGAGCTGATGGTGTGAGTACTGTGTGTGAGCTGATGGTGTGAGTACTGTGTGTGAGCTGATGGTGTGAATACTGTGTGTGTGCTGATGGTGTGAGTACTGTGTGTGTACCGATGGTGTGAGTACTGTGTGTGAGCTGATGGTGTGAGTACTGTGTGTGAGCTGATGGTGTGAGTACTGTGTGTGAGCTGATGGTGTGAGTACTGTGTATGCGCTGATGGTGTGTGTACTGTGTGTGAGCTGATGGTGTGAGTACTGTGTGTGAGCTGATGGTGTGAGTACTGTGTGTGAGCTGATGGTGTGAGTACTGTGTGTGAGCTGATGGTGTGAGTACTGTGTGTGAGCTGATGGTGTGAATACTGTGTGTGAGCTGATGGTGTGAGTACTGTGTGTGTACCGATGGTGTGATGACTGTGTGTGAGCTGATGGTGTGAGTACTGTGTGTGAGCTGATGGTGTGAGTACTGTGTGTGAGCTGATGGTGTGAGTACTGTGTGTGAGCTGATGGTGTGAGTGCTGTGTGTGAGCTGTTGGTGTGAGTAATGTGTGTGAGCTAATGGTGTGAGTACTGTGTGTGAGCTGATGGTGTGAATATTGTGTGTGCGCTGATGGTGTGAGTACTGGGTGTGTGCTGATGGTGTGAGCACTGTGTGTGAGCTGATGGTGTGAGTACTGTGTGTGAGCTGATGGTGTGAGTACTGTGTGTGAGCTGATGGTGTGAGTACTGTGTGTGAGCTGATGGTGTGAGTACTGGGTGTGTGCTGATGGTGTGAGTACTGTGTGTGAGCTGATGGTGTGAGTACTGTGTGTGTGCTGATGGTATGAGTCCTGTGTGTGCACTGATGGTGTGATTACTGTGTGTGTGCTGATGGTGTGAGTCCTGTGTGTGAGCTGATGGTGTGAGTATTGTGTGTCTGCTGATGGTGTGAGTACTGTGTGTGTGCTGATGGTGTGAGTACTGTGTGTGTGCTGATGGTGTGAGTATTGTGTGTCTGCTGATGGTGTGAGTACTGTGTGTGAGCTGATGGTGTGAGTACCGTGTGTGAGCTGATGGTGTGAGTACTGTGTGTGAGCTGATTGTGTGAGTACTGTGTGTGAGCTGATGGTGTGAGTACTATCTGTGCGCTGATGGTGTGAGTACTGTGTGTGAGCTGATGGTGTGAGTACTGTGTGTGAGCTGATGGTGTGAGTATTGTGTGCGCGCTGATGGTGTGAGTACTGTGTGTGTGCTGATGGTGTGAGTACTGTGTGTGAGCTGATGGTGTGAGTACCGTGTGTGAGCTGATGGTGTGAGTACTGTGTGTGAGCTGATTGTGTGAGTACTGTGTGTGAGCTGATGGTGTGAGTACTGTCTGTGCGCTGATGGTGTGAGTACTGTGTGTGAGCTGATGGTGTGAGTACTGTGTGTGAGCTGATGGTGTGAGTACTGTGTGTGAGCTGATGGTGTGAGTACTGTGTGTGAGCTGATGGTGTGAGTACTGTGTGTGAGCTGATGGTGTGTGCACCGTGTGTGAGCTGATGGTGTGAGTACTGTGTGTGAGCTGATGGTGTGAGTACTGTGTGTGAGCTGATGGTGTGAGTACTGTGTGTGAGCTGATGGTGTGAGTACTGTGTGTGAGCTGATGGTGTGAGTACTGTGTGTGAGCTGTTGGTGTGAGTACTGTGTGTGAGTACTGTGTGTGAGCTGATGGTGTGAGTACTGTGTGTGAGCTGATGGTGTGAGTACTGTGTGTGAGCTGATGGTGTGAGTACTGTGTGTGAGCTAATGGTGTGAGTACTGTGTGTGAGCTGATGGTGTGAGTATTATGTGTGCGCTGATGGTGTGAGTACTGGGTGTGTGCTGATGGTGTGAGCACTGTGTGTGAGCTGATGGTGTGAGTACTGTGTGTGAGCTGATGGTGTGAGTACTGTGTGTGAGCTGATGGTGTGAGTACTGTGTGTGCACTGATCATGTGAGTACTGTGTGTGAGCTGATGGTGTGAGTCCTGTGTGTGTGCTGATGGTGTGAGTACTGTGTGTGTGCTGATGGTGTGACTACTGTGTGTGTGCTGGTGGTGTGACTACTGTGTGTGTGCTTATGGTGTGAATAATATGTGTGAGCTGATGGTGTGAGTACTGTGTGTGGGCTGATGGTGTGAGTACTGTGTGTGTGCTGATGGTGTGAGTCCTGTGTGTGTGCTGATGGTGTGAGTACTGTGTGTGTGCTGATGGTGTGAGTACTGTGTGTGTGCTGATGGTGTGAGTCCTGTGTGTGTGCTGATGGTGTGAGTACTGTGTGTGCACTGATGGTGTGAATACTGTGTGTGAGCTGATGGTGTGAGTACTGTGTGTGTATTGATGGTGTGAATACTGTGTGTGTGCTGATGGTGTGAGTACTGTGTGTGTGCTGATGGTGTGAGTACTGTGTGTGAGCTGATGGTGTGAGTACGGTGTGTGAGCTGATGGTGTGAGTACGGTGTGTGAGCTGATGGTGTGAGTGCTGTGTGTGAGCTGATGGTGTGAGTGCTGTGTGTGTGCTGATTGTGTGTGTACTGTATGTGTGCTGATTGTGTGCGTACTGTGTGTGCACTGATGGTGTGAGTACGGTGTGTGCTGATGGTGTGAGTATTGTGTGTGCGCTGATTGTGTGAGTACTGTGTGTGCACTGATGGCGTGAGTGCTGTGTGTGAGCTGATGGTGTGAGTACGGTGTGTGAGCTGATGGTGTGAGTGCTGTGTGTGTGCTGATTGTGTGTGTGCTGATTGTGTGCGTACAGTTTGTGCAATGATGGTGTGAGTGCTGTGTGTGTGCTGATTGTGTGCGTACTGTGTGTGCACTGATGGTGTGAGTGCTGTGTGTGTGCTGATTGTGTGTGTACTGTATGTGTTCTGATTGTGTGCGTACCGTGTGTGCACTGATGGTGTGATTACAGTGTGTGCTGATGGTGTGAGTATTGTGTGTGCGCTGATTGTGTGAGTACTGTGTGTGCACTGATGGTGTGAGTGCTGTGTGTGAGCTGATGGTGTGAGTACTGTGTGTGCACTGATGGTGTGAGTGCTGTGTGTGTGCTGATGGTGTGAGTACTGTGTGTGAGCTGATGGTGTGAGAACTGTGTGTGAGCTGATGGTGTGAGTACTGTGTGTGAGCTGATGGTGTGAGTTCTGTGTGTGCGCTGATGGTGTGAGTACTGTGTGTGCACTGATTGTGTGAGTGCTGTGTGTGAGCTGATGGTGTGAGTACTGTGTGTGAGCTGATGGTGTGAGTACTGTGTGTGTGCTGATGGTGTGAGTGCTGTGTGTGAGCTGATGGTGTGAGTACTGTGTGTGAGCTGATGGTGTGAGGACTGTGTGTGAGCTGATGGTGTGAGTACCGTGTGTGAGCTGATGGTGTGAGTACTGTGTGTGAGCTGTGGGGTGAGTACTGTGTGTGAGCTGATGGTGTGAGTACTGTGTGTGTGCTGATGGTGTGAGTAATGTGTGTGCGCTGATGGTGTGTGTACTGTGTGTGAGCTGATGGTGTGAGTACTGTGTGTGAGCTGATGGTGTGAGTACTGTGTGAGTGCTGATGGTGTGAGTACTGTGTTTGTGCTGATGGTGTGAACACTGTGTGTGTGCTGATGGTGTAAATACTGTGTGTGCACTGATCATGTGAGTACTGTGTGTGAGCTGATGGTGTGAGTCCTGTGTGTGAGCTGATGGGGTGAGTAATGTATGTGTGCTGATGGTGTGAATACTGTGTGTCCGCTGATGGTGTGAGTGCTGTGTGTGAGCTGATGGTGTGAGTACGGTGTGTGTGCTGATGGTGTGAGTACTGTGTGTGTGCTGATGGTGTGAGTACTGTGTGTGTACTGATGGTGTGAGTGCTGTGTGTGTGCTGATGGTGTGTGTATTGTGTGTGTGCTGATTGTGTGCGTACTGTGTGTGCACTGATGGTGTGAGTGCTGTGTGTGTGCTGATTGTGTGCGTGCTGTGTGTGCACTGATGGTGTGAGTATTGTGTGTGCGCTGATTGTGTGAGTACTGTGTGTGCACTGATGGTGTGAGTGCTGTGTGTGAGCTGATGGTGTGAGTACTGTGTGTGCACTGATGGTGTGAGTGCTGTGTGTGTGCTGATGGTGTGAGTACTGTGTGTGCGCTGATGGTGTGAGTACTGTGTGTGAGCTGATGGTGTGAGTGCTGTGTGTGAGCTGATGGTGTGAGTGCTGTGTGTGAGCTGATGGTGTGAGTACCGTGTGTGAGCTGATGGTGTGAGTACCGTGTGTGAGCTGATGGTGTGAGTACTGTGTGTGAGCTGTGGGGTGAGTACTGTGTGTGAGCTGATGGTGTGAGTACTGTGTGTGTGCTGATGGTGTGAGTAATGTGTGTGCGCTGATGGTGTGTGTCCTGTGTGTGAGCTGATGGTGTGAGTACTGTGTGTGCACTGATGGTGTGAGTACTGTGTGTGTGCTGATGGTGTGAGTACTGTGTGTCAGCTGATGGTGTGAGTACTGTGTGTGTGCTGATGTTGTAAATACTGTGTGTGCACTGATCATGTGAGTACTGTGTGTGAGCTGTTGGTGTGAGTACTGTGTGTGAGCTGATGGTGTGAGTACTGTGTGTGAGCTGATGGTGTGAGTACTGTGTGTGTGCTGATGGTGTGAGTACTGTGTTTGTGCTGATGGTGTGAACACTGTGTGTGTGCTGATGGTGTAAATACTGTGTGTGCACTGATCATGTGAGTACTGTGTGTGTGCTGATGGTGTGAGTCATGTGTGTGAGCTGATGGGGTGAGTAATGTGTGTGTGTTGATGGTGTGAGTACTGTGTTTGTGCTGATGGTGTGAACACTGTGTGTGTGCTGATGGTGTAAATACTGTGTGTGCACTGATCATGTGAGTACTGTGTGTGAGCTGATGGTGTGAGTCCTGTGTGTGAGCTGATGGGGTGAGTATTGTGTGTGTGCTGATGGTGTGAATACTGTGTGTGCGCTGATGGTGTGAGTACTGTGTGTGTACTGATGGTGTGAGTACTGCGTGTGTGATGATGGTGTGAATACTGTGTGTGAGCTGATGGTGTGAAAACTGTGTTTCCGCTGATGGTGTGAGTAATGTGTGTGTGCTGATGGTGTGACTACTGTGTGTGAGCTGATGGTGTGGATACTGTGTGTGAGCTGATGGTGTGAGTACTGTGTGTGTGCTGATGGTGTGAGTACTGTGTGTGAGATGATGGTGTGAGTGCTGTGTGTGAGCTGATGGTGTGAGTGCTGTGTGTGCACTGATGGTGTGAGTGCTGTGTGTGTGCTGATGGTGTGAGTACTGTGTGTGCGCTGATGGTGTGAGTACTGTGTGTGAGCTGATGGTGTGAGTGCTGTGTGTGAGCTGATGGTGTGAGTGCTGTGTGTGAGCTGATGGTGTGAGTACCGTGTGTGAGCTGATGGTGTGAGTACCGTGTGTGAGCTGATGGTGTGAGTACTGTGTGTGAGCTGTGGGGTGAGTACTGTGTGTGAGCTGATGGTGTGAGTACTGTGTGTGTGCTGATGGTGTGAGTAATGTGTGTGCGCTGATGGTGTGTGTCCTGTGTGTGAGCTGATGGTGTGAGTACTGTGTGTGCACTGATGGTGTGAGTACTGTGTGTGTGCTGATGGTGTGAGTACTGTGTGTCAGCTGATGGTGTGAGTACTGTGTGTGTGCTGATGTTGTAAATACTGTGTGTGCACTGATCATGTGAGTACTGTGTGTGAGCTGTTGGTGTGAGTACTGTGTGTGAGCTGATGGTGTGAGTACTGTGTGTGAGCTGATGGTGTGAGTACTGTGTGTGTGCTGATGGTGTGAGTACTGTGTTTGTGCTGATGGTGTGAACACTGTGTGTGTGCTGATGGTGTAAATACTGTGTGTGCACTGATCATGTGAGTACTGTGTGTGTGCTGATGGTGTGAGTCATGTGTGTGAGCTGATGGGGTGAGTAATGTGTGTGTGTTGATGGTGTGAGTACTGTGTTTGTGCTGATGGTGTGAACACTGTGTGTGTGCTGATGGTGTAAATACTGTGTGTGCACTGATCATGTGAGTACTGTGTGTGAGCTGATGGTGTGAGTCCTGTGTGTGAGCTGATGGGGTGAGTAATGTGTGTGTGCTGATGGTGTGAATACTGTGTGTGCGCTGATGGTGTGAGTACTGTGTGTGTACTGATGGTGTGAGTACTGCGTGTGTGATGATGGTGTGAATACTGTGTGTGAGCTGATGGTGTGAAAACTGTGTTTCCGCTGATGGTGTGAGTAATGTGTGTGTGCTGATGGTGTGACTACTGTGTGTGAGCTGATGGTGTGGATACTGTGTGTGAGCTGATGGTGTGAGTACTGTGTGTGGGCTGATGGTGTGAGTACTGTGTGTGTGCTGATGGTGTGAGTACTGTGTGTGAGATGATGGTGTGATTACTGTGTGTGTGCTGATGGTGTGAGTACTGTGTGTGCGCTGATTGTGTGAATACTGTGTGTGAGCTGATGGTGTGAGTACTGTGTGTGTGCTGATGGTGTGAGTACTGTGTGTGAGCTGATGGTGTGAGTACTGTGTGAGTGCTGATGGTGTGAGTACTGTGTTTGTGCTGATGGTGTGAGTACTGTGTGTGTGCTGATGGTGTGAGTACTGTGTGTGTGCTGATGGTGTGAGTACTGTGTGTGAGCTGATGGTGTGAGTACTGTGTTTGTGCTGATGGTGTGAACACTGTGTGTGTGCTGAAGGTGTAAATACTGTGTGTGCACTGATCATGTGAGTACTGTGTGTGAGCTGATGGTGTGAGTCCTGTGTGTGAGCTGATGGGGTGAGTAATGTGTGTGTGCTGATGGTGTGAATACTGTGTGTGCGCTGATGGTGTGAGTACTGTGTGTGTGCTGATGGTGTGAATACTGTGTGTGAGCTGATAGTTTGAAAACTGTGTGTCCGCTGATGGTGTGAGTACTGTGTGTGAGCTGATGGTGTGAGTCCTGTGTGTGTGCTTATGGTGTGAATACTGTGTGTGAGCTGATGGTCTGAGTACTGTGTGTGGGCTGATGGTGTGAGTACTGTGTGTGAGCTGATGGTGTGAGTACTGTGTGTGTGCTGATGGTGTGAGGACTGTGTGTGTGCTGATGGTGTGAGTACTGTGTGTGTGCTGATGGTGTGAGTACTGTGTGTGTGCTGATGGTGTGAGTCCTGTGTGTGTGCTGATGGTGTGAGTACTGTGTGTGTGCTGATGGTGTGAGTACTGTGTGTGCACTGATGGTGTGAATACTGTGTGTGAGCTGATGGTGTGAGTACTGTGTGTGTATTGATGGTGTGAATACTGTGTGTGTGCTGATGGTGTGAGTACTGTGTGTGTGCTGATGGTGTGAGTACTGTGTGTGAGCTGATGGTGTGAGTACGGTGTGTGAGCTGATGGTGTGAGTGCTGTGTGTGTGCTGATGGTGTGAGTACTGTGTGTGTACTGATGGTGTGAGTGCTGTGTGTGTGCTGATTGTGTGTGTACTGTGTGTGTGCTGATTGTGTGCGTACTGTGTGTGCACTGATGGTGTGAGTGCTGTGTGTGTGCTGATTGTGTGCGTACTGTGTGTGCACTGATGGTGTGAGTACTGTGTGTGTGCTGATTGTGTGCGTACTGTGTGTGCACTGATGGTGTGAGTGCTGTGTGTGTGCTGATTGTGTGTGTACTGTATGTGTGCTGATTGTGTGCGTACTGTGTGTGCACTGATGGTGTGAGTGCTGTGTGTGTGCTGATTGTGTGCGTACTGTGTGTGCACTGATGGTGTGAGTACTGTGTGTGAGCTGATTGTGTGAGTACGGTGTGTGAGCTGATGGTGTGAGTGCTGTGTGTGAGCTGATGGTGTGAGTACGGTGTGTGAGCTGATGGTGTGAGTACTGTGTGTGTGCTGATGGTGTGAGTACTGTGTGTGTACTGATGGTGTGAGTGCTGTGTGTGTGCTGATTGTGTGTGTACTGTGTGTGTGCTGATTGTGTGCGTACTGTGTGTGCACTGATGGTGTGAGTGCTGTGTGTGTGCTGATTGTGTGCGTACTGTGTGTGCACTGATGGTGTGAGTGCTGTGTGTGTGCTGATTGTGTGTGTACTGTATGTGTGCTGATTGTGTGCGTACTGTGTGTGCACTGATGGTGTGAGTACGGTGTGTGCTGATGGTGTGAGTATTGTGTGTGCGCTAATTGTGTGAGTACTGTGTGTGCACTGATGGTGTGAGTGCTGTGTGTGAGCTGATGGTGTGAGTACGGTGTGTGAGCTGATGGTGTGAGTGCTGTGTGTGTGCTGATTGTGTGTGTACTGTGTGTGTGCTGATTGTGTGCGTACTGTGTGTGCACTGATGGTGTGATTACAGTGTGTGCTGATGGTGTGAGTATTGTGTGTGCGCTGATTGTGTGAGTACTGTGTGTGCACTGATGGTGTGAGTGCTGTGTGTGAGCTGATGGTGTGAGTACTGTGTGTGCACTGATGGTGTGAGTGCTGTGTGTGTGCTGATGGTGTGAGTACTGTGTGTGAGCTGATGGTGTGAGTACTGTGTGTGAGCTGATGGTGTGAGTACTGTGTGTGAGCTGATGGTGTGAGTTCTGTGTGTGCGCTGATTGTGTGAGTGCTGTGTGTGAGCTGATTGTGTGAGTACTGTGTGTGAGCTGATGGTGTGAGTACTGTGTGTGAGCTGATGGTGTGAGTACTGTGTGTGTGCTGATGGTGTGAGTGCTGTGTGTGAGCTGATGGTGTGAGTACTGTGTGTGAGCTGATGGTGTGAGTACTGTGTGTGAGCTGATGGTGTGAGTACCGTGTGTGAGCTGATGGTGTGAGTACTGTGTGTGAGCTGTGGGGTGAGTACTGTGTGTGAGCTGCTGGTGTGAGTACTGTCTGTGTGCTGATGGTGTGAGTAATGTGTGTGCGCTGATGGTGTGTGTACTGTGTGTGAGCTGATGGTGTGAGTACTGTGTGTGTGCTGATGGTGTGAGTACTGTGTGTGAGCTGATGGTGTGAGTACTGTGTGAGTGCTGATGGTGTGAGTACTGTGTTTGTGCTGATGGTGTGAACACTGTGTGTGTGCTGATGGTGTAAATACTGTGTGTGCACTGATCATGTGAGTACTGTGTGTGAGCTGATGGTGTGAGTCCTGTGTGTGAGCTGATGGGGTGAGTAATGTGTGTGTGCTGATGGTGTGAATACTGTGTGTCCGCTGATGGTGTGAGTAATGTGTGTGTGCTGGTGGTGTGACTACTGTGTGTGAGCTGATGGTGTGAGTACTGTGTGTGTGCTGAAGGTGTAAATACTGTGTGTGCACTGATCATGTGATTACTGTGTGTGAGCTGATGGTGTGAGTACTGTGTGTGAGCTGATGGTGTGAGTACTGTGTGTGTGCTGATGGTGTGAGTACTGTGTGTGAGCTGATGGTGTGAGTACTGTGTGAGTGCTGATGGTGTGAGTACTGTGTTTGTGCTGATGGTGTGAACACTGTGTGTGTGCTGATGGTGTAAATACTGTGTGTGCACTGATCATGTGAGTACTGTGTGTGAGCTGATGGTGTGAGTCCTGTGTGTGAGTTGATGGGGTGAGTAATGTGTGTGTGCTGATGGTGTGAATACTGTGTGTCCGCTGATGGTGTGAGTAATGTGTGTGTGCTGGTGGTGTGACTACTGTGTGTGTGCTTATGGTGTGAATACTGTGTGTGAGCTGATGGTGTGAGTACTGTGTGTGAGCTGATGGTGTGAGTTCTGTGTGTGCGCTGATGGTGTGAGTACTGTGTGTGAGCTGATGGTGTGTGTACTGTGTGTGAGCTGATGGTGTGAGTTCTGTGTGTGCGCTGATGGTGTGAGTACTGTGTGTGCACTGATTGTGTGAGTGCTGTGTGTGAGCTGATGGTGTGAGTACTGTGTGTGAGCTGATGGTGTGAGTACTGTGTGTGTGCTGATGGTGTGAGTGCTGTGTGTGAGCTGATGGTGTGAGTACTGTGTGTGAGCTGATGGTGTGAGTACTGTGTGTGAGCTGATGGTGTGAGTACCGTGTGTGAGCTGATGGTGTGAGTACTGTGTGTGAGCTGTGGGGTGAGTACTGTGTGTGAGCTGATGGTGTGAGTACTGTGTGTGTGCTGATGGTGTGAGTAATGTGTGTGTGCTGATGGTGTGTGTACTGTGTGTGAGCTGATGGTGTGAGTAGTGTGTGTGAGCTGATGGTGTGAGTACTGTGTGAGTGCTGATGGTGTGAGTACTGTGTTTGTGCTGATGGTGTGAACACTGTGTGTGTGCTGATGGTGTAAATACTGTGTGTGCACTGATCATGTGAGTACTGTGTGTGAGCTGATGGTGTGAGTCCTGTGTGTGTGCTGATGGTGTGAGTACTGTCTGTGCGCTGATGGTGTGAGTACTGTGTGTGTGCTGATGGTGTGAGTACTGTGTGTGAGCTGATGGTGTGAGTCCTGTGTGTGTGCTGATGGTGTGAGTACTGTGTGTGTGCTGATGGTGTGAGTACTGTGTGTGTGCTGGTGGTGTGACTACTGTGTGTGTGCTTATGGTGTGAATAATGTGTGTGAGCTGATGGTGTGAGTACTGTGTGTGGGCTGATGGTGTGAGTACTGTGTGTGTGCTGATGGTGTGAGTCCTGTGTGTGTGCTGATGGTGTGAGTATTGTGTGTGTGCTGATGGTGTGAGTCCTGTGTGTGTGCTGATGGTGTGATTACTGTGTGTGCACTGATGGTGTGAATACTGTGTGTGAGCTGATGGTGTGAGTACTGTGTGTGTATTGATGGTGTGAATACTGTGTGTGTGCTGATGGTGTGAGTACTGTGTGTGTGCTGATGGTGTGAATACTGTGTGTGAGCTGATGGTGTGAGTCCTGTGTGTGTGCTGATGGTGTGAGTACTGTGTGTGTGCTGGTGGTGTGACTACTGTGTGTGTGCTTATGGTGTGAATACTGTGTGTGTGCTGATGGTGTGAGTCCTGTGTGTGCGCTGATGGTGTGAGTACTGTGTGTGAGCTGATGGTGTGAGTCCTGTGTGTGCGCTGATGGTGTGAGTACTGTGTGTGCTGATGGTGTGAGTCCTGTGTGTGCGCTGATGGTGTGAGTACTGTGTGTGAGCTGATGGTGTGAGTCCTGTGTGTGGGCTGATGGTGTGAGTACTGTGTGTGCTGATGGTGTGAGTCCTGTGTGTGTGCTGATGGTGTGAGTACTGTGTGTGTGCTGATGGTGTGAGTCCTGTGTGTGTGCTGATGGTGTGAGTACTGTGTGTGCACTGATGGTGTGAATACTGTGTGTGAGCTGATGGTGTGAGTACTGTGTGTGTATTGATGGTGTGAATACTGTGTGTGTGCTGATGGTGTGAGTACTGTGTGTGTGCTGATGGTGTGAGTACTGCGTGTGAGCTGATGGTGTGAGTACTGTGTGTGAGCTGATGGTGTGAGTACGGTGTGTGAGCTGATGGTGTGAGTACGGTGTGTGAGCTGATGGTGTGAGTGCTGTGTGTGAGCTGATGGTGTGAGTGCTGTGTGTGTGCTGATTGTGTGTGTACTGTATGTGTGCTGATTGTGTGCGTACTGTGTGTGCACTGATGGTGTGAGTACGGTGTGTGCTGATGGTGTGAGTATTGTGTGTGCGCTGTTTGTGTGAGTACTGTGTGTGCACTGATGGCGTGAGTGCTGTGTGTGAGCTGATGGTGTGAGTACGGTGTGTGAGCTGATGGTGTGAGTGCTGTGTGTGTGCTGATTGTGTGTGTGCTGATTGTGTGCGTACAGTGTGTGCAATGATGGTGTGAGTGCTGTGTGTGTGCTGATTGTGTGCGTACTGTGTGTGCACTGATGGTGTGAGTGCTGTGTGTGTGCTGATTGTGTGTGTACTGTATGTGTGCTGATTGTGTGCGTACTGTGTGTGCACTGATGGTGTGAATACAGTGTGTGCTGATGGTGTGAGTATTGTGTGTGCGCTGATTTTGTGAGTACTGTGTGTGCACTGATGGTGTGAGTGCTGTGTGTGAGCTGATGGTGTGAGTCCTGTGTGTGCACTGATGGTGTGAGTGCTGTGTGTGTGCTGATGGTGTGAGTACTGTGTGTGAGCTGATGGTGTGAGTACTGTGTGTGAGCTGATGGTGTGAGTTCTGTGTGTGCGCTGATGGTGTGAGTGCTGTGTGTGAGCTGATTGTGTGAGTACTGTGTGTGAGCTGATGGTGTGAGTACTGTGTGTGAGCTGATGGTGTGAGTCCTGTGTGTGTGCTGATGGTGTGAGTACTGTGTGTGTGCTGAAGGTGTGAGTACTGTGTGTGTGCTGGTGGTGTGACTACTGTGTGTGTGCTTATGGTGTGAGTCCTGTGTGTGTGCTGATGGTGTGATTACTGTGTGTGCACTGATGGTGTGAATACTGTGTGTGAGCTGATGGTGTGAGTACTGTGTGTGTATTGATGGTGTGAATACTGTGTGTGTGCTGATGGTGTGAGTACTGTGTGTGTGCTGATGGTGTGAGTACTGTGTGTGAGCTGATGGTGTGAGTCCTGTGTGTGTGCTGATGGTGTGAGTACTGTGTGTGTGCTGGTGGTGTGACTACTGTGTGTGTGCTTATGGTGTGAATAATGTGTGTGAGCTGATGGTGTGAGTCCTGTGTGTGGGCTGATGGTGTGAGTACTGTGTGTGAGCTGATGGTGTGAGTCCTGTGTGTGGGCTGATGGTGTGAGTACTGTGTGTGCTGATGGTGTGAGTACTGTGTGTGCGCTGATGGTGTGAGTACTGTGTGTGCGCTGATGGTGTGAGTACTGTGTGTGCTGATGGTGTGAGTCCTGTGTGTGCGCTGATGGTGTGAGTACTGTGTGTGAGCTGATGGTGTGAGTACTGTGTGTGTGCTGATGGTGTGAGTACTGTGTGTGTGCTGATGGTGTGAGTACTGTGTGTGTGCTGATGGTGTGAGTACTGTGTGTGCGCTGATGGTGTGAGTACTGTGTGTGCTGATGGTGTGAGTCCTGTGTGTGCGCTGATGGTGTGAGCACTGTGTGTGAGCTGATGGTGTGAGTCCTGTGTGTGGGCTGATGGTGTGAGTACTGTGTGTGCTGATGGTGTGAGTCCTGTGTGTGTGCTGATGGTGTGAGTACTGTGTGTGTGCTGATGGTGTGAGTCCTGTGTGTGTGCTGATGGTGTGAGTACTGTGTGTGCACTGATGGTGTGAATACTGTGTGTGAGCTGATGGTGTGAGTACTGTGTGTGTATTGATGGTGTGAATACTGTGTGTGTGCTGATGGTGTGAGTACTGTGTGTGTGCTGATGGTGTGAGTACTGCGTGTGAGCTGATGGTGTGAGTACTGTGTGTGAGCTGATGGTGTGAGTACGGTGTGTGAGATGATGGTGTGAGTACGGTGTGTGAGCTGATGGTGTGAGTGCTGTGTGTGAGCTGATGGTGTGAGTGCTGTGTGTGTGCTGATTGTGTGTGTACTGTATGTGTGCTGATTGTGTGCGTACTGTGTGTGCACTGATGGTGTGAGTACGGTGTGTGCTGATGGTGTGAGTATTGTGTGTGCGCTGTTTGTGTGAGTACTGTGTGTGCACTGATGGCGTGAGTGCTGTGTGTGAGCTGATGGTGTGAGTACGGTGTGTGAGCTGATGGTGTGAGTGCTGTGTGTGTGCTGATTGTGTGTGTGCTGATTGTGTGCGTACAGTGTGTGCAATGATGGTGTGAGTGCTGT
This sequence comes from Heptranchias perlo, assembly GCF_035084215.1. Classification (NCBI taxonomy): domain Eukaryota; kingdom Metazoa; phylum Chordata; class Chondrichthyes; order Hexanchiformes; family Hexanchidae; genus Heptranchias; species Heptranchias perlo. The sequence continues at coordinate 43,330,224 of NC_090325.1, forward strand.
GTGTGTGCTGATTGTGTGCGTACTGTGTGTGCACTGATGGTGTGAGTGCTGTGTGTGTGCTGATTGTGTGTGTACTGTATGTGTGCTGATTGTGTGCGTACTGTGTGTGCACTGATGGTGTGAATACAGTGTGTGCTGATGGTGTGAGTATTGTGTGTGCGCTGATTTTGTGAGTACTGTGTGTGCACTGATGGTGTGAGTGCTGTGTGTGAGCTGATGGTGTGAGTCCTGTGTGTGCACTGATGGTGTGAGTGCTGTGTGTGTGCTGATGGTGTGAGTACTGTGTGTGAGCTGATGGTGTGAGTACTGTGTGTGAGCTGATGGTGTGAGTTCTGTGTGTGCGCTGATGGTGTGAGTGCTGTGTGTGAGCTGATTGTGTGAGTACTGTGTGTGAGCTGATGGTGTGAGTACTGTGTGTGAGCTGATGGTGTGAGTCCTGTGTGTGTGCTGATGGTGTGAGTACTGTGTGTGTGCTGAAGGTGTGAGTACTGTGTGTGTGCTGGTGGTGTGACTACTGTGTGTGTGCTTATGGTGTGAATAATGTGTGTGAGCTGATGGTGTGAGTACTGTGTGTGGGCTGATGGTGTGAGTACTGTGTGTGTGCTGATGGTGTGAGTCCTGTGTGTGTGCTGATGTTGTGAGTACTGTGTGTGTGCTGATGGTGTGAGTCCTGTGTGTGTGCTGATGGTGTGAGTACTGTGTGTGCACTGATGGTGTGAATACTGTGTGTGAGCTGATGGTGTGAGTACTGTGTGTGTATTGATGGTGTGAATACTGTGTGTGTGCTGATGGTGTGAGTACTGTGTGTGTGCTGATGGTGTGAGTACTGTGTGTGTGCTGATGGTGTGAGTACTGTGTGTGAGCTGATGGTGTGAGTCCTGTGTGTGTGCTGATGGTGTGAGTACTGTGTGTGTGCTTTTGGTGTGAATAATGTGTGTGAGCTGATGGTGTGAGTCCTGTGTGTGTGCTGATGGTGTGAATACTGTGTGTGCTGATGGTGTGAGTCCTGTGTGTGTGCTGATGGTGTGAGGACTGTGTGTGCTGATGGTGTGAGTCCTGTGTGTGTGCTGATGGTGTGAGTACTGTGTGTGCTGATGGTGTGAGTCCTGTGTGTGTGCTGATGGTGTGAGTACTGTGTGTGTGCTGATGGTGTGAGTACTGTGTGTGCTGATGGTGTGAGTCCTGTGTGTGTGCTGATGGTGTGAGTACTGTGTGTGTGCTGATGGTGTGAGTACTGTGTGTGAGCTGATGGTGTGAGTCCTGTGTGTGGGCTGATGGTGTGAGTACTGTGTGTGCTGATGGTGTGAGTCCTGTGTGTGTGCTGATGGTGTGAGTACTGTGTGTGTGCTGATGGTGTGAGTACTGTGTGTGAGCTGATGGTGTGAGTACGGTGTGTGAGCTGATGGTGTGAGTACGGTGTGTGAGCTGATGGTGTGAGTGCTGTGTGTGAGCTGATGGTGTGAGTGCTGTGTGTGTGCTGATTGTGTGTGTACTGTATGTGTGCTGATTGTGTGCGTACTGTGTGTGCACTGATGGTGTGAGTCCGGTGTGTGCTGATGGTGTGAGTATTGTGTGTGCGCTGATTGTGTGAGTACTGTGTGTGCACTGATGGCGTGAGTGCTGTGTGTGAGCTGATGGTGTGAGTACGGTGTGTGAGCTGATGGTGTGAGTGCTGTGTGTGTGCTGATTGTGTGTGTGCTGATTGTGTGCGTACAGTGTGTGCAATGATGGTGTGAGTGCTGTGTGTGTGCTGATTGTGTGCGTACTGTGTGTGCACTGATGGTGTGAGTGCTGTGTGTGTGCTGATTGTGTGTGTACTGTATGTGTGCTGATTGTGTGCGTACTGTGTGTGCACTGATGGTGTGATTACAGTGTGTGCTGATGGTGTGAGTATTGTGTGTGCGCTGATTGTGTGAGTACTGTGTGTGCACTGATGGTGTGAGTGCTGTGTGTGAGCTGATGGTGTGAGTACTGTGTGTGCACTGATGGTGTGAGTGCTGTGTGTGTGCTGATGGTGTGAGTACTGTGTGTGAGCTGATGGTGTGAGTACTGTGTGTGAGCTGATGGTGTGAGTTCTGTGTGTGCGCTGATGGTGTGAGTGCTGTGTGTGAGCTGATTGTGTGAGTACTGTGTGTGAGCTGATGGTGTGAGTACTGTGTGTGAGCTGATGGTGTGAGTACTGTGTGTGTGCTGATGGTGTGAGTGCTGTGTGTGAGCTGATGGTGTGAGTACTGTGTGTGAGCTGATGGTGTGAGTACTGTGTGTGAGCTGATGGTGTGAGTACCGTGTGTGAGCTGATGGTGTGAGTACTGTGTGTGAGCTGTGGGGTGAGTACTGTGTGTGAGCTGCTGGTGTGAGTACTGTCTGTGTGCTGATGGTGTGAGTAATGTGTGTGCGCTGATGGTGTGTGTACTGTGTGTGAGCTGATGGTGTGAGTACTGTGTGTGTGCTGATGGTGTGAGCACTGTGTGTGAGCTGATGGTGTGAGTACTGTGTGAGTGCTGATGGTGTGAGTACTGTGTTTGTGCTGATGATGTGAACACTGTGTGTGTGCTGATGGTGTAAATACTGTGTGTGCACTGATCATGTGAGTACTGTGTGTGAGCTGATGGTGTGAGTCCTGTGTGTGATCTGATGGGGTGAGTAATGTGTGTGTGCTGATGGTGTGAATACTCTGTGTCCGCTGATGGTGTGAGTAATGTGTGTGTGCTGGTGGTGTGACTACTGTGTGTGTGCTTATGGTGTGAGTACTGTGTGTGAGCTGATGATGTGAGTACTGTGTGTGAGCTGATGGTGTGAGTACTGTGTGTGAGCTGATGGTGTGAGTACTGTGTGTGTGCTGAAGGTGTAAATACTGTGTGTGCACTGATCATGTGATTAATGTGTGTGAGCTGATGGTGTGAGTACTGTGTGTGAGCTGATGGTGTGAGTACTGTGTGTGTGCTGATGGTGTGAGTACTGTGTGTGAGCTGATGGTGTGAGTACTGTGTGAGTGCTGATGGTGTGAGTACTGTGTTTGTGCTGATGGTGTGAACACTGTGTGTGTGCTGATGGTGTAAATACTGTGTGTGCACTGATCATGTGAGTACTGTGTGTGAGCTGATGGTGTGAGTCCTGTGTGTGAGTTGATGGGGTGAGTAATGTGTGTGTGCTGATGGTGTGAATACTGTGTGTCCGCTGATGGTGTGAGTACTGTGTGTGAGCTGATGGTGTGTGTACTGTGTGTGAGCTGATGGTGTGAGTTCTGTGTGTGCGCTGATGGTGTGAGTACTGTGTGTGCACTGATTGTGTGAGTGCTGTGTGTGAGCTGATGGTGTGAGTACTGTGTGTGAGCTGATGGTGTGAGTACTGTGTGTGTGCTGATGGTGTGAGTGCTGTGTGTGAGCTGATGGTGTGAGTACTGTGTGTGAGCTGATGGTGTGAGTACTGTGTGTGAGCTGATGGTGTGAGTACCGTGTGTGTGCTGATGGTGTGAGTACTGTGTGTGAGCTGTGGGGTGAGTACTGTGTGTGAGCTGATGGTGTGAGTACTGTGTGTGTGCTGATGGTGTGAGTAATGTGTGTGTGCTGATGGTGTGTGTACTGTGTGTGAGCTGATGGTGTGAGTTGTGTGTGTGAGCTGATGGTGTGAGTACTGTGTGAGTGCTGATGGTGTGAGTACTGTGTTTGTGCTGATGGTGTGAACACTGTGTGTGTGCTGATGGTGTAAATACTGTGTGTGCACTGATCATGTGAGTACTGTGTGTGAGCTGATGGTGTGAGTCCTGTGTGTGTGCTGATGGTGTGAGTACTGTGTGTGTGCTGATGGTGTGAGTCCTGTGTGTGTACTGATGGTGTGAGTACTGTGTGTGTGCTGGTGGTGTGACTACTGTGTGTGTGCTTATGGTGTGAATAATGTGTGTGAGCTGATGGTGTGAGTACTGTGTGTGGGCTGATGGTGTGAGTACTGTGTGTGTGCTGATGGTGTGAGTCCTGTGTGTGTGCTGATGGTGTGAGTACTGTGTGTGTGCTGATGGTGTGAGTACTGTGTGTGAGCTGATGGTGTGAGTACTGTGTGTGTATTGATGGTGTGAATACTGTGTGTGTGCTGATGGTGTGAGTACTGTGTGTGTGCTGATGGTGTGAGTACTGTGTGTGAGCTGATGGTGTGAGTACGGTGTGTGAGCTGATGGTGTGAGTACGGTGTGTGAGCTGATGGTGTGAGTGCTGTGTGTGAGCTGATGGTGTGAGTGCTGTGTGTGTGCTGATTGTGTGTGTACTGTATGTGTGCTGATTGTGTGCGTACTGTGTGTGCACTGATGGTGTGAGTACGGTGTGTGCTGATGGTGTGAGTATTGTGTGTGCGCTGATTGTGTGAGTACTGTGTGTGCACTGATGGCGTGAGTGCTGTGTGTGAGCTGATGGTGTGAGTACGGTGTGTGAGCTGATGGTGTGAGTGCTGTGTGTGTGCTGATTGTGTGTGTGCTGATTGTGTGCGTACAGTGTGTGCAATGATGGTGTGAGTGCTGTGTGTGTGCTGATTGTGTGCGTACTGTGTGTGCACTGATGGTGTGAGTGCTGTGTGTGTGCTGATTGTGTGTGTACTGTATGTGTGCTGATTGTGTGCGTACTGTGTGTGCACTGATGGTGTGATTACAGTGTGTGCTGATGGTGTGAGTATTGTGTGTGCGCTGATTGTGTGAGTACTGTGTGTGCACTGATGGTGTGAGTGCTGTGTGTGAGCTGATGGTGTGAGTACTGTGTGTGCACTGATGGTGTGAGTGCTGTGTGTGTGCTGATTGTGTGTGTACTGTATGTGTGCTGATTGTGTGCGTACTGTGTGTGCACTGATGGTGTGATTACAGTGTGTGCTGATGGTGTGAGTATTGTGTGTGCGCTGATTGTGTGAGTACTGTGTGTGCACTGATGGTGTGAGTGCTGTGTGTGAGCTGATGGTGTGAGTACTGTGTGTGCACTGATGGTGTGAGTGCTGTGTGTGTGCTGATGGTGTGAGTACTGTGTGTGAGCTGATGGTGTGAGAACTGTGTGTGAGCTGATGGTGTGAGTACTGTGTGTGAGCTGATGGTGTGAGTTCTGTGTGTGCGCTGATGGTGTGAGTACTGTGTGTGCACTGATTGTGTGAGTGCTGTGTGTGAGCTGATGGTGTGAGTACTGTGTGTGAGCTGATGGTGTGAGTACTGTGTGTGTGCTGATGGTGTGAGTGCTGTGTGTGAGCTGATGGTGTGAGTACTGTGTGTGAGCTGATGGTGTGAGGACTGTGTGTGAGCTGATGGTGTGAGTACCGTGTGTGAGCTGATGGTGTGAGTACTGTGTGTGAGCTGTGGGGTGAGTACTGTGTGTGAGCTGCTGGTGTGAGTACTGTCTGTGTGCTGATGGTGTGAGTAATGTGTGTGCGCTGATGGTGTGTGTACTGTGTGTGAGCTGATGGTGTGAGTACTGTGTGTGTGCTGATGGTGTGAGCACTGTGTGTGAGCTGATGGTGTGAGTACTGTGTGAGTGCTGATGGTGTGAGTACTGTGTTTGTGCTGATGATGTGAACACTGTGTGTGTGCTGATGGTGTAAATACTGTGTGTGCACTGATCATGTGAGTACTGTGTGTGAGCTGATGGTGTGAGTCCTGTGTGTGATCTGATGGGGTGAGTAATGTGTGTGTGCTGATGGTGTGAATACTCTGTGTCCGCTGATGGTGTGAGTAATGTGTGTGTGCTGGTGGTGTGACTACTGTGTGTGTGCTTATGGTGTGAGTACTGTGTGTGAGCTGATGATGTGAGTACTGTGTGTGAGCTGATGGTGTGAGTACTGTGTGTGAGCTGATGGTGTGAGTACTGTGTGTGTGCTGAAGGTGTAAATACTGTGTGTGCACTGATCATGTGATTAATGTGTGTGAGCTGATGGTGTGAGTACTGTGTGTGAGCTGATGGTGTGAGTACTGTGTGTGTGCTGATGGTGTGAGTACTGTGTGTGAGCTGATGGTGTGAGTACTGTGTGAGTGCTGATGGTGTGAGTACTGTGTTTGTGCTGATGGTGTGAACACTGTGTGTGTGCTGATGGTGTAAATACTGTGTGTGCACTGATCATGTGAGTACTGTGTGTGAGCTGATGGTGTGAGTCCTGTGTGTGAGTTGATGGGGTGAGTAATGTGTGTGTGCTGATGGTGTGAATACTGTGTGTCCGCTGATGGTGTGAGTACTGTGTGTGAGCTGATGGTGTGTGTACTGTGTGTGAGCTGATGGTGTGAGTTCTGTGTGTGCGCTGATGGTGTGAGTACTGTGTGTGCACTGATTGTGTGAGTGCTGTGTGTGAGCTGATGGTGTGAGTACTGTGTGTGAGCTGATGGTGTGAGTACTGTGTGTGTGCTGATGGTGTGAGTGCTGTGTGTGAGCTGATGGTGTGAGTACTGTGTGTGAGCTGATGGTGTGAGTACTGTGTGTGAGCTGATGGTGTGAGTACCGTGTGTGTGCTGATGGTGTGAGTACTGTGTGTGAGCTGTGGGGTGAGTACTGTGTGTGAGCTGATGGTGTGAGTACTGTGTGTGTGCTGATGGTGTGAGTAATGTGTGTGTGCTGATGGTGTGTGTACTGTGTGTGAGCTGATGGTGTGAGTTGTGTGTGTGAGCTGATGGTGTGAGTACTGTGTGAGTGCTGATGGTGTGAGTACTGTGTTTGTGCTGATGGTGTGAACACTGTGTGTGTGCTGATGGTGTAAATACTGTGTGTGCACTGATCATGTGAGTACTGTGTGTGAGCTGATGGTGTGAGTCCTGTGTGTGTGCTGATGGTGTGAGTACTGTGTGTGTGCTGATGGTGTGAGTCCTGTGTGTGTGCTGATGGTGTGAGTACTGTGTGTGTGCTGGTGGTGTGACTACTGTGTGTGTGCTTATGGTGTGAATAATGTGTGTGAGCTGATGGTGTGAGTACTGTGTGTGGGCTGATGGTGTGAGTACTGTGTGTGTGCTGATGGTGTGAGTCCTGTGTGTGTGCTGATGGTGTGAGTACTGTGTGTGTGCTGATGGTGTGAGTACTGTGTGTGAGCTGATGGTGTGAGTACTGTGTGTGTATTGATGGTGTGAATACTGTGTGTGTGCTGATGGTGTGAGTACTGTGTGTGTGCTGATGGTGTGAGTACTGTGTGTGAGCTGATGGTGTGAGTACGGTGTGTGAGCTGATGGTGTGAGTACGGTGTGTGAGCTGATGGTGTGAGTGCTGTGTGTGAGCTGATGGTGTGAGTGCTGTGTGTGTGCTGATTGTGTGTGTACTGTATGTGTGCTGATTGTGTGCGTACTGTGTGTGCACTGATGGTGTGAGTACGGTGTGTGCTGATGGTGTGAGTATTGTGTGTGCGCTGATTGTGTGAGTACTGTGTGTGCACTGATGGCGTGAGTGCTGTGTGTGAGCTGATGGTGTGAGTACGGTGTGTGAGCTGATGGTGTGAGTGCTGTGTGTGTGCTGATTGTGTGTGTGCTGATTGTGTGCGTACAGTGTGTGCAATGATGGTGTGAGTGCTGTGTGTGTGCTGATTGTGTGCGTACTGTGTGTGCACTGATGGTGTGAGTGCTGTGTGTGTGCTGATTGTGTGTGTACTGTATGTGTGCTGATTGTGTGCGTACTGTGTGTGCACTGATGGTGTGATTACAGTGTGTGCTGATGGTGTGAGTATTGTGTGTGCGCTGATTGTGTGAGTACTGTGTGTGCACTGATGGTGTGAGTGCTGTGTGTGAGCTGATGGTGTGAGTACTGTGTGTGCACTGATGGTGTGAGTGCTGTGTGTGTGCTGATTGTGTGTGTACTGTATGTGTGCTGATTGTGTGCGTACTGTGTGTGCACTGATGGTGTGATTACAGTGTGTGCTGATGGTGTGAGTATTGTGTGTGCGCTGATTGTGTGAGTACTGTGTGTGCACTGATGGTGTGAGTGCTGTGTGTGAGCTGATGGTGTGAGTACTGTGTGTGCACTGATGGTGTGAGTGCTGTGTGTGTGCTGATGGTGTGAGTACTGTGTGTGAGCTGATGGTGTGAGAACTGTGTGTGAGCTGATGGTGTGAGTACTGTGTGTGAGCTGATGGTGTGAGTTCTGTGTGTGCGCTGATGGTGTGAGTACTGTGTGTGCACTGATTGTGTGAGTGCTGTGTGTGAGCTGATGGTGTGAGTACTGTGTGTGAGCTGATGGTGTGAGTACTGTGTGTGTGCTGATGGTGTGAGTGCTGTGTGTGAGCTGATGGTGTGAGTACTGTGTGTGAGCTGATGGTGTGAGGACTGTGTGTGAGCTGATGGTGTGAGTACCGTGTGTGAGCTGATGGTGTGAGTACTGTGTGTGAGCTGTGGGGTGAGTACTGTGTGTGAGCTGATGGTGTGAGTACTGTGTGTGTGCTGATGGTGTGAGTAATGTGTGTGCGCTGATGATGTGTGTACTGTGTGTGAGCTGATGGTGTGAGTACTGTGTGTGAGCTGATGGTGTGAGTACTGTGTGAGTGCTGATGGTGTGAGTACTGTGTTTGTGCTGATGGTGTGAACACTGTGTGTGTGCTGATGGTGTAAATACTGTGTGTGCACTGATCATGTGAGTACTGTGTGTGAGCTGATGGTGTGAGTCCTGTGTGTGAGCTGATGGGGTGAGTAATGTATGTGTGCTGATGGTGTGAATACTGTGTGTCCGCTGATGGTGTGAGTGCTGTGTGTGAGCTGATGGTGTGAGTACGGTGTGTGTGCTCATGGTGTGAGTACTGTGTGTGTGCTGATGGTGTGAGTACTGTGTGTGTACTGATGGTGTGAGTGCTGTGTGTGTGCTGATGGTGTGTGTACTGTGTGTGCACTGATGGTGTGAGTATTGTGTGTGCGCTGATTGTGTGAGTACTGTGTGTGCACTGATGGTGTGAGTGCTGTGTGTGAGCTGATGGTGTGAGTACTGTGTGTGCGCTGATGGTGTGAGTACTGTGTGTGAGCTGATGGTGTGAGTGCTGTGTGTGAGCTGATGGTGTGAGTGCTGTGTGTGAGCTGATGGTGTGAGTACCGTGTGTGAGCTGATGGTGTGAGTACCGTGTGTGAGCTGATGGTGTGAGTACTGTGTGTGAGCTGTGGGGTGAGTACTGTGTGTGAGCTGATGGTGTGAGTACTGTGTGTGTGCTGATGGTGTGAGTAATGTGTGTGCGCTGATGGTGTGTGTCCTGTGTGTGAGCTGATGGTGTGAGTACTGTGTGTGCACTGATGGTGTGAGTACTGTGTGTGTTCTGATGGTGTGAGTACTGTGTGTCAGCTGATGGTGTGAGTACTGTGTGTGTGCTGATGTTGTAAATACTGTGTGTGCACTGATCATGTGAGTACTGTGTGTGAGCTGTTGGTGTGAGTACTGTGTGTGAGCTGATGGTGTGAGTACTGTGTGTGAGCTGATGGTGTGAGTACTGTGTGTGTGCTGATGGTGTGAGTACTGTGTTTGTGCTGATGGTGTGAACACTGTGTGTGTGCTGATGGTGTAAATACTGTGTGTGCACTGATCATGTGAGTACTGTGTGTGTGCTGATGGTGTGAGTCATGTGTGTGAGCTGATGGGGTGAGTAATGTGTGTGTGTTGATGGTGTGAGTACTGTGTTTGTGCTGATGGTGTGAACACTGTGTGTGTGCTGATGGTGTAAATACTGTGTGTGCACTGATCATGTGAGTACTGTGTGTGAGCTGATGGTGTGAGTCCTGTGTGTGAGCTGATGGGGTGAGTAATGTGTGTGTGCTGATGGTGTGAATACTGTGTGTGCGCTGATGGTGTGAGTACTGTGTGTGTGCTGATGGTGTGAATACTGTGTGTGAGCTGATGGTGTGAAAACTGTGTTTCCGCTGATGGTGTGAGTAATGTGTGTGTGCTGATGGTGTGACTACTGTGTGTGAGCTGATGGTGTGGATACTGTGTGTGAGCTGATGGTGTGAGTACTGTGTGTGGGCTGATGGTGTGAGTACTGTGTGTGTGCTGATGGTGTGAGTACTGTGTGTGAGCTGATGGTGTGATTACTGTGTGTGTGCTGATGGTGTGAGTACTGTGTGTGCGCTGATTGTGTGAATACTGTGTGTGAGCTGATGGTGTGAGTACTGTATGTGTGCTGATGGTGTGACGACTGTGTGTGAGATGATGGTGTGAGTACTGTGTGTGTGCTGATGGTGTGAGTACTGTGTGTGAGCTGATGGTGTGAGTACTGTGTGAGTGCTGATGGTGTGAGTACTGTGTTTGTGCTGATGGTGTGAGTACTGTGTGTGAGCTGATGGTGTGAGTACTGTGTGAGTGCTGATGGTGTGAGTACTGTGTTTGTGCTGATGGTGTGAACACTGTGTGTGTGCTGAAGGTGTAAATACTGTGTGTGCACTGATCATGTGAGTACTGTGTGTGAGCTGATGGTGTGAGTCCTGTGTGTGAGCTGATGGGGTGAGTAATGTGTGTGTGCTGATGGTGTGAATACTGTGTGTGCGCTGATGGTGTGAGTACTGTGTGTGTACTGATGGTGTGAGTACTGCGTGTGTGCTGATGGTGTGAATACTGTGTGTGAGCTGATAGTTTGAAAACTGTGTGTCCGCTGATGGTGTGAGTCATGTGTGTGTGCTGATGGTGTGAGGACTGTGTGTGTGCTGATGGTGTGAATTCTGTGTGTGAGCTGATGGTCTGAGTACTGTGTGTCCGCTGATGGTGTGAGTCATGTGTGTGAGCTGATGGTCTGAGTAATGTGTGTGCGCTGATGGTGTGAGTACTGTGTGTGTGCTGATGGTGTGAGTACTGTGTGTGTGCTGATGGTGTGAGTACTGTGTGTGTGCTGATGGTGTGAGTACTGTGTGTGTGCTGATGGTGTGAGTACTGTGTGTGCTGATGGTGTGAGTACTGTGTGTGAGCTGATGGTGTGAGTACTGTGTGTGTGCTGATGGTGTGAGTACTGTGTGTGCTGATGGTGTGAATACTGTGTGTGAGCTGAAGGTGTGAGTACTGTGTGTGTGCTGATTGTGTGACTACTGTGTGTGAGCTGATGGTGTGAAAACTGTGTGTGCGCTGATGGTGTGAGTCCTGTGTGTGCACTGATGGTGTGAATACTGTGTGTGTGCTGATTGTGTGACTACTGTGTGTGAGCTGATGGTGTGAAAACTGTGTGTGCGCTGATGGTGTGAGTACTGTGTGTTCTGATGGTGTGAATTCTGTGTGTGTGCTGATGGTGTAAATACTGTGTGTGCACTGATCATGTGAGTCCTGTGTGTGAGCTGATGGTGTGAGTACTGTGTGTCTGCTGATGGTGTGAGTACTGTGTGTGAGCTGATGGTGTGAGTACTGTGTGTGTGCTGATGGTGTGAGTACTGTGTGTGTGCTGATGGTGTGAGTACTGTGTGTCTGCTGATGGTGTGAGTACTGTGTGTGAGCTGATGGTGTGAGTACTGTGTGTGCACTGATGGTGTGAACACTGTGTGTGTGCTGATAGTGTGAGTCCTGTGTGTGTTCTGATGGTGTGAGCACTGTGTGTGTGCTGATGGTGTGAATACTGTGTGTGAGCTTATGGTGTGAGCACTGTGTGTGTGTTGATTGTGTGAGTACTGTGTGTGTGCTGATGGTGTGAGTACTGTGTGTGTGTTGATTGTGTGAACACTGTGTGTGTGCTGATAGTGTGAGTCCTGTGTGTGTTCTGATGGTGTGAGCACTGTGTGTGTGCTGATGGTGTGAATACTGTGTGTGCGCTTATGGTGTGAGTACTGTGTGTGTGTTGATGGTGTGAATACTGTGTGTGCACTGATGGTGTGAGCACTGTGCGTGTGCTGATAATGTGAGTCGTGTGTGTGCACTGATGGTGTGAGTACTGTATGTGAGCTGATGGTGTGAGTAATGTGTGTGTGCTGATGGTGTGAGTACTGTGTGTGCGCTGATGGTGTGAGTACTGTGTGTGAGCTGATGGTGTGAGTACTGTGTGTGTACTGATGGTATGAGTACTGTGTGTGTGCTGATGGTGTGAGTACTGTGTGTGCGCTGATGGTGTGAGTACTGTGTGTTTGCACTGATGGTGTGCGTACTGTGTGTGAGCTGATGGTGTGAGTACTGTGTGTGTGCTGATGGTGTGAGTACTGTGTGTGAGCTGATGGTGTGCGTACTGTGTGTGCACTGATGGTGTGAGTACTGTGTGTCTGCTGATGGTGTGAGTGCTGTGTGTGCGCTGACGGTGTGAGTACTGTGTGTGAGCTGATGGTGTGAGTACTGTGTGTGCGCTGATGGTGTGAGTACTGTGTGTGAGCTGATGGTGTGAGTACTGTGTGTGCGCTGATGGTGTGAGTACTGTGTGTGAGCTGATGGTGTGAGTACTGTGTGTGTGCTGATGGTGTGAGTACTGTGTGTGAGCTGATGGTGTGAGTACTGTGTGTGCGCTAATGGTGTGAGTAATGTGTGTGTACTGATGGTGTGAGTACTGTGTGTGAGCTGATGGTGTGAGTACTGTGTGTGCGCTGATGGTGTGAATACTGTGTGTGCACTGATGGTGTGAGTCCTGTGTGTGTGCTGATAATGTGAGTCGTGTGTGTGCACTGATGGTGTGAGTACTGTGTGTGAGCTGATGGTGTGTGTACTGTGTGTGCACTGATGGTGTGAGTACTGTGTGTGCGCTGATGGTGTGAGTACTGTGTGTGAGCTGATGGTGTGAGTACTGTGTGTGTGCTGATGGTGTGAGTACTGTGTGTGCGCTGATGGTGTGAATACTGTGTGTGAGCTGATGGTGTGAGTATTGTGTGTGTGTTGATGGTGTGAGTACTGTGTGTGTGCTGATGGTTTGAGTACTGTGTGTGTGTTGATGGTGTGAGTCCAGTGTGTGTGCTGATGGTGTGAGTACTGTGTGTGTGTTGATGGTGTGTGTACTGTGTGTGTGCTGATGGTGTGAGTCCTGTGTGTGTGTTGATGGTGTGTGTACTGTGTGTGTGCTGATGGTGTGCGTACTGTGTGTGCGCTGATGGTGTGAGTATTTTGTGTGCACTGATGGTGTGAGTACTGTGTGTGTGCTGATAATGTGAGTATTTTGTGTGCACTGATGGTGTGAGTACTGTGTGTGAGCTGATGGCGTGAGTGCTGTGTGTGCACTGATGGTGTGAGTATTTTGTGTGCACTGATGGTGTGAATACTGTGTGTGCGCTGATGGTGTGAATACTGTGTGTGAGCTGATGGTGTGAGTACTGTGTGTGTGCTGATGGTGTGTGTATTTTGTGTGCACTGATGGTGTGAGTACTGTGTGTGTGCTGATGGTGTGAATATTGTGTGTGCGCTGATGGTGTGAATACTGTGTGTGAGCTGATGGTGTGAATACTGTGTGTGAGCTGATGGCGTGAGTGCTGTGTGTGCACTGATGGTGTGAGTATTTTGTGTGCACTGATGGTGTGAGTACTGTGTGTGTGCTGATAATGTGAGGATTTTGTGTGCACTGATGGTGTGAGTATTTTGTGTGCACTGATGGTGTGAGTACTGTCTGTGCGCTGATGGTGTGAGTCGTGTGTGTGCACTGATGGTGTGAGTCCTGTCTGTGCGCTGATGGTGTGAGTTCTGTGTGTGTGCTGATGGTGTGAGTTCTGTGTGTGTGCTGATGGTGTGAGTTCTGTGTGTGTGCTGATGGTGTGAGTACTGTGTGTGAGCTGATGGTGTGAGTACTGTGTGTGAGCTGATGGTGTGAGTACTGTGTGTGCACTGATGGTGTGAGTACTGTGTGTGCGCTGATGGTGTGAGTACTGTCTGTGCGCTGATGGTGTGAGTCGTGTGTGTGCACTGATGGTGTGAGTCCTGTCTGTGCGCTGATGGTGTGAGTACTGTGTGTGTGCTGATGGTGTGAGTTCTGTGTGTGTGCTGATGGTGTGAGTACTGTGTGTGCGCTGATGGTGTGAGTACTGTGTGTGAGCTGATGGTGTGAGTACTGTGTATGAGCTGATGGTGTGAGTACTGTGTGTGAGCTGATGGTGTGAGTACTGTGTGTGCACTGATGGTGTGAGTACTGTGTGTGCGCTGATGGTGTGAGTACTGTGTGTGCACTGATGGTGTGAGTACTGTGTGTGCACTGATGGTGTGAGTACTGTGTGTGTGGTGATGGTGTGAGTCCTGTGTGTGCGCTGATGGTGTGAGTACTGTGTGTGTGTTGATGGTGTGAGTCCTGTGTGTGCACAGATGGTGTGAGTACTGTGTGTGTGTTGAAGGTGTGAGTCCTGTGTGTGCTCATGGTGTGCATGCTGTGTGTGTGCTGATAGTGTGAAAACTGTGTGTGTGCCGATGGTGTGAGTACTGTGTGTGTGCTGATGGTGTGAGTACTGTGTGTGTGCTGATGGTGTGAGTACTGCGTGTGAGCTGATGGTGTGAGTACTGTGTGTGTGCTGATGGTGTGAATACTGTGTGTGAGCTGATGGTGTGAATACTGTGTGTGCACTGATGGTGTGAGGACTGCGTGTGTGCTGATAGTGTGAGTACTGTGTGTGTGCTGATGGTGTGAGTACTGTGTGTGTGCTGATGGTGTGAGTAAAGTGTGTGAGCTGATGGTGTGAGTACTGTGTGTGAGCTGATGGTGTGAATACTGTGTGTGTGTTGATGGTGTGAGTACTGTGTGCGCTGATGGTGTGAATACTGTGTGTGAGCTGATGGTGTGAGTACTGTGTGTGCGCTGATGGTGTGAATACTGTGTGTGAGCTGATGGTGTGAGTACTGTGTGTGCGCTGATGGTGTGAATACTGTGTGTGAGCTGATGGTGTGAGTACTGTGTGTGCGCTGATGGTGTGAATACTGTGTGTGAGCTGATGGTGTGAATACTGTGTGTGAGCTGATGGTGTGAGTACTGTGTGTGTGCTGATGGTGTGAGTAATGTGTGTGAGCTGATGGTGTGAATACTGTGTGTGAGCTGATGGTGTGAGTACTGTGTGTGTTGATGGTGTGCGTACTGTGTGTGCGCTGATGGTGTGAATACTGTGTGTGAGCTGATCGTGTGAGTACTGTGTGTGTGCTGATGGTGTGAGTCCTGTGTGTGAGCTGATGGTGTGAGTACTGTGTGTGTTGATGGTGTGCGTACTGTGTGTGCGCTGATGGTGTGAATACTGTGTGTGAGCTGATGGTGTGAGTACTGTGTGTGTGCTGATGGTGTGAGTCCTGTGTGTGAGCTGATGGTGTGAATACTGTGTGTGAGCTGATGGTGTGCGTAATGTGTGTGCGCTGATGGTGTGAATACTGTGTGTGAGCTGATGGTGTGAATACTGTGTGTGAGCTGATGGTGTGAATACTGTGTGTGTGCGGATGGTGTGAGTACTGTGTGTGAGCTGATGGTGTGAATACTGTGTGTGAGCTGATGGTGTGAGTACTGTGTGCGCTGATGGTTTGAATACTGTGTGTGAGCTGATGGTGTGAATACTGTGTGTGAGCTGATGGTGTGAGTACTGTGTGTGCGCTGATGGTGTGAGTACTGTGTGTGAGCTGATGGTGTGAATACTGTGTGTGTGTTGATGGTGTGCGTACTGTGTGTGCGCTGATGGTGTGAATACTGTGTGTGTGCTGATGGTGTGAGTACTGTGTGTGCGCTGATGGTGTGAATACTGTGTGTGTGCTGATGGTGTGAGTACTGTGTGTGAGCTGATGGTGTGAGTACTGTGTGTGCGCTGATGGTGTGAGTACTGTGTGTGAGCTGATGGTGTGAATACTGTGTGTGTGTTGATGGTGTGCGTACTGTGTGTGCGCTGCTGGTGTGAATACTGTGTGTGTGCTGATGGTGTGAGTACTGTGTGTGGGCTGATGGTGTGAATACTGCGTGTGAGCTGATGGTGTGAGTATTGTGTGTGTGCTGATGGTGTGCGTACTGTGTGTGCGCTGATGGTGTGAGTACTGTGTGTGAGCTGATGGTGTGAGTACTGTGTGTGCGCTGATGGTGTGAGTACTGTGTGTGAGCTGATGGTGTGAATACTGTGCGTGTGTTGATGGTGTGCGTACTGTGTGTGCGCTGATGGTGTGAATACTGTGTGTGAGCTGATGGTGTGAGCACTGTGTGTGTGCTGATGGTGTGAGTCCTGTGTGTGTGCTGATGGTGTGAGTATTGTGTGTGTGCTGATGGTGTGAGTACTGTGTGTGTGCTGATGGTGTGAGTACTGTGTGTGCGCTGATGGTGTGAGTACTGTGTGTGTGCTGATGGTGTGAGTATTGTGTGTGTGCTGATGGTGTGAGTACTGTGTGTGTGCTGATGGTGTGAGTACTGTGTGTGCGCTGATGGTGTGAGTACTGTGTGTGTGCTGATGGTGTGAGTACTGTGTGTGAGCTGATGGTGTGAGTACTGTGTGTGTGCTGATTGTGTGAGTATTGTGTGTGTGCTGATGGTGTGAGTACTGTGTGTGTGCTGATGGTGTGAGTACTGTGTGTGTGCTGATGGTGTGAGTACTGTGTGTGTGCTGATGGTGTGAATACTGTGTGTGAGCTGATGGTGTGAGCACTGTGTGTGTGCTGATGGTGTGAGTACTGTGTGTGTGCTGATGGTGTGAGTATTGTGTGTGTGCTGATGGTGTGAGTACTGTGTGTGTGCTGATGGTGTGAGTACTGTGTGTGCGCTGATGGTGTGAGTACTGTGTGTGTGCTGATGGTGTGAGTACTGTGTGTGAGCTGATGGTGTGAGTACTGTGTGTGTGCTGATGGTGTGAGTATTGTGTGTGTGCTGATGGTGTGAGTACTGTGTGTGTGCTGATGGTGTGAGTACTGTGTGTGTGCTGATGGTGTGAGTACTGTGTGTGAGCTGATGGTGTGAGTACTGTGTGTGAGGTGATGGTGTGAGTACTGTGTGTGTGCTGATGGTGTGCGTACTGTTTGTGAGCTGATGCTGTGAGTACTGTGTGTGTGCTGATGGTGTGAGTATTGTGTGTGTGCTGATGGTGTGCGTATTGTTTGTGCGCTGATGGTGTGAGTACTGTGTGTGAGCTGATGGTGTGAGGACTGTTTGTGTGCTGATGGTGTGAGTACTGTGTGTGAGCTGTTGAGTGTGAATACTGTGTGTGGTGATGGTGTGAGTACTGTGTGTGCACTGATGGTGTGAATACTGTGTGTGAGCTAATGGTGTGAGTACTGTGTGTGGTGTTGGTGTGAGTACTGTGTGTGTGCTGATGGTGTGAGTCCTGTGTGTGAGCTAATGGTGTGAGTACTGTGTGTGTGCTGATGGTGTGAGTACTGTGTGTGAGCTGATGGTGTGAGTCCTGTGTGTGAGCTGATGGTGTGAGTACTGTGTGTGTGCTGATGGTGTGAGTAATGTGTGTGTGCTGATGGTGTGAGTCATGTGTGTGCGCTGATGGTGTGAGTAATGTGTGTGTGCTGATGGTGTGAGTACTGTGTGTGAACTGATGGTGTGAGTGATGTGTGTGTGCTGATGGTGTGAGTACTGTGTGTGAGCTGATGGTGTGAGTACTGTGTGTGTGCTGATGGTGTGAGTACTTTGTGTGTGCTGATGGTGTGAGTATTGTGTGTGTCCTGATGGTGTGAGTACTGTGTGTGAGCTGATGGTGTGAATACTGTGTGTGTGCTGATGGTGTGAGTACTGTGTGTGTGAGCTGATGGTGTGAGTACTGTGTGTGTGCTGATGGTGTGAGTACTGTGTGTGCGCTGATGGTGTGAATACTGTGTGTGTGCTGATGGTGTGAGTACTGTGTGTGAGCTGATGGTGTGAGTACTGTGTGTGCGCTGATGGTGTGAGTACTGTGTGTGCGCTGATGCTGTGAATACTGTGTGTGAGCTGATGGTGTGAATACTGTGTGTGTGCTGATGGTGTGAGTACTGTGTGTGCGCTGCTGGTGTGAATACTGTGTGTGTGCTGATGGTGTGCGTACTGTGTGTGCGCTGCTGGTGTGAATACTGTGTGTGTGCTGATGGTGTGAGTACTGTGTGTGCGCTGATGGTGTGAGTACTGTGTGTGCGCTGATGGTGTGAATACTGTGTGTGTGCTGATGGTGTGAATACTGTGTGTGTGCTGATGGTGTGAGTACTGTGTGTGCGCTGATGGTGTGAATACTGTGTGTGTGCTGATGGTGTGAGTACTGTGTGTGGGCTGATGGTGTGAATACTGCGTGTGAGCTGATGGTGTGAGTATTGTGTGTGTGCTGATGGTGTGAGTACTGTGTGTGCGCTGATGGTGTGAGTACTGTGTGTGCGCTGATGGTGTGAATACTGTGTGTGCGCTGATGGTGTGAGTATTTTGTGTGCACTGATGGTGTGAGTACTGTGTGTGTGCTGATAATGTGAGTATTTTGTGTGCACTGATGGTGTGAGTACTGTGTGTGAGCTGATGGCGTGAGTGCTGTGTGTGCACTGATGGTGTGAGTATTTTGTGTGCACTGATGGTGTGAATACTGTGTGTGCGCTGATGGTGTGAATACTGTGTGTGAGCTGATGGTGTGAGTACTGTGTGTGTGCTGATGGTGTGTGTATTTTGTGTGCACTGATGGTGTGAGTACTGTGTGTGTGCTGATGGTGTGAATATTGTGTGTGCGCTGATGGTGTGAATACTGTGTGTGAGCTGATGGTGTGAATACTGTGTGTGAGCTGATGGCGTGAGTGCTGTGTGTGCACTGATGGTGTGAGTATTTTGTGTGCACTGATGGTGTGAGTACTGTGTGTGTGCTGATAATGTGAGGATTTTGTGTGCACTGATGGTGTGAGTATTTTGTGTGCACTGATGGTGTGAGTACAGTGTGTGTGTTGATGGTGTGAGTATTTTGTGTGCACTGATGGTGTGAGTACTGTCTGTGCGCTGATGGTGTGAGTCGTGTGTGTGCACTGATGGTGTGAGTCCTGTCTGTGCGCTGATGGTGTGAGTTCTGTGTGTGTGCTGATGGTGTGAGTTCTGTGTGTGTGCTGATGGTGTGAGTTCTGTGTGTGTGCTGATGGTGTGAGTACTGTGTGTGAGCTGATGGTGTGAGTCCTGTGTGTGAGCTGATGGTGTGAGTACTGTGTGTGCGCTGATGGTGTGAGTACTGTGTGTGTGCTGATGGTGTGAGTTCTGTGTGTGTGCTGATGGTGTGAGTACTGTGTGTGCGCTGATGGTGTGAGTACTGTGTGTGAGCTGATGGTGTGAGTACTGTGTATGAGCTGATGGTGTGAGTACTGTGTGTGAGCTGATGGTGTGAGTACTGTGTGTGCACTGATGGTGTGAGTACTGTGTGTGCGCTGATGGTGTGAGTACTGTGTGTGCACTGATGGTGTGAGTACTGTGTGTGCACTGATGGTGTGAGTACTGTGTGTGTGGTGATGGTGTGAGTACTGTGTGTGCGCTGATGGTGTGAGTACTGTGTGTGTGTTGATGGTGTGAGTCCTGTGTGTGCACAGATGGTGTGAGTACTGTGTGTGTGTTGAAGGTGTGAGTCCTGTGTGTGCTCATGGTGTGCATGCTGTGTGTGTGCTGATAGTGTGAAAACTGTGTGTGTGCCGATGGTGTGAGTCCTGTGTGTGCACTGATGGTGTGAGTACTGTGTGTGTGCTGATGGTGTGAGTACTGCGTGTGAGCTGATGGTGTGAGTACTGTGTGTGTGCTGATGGTGTGAATACTGTGTGTGAGCTGATGGTGTGAATACTGTGTGTGCACTGATGGTGTGAGGACTGCGTGTGTGCTGATAGTGTGAGTACTGTGTGTGTGCTGATGGTGTGAGTAGTGTGTGTGTGCTGATGGTGTGAGTAAAGTGTGTGAGCTGATGGTGTGAGTACTGTGGGTGAGCTGATGGTGTGAATACTGTGTGTGTGTTGATGGTGTGAGTACTGTGTGCGCTGATGGTGTGAATACTGTGTGTGAGCTGATGGTGTGAGTACTGTGTGTGCGCTGATGGTGTGAATACTGTGTGTGAGCTGATGGTGTGAGTACTGTGTGTGCGCTGATGGTGTGAATACTGTGTGTGAGCTGATGGTGTGAGTACTGTGTGTGCGCTGATGGTGTGAATACTGTGTGTGAGCTGATGGTGTGAATACTGTGTGTGAGCTGATGGTGTGAGTACTGTGTGTGTGCTGATGGTGTGAATACTGTGTGTGAGCTGATGGTGTGAGTACTGTGTGTGTTGATGGTGTGCGTACTGTGTGTGCGCTGATGGTGTGAATACTGTGTGTGAGCTGATGGTGTGAGTACTGTGTGTGTGCTGATGGTGTGAGTCCTGTGTGTGAGCTGATGGTGTGAGTACTGTGTGTGTGCTGATGGTGTGAGTCCTGTGTGTGAGCTGATGGTGTGAATACTGTGTGTGAGCTGATGGTGTGCGTAATGTGTGTGCGCTGATGGTGTGAATACTGTGTGTGAGCTGATGGTGTGAATACTGTGTGTGAGCTGATGGTGTGAATACTGTGTGTGTGCGGATGGTGTGAGTACTGTGTGTGAGCTGATGGTGTGAATACTGTGTGTGAGCTGATGGTGTGAGTACTGTGTGCGCTGATGGTGTGAATACTGTGTGTGAGCTGATGGTGTGAATACTGTGTGTGAGCTGATGGTGTGAGTACTGTGTGTGCGCTGATGGTGTGAGTACTGTGTGTGAGCTGATGCTGTGAATACTGTGTGTGTGTTGATGGTGTGCGTACTGTGTGTGCGCTGATGGTGTGAATACTGTGTGTGTGCTGATGGTGTGAGTACTGTGTGTGCGCTGATGGTGTGAATACTGTGTGTGTGCTGATGGTGTGAGTACTGTGTGTGAGCTGATGGTGTGAGTACTGTGTGTGCGCTGATGGTGTGAGTACTGTGTGTGAGCTGATGGTGTGAATACTGTGTGTGTGTTGATGGTGTGCGTACTGTGTGTGCGCTGCTGGTGTGAATACTGTGTGTGTGCTGATGGTGTGAGTACTGTGTGTGCGCTGATGGTGTGAATACTGTGTGTGTGCTGATGGTGTGAGTACTGTGTGTGGGCTGATGGTGTGAATACTGCATGTGAGCTGATGGTGTGAGTATTGTGTGTGTGCTCATGGTGTGCGTACTGTGTGTGCGCTGATGGTGTGAGTACTGTGTGTGCGCTGATGGTGTGAATACTGTGTGTGGGCTGATGGTGTGAGTACTGTGTGTGAGCTGATGGTGTGAGTACTGTGTGTGCACTGATGGTGTGAATACTGTGTGTGAGCTGATGGTGTGAGTACTGTGTGTGCGCTGATGGTGTGAGTACTGTGTGTGAGCTGATGGTGTGAATACTGTGTGTGTGTTGATGGTGTGCGTACTGTGTGTGCGCTGATGGTGTGAATACTGTGTGTGAGCTGATGGTGTGAGCACTGTGTGTGTGCTGATGGTGTGAGTACTGTGTGTGTGCTGATGGTGTGAGTACTGTGTGTGTGCTGATGGTGTGAGTACTGTGTGTGTGCTGATGGTGTGAGTACTGTGTGTGCGCTGATGGTGTGAGTATTGTGTGTGTGCTGATGGTGTGAGTACTGTGTGTGTGCTGATGGTGTGAGTACTGTGTGTGAGCTGATGGTGTGAGTACTGTGTGTGCTGATGGTGTGAGTACTGTGTGTGGGCTGATGGTGTGAGTACTGTGTGTGAGCTGATGGTGTGAGTACTGTGTGTGTGCTGATGGTGTGAGTATTGTGTGTGTGCTGATGGTGTGAGTATTGTGTGTGTGCTGATGGTGTGAGTACTGTGTGTGAGCTGATGGTGTGAGTCCTGTGTGTGTGAGCTGATGGTGTGAGTACTGTGTGTGTGCTGTTGGTGTGAGTACTGTGTGTGTGCTGATGGTGTGAGTATTGTGTGTGTGCTGATGGTGTGAGTACTGTGTGTGCGCTGATGGTGTGAGTACTGTGTGTGAGCTGATGGTGTGAGTACTGTGTGTGCGCTGATGGTGTGAGTACTGTGTGTGTGCTGATGGTGTGAGTACTGTGTGTGTGCTGATGGTGTGAGTATTGTGTGTGTGCTGATGGTGTGAGTCCTGTGTGTGTGCTGATGGTGTGAGTACTGTGTGTGAGCTGATGGTGTGAGTACTGTGTGTGTGCTGATGGTGTGAGTACTGTGTGTGTGCTGATGGTGTGAGTACTGTGTGTGAGCTGATGGTGTGAGTACTGTGTGTGTGCTGATGGTGTGAGTACTGTGTGTGTGCTGATGGTGTGAGTACTGTGTGTGCGCTGATGGTGTGAGTACTGTGTGTGAGCTGATGGTGTGAGTACTGTGTGTGTGCTGATGGTGTGAGTATTGTGTGTGTGCTGATGGTGTGAGTACTGTGTGTGTGCTGATGGTGTGAGTATTGTGTGTGTGCTGATGGTGTGAGTACTGTGTGTGTGCTGATGGTGTGAGTACTGTGTGTGTGCTGATGGTGTGAGTACTGTGTGTGTGCTGATGGTGTGAGTACTGTGTGTGTGCTGATGGTGTGAGTATTGTGTGTGTGCTGATGGTGTGAGTACTGTGTGTGCGCTGATGGTGTGAGTACTGTGTGTGTGCTGATGGTGTGAGTACTGTGTGTGTGCTGATGGTGTGAGTACTGTGTGTGTGCTGATGGTGTGTGTACTGTGTGTGCACTGATGGTGTGAGTACTGTGTGTGTGCTGATGGTGTGAGTATTGTGTGTGTGCTGATGGTGTGAATACTGTGTGTGAGCTGATGGTGTGAGTACTGTGTGTGTGCTGATGGTGTGAGTACTGTGTGTGAGCTGATGGTGTGAGTACTGTGTGTGAGCTGATGGTGTGAGGACTGTTTGTGTGCTGATGGTGTGAGTACTGTGTGTGAGCTGTTGAGTGTGAATACTGTGTGTGGTGATGGTGTGAGTACTGTGTGTGCACTGATGGTGTGAATACTGTGTGTGAGCTAATGGTGTGAGTACTGTGTGTGGTGATGGTGTGAGTACTGTGTGTGTGCTGATGGTGTGAGTCCTGTGTGTGAGCTAATGGTGTGAGTACTGTGTGTGTGCTGATGGTGTGAGTACTGTGTGTGAGCTGATGGTGTGAGTCCTGTGTGTGAGCTGATGGTGTGAGTACTGTGTGTGTGCTGATGGTGTGAGTAATGTGTGTGTGCTGATGGTGTGAGTCATGTGTGTGCGCTGATGGTGTGAGTAATGTGTGTGTGCTGATGGTGTGAGTACTGTGTGTGAACTGATGGTGTGAGTAATGTGTGTGTGCTGATGGTGTGAGTACTGTGTGTGAGCTGATGGTGTGAGTACTGTGTGTGTGCTGATGGTGTGAGTACTTTGTGTGTGCTGATGGTGTGAGTATTGTGTGTGTCCTGATGGTGTGAGTACTGTGTGTGAGCTGATGGTGTGAATACTGTGTGTGTGCTGATGGTGTGAGTACTGTGTGTGCGCTGATGGTGTGAATACTGTGTGTGTGCTGATGGTGTGAGTACTGTGTGTGAGCTGATGGTGTGAGTACTGTGTTTGCGCTGATGGTGTGAGTACTGTGTGTGCGCTGATGCTGTGAATACTGTGTGTGAGCTGATGGTGTGAATACTGTGTGTGTGTTGATGGTGTGCGTACTGTGTGTGAGCTGATGGTGTGAGTACTGTGTGTGGGCTGATGGTGTGAGTACTGTGTGTGAGCTGATGGTGTGAGTACTGTGTGTGGGCTGATGGTGTGAGTACTGTGTGTGTGCTGATGCTGTGAGTACTGTGTGTGTGCTGATGGTGTGAGTATTGTGTGTGTGCTGATGGTGTGCGTACTGTGTGTGCGCTGATGCTGTGAATACTGTGTGTGAGCTGATGGTGTGAATACTGTGTGTGTGTTGATGGTGTGCGTACTGTGTGTGCGCTGCTGGTGTGAATACTGTGTGTGTGCTGATGGTGTCAGTACTGTGTGTGTGCTGATGGTGTGAGTACTGTGTGTGCGCTGATGGTGTGAATACTGTGTGTGTGCTGATGGTGTGAGTACTGTGTGTGAGCTGATGGTGTGAATACTGTGTGTGTGCTGATGGTGTGAGTATTGTGTGTGTGCTGATGGTGTGCGTACTGTGTGTGCGCTGATGGTGTGAGTACTGTGTGTGCGCTGATGGTGTGAATACTGTGTGTGGGCTGATGGTGTGAGTACTGTGTGTGAGCTGATGGTGTGAGTGCTGTGTGTATGCTGATGGTGTGAGTAATGTGTGTGGGCTGATGGTGTGAATACTGTGTGTGGGCTGATGGTGTGAGTACTGTGTGTGAGCTGATGGTGTGAGTGCTGTGTGTGAGCTGATGGTGTGAGTACTGTGTGTGGGCTGATGGTGTGAGTACTGTGTGTGAGCTGATGGTGTGAATACTGTGTGTGGGCTGATGGTGTGAGTACTGTGTGTGAGCTGATGGTGTGAGTGCTGTGTGTGAGCTGATGGTGTGAGTACTGTGTGTGGGCTGATGGTGTGAGTACTGTGTGTGAGCTGATGGTGTGAGTACTGTGTGTGCGCTGATGGTGTGAATTCTGTGTGTGAGCTGATGGTGTGAGTCCTGTGTGTGCGCTGATGGTGTGAGTACTGTGTGTGAGCTGATGGTGTGAATACTGTGTGTGTGTTGATGGTGTGCGTACTGTGTGTGCGCTGATGGTGTGAATACTGTGTGTGAGCTGATGGTGTGAGCACTGTGTGTGTGCTGATGGTGTGAGTACTGTGTGTGTGCTGATGGTGTGAGTATTGTGTGTGAGCTGATGGTGTGAGTATTGTGTGTGTGCTGATACTGTGAGTACTGTGTGTGGCTGATGGTGTGAGGACTGTTTGTGTGCTGATGGTGTGAGTACTGTGTGTGAGCTGTTGAGTGTGAATACTGTGGGTGGTGATGGTGTGAGTACTGTGTGTGCACTGATGGTGTGAATACTGTGTGTGAGCTAATGGTGTGAGTACTGTGTGTGGTGATGGTGTGAGTACTGTGTGTGTGCTGATGGTGTGAGTCCTGTGTGTGAGCTAATGGTGTGAGTACTGTGTGTGTGCTGATGGTGTGAGTCCTGTGTGTGAGCTGATGTTGTGAGTACTGTGTGTGCGCTGATGGTGTGAGTACTGTGTGTGAGCTGATGGTGTGATTACTGTGTGTGAGCTGATGGTGTGAGTACTGTGTGTGTGCTGATGGTGTGAGTAATGTGTGTGTGCTGATGGTGTGAGTCATGTGTGTGCGCTTATGGTGTGAGTAATGTGTGTGTGCTGATGGTGTGAGTACTGTGTGTGAACTGATGGTGTGAGTAATATGTGTGTGCTGATGGTGTGAGTACTGTGTGTGAGCTGATGGTGTGAGTAATGTGTGTGTGCTGATGGTGTGAGTACTGTGTGTGTGCTGATGGTGTGAGTATTGTGTGTGTCCTGATGGTGTGAGTAATGTGTGTGTGCTGATGGTGTGAGTAATGTATGTGTGCTGATGGTGTGAGTATTGTGTGTGTCCTGATGGTGTGAGTACTGTGTGTGCACTGATGGTGTGAGTACTGTGTGTGCACTGATGGTGTGAGTAATGTGTGTGTGCTGATGGTGTGAGTAATGTGTGTGAGCTGATGCTGTGAGTAATGTGTGTGTGCTGATGGTGTGAGTAATGTGTGTGTGCTGATGGTGTGAGTAATGTGTGTGCACTGATGGTGTGAGTAATGTGTGTGTGCTGATGGTGTGAGTAATGTGTGTGCACTGATGGTGTGAGTAATGTGTGTGTGCTGATGGTGTGAGTAATGTGTGTGTGCTGATGGTGTGAGTAATGTGTGTGTGCTGATGGTGTGAGTATTGTGTGTGTCCTGATGGTGTGAGTAATGTGTGTGTGCTGATGGTGTGAGTAATGTGTGTGTGCTGATGGTGTGAGTATTGTGTGTCTGCTGATGGTGTGAGTATTGTGTGTGCACTGATGGTGTGAGTAATGTGTGTCTGCTGATGGTGTGAGTAATGTGTTTGTGCTGATGGTGTGAGTAATGTGTGTGAGCTGATGGTGTGAGTCCTGTGTGTGCACTGATGGTGTGAGTCCTGTGTGTGCACTGATGGTGTGAGCACTGTGTGTGTGCTGATGGTGTGAGTCCTGTGTGTGCACTGATGGTGTGAGGACTGTGTGTGTGCTGATAGTGTGAGTGCTGTGTTTGCACTGATGTTGTGTGTATTGTGTGTGTGCTGATGGTTTGAGTCCTGTGTGTGAGCTGATGGTGTGAGTACTGTGTGTGCACTGATGGTGTGAGTACTGTGTGTGAGCTGATGGTGTGAGCTGATGGTGTGAGTACTGTGTTTGAGCTGATGGTGTGAGTACTGTGTGTGTGCTGATAGTGTGAGTACTGTGTGTGAGCTGATGGTGTGAGTACTGTGTGTGCACTGATGGTGTGAGTACTGTGTGTGAGCTGATGGTGTGAGTACTGTGTGTGTGCTGATAGTGTGAGTCCTGTGTGTGTGCTGATGGTGTGAGTACTGTGTGTGCACAGATGGTGTGACGACTGTGTGTGTGCTGATGGTGTGAGTACTGTGTGTGCACAGATGGTGTGACGACTGTGTGTGTGCTGATGGTGTGAGTACTGTGTGTGTGCTGATGGTGTGAGCACTGTGTGTGTGCTGATGGTGTGAGTACTTTGTGTGCGCTCATGGTGTGAATACTGTGTGTATGCTGATGGTTTAAGCCCTGTGTGTGCACAGATGGTGTGACGACTGTGTGTGCACTGATGGTGTGAGTACTGTGTGTGAGCTGATGGTGTCCGAACTGTGTGTGTACTGATGGTGTGAGTACTGTGTGTGAGCTGATGGTGTGAGTACTGTGTGTGCGCTGATGGTGTGAATACTGTGTGTCAGCTGATGGTGTGAGTACTGTGTGTGCGCTGATGGTGTGAATACTGTGTGTGAGCTGATGGTGTGAGTACTGTGTGTGCTGATGGTGTGCGCACTGTGTGTGTGCTGTTCGTGTGAGTACTGTGTGTGCACTGATGGTGTGAGTGTTGTGTGTGAGCTGATGGTGTGAGTACTGTGTGTGCACTGATGGTGTGAGTGTTGTTTGTGTGCTGATGGTGTGAGTACTGTGACTGCTGATGGTGTGAGTACTGTGTGTGAGCTGATGGTGTGAGTACTGTGTGTGAGCTGATGGTGTGAGTACTGTGTGTGTGCTGTTAGTGTGAGTACTGTGTGTGAGCTGATGGTGTGAGTACTGTGTGTGCACTGATGGTGTGAGTACTGTGTGTGAGCTGATGGTGTGAGTACTGTGTGTGTGCTGATGGTGTGAGTACTGTGTGTGAGCTGATGGTGTGAGTACTGTGTGTGCACTGATGGTGTGAGTACTGTGTGTGAGCTGATGGTGTGAGTACTGTGTGTGAGCTGATGGTGCGAGTACTGTGTGTGCTGATGGTGTGCGCACTGTGTGTGTGCTGTTAGTGTGAGTACTGTGTGTGCACTGATGGTGTGAGTGTTGTGTGTGAGCTGATGGTGTGAGTACTGTGTGTGCACTGATGGTGTGAGTGTTGTGTGTGTGCTGATGGTGTGAGTACTGTGTGTGCTGATGGTGTGAGTACTGTGTGTGCACTGTTAGTGTGAGTACTGTGTGTGAGCTGATGGTGTGAGTACTGTGTGTGAGCTGATGGTGTGAGTACTGTGTGTGTGCTGTTAGTGTGAGTACTGTGTGTGAGCTGATGGTGTGAGTACTGTGTGTGAGCTGATGGTGTGAGTACTGTGTGTGTGCTGATGGTGTGAGTACTGTGTGTGAGCTGATGGTGTGAGTACTGTGTGTGCACTGATGGTGTGAGTACTGTGTGTGAGCTGATAGTGTGAGTACTGTGTGTGTGCTGATGGTGTGAGTACTGTGTGTGTGCTGATGGTGTGAGTACTGTGTGTGCACTGATGGTGTGAGCACTGTGTGTGTGCTGATGGTGTGAGTTGTGTGTGTGAGCTGATGGTGTGAATACTGTGTGTGCGCTGATTGTGTGAATACTGTGTGTGGGCTGATGGTGTGAGTGTTGTGTGTGAGCTGATGGTGTGAGTACTGTGTGTGCGCTGATGGTGTGAGTATTGTGTGTGAGCTGATGGTGTGAGTACTGTGTGTGTGCTGATGGTGTGAGTACTGTGTGTGAGCTGATGGTGTGAGTACTGTGTGTGCACTGATGGTGTGAGTACTGTGTGTGAGCTGATGGTGTGAGTACTGTGTGTGTGCTGATGGTGTGAGTTTTGTGTGTGAGCTGATGGTGTGAGTACTGTGTGTGCGCTGATGGTGTGAGTATTGTGTGTGAGCTGATGGTGTGAGTACTGTGTGTGTGCTGATGGTGTGAGTACTGTGTGTGAGCTGATGGTGTGAGTATTGTGTGCGCTGATTCTGTGAATACTGTGTGTGTGCTGATGGTGTGAGTACTGTGTGTGAGCTGATGGTGTGAGTTCTGTGTGTGTGCTGATGGTGTGAGTACTGTGTGTGAGCTGATGGTGTGAGTACTGTGTGTGCACTGATGGTGTGAGTACTGTGTGTGAGCTGATGGTGTGAGTACTGTGTGTGTGCTGATGGTGTGAGTCATGTGTGTGTGCTGATGGTGTGAGTAATGTGTGTGCACTGATGTGAGTAATGTGTGTGTGCTGATTGTGTGAATACTGTGTGTGTGCTGATGGTGTGAGTACTGTGTGTGTGCTGATGGTGTGAGTACTGTGTGTGAGCTGATGGTGTGAGTATTGTGTGCGCTGATTGTGTGAATACTGTGTGTGTGCTGATGGTGTGAGTACTGTGTGTGTGCTGATGGTGTGAGTAATATGTGTGCACTGATGGTGTGAGTAATGTGTGTGTGCTGATGGTGTGAGTAATATGTGTGAGCTGATGGTGTGAGTACTGTGTGTGTGCTGATGGTGTGAGTAATGTGTGTGTGCTGATGGTGTGAGTAATGTGTGTGTGTGCTGATGGTGTGAGTAATGTGTGTGCACTGATGGTGTGAGTCATGTGTGTGTGCTGATGGTGTGAGTAATGTGTGTTTGCTGTTGGTGTGAGTAATGTGTGTGCACTGATGGTGTGAGTAATGTGTGTGCACTGATGGTGTGAGGACTGTGTGTGTGCTGATAGTGTGAGTACTGTGTTTGCACTGATGTTGTGAGTATTGTGTGTGTGCTGATGGTTTGAGTCCTGTGTGTGAGCTGATGGTGTGAGTACTGTGTGTGCGTTGATTGTGTGAGTGCTGTGTGTGTGCCGATAGTGTGAGTACTGTGTGTGAGCTGATGGTGTGAGTACTGTGTGTGTGCTGATGGTGTGAGTACTGTGTGTGTGCTGATGGTGTGAGTACTGTGTGTGAGCTGATGGTGTGAGTACTGTGTGTGTGCTGATGGTGTGAGTACTGTGTGTGTGCTGATGGTGTGAGTAATGTGTGTGAGCTGATTTTGTGAGTACTGTCTGTGAGCTGATGGTGTGAGTAAAAAGGGTAGTAGCCAGAATGCTGGAAATTATAGACCAGTTAGCCTAACATCTGTGGTGGGTAAAATTTTGGAATCTATTATCAAGGAGACACTAGCGGAATATTTGGATAAACATAATTTCATCGGACAAAGTCAGCATGGCTTTACGAAGGTGAAGTCATGTCTAACAAATTTGCTTGAGTTCTTTGAGGACATAACGTGCAGGGTGGATAAAGGGAAACCAGTGGACGTCGTGTATTTGGACTTCCAGAAGGCATTCGACAAGTTGCCACATAAATGATTATTGCTCAAGATAAAGAATCACTGGATTGGGGGTAATATTCTGGCATGGGTGGAGGATTGGTTATCTAACAGGAAGCAGAGAGTTGGGATAAACGGTTCATTCTCGGACTGGCAACCAGTAGCCAGTCGTGTTCCGCAGGGGTCGGTGCTGGGTCCCCAACTCTTTGCAATCTATATTAACGATTTGGAGGAGGGGACCAAGTGTAACATATCAAAGTTTGCAGATGATACAAAGATGGGAGGGAAAGTGGAGAGTGAGGAGGACATAAAAAACCTACAGGGGGATATAGACAGGCTGGGTGAGTGGGCGGAGATTTGGCAGATGCAATACAATATTGGAAAATGTGAGGTTATGCACTTTGGCAGGAAAAATCAGAGAGCAAGTTATTATCTTAAAGGCGAGAAACTGGAAAGTACTGCAGTGCAAAGGGATCTGGGGGTCCTAGTGCAAGAAGATCAAAAACTTAGTATGCAGGTGCAGCAGGTGATCAAGAAGGCCAACGGAATGTTGGCTTTTATTGCTCGGGGGATAGAATATAAAAACAGGGAGGTATTGCTGCAGTTTATAAGGTATTGGTGAGACCGCACCTGGAATAGTGCATACAGTTTTGGTCTCCATACTTAAGAAAAGACATACTTGCTCTCGAGGCAGTACAAAGAAGGTTCACTCGGTTAATCCCGGGGATGAGGGGGCGGACATATGAGGAGAGGTTGAGTCGATTGGGACTCTACTCATTGGAGTTCAGAAGAATGAGAGGCGATCTTATTGAAACATATAAGATTGTGAAGGGGCTTGATTGGGTGGATGCGGTAAGGATGTTCCCAAGGATGGGTGAAAGTAGAACTAGGGGGCATAATCTTAGAATAAGGGGCTGCTCTTTCAAAACTGAGATGAGGAGAAACTTCTTCACTCACAGGGTCGTGGGTCTGTGGAATTTGCTGCCCCAGGAAGCTGTGGAAGCTACATCATTAAATAAATTTAAAACGGAAATAGACAGTTTCCTGGAAGTAAAGGGAATTAGGGGTTATGGGGAGCGGGCAGGAAATTGGACATGAATTTAGATTTGAGGTTAGGATCAGATCAGCCATGATCTTATTGAATGGCGGAGCAGGCTCGAGGGGCCGATTGGCCTACTCCTGCTCCTATTTCTTATGTTCTTCTGTGCTGTGTGTGTTGATGGTGTGAGTACTGTGTGTGTACTGATGGTGTGAGTATTGTGTTTGTGCTGATGGTGGGAATACTGTCTGTGAGCTGATGGTGTGAGTAGTCTCTGTGTGCTGATGGTGTTCGTGCTCCTTGTGAGCTGTGTTGTGAGTCGTGTTTGTGTGCTGATGGTGTTCATACTATGTGCTTGTTGATTGTGTGTGGACTGTGTGTGTGCTCTGTGTGCACTGATGGTGTGAGTACTGTGTGTGCACTGATGGTGTGAGTACTGTGTGTGCACTGATGGTGTGAGTACTGTGTGTGCACTGATAGTGTGAATACTTTCTGTGTGCTCATGGTGTGAAGCCCGTGCATGTGCTGTTCGCAGCTATCGTTGGTCACTGAATTTGCATCATGTCGGGTGAGTTGTCATTTGGAAACTGGATTGTACCAGAAATGGGAAGTGTTCCAGTTTCCGAATGACAGGACATAAACGTTGTGTCACATCCTTCATCTGTTAAACCAGAGAAAAGTTGAATGGAGTGACAATTTGTGCTCTGGATTATCTGGTTATCATATGCTGGAGCAAGAATTTTAACGCAGTATTTTTAGATGGTCTGTAAATGGAGTGTGTGTCTCCTTTCCTATGAATAATGAAATTACTTTTATCTTTCAAGTTATACTCATTTTCTGTTTTATATAACATCTGTCAAAGGATATCCCCAGGAGGTAAATCCATTTCAATGTGTGCCACGGAACCATGAAGACCAGGAAGATCCCAGGATCAATATTTGGTCTGTGCTGAGTTTGCTGATTCTATTTGCACAAGCCATTGGGTACTAAAATTTCCCTCGGTGTCTCTGAGCTAGGGAAAGGGAGGGAAATATCGGTCAGTGCTCCTGCTCCTGAATGCTATCCAGGGTGTCTGGAACTAGGTGACAGGATCAGGTTTGGCCGTGGTGTTCCCCTGGGGTCAATATCCTGCCGATATTCAAGGGGTGGAGATGCCGGTGATGGACTGGGGTTGACAATTGTAAACAATTTTACAACACCAAGTTATAGTCCAGCAATTTTATTTTAAATTCACAAGCTTTCGGAGGCTTCCTCCTTCCTCAGGTGAACGATGTGAAAATGAAATCCTCGAAATGAAATCGCATTTATAATTCACAGAACAATGCTTGGTGAGTACAGACAGTTTTTTCAACTGCCCGTTGCCAAGGCAATCAGTGTGCAGACAGACAGGTGTTACCTGCCAGGTCTCACAGAATATACAAATCACCAAAAAAAACAACAAACAAAAAAAAACAGAGATAGAGAGGTAGAAACATAGAAAAGACAGCAACTGACCCGTTATATTAAAAACAGATAACATTTGTTCGCTGGTGGGGTAACGTGTAGCGTGACATGAACCCAAGATCCCGGTTGAGGCCATCCTCATGGGTGCGGAACTTGGCTATCAATTTCTGCTCGACGATTTTGCGTTGTCGTGTGTCTCGAAGGCCGCCTTGGAGAACGCTTACCCGAAGGTCGGTGGATGAATGTCCATGACTGCTGAAGTGTTCCCCGACTGGGAGGGAACCCTCCTGTTTGGCGATTGTTGCGCGGTGTCCGTTCATCCGTTGTCGTAGCGTCTGCATGGTCTCGCCAATGTACCATGCTCTGGGGCATCCTTTCCTGCAACGTATGAGGTAGACAACGTTGGCCGAGTCACAGGAGTATGAACCATGCACCTGGTGGGTGGTGTCCTCTCGTGTGATGGTGGTATCTGTGTCGATGATCTGGCATGTCTTGCAGAGGTTACTGTGGCAGGGTTGTGTGGTGTCGTGGACGCTGTTCTCTTGAAAGCTAGGTAATTTGCTGTGAACGATGGTCTGTTTGAGGTTGGGTGGCTGTTTAAAGGCGAGTAGTGGAGGTGTGGGGATGGCCATAGCGAGGTGTTTGTCCTCATTGATGACATGTTGAAGGCTGCGGAGAACATGGCATAGTTTCTCCGCTCCGGGGAAGTACTGGACGACAAAGGGTACTCTGTTGGTTGCGTCCCGTGTTAGTCTCCTGAGGAGGTCTATGCGATTTTTTGCTGTGGCCCGTCGGAACTGTCGATCGATGAGTCGAGCGTCATATCCCGTTCTTACTAGGGCGTCTTTCAGCGTCTGTAGGTGTCCATCGCGTTCCTCCTCGTCTGAGCAGACCCTGTGTATTCGCAGGGCCTTCTTTCTTTCTTGGACACAAGAATCTCCATCAAAGACGGGCACCTCAGCACCTCACTCTACCGCAAGCCCACGGACAACCTCATGATGCTCCACTTTTCCAGCTTCCACCCTAACCACGTCAAAGAGGCCATCCCCTATGGACAGGCCCTGGGAGGATTTTCCTCTCGACTGTGTGAGAGAGGCCAGCAGTGGATCCTGGTTTTCCATTGTACCCCGGCAACAACAACTTGCATTTATATAGCACCTTTAATGTCGTAAAACATCCCGAGGCGCTTCACAGGAACGTTATCAAACAAAATTTGACACTGAGCCACATAAGGAGATAATAGGGCAGGCGCTTGGTCAAAGAGGTAGATTTTAAGGAGCATCTTAAAGGAGGAGAGAGTGGTAGAGAGGCAAAAAGGTTAAGGGAGGGAATTCCGGAGTTTAAGGCCCAGTTTGACACTCTAGCCCGTTGTTTTGAGCTTGCACTGACATCCTGGCTCATTCTTCTCCCCCCTTTTTATTCCTTTTGAATGGCAGCTTTGTCAGGCTCACCCAATATTTTTTTCTCTCTGACTGACAATCAATCTTCTATTTTGCTGCCTTAATGATACCACAGCAGAGCTTTTAATCTTTTAACTTCTTTGGTGTATATTCCCATAACCAGGTGTAATTATCTCCTTCCATAAGGCAGATGAAGGAGTGGATTCCTTCTTGTGTGTGTTGTGCTGTGAAATCTTTTTCAGAACAAAAAAAGGAAAATGAAGTTAAGAAAGAACTCCCATTAAAACCACTTTGCGGTGGTTTGTGATGTAGCAGATATCACGTGTGCTGCAGTACAGCATTACTGGTGTCTGACATGATCACTGTGGAAGTGAGCAACAACGTGTCATTTTAAAATATTTTTTTTCCCACTTTGCTTTTCTCCCCCTCCTCCTCTCCTCAAATTATTAACTCATGCTGGACTGCAATTCCAGGGGGCACGGGCTGTCCTCTGGTACCTCATCCATGTGGCCACTTTTCATGTGTGAACAGTGACATTGAGAATCAGCAGGCTGTTCGACCACATGGGACATCATGGGCCAGTCAGTCTTCATCTGAAAACCATGCACGAGCATATTTTACAGCAAGGAATTACTGGATGATGATCAAATGGGATTCTGACTTTCTCTCTCTCTAGCCCAGGAACACTGAAATCAATTATAGCATTATATTAAATCCTCATCTTTGTGTTCATGTCCCTCCATGGCCTTGACCCATCCTATCTCTATAATCTCCTCCAGCCCTACAACCCTCTGTGAATACTACATTCCTCCAACTTGTGCATTCCCCACTTCCTTTGCTTCACATTGGTGGCCGTGCCTTCAGCCATCTAGTCCCTGAGCTCTAGAATTTGCTCCTTAAACCTCTCTGCTTTTCCTTCTTTAAAAGGCTTCTTAAAACCGACATCTTTGACCAAGCTTTTGATCACCTGTCCTAATGTCCGCTTCTTGGCCTTGGTGTCAATTTTTGTCTGATTATGCTCCTCTGAAGCACCTTGGGACATCTTACTATGTTAAAGATGCTATATAAATGCAAGTTTTTGTGTTGCCATCCTGACTGAGATCACTTAACATAGCACAGATTTGAGATTGAATCTGGGATTGTACAGCTCAGTGCCAAGCTCTGAAGAATAGACAGTGTATCAGAGGACTGTAGTCATCTGTGAATCCGTGCTCCAGCAAAAATCAGATCCTTCTGGAGAGGAGGAGAGAAAAAGTGGCAAAAGAAAGAGTGGGTGTGTGGCATCAGTAATAACTCAGATTACAATAACAGACTGGAAAGGTAAAGAAAAGGTTAACTGGCCAAATTAGGAGACTTCAGCTATTGACTTTTCCACAGAGGACAATATGCCTCATTCAGATTTTGACCAGGTGGCCAATCTGCCACAAATTCCAAAAGGTTGGAGGTAAAGGTTCAAATAAGTAGTCAAAAACATGTTTTAAATTTGCAGATTCTGCCCAGTTACACTTGTGCGACAGTGACCACCTTCATCCATGGCTACTAAACTGGTGATAATGTAGACCCTGGAAGTGTACGGGACATTTTCCCTGACAAATTTCCTGCGTTCAGTCTCTTAACTGTCCATTTAACCATTCTGTCACCTTTTCCGATCTTCGGCTGTTAATAGGTCTGTTATTTCAATCTGGAGAAACCCTTTGTAAATGCTGCCTCAGTGCACACAGTATAGTCACACAAAACTGCTAGTGATAAGCAAACTCCAGCTGAGCCATGTTGCATTTGATTTGCCTGTTTAAGGACCAAGTCCTCTTCAACTGCAGTTTGCCGCATATCATGGGCATCCTTTGCTTTTGCTGCGTTATCAGTACTGGGTGACTGTTTCAGTCCATATAGTGGGAGACATACCCTCCAATGTATAATAAATTGGATAGTCAGGTGGTGAAGGATAGAATACTAGATCCTGATCTTCAGTTGCTTCCAAGCCTTTATTCACAGAGCTCCACATTACCCTCTCCACAGCCTAGATAAGCTCTCATATAAATGGATACAAGAGAGTCCCCAATTGATACGCACCACCTGACTACAATTAACACTAATTGATATAAATCATATGGATATAATTAACACAATGAACATATGGACTGAAATAGTGAAAGTAAGAGCGCAATCCTAATGAGTGGGGAATTGCTGTACACCCTCTGCTACCTCACGCAAATGACCATTCTTTGATGTGAGTCCGGACGCTGAATATTGGTGGGATATTCGACTGTGGAAGGCATCTTAGCCGAGCAAGTGCAGTTTCCAGCAGAGATCACTGAATAGTAAGACAGATAGGCTTGCATTTACATAGTGCCTTTCACAATCGCAGGACGTCCCAAAGTGCTTTACAGCCAATGAAATACTTTTTGAAGCTTAGTCACTGTTGTAATGTAGGAAACATGGCAGCCAATTTGCGCTCAGCAAGCTTCCACAAACAGCAATGTGATAATGACCAGATAATCTGTTTTCGTGATGTTGGTCCAGGGATAAGTAGGGCACCGGAGGGAACTCCCTTGCTCTTCTTTGAAATAGTGCGATAGGATCTTTTACTTCCACCTGAGAGGCCAGACGGGGCCTCGGCTTAACGAAAGATGTCACTTCTGACAGTACTTCACCAAAGTATCAGCCTAGATTTTGTGCTCAAGTCTCTGGAATGGGGCTTGAACCCATAACCTTCTGAATCAGAGGCGAGAGTGCTACCACTGAACCATGGCTAACACATGAATAGTAATTGATAACGCTATGTATTTTTTCACAGGATGAACATGTTGTGCAGGTCCATGAAGCAAGGGGACCTGCAAACTATATTAACAAATTTTCTAGCATTTTGCATTGATGGCTAGATTTTCAGCGGAGCCCTCCTGACTTCATGGATCACATGCAACAAATACAGCCCATGAAAAGCACGAAGGAGGAGGAGCCATGACTAAATTATCCGCTTACTGGCCCAGAGACATTGAGGGCAATTTTAGTGCCCCAATCGCTACTCTGGCTGAAATGCGTTAACTCACCACAGACCAGGGATCAAATCGTACACCTTCCTGGCCAGTGTGGTTCAACTCTACCCAAGATGATGCATTTACTCGCTGGGCCACTCCCAAAATGATATTTTAGGAGACTGGCGTTCGAACACTTAGCAAGCCCATCTGAAATTCCTCCCTCTGCTCAAATAGCAGACACTAGGGTTCATATATTAGTATTCCATGGTGTGATTTCAGGGCGTGTTTTTGAAGGCATTAGCAACTGCAAAATTATTTGCTACATTGTTCAGCAGCTGCCTTTAAAAAAAATAATTGGCATTGTAGAAA
The DNA here is from genome assembly GCF_035084215.1 of Heptranchias perlo. Taxonomy (NCBI): domain Eukaryota; kingdom Metazoa; phylum Chordata; class Chondrichthyes; order Hexanchiformes; family Hexanchidae; genus Heptranchias; species Heptranchias perlo. The sequence goes on from NC_090325.1 coordinate 43,366,866, forward strand.
TCTTAAACAGCTCTCTTTTTGTAAAGCTTCCTATTCATATTTGCTTAGAAGCCACAGAGCACCATAGAAAGGGCTCTTCTCAAGAGCCTTTTGCTCAGCCCTGTGAAAAGCTTGATTGTGTAAATAACTGCCACTGATATCATTATCACATACTCAGAGATATTTGTGGTTAATGAGCTCTATCGGGCTGCTAAACTGCCCACGTGTGTAAAAAAAAATGTGTCTATGCAGTGTTTGGAGCAATGGGCAGTCTGTTGGTATGCCATCACAGCCATCTCAAAGATGCACTCCAGTAGGCAAATGGTCATATGATTGAAGTACCAGCTATAGATTAATGTCAGTTGTACAGCACATTTGGAGGACTGACGGAGGGCAAAACCCTCCTGCTAAATACAAAACACTTATACATTCTCCAGGAGCTACATATGGTGGATGATGACCTAAGTAAATAGAGCCATGTGGAGCATAAGAATTTAAAGTAAAGTGAGGCAAACAAGGCCATCTGCCTGGATATAAGGGGGAAAGCCTCCTTTAGCAATGCCCTGTTTTACGTTACAAATTCCTCACATATATGTTTAGCGATTGTGTGGCAAACTGTTCATGGATTAGGGATTTTTGACTGTATTAAAAAAAAATATAGATAACAGCTGCATTTATATTAGTTGCATTTAGCTTTGCTCCATTCTAGTAAATGCTTTGAAAGCACAGCTTCCTTTTTGATGTTTGACACGCAGCACAGTGGGGATGGACAAGATGTCTGGGCCGGAAATCAGAGCCAGTCTGAGTTAGGTTAGTTGGATCAGGGTAAAAGTCCTCGTGAAATCTCTGAATTCTCCCTTCAACAAAACAAAAAGTCCAAGATTTTCATGCTGTGGATCCAGCCTTGAGTTCATTGGGCTAAGGTCAAATCAGGTCAAACCGAAACCAGGCTGATTCACACATCTGCACAGCAGGCCTGTCGTTAGAGTATGTGTTACGTTTGACTCTCATGAAATGTGCAATATTTATTCCTTTTCTACTGACATTTTTGGTGGAAAATTGAATATTTGAGGTAAAAATTAAACCATTGAGAAATTGGGGGAAACTTTAAGCTAGCTTGCTCGGATGCACCTAGGTACAGATTAGCATTGGTGGAGAGCTATGAGCAGGTAACCTGTGGCATGAGGGAGGGGGGTCATTTCATCTTGTTTTAGACTTTCAGATTTTGGTGGCATGCAGTGGCTTAAAGGGGCAGCATGTGAGAGGGCCAATTTTCTAATCCTGGATGCCAAACAGGCACAGCATACCCACAGCATGCACTAGGAACCTGGGCTCCTGGCAAAGCCTTGTGCTGGGAACCGGGTGTGGAAACAGGAACACGGCTGCAGGCGTAAGAGATCTGCAGCTGCATTTTTGACTGTCAGCTTTAGGGTTCTTCTGGCTGTTGCTTTCCAACCCTGAGATACTCTGTTAAAGTAAGAAAGAACTTGCATTTATATAGCGCCTTTAACGACCTCAGGACGTCACAAAGCGTTTCACAGCGAATGAAGTGTTTTTGAAGTGTAGGCACTGTTGTATTGTAGGAAACATGGCAGCCAATTTGTGTACAACAAGGTCCCATGATCAGCAATGTGATAATGACCAGATAATCTGTTTTAGGGATAAATTTTGGCCAGGACACCGGGGAGAACCCCCCTGCTCACTTTGGGATCTTTCACGTCCACCTAAGTGGTGAACAGGGCCTTGGTTTAATGTCTCATCTGAAAGATAGCATCTTCGACAGTGCAACACTCCCTCAGTGCTACCTCTGGGCCAAGACTGTTCCTGTTGAAGAACATTATCAACTTAGGATTGTGAACAATGTCTGTGAAGTCTACTGCAGGGCACATAGTCCACAGGTTTGCTTCCCTGACAATGTCCCCTGACGTCAAGGGCAGTCAAGGGGTATGTGCTGTCAGAGGGAATGTTGGGGAAAGATTTCTGGCAGGGATTTGGTGGTTTGCCTCTCTGCCCCATTTCACTTTCCACCATTGTACCACTCGATTTGGTATAGCATACGAAAATCCAGCCCCTATAGTCATCGTGGAAGGAAAGATAGACTCACCTATAATGCGCTATTGGTACAGGAATGGCTCTGAATTTGGTCGGGTTCCAATTCTGGTGAAGCCAGAATGGAAAACTGGAGAAGTTTTACTTTCTCAATACAGAAAACAGTAACTGAAGTAGAGAGAGATTTATTTGGCGAACATCTAAATTTGGCAAGACAACTTCATTCATTTTACTTATCTGAATATACTGTCCTTGGCAAATAGTCACTCCTCTGGCAGACTGTTTGGGGCCTTCTCACTTCTGTTTGAGTTATTGTAGTGAGTTTTTTGTATACACATAAAATACTGGACATGGCGGTCAAGATTTTCCATTTTTATTTTGCTTGTTTTGCAGGAGACATTAGAGGAGATTGTGGTGCAGATCTGATCTGCTGGTTTCCCAATGTCTGTCACCATTTCTGGAATTTTCTGTGAAAGTGACAGAGAATGTTAAATATCCCTATTCATATTAGGCTAATGAAGGGAATTCTGCATCCAATGGAATTTCCCATCAATAATGTTTTAGGAATGCTGGGCATTAGGAATGCCGTTGCATTCTTGGTGTCCACTGTTGCTAAAAAGAAGTGGTGGGGTTCCAAAATTAATTTTTATAGGAGTGCAAAGAGTATGTTGGCTTCGGAAGAGGGTGAGGCAAATAATACTCATGTACGTTGCTGTTTCTCTGTGAAAATTAGGGGTGGCCCTTTATAGGAACATAAGAAGATAAGAACAGTAGTAGGCCATTCAGATCTTCGAGCCTGTTCTGCCATTCAGCTACATCATGACTGATCTGTACCTCAACGCCATTTGCCTGCCATTGCTCCACATCCCTTGATACCCTTACCCAACAAAAATTTATTGATCTCAGTCTTGAAAATTTCAAGCATCTACAACCCTTTGGGGGAGAGAGTTCCAGATTTCCACTGTGCCCTATGTCCAGTGACCTCTGTATTCTTATTCAGTGATTCATGTTCCCTACACCCAGTGACCCATGTACTCTACATCCAGTAATCAATGTGCCTTACATCATTGTATTATGTTCAGTCCATTTGACACTTCAACAAATAACTATGTCTGGAGAAGAGCATCGAACCTCAGGAGGCCTTGGAGGGGATACAGCACATTCACCAGAATGATACCAGGGCTTAAAAGGTTAAATTATGAGGACAGGTTGCATAAACTTGGTTTTTATTCCCTTGAGTTTGGACAGTTGAGGGGTGATCTAATTGAGGTGTTTAAAATGATAAAGGGATTGGATAGTGTAGATATAGAGAAACTTTGGGTGGAAAGGTGCATCCTGATTTCACTCCTAAATGGCCTAGCTCTAATTTTAAAATTGTGCCCCGTTGTTCTGGATTCCCCACCATGGGAAATAGTTTCTCCATATCTACACTATCAGCCCTGGTATCATTCTGGTGAATGTGCTGTATCCCCTCCAAGGCCTCCTGAGGTTCGATGCTCAAAACTGAACGCAGTATTCCAGAGATATATCACACATATAGGAAAAATTCAGCTTTGGAAGGGATGTTACAATGAATGGGTAATATCACTAATACATACTAACCCTTCAAGCACATATTTAGCTTTAATTAGATTTGCTATCTTCCCTTACAGGAAGCTCTTCTCCAGACATAGTTATTTGTTGAAGTGTCAAATGGACTGAACATAATACAATGATGTAAGGCACATTGATTACTGGAAGTAGAGTACATGGGTCACTGTAGGGAACAGGAATCGCTGAATAAGGATACAGAGGTCACTGGACATTGGGCACAAGGGTCGCAAGAATTGCTGCAGGAGTTGCTCAGGGCAGTGTCCTAGGCCCAACCATCTTCAGCTGCTTCATCAATGACCTTCCCTCCATCATAAGGTCAGAAATGGGGATGTTCGCTGATGATTGCACAGTGTTCAGTTCCATTCGCAACCCCTCAGATAATGAAGCAGTCCGAGCCTGCATGCAGCACGATCTGGACAACATCCAGGCTTGGGCTGATAAGTGGCAAGTAACATTCGCGCCAGACAAGTGCCAGGCAATGACCATCTCCAACAAGAGAGAGTCTAACCACCTCCCCTTGACATTTGCCGAATCCCCCACCATCAACATCCTGAGGGTCACCGTTGATCAGAAACTTAACTGGATCAGCCATATAAATACTGTGGCTACAAGAGCAGGTCAGAGGCTGGGTATTCTGCGGCGAGTGACTCACGTCCTGACTCCCCAAAGCTTTTCCACCATCTACAAGGCACAAGTCAGGAGTGTGATGGAATACACTCCACTTGCCTGGATGAGTGCAGCTCCAACAACACTCAAGAAGCTCGACACCATCCAGGACAAAGCAGCCTGCTTGATTGGCACCCCATCCACCACCCTCGACACTCACTCCCTTCACCACCAGCGCACTGTGGCTGCAGTGTGTACCATCCACAGGATACACTGCAGCAACTCGCCAAGGCTTCTTCTTCAAACCAGTGTCCTCTACCACCTAGAAAGACAAGAGCAGCAGGCACATGGGAACAACACCATCTGCATGTTCCCCTCCAAGTCACACACCATCCCGACTTGGAAATATATCGTCGTTCCTTCATCGTCGCTGGGTCAAAATCCTGGAACTCCCTTCCTAACAGCACTGTGGGAGAACATTCACCACACGGACTGCAGCGGTTCAAGAAGGCGGCTCACCACCACCTTCTCAGGGGTAATTAGGGATGGGCAATAAATGCCGGCCTCACCAGTGACGCCCACATCCCATGAACGAATAAAAAAAAAATTAATGTACATGGGTTACTGAGCCTAAGATATGCGATATCAGGACATAGAACATAGGGATCACTGGATGTTGGGCATAAGGATCATTGTATAGCAACAAGTAAAATGATGAAGAGCACGTGGAATCCTAATAATTTCAATAGAAACATTGGAGGGATATTGTGCATGGGGATCATTTGAAAATGTGAATCAATGGGTGAAGTTTTGCTACAAAATGTGTCTGATACCTTAAATAGTAATTAATCCTTACAAAGATGCTGCAAAACTTCAAACTTAAAATGTCTGAATCAAGCAGTACAACAGCAAAAAAAAAACAAGAATAAAGGAGAGAGGATTGCACGTAATTCTGATTGCTGGTATCAGTAGAGATTAGTGAGTCCATGGAAAATACCTAGTCTTTATCCACAATAATAACAAGTACATTACATTTGATACCATCAGGCCAACTGGATAGTGGAGTGGGTGAAGCCTAATCTGTGTACAGCAGGAGCACTGTTTGCTGGACTGGTTCCAGTCACCCAGTATTGGTGTAATCCCTTGGCATCTGCCCAGTGCTTACAGAAGATCTGCATTTCACTTTACTTGCCGCATGGCTTTAAAGATTACAGGGCTGATGTTTTGCTTAACAATCTGTTCGCCTGGCATGCTGCCTGCGTCCTGATCCAGTGAGTCAGCCCATTACCACAGAATTAACAATTTTTGCATGCATCGCGAATATGATTTCCGCGCAGCCAGAAATTATTAGAAAGATATTTTTGTACGGATGGCCCTCTCTTGATCGTGCGAAGCATGCCAACGCTCTGTATTTTAAAAAAAAAGATATTCTCTCCCTTGTTTAAAGCAAGCTTTTTTTTCTGTCTTCCTATGTCCCCCCAATGTCACTCATTATTCACTGGTCAAGGAGCAGCACACATATGTCAGGAACTGCCACTTTTCCTCTGCTCTCCCAAGCCCACTTTTGTAACGTAAATGAGGTATAAATATTATTATTCATAAATAAAGGCTAAAATGTTTGAGATCTCGACAAGACACTGACTGTTTTATATAGCTCTCATAGAACTCAAACAATCAGATCGCAGTACTCTGGAGTCCAACCTAACACTCTGACTGCCCACCACTAAGGGATTGAGTGTAAAACCACGCTAGGACAAAAGCACCATTGACAGGAGAATTGATAAATTCATAAACCTGCCATGAGGTTGGCCAGATCACCAGTAACTGTTCTAAAGGGCAAGAATCTACAGACTAAAATTGTCATAAGGTTAACTACAAAGGATAATAACATTTTCCTTTGTTGGGGATGGGTGATAGTAAACCATGAGTCATCCTTCAGAGATCATGACAAGGTGTCGCACCCAAACTGAGCAAACCATAAAGTATTTATCTGGTGGAGGGGAGGGGGAGGGGAAGGGGAAGGTTGATTGTTCAAACAGCGACTGCACATTCTTTTTCTGTAGACCCTTTGATTGGAGTTGAACTGCTAAGAGAGAGTCCTTAGCTGATTTTACATTAGGTTCTAGGGCCGCTGGCTACTGACACATGTGTCTCACGCTGCACCATAGTAAACTCGCCGGATTTGCTAAGGCCGGCAACCTCGAAGACCCAATAAGCTGGTGGCCCCACTAAATATAAAAGTAATTGAAGATGCAGCAGGTTGAATTAGCATTTAAAGACAATTAAAGGACATTTGCCAGTTTAATATTTCAAAGCTGTAGAGCCCACATCCTTGAACTGTTTTTAAAACAGTAGGGATTTAAAGGTACAGTGTCATGGTACAAATGTAAACAATTTTACAACACCAAGTTATAGTCCAGCAATTTTATTTTAAATTCACAAGCTTTCGGAGGTTTCCTCCTTCGTCAGGTGAACGATGTGGAAAAAAAAAAATTAAAATTTAAAATAAATTTAAAATAAATTTAAAATAAAATTGCTGGACTATAACTTGGTGTTGTAAAATTGTTTACAATTGTCAACCCCAGTCCATCACCGGCATCTCCACATCATGGTACAAATGGATCTTGCATGAGAGAAGCTCCTCTCCAATAAGTTCAGTGGTGTAAATTGGATACTAACTTATAAGCAACAGCACTTAGATTTGCCAATTGCTCAGTGGGTATCTGTACCTGTCTTACCTGCAACTCTCTGTTTAAATCTTTACCATTAGGTTTCTGCCCCATCCACAGCAATGAAACCACCCTAGCCAAAGTTATAGACAAGCGGGTCTGTAACTGTGACCATGGTGCATTATCCCTCCTTGTCCTCCTTGACTAATGTGCAACTTTTGATATGGTTGACCACACCAACCTTTCCAATGCCTCTCCTCTGTTCTGCTGCTCAGTGGGACTGCCCTGGCTTGGTTCCACTCCTACCTATCTAATCATAATGTGGAGATGCCGGTGATGGACTGGGGTTGACAATTGTAAACAATTTTACAACACCAAGTTATAGTCCAGCAATTTTATTTTAAATTCATAAGCTTTCGGAGGCTACCTCCTTCCTCAGGTGAACGATGTGGAAATGAAATCCTCGAAATGAAATCGCATTTATAATTCACAGAACAATGCTTGATGATTACAGACAGTTTTTTCAACTGCCCGTTGCCAAGGCAATCAGTGTGCAGACAGACAGGTGTTACCTGCAAGGTCTCAGAATATACAAATCACCAAAAAAAACAACAAACAAAAAAAAAACAGAGATAGAGAGGTAGAAACATAGAAAAGACAGCAACTGACCCGTTATATTAAAAACAGATAACATTTGTTCGCTGGTGGGGTAACGTGTAGCGTGACATGAACCCAAGATCCCGGTTGAGGCCGTCCTCATGGGTGCGGAACTTGGCTATCAATTTCTGCTCGACGATTTTGCATTGTCGTGTGTCTCGAAGGCCGCCTTGGAGTACGCTTACCCGAAGGTCGGTGGATGAATGTCCATCACTGCTGAAGTGTTCCCCGACTGGGAGGGAACCCTCCTGTTTGGCGATTGTTGCGCGGTGCCCGTTCATCCGTTGTCGCAGCGTCTGCATGGTCTCGCCAATGTACCATGCTCTGGGGCATCCTTTCCTGCAACGTATGAGGTAGACAACGTTGGCCGAGTCACAGGAGTATGAACCATGTACCTGGTGGGTGGTGTCCTCTCGTGTGATGGTGGTATCTGTGTCGATGATCTGGCATGTCTTGCAGAGGTTACCGTGGCAGGGTTGTGTGGTGTCGTGGACGCTGTTCTCTTGAAAGCTAGGTAATTTGCTGCGAACGATGGTCTGTTTGAGGTTGGGTGGCTGTTTAAAGGCGAGTAGTGGAGGTGTGGGGATGGCCATAGCGAGGTGTTTGTCCTCATTGATGACATGTTGAAGGCTGCGGAGAAACTATGCCATGTTCTCCGCAGCCTTCAACATGTCATCAATGACGACGAACACCTCGCTATGGCCATCCCCACAGACGACAATACTGCCATCCCAGGAATCAGTCTGGTGAAGCTTCTTTGCACTCCCTCTGTGGCAAGTATATCCTTTCTTAGGTGAGGAGACCAAAATTGTACACAATACTCCAGGTGCGGTCTCACCAAGGCCCTATATAATTGCAGTCAGACATCTTTACTCTTGTACTCAAATCCTCTTGTAATAAAGGCCAACATACCATTTGCCTTCCTAATTGCTTGCTGCACCTTCAATGTTAGCTTTCAGTAACTCATGTACAAGGACACCCAGGTCCCTTTGAACATCAACATTTCCCAATCTCTCACCATTTAAAAAATACTCTGCATTTCAGTTTTTCCCACCAAAGTGGATAACTTCACATTTTTCCACATTATATTCCATCTGCCATGTTCTTGCCCAATCACTTAGCCTGTCTTGAAGCCTCTTTGCATCCTCCTCACAACTCACATTCCCACCTAGTTTTGTGTCATCAGCAAACTTGGAAATATTACATTTGGTCCCCTCATCCAAATCATTGATATATATTGTGAATAGCTGGGGCCCAAGCACCGATCCCTGCGGTACCCCACTAGTCACAGTCTGCGAACCTGAAAAAGACCCGTTTATTCCTACTCTCTGTTTCCTGTCTGTTAACCAATTCTCAATCCATGCCAGTACATTACCCCCAAATCCATGTGCTCTAACTTTGTTCACCAACCTCCTGTGTGGGACCTTATCGAAAGCCTTCTGAAAATTCAAATAAACCACATCCACTGGTTCCCCCTTATCTATTTTACTAGTTACATTCACAAAGAACGCCAGTAGGTTTGTCAAACATGATTTCACTTTCATAAATCCATGTTGACTCTGCCCAATCCTATAATTATTTTCTAAATGTCCTTTTATCACATCCTTTAAAATAGATTCTAGCATTTTCCCTGCTACTGATGTCAGGCTAACAGGTCTGTAGTTCCCTGTTTTCTCTCTCCCTCCTTTCTTACATAGTGGGGTTACATTTGCTACCCTCCAATCTGCAGGAACCATTCCAGAATCTATAGAATTTTGGAAGATGACAACCAATGCATCCACTATCTCTATAGCCACCTCTTTCAAAACCCCGGGATGTAGATCATCAGGTGCTTGGGATTTATCGACCTTCAGTCCCATTAATTTCTCCAGTACTTTTTTTTACTAATAATAATAACTTTCAGTTCCTCATTCTCGCCAGACCCTTGTTTCTCTAGTATTTCTGGGAGGTTTTTTGTATCTTCTTCTGTGAAGACAGAACAAAGGGGGTGATTTTAGGAGGCAATTGGGGGTGCGTTGGGGGCTCCGAAAATCGCGGAAATCCCATTCGGGTTCGGAAGCCGGCTCCAACCCGCCGATTTCCGAGTTTTCCAGGGACCGACCTGTGTGCGCATGGATGACCCAAAAACGGAAGTCCTGCTGGCTTATGACAGTTAAAGAGCCAAATGTACCTCATTGAGGTTCTTAAGGCACTTTACCTGTGACAGGTTAAATACTTAGAACCATTTTAAACTTATCTGGGCGGCTTGCCCACCGCTTCTGATTCATGCCTGTGAAACCAGGCATAAAGGGCCCGATCAGGGAACAAGAAACTAAATAAATTAAATAAAAAACCATGGACGTAAGTGAAAACACTAAATGAACCGATCTTTGCACCCTGCTCTGGTATCTGATGTCTCCTGCTCCGATGACACCTCTTCACCCACCCGATGTCCACCTCTTCACCCTCCCCAATGTCCCCCTCTTCACCCACCTGATGTCCCACTTTGCACCCCCCCGATGTCCCCCCGATCTTCCCCCCTCCCCCCAATCTTCCCCTCTTGCCCCGATCTTCCCCTCTCCCCCCTGATCTTCCCCTCTCCCCCCCCCCCCCCGATATTCCCCTCTCCCCCCCATTTTCCCCTCTCTCCCACCCTGGTTTTCCAGTCCAGCGCCAGATCTTCCACTCTCCCCCCCCACCCCCCCCCCCCCCCCCCACCGGTCTTCCAGTCCAGCGCCGGTTGACGTCTCGCTCTCTCTCTTTCTCACCCCCGCCTTGCGTTGCAGCTCCTGATGGCAGCCAGCCTGTCAATCAGGCTAGCTATCGGGCGCGAAACCCGGAGAGGACGTTAATCGTCAGCAATCAACATGCGATCGCGTCAGAAACGGTAAATGTTCATTCGGGTTTGCCACGCGCACCTTCACCCCCCACCGCTGCCAACCCGCCACCATTGTAAAATCGAGCCCAGAGTATTTGTTGAATTTCTCACTTCCCTCAGCAACCTAGAATGCATCCCATCCAGACCGGGTGACTTATCTACTTTAAGTTCAGCTAGCCTTTCTAGTACCTACTCTTTATCAATTTTTAGCCCATCCAGTATCTCAACTACATCTTCCTTTACTGGGACTGTGGCAGCATCTTTTTCCTTGGTAAAGACAGATGCAAAGTACTCATTTAATACCTCGGCCATGCCCTCTGCCTCCATGAGTAGATCTTTTTGGTCCCTGATCTGCCCCACCCCTCCTCTTACTACCCGTTTACTGTTTACATGCCTATAGAAGACTTTTGGATTCCCTTTTATGTTTGCCGCTAGTCTATTCTAATACTCTCTCTTTGCCCCTCTTATTTCCTTTTTCACTTCCCCTCTGAACTTTCTATATTCAGTATATCTTATGATTCCCCCACTCTTTGCTCCATCATTGGCGGCTGTGCCTTTAGCGTCCTATGTCCCATGATCCGGAACCCCTTCCACCTCTCCACCTCCCTCTCCTCTTTTAAGACCCTCCATAAAACCCACCTGTTTGACCAAGCTTTTAGTTACCCCTCCTCATCTTTCCTTTGTCTTGACAGTCATTCCTTGATTACACGTCAGTGAAGTGCCTTGGGATGTTTTTTCTACATGAAGGGCACTGTGTAAGTTAAAGCTGTTGCTGCTGTTGGGTAAATACTGCAATGTGGCTCTATCCTATACAGACAATCCCTGTCCGTTAGCTTAGTTGAGCTGGGGCAGCAATATGTTGGGGAGTGTTCTTGTTCCTTGTCGGTATTTAGCGAGTGCCACTTCTAACTGTGCATGTGTACACATTGTGTGAGGACAGGAGTGTCTGTCATGGCTTGAAGAATGGCTACCTGAGCAACCTTTTGGAGGGTTTCAGCTGCCTGTACAGTGTGAGTCAGTACCTTCAGCAACAAAGTAGAAATTTGGAAGTAAAATTACAGGAGAAAAACAACAATGAAACATCATCATGAGCAGCTAAACATTGGATAATACTGCACTGCCCGGTCGAGTTTCTATCTTCCGCACAATGATACCATCTCTTTAAAAATGCTCCCAAAAATTTAGAAATATGGGCAAAAAAAAATCTGTTTCCTCCGAGTCAAACATATAGAACAGCCTTGTGCTTTAGTTTGTTTATCAAATTAAATATTTTTGAAAATGAATCTTAAAAGAAAGAAAGACTTGCATTAGTTTAGCACCTTTCATGACCTCAGGATGTCCCAAAGCGCTTTGCAGCCAATAAAGTTCCTCCAGACCTCAAAAATCTCCAGTTACTCCCGGTGCCATGTGCTAGGGAGTACAGAAATAGGAGGATAGTGCAGATGGATGTGTGGCTGGAGAGATGGTGCAGGAGGGAGTGCTTTAGATTCCTGAGGCATTGGATTGGGACCGGTTCTGGGGGAGGTGGAATCTGTACAAGCTGGACGGGTTGCACCTCAACAGGGCCGGGACCAATATCGTTGCGGGGATGTTTGCTAGTGCTATTGGGGAGGGTTTAAACTAGCTTGGGAGGGGGATGGGAACCTGAGCGTAGATTCAGAAAGGAGAGAAGCAGAGCTGGAAATGGAAGGCAGAAAATTAGTAAGCGAGTTTGGAAGGCAGAGGAAACAAAGGCTAGAAAATAGACAACAGAAGAGTTTGGCAGTGCTTAATGGTATATACTTCAATGCAAGGAGTCTAGTTGGATAAAGCAGATGAGCTGAGGGCACAGATAGACATGTGGAAGTATGATATCATAGCTATTACTGAAACACGGCTTAAAGAAGGGCAGGAATGGCAGCTCAACATTCCTGGTTACAGGGTTGTCAGAGAAGATAGAGAGGGGGATAAAAATGGAGGGGGGGGCGCAATATTGGTTAGAGAAACAAATACAGCCGTGAGGAGGGATGATATGTTAGAAGGATCATCAAATGAGGCCATATGGGTTGAATTGAAGAATGAAAAATGGGCAGTCACTCTGCTGGGAGTGTAGTGTAGACCCACCAAACAGTCAGAGGGAGCTAGAAGAGCAAATATGTAGGCAAATTTCCGAAAAGTGCAAAAATAATAGGGCATTAATAGGGGATATTAACTGGGATAGATTCAGTGCAAAAGGTATAGATGGTGCAGAATTTTTTTAATGTATTCAAGAGAACTTTTTTAGCTTGTACGCAGCAAGCCCAACAAAAGAGGGGGCAGTTCTGGACTTAGTTTTAGGGAATGAAGCTGGGCAGGTGGAAGGAGTATCAATGGGAGAGCATTTTGGTGGTAGTGATCATAATTTAGTTAGATTTAGCATCGTTATGGAAAAGGACAAAGATAGAACAGGAGTAAAAGTTCTCAATTGGGGAAAGACCAATTTTACTAAGCTGAGATGTGATTTAGCAAGAGTGGACTGGAAACAGCTACTTGAAGGTAAATCAGTGTCAGAGCAGTGGGAAGCATTCAAGGGGAGATAGTGAGGGTTCAGAGCAAATATGTTCCCACAAAGAAAAAGGGTGTGACTGCCAAATCTAGAGCCACCTGGTGTCAAGGAGCACACAGGGTAAGTTAAGGCACAAAGTGGAAGCTTATGTCAGATACCGAGAGCTCAATACTTCAGAAAGCCTAGAGGAGTATAGAAAGTGCAGGGGTGAAATTAAAAATGAAATTAGGAAAGCAAAGATGGGGCATGAAAAAATATTGGCAAGTAAAATCAAGGAAAACCCAAAGATGTTTTATAAATACATAAAGAGCAAGGGGATAACTCAGGAAAGAGTAGGGCCTTTTCGAGACCAAAAAAGTAACCTTTGTGTGGAGGCGGAAGACGTGGGTATGGTTCATAATGAATACTTTGCGTCTGTCTTCACAAAAGAGAGGGACGATTCAGACATTGTCGTTAAGGAGGAGAAGTGTGAAATATTGAATGGGATAAACATAGCCATGGACCAAGAGCTGGGAAGTGCAATTAGGCTGGATAGCTTTTTCAGCCGGCAAAGAAACAATGGGCTGAATGGCCTCCTTCTGTGCCGTAAATTTCTATGATTCTATGACTCTATGATCCAGTGGCTGAGTTGGTAGATGCACTGCCTAATTTGCAACTGAGCCATACAGACCAGGAAGATTCCAGATTTGATTGTTTGCTCTGTTGAAGTAGCTGAGCTTTGCTGAAGCAGCAGTAAGGGTGTTACAATTGTCCTCAGTGATCTTGGTCCAGGGAGGGATCCATCTCCTGCTCACCATCCTTTGATGTCTGCTGGAGTGTGCATGTCTATGAACATTGGGCAACGCAGGATTGGCCACCCCTCATAATTCCTGTGATCAAATATGGTAGACATAGAGAAGATGTTTCCACTTCAGGGGGAGACCAGAACTAAGATCCATAAATATAAGATAGTCACTAATAAATCCAATAGGGAATTCGGGAGAAACATCTTTATCCAGAGAGAGGTTAAAATGTGGAATTTGCTACCACAAGGAATAGTTGAGGTGACTAGCGTAGATACATTTAAGGGGAAGCTTGATAAATATATGAGAGAGAAAGGAATAGAAAGATATGGAGATGGGGTTAGATGAAGAAGGGTGGGAGGAGGCTCTTGTGGAGTATAAACAACGGAATGGACCTGTTGGGCTGAATGGCCTGTTTCTGTGCTGTACATTCTATGTAATTCTATGAATAGCCTGCCATCACTAAGTGTCTGGGCTCAGACATGAAGAGTCGTCCGTAGGACTGAATACTGGAGGCATCCTGCGCCCGTGGACCCGTAACTTAGCGAGAGTTATTGCTTTCCGGAAAAGAGGCGCAAATTTGGAAGAGGCAATAAAGTGAAATGTAATTAATATTAAACAATAAGTATCATTTGACATTTTCATGGTGAACTGGATAATTAAGATAATTTTATTTTCTTCTGGCCCCTGAAGGTGATGCAACACAGCAGGCTTTTAATGATAATATTTATCCAAGTGCTTACTGGTGGCTAATTTACAATGGCAGGCTCGTCCCTAATTAGGAGATGCATTAGATTATGAGGCTGCTCTCTCTGTGTTTGAGATCTGCCTGCTGCTGCTGTTCTTGCTGCTATCAGGGAGTGTGACTGTCAGAGTGAAGAAACTGGTGGGTCAGAGAGGTTAAATTGAACAAATCCGGTCATTGACTTTCTGTCTTCTTCACCTTCGACTAATATCATTATCCCAAAACATCAGGCCCAGTGACTTGTTTGTTGCAGGGATGGGGGGGTTTGAAGGAGGCAGGGTGGGGGGCGGGGGATGGGATGATGGGACATGTTTCCAAGACAGACCTCCCACTGAGCATCTTTTTTTCTGAGCTATTGTTGAGCAGCTGACTCTGGGGCCAAGGATCAGGAAGCCTTTGGTACAGTGAGGACTTGAAAATGACTGAAAACAAACAGAAGCTTAGCGGCCTGATCTCCGGAGACGGGGAGTGGGAATGCTGGCGAGCAGTTGCTAAGAACAGTGGCTCTGAGGAGGATTACTCCATGACGCAAGGAGATGTAAAATTGTTTAAATTAGATACTATTATCTGTTATAATTTATGTTATGAACCTTACAGTATTAATCTTCGTTAACTCCCTGCAGTATTTTGTCCACTTGAATTTCCTACTCTCCTGAATGGCTGCCCCGTATTACCTCACCTAGTGGCTATTTTTCACATGTGACCCTAAGTAGTGGCTGCCTCCAAGTTATTCCGTCATGGAGCAAATTGCTACTGAGCCACAGTCCGTCCTCAACCTCCTTACACATGCACTTACTTTACCACGGCGGTCACTGGAGAGTGATTAGAAGTGAAAGCCTAGTTGACTTTTTCCCTTCACCAACCCAGGGGCTTTCAGGCCAATTGTGGCATCCTACCTGAAGCTCCGACAGAGATAATGTCATTCACCACAGATCAGGGATTGAATCTGCAACTTTATGGATTCTACGGATCAGTATTAAATCATTGGGGGAGCAATATTCCCAATTTAGATTACCCAAAATGCACAAGACTTCCTTTCTTTGTCAATGTTCAGCATTGACAGTTTAGTGCCTGAAGAGCTGGTTTTAAGAGGACATGCCTGAATCAAAGTGCTCATGTAGATGTAGGAAAACGGCTACGTGGGAATGACTTTAAAGCCTCGAACTGATCCAAGGTGTTCAGATGATGCCTTAAAAAAACAAAGCTTGAGTGGTTTATGAATGTCATCTGAACCCTGAGATCAGGTTACAGCTTTTCACCTAATCCCTGCAATCTGTTATTTTATATACTGTCGTCATTTCATTTTTGTTATTTGCAGTTAAAAATTTATCCCAATTCTTATTGGATTCCAGTGTTTCCATGAATTGATGAATGACATTTGGGAATATTATATGCTTTAATGATGACATTTACAAGAAAATATTTTGTTGTAGATTACAGAGAAACTCCATGTGATGTGTACGTTTGTGTGTGTCTATCCGTGTATGTCTGTCTCTGTCTGTCTACTTTATAATATGCATCAGATCCTCATTACAATTAACTGATATTACGTAGCTCTCTTCATAACCAACCCAGTACAGCTACAACACTGGCATCTACCCGACAATGTGGAAAATTGCCCAGGTATGTCTTGTCCACAAAAAGCAGGACAAATCCAATCCGGCCAATTACCACCCCATCAGTCTACTCTCAATCATCAGCAAAGTGATGGAAGGTGTCGTCGACAGTGCTGTCAAGCGGCACTTAATCACCAATAGCTTGCTGACCGATGCTCAGTTTGGGTTCTGCCAGGACCACTTGGCTCCAGACCTCATTACAGCCTTGGTCCAAACATGGAAAAGAGCTAAATTCCAGAGGTGAGGTGAGAGTGACTGCCGTTGTCATCAAGGCAGCATTTGACCGAGTGTGGCACCAAGGAGCCCTAGTAAAATTGAAGTCAATGGGAATCAGGGGGAAAACTTTCCAGTGGCTGGAGTCATACCTAGCACAAAGGAAGATGGTAGTGGTTGTTGGGGCATCTCAGCCCCAGGACATTGCTGCAGGAGTTTCTCATGGCAGTATCCTCGGCCCAACCATCTACAGCTGCTTCATCAATGACCTTCCCTCCATCATAAGGTCAGAAATGGGGATGTTCGCTGATGATTGCACAGTGTTCAGTTCCATTCGCAACCCCTCAGATAACGAAGCAGTCTGTGCCCGCATGCAGCAAGATCTGCACAACATCCAGGCTTGGGCTCATAAGTGGCAAGTAACATTTGCACCAGACAAGTGCCAGGCAATGACCATCTCCAACAAGAGAGAGTCTAACCACCTCCCCTTCACATTCAATGGCATTACCATCGCCGAATCCCCCACCTAAAAAATACTGGGGGTCACCTTTAACCAGAAACTTAACTGGACCAGCCACATAAATACTGTGGCTACAAGAGCAGGTCAGAGGCTGGGTATTCTGCAGCAAGTGACTCACCTCCTGACTCCCCAAAGCCTTTCCACCATCTACAAGGCACAAGTCAGGAGTGTGATGGAATACTCTCCACTTGCCTGGATGAGTGAAGCTCCAACAACACTCAAGAAGCTCGACACTATTCAGGACAAAGCAGCCCGCTTGATTGGCACCCCATCTACCACCCTAAACATTCACTCCCTTCACCACCAGCGCACAGTGGCTGCAGTGTGTACCATTCACAGGATGCACTGCAGCAACTCGCCAAGGCTTCTTCGACAGCACCTCCCAAACCCACGACCTCTTCCACCTGGAAGGACAAGAGCAGCAGGTACATGGGAACAACACCACCTGCATGTTCCCCCCCAAGTCACACACCATCCCGACTTGGAAATATATCGCCGTTCCTTTATCGTCGCTGGATCAATATCCTGGAACTCCCCACCTAACAGCACTGTGGGAGAACCTTCACCACACGGACTGCAGCGGTTCAAGAAGGCGGCTCACCACCACCTCAAGGGCAATTAGGGATGGGCAATAAATGCCGGCCTTGCCAGCGACGCCCACATCCACATCCCATGAACAAATAAAAAAAAATTCTCTGTTCCAAATTGAAGTTCCATTATTATCAAGCTCGGAGTTTAAGCTTCAATAGCTAACTCTCCCCTCCCCCACTCGCCACCATAAGAACTGTGTTGCCGGTGACACAGCAGGCTGGTACGTTATTGCGCTGCAACATGATATGTAGGCTTTTTCCTGTAATTCTCTGCACTTTAATTTTCTAATCTCAGTTGGGTTGTTTTAGCAAAGGTTGGTTTGTTCCCCAACAGGGGCTGCTGAATGCCTCCTGCTGGCCAGTCACAGAGGCCGGGTCCAGGTTCTGTCCTTCAGGGTGTTATCATATTGTGGGTTGAACCTCATATATAATCGAGCTGGAACCAGGAATAGGCTCCAGAAGAAGGTCACTTCATCACCTTCTCAACCGTTTGACTGGCATGTGGCATAGGGAGAGGCATTTTAAAAGAGGAGTGAAAAAAGAAACTTATAAAAATGTGGGCAAGTGGTAGAGAAAACAAGTTCGGAAACAAGCAATAAATGTACCAGGAAAAATTAAAGAAACATTACCCACACTCAGCATTCTGTGGTACAAATAGTGAACCCAGCAGTTTCATAGCACAAACTTTCTTTATGTCCCTACGAATAGCCTCTTCCAAAATAAATTCCCTCCCCCCAACCCTTGTCGTCCTGAATGACAATATCCATTAACATGAATATGATTTCATGCCTGCAAGGAGGAAACGGCTGAGGTCAACAATGTGTGACTTAATGTGGTCTCTCTTTGGTATTGATAGACTGGGCTTTCTACAGTGTTTACACCCTGAAGGGCAGAACCTGCACCCGGCCTCTGTGACTGGCCAGCAGGAGACATTCAGCAGCCCCTGTAGGGGAACAAACCAACCTTCCCTAAAACAACCCAACTGAGATTAGAAACTCAAAGTGTGGAGAGTTACAGGGAAAAGCCTACATACCATACCATTGAGTAGAATGGGCCTCTACTCTCTGGAGTTTAGAAGAATGAGAGGTGATCTCATTGAAACATATAAGATTATGAGGGGGCTTAACAGGGTAGACGATGAGAGATTGTTTCCCCTGGCTGGCGAGTCTAGAACTAGGGGGCATAGTCTCAGGATAAAGTCAAGACTGAGATGAGGAAGAATTTCTTCATTCAGAGGGTTGTGAATCTTTGGAATTCTCTACCCCAGAGGGCTGTGGATTCTGAGTCATTGAATATATTCAAGGCTGAGATGGATAGATTTTTGGACTCTCGGGGAATCAAGGGATATGGGGATCGGGCAGGAAAGTGGAGTTGAGATTGAAGATCAGCCATGATCTTATCGAGGGGCCATATGGCCTACTCCTGCTCCTATTTCTTATGTTCTTATGTTTATGTATGAATAAAGTTATTTTATTCAAGTTAAACAGGTGGAGTCTCTGCTTCATGGCTGCCAAGTAAGACATGATATATGGTGACTTGCTTATTGTGCAGAAGAGGACAGTAGAAGGATCCCACTGTTGTGTCACATTAATGTTTCTCAGCTGCTCTGATGCTACGATCATGATGGCAGTGAGTAGTTGAACCATGCAGAATAGGAAGGCCCCGGTTCAATCTTCGGCCTGTGCTGAGTTAAGTAACTCTGCTGGGCCACAGTAAGGCCACTAAATTGGACTCACTGGCTTTAGGTAAGGTAGAAGAAAATTAGATAAGATTCCAGTGATTTTTGCTGGAAGTATGCATGTCCGAAAGTCTGATAAAATCAGGATTGGACTCAGCTGTGATACCCCTATGGTCAAATAGCCGTCCGGTTTTGGAGGAAGGGTCCACACCTGAAACACTAACTTGTCTGTTCCTTCCACAGGTGCTAACTGCCCTGCTGTGTGTTTCCAGCATTTTCTGTTTTTGTTTCACATTTCCAGAATCTGAAGTATTTTGCTTTTTATTGGCCTTCCGATACTCATTGTCCTGACACTGTTCCACAGATGCTCGCTATCATTTGGTACCTCGCCTAAATGGCCATTATTAGTGTGTGAGCCTGGGAGTACTGTGAGGTTGCATTAAGCAACGTTTTATTTGGATTCTGGTGGCAGACCACTCCAGGGAAACAGTATTTTGCATTGGGTGGAGGTGCTGTTTCCTGCTCAGCTGAAAGCAGCAAGTGGCTGATCTGAAAGTATGGAGTACACCAACATTATTTCTATTCTTGAATACCATTCTGAAGTGGAAACTCTTTCCTTAAACCATATCAAGTCTGTATTTGTGCTTTGAAAGTACTCCCCCCTTCCCTCTCTCTCACGCACACAGACATACGCACACACACAGAGTTATATTTTTGTATACACTGGAGGACAAGGAAATCCCTATTGTAAGCGAAGCCAAGGAATTTATTTGATTTTCTGCCTTGTTTTAGGTGGAAGTTTCCTCTGGTCACGGTTTATTTGCAAATAAAACACACACTACTCATGTAACGTGCAGTGTGGGGGAGGGGTATCTTCCACTGCTCTGCTCTGGGCTTGAAATGGTCTTCAATAGCCTTGGTTACATTGCAGACAGTCTCCTGTTCTTGTGTGGAGCAGCAGCAGCCTCATCATCAACGTCATCATCATGAACAACAACAACAAGCAACAACAGCAACTAACAATATGCATTATATAGCCCTTTAATGTAGAAAAACGGCCCAAACCGCTTCACACTAAACAGAAATGAAACAGCGAGCCAATGAAGTAAATATTACGAGAGATTACCTTGATCAAAGAGGTAGGTGTTAAGGAGGGTGTTAATAAGGGTTTTAAAGGAGGAGAGGAAAATGGAGGTAGAGGGGTTATGTTAGCAAATTCCAGAGCATCAGCTTAGATAGCTGCCAATAATGGAACAAAGAGGGAGAGGGATGCACAAGAGGCCAGCGTTGGAGGAATGCTGTGATCTGGGAGGGGGTGGAGAGGAGGGTTGTAGGGCTGGAGAAGGTTACAGACATGGGGGGAGGCAATGCCATGAAGGCATTTAAATGCGAGGATGAGAACTTTAAATTGGAGGGGTTGATGGACCAGGAACCAATTTAGGTCAGCAAGGACTAGGGTGATGAATGAATTGTACTTTGTGTAAGATAGGATATGGGCAGCAGAGTTTTGGATGAGTTAAAGCGTACTGAGTGTGGATGATGGGAGGCTGGCCAGGAGAGCAATCTGGAGGTGACAAAGGCATGGATGATATTTTGAGTAGCAGATGGGCTAAGGCAGGGGCGGAGGTGGGTGATATTATGGAGATGGAAGTAGGTGGGCTTTGTGATGGAGAGAATTATGGGGTTGGAAGCTCAGGGTTGAATCGGTGCCAAAAGTACAGAGCTTCTGGTGGAGGCCGAAGACGATGGTTTCAGTCTTCCCAATGTTTAGCTGGAAGAAATTGCGGCTCATCCAAGATTGGATATTCGATAAGCAGTCTGGAAATGCAGAGGCGTGGAGGGGGTTTAGAGAGGTGGTGGAGAAGTAGAGCTGGGAGTCGTCAGTGTACATATGGAAGCTCACCCCATATCTGCAGATGATGTCTGCACCAAGGGACAGCATGTAAATGAGGAAGAGGAGCGGGCTAAGAATAGATCCTTGGGGAACACCGAAAGTGACAATGTGGAGATGGGAAGAGAAGCCATTTCTGGAGGTGTTCTGGCTACAGATCTGGCTACTTGATAGGTAAGAGTGGAACCGAGCAAGGTTGCCGATGGTGCGATAGTTTGAAAGAACAGAGGGGCCGAAGGTGGGTTTTTTGAGTGGGGGGAGGCGGAGAGGATGATAGTTGTTTTGAAAGGGAGGCGGACAGTACCTGAGGAGAGGGTACCGTTTTATAATATCAGCTAGCATGGGGCTAGCAAAGGGAATTTAGGTGGTTTATTGTGAATGGGGGTGAACTTGTGATAGGAGTTTCACAAGGGAGCAGGAGGTGGGTTTCATGGACAAGATGAGCTCAGAGAGGGCATGAGAGGAGATAGGAGAAAAATTAGAGAAAGAACCAGGCTTAAAACTAGAGCAGTGGGGAGACTGGGGTGGGGGGGTGGTGGTGGCAAGGGGAAGAGAGAAAGCAGAAAAGGCAGCTGAATGGATGGTCTCAAACTTGGTGCCAAAGAAGTCCATGAGACCCTCATTCTAGTTGTTGGAAGTAGGGGTGGAGGGGACA
This sequence comes from Heptranchias perlo, assembly GCF_035084215.1. Taxonomy (NCBI): domain Eukaryota; kingdom Metazoa; phylum Chordata; class Chondrichthyes; order Hexanchiformes; family Hexanchidae; genus Heptranchias; species Heptranchias perlo. The sequence goes on from NC_090325.1 coordinate 43,388,490, forward strand.
GGGGAGAGGGATTAGGAGACATTTGGTAGTGGAGAAAAGAAGCTGGAGTTTATATTTGCTCTCCAGGATGATTCTGAAGTGGTGGGCAGTTTTGGCAGAGGAAAGTGAGGCCTAATAGCAGCTGATGTTGTACAGCCAAATCTGATGATGAATGGCTAAATCAGCTGTGCACCAGATACACTCAGGTTCTCGCTCCTTGGACTTGAGGAAGCCAAGATGGACGAGGCCACACCTAGGGGGCGGGTGGTGGGGGGTGGGGTAGGGTATGCCTAAGAAGAGAGAGAGGAAATAAACTTGGAAATCAAAACCGGGAGAGATGTAAAACGGACTGCCAACTCGCTAGCACTCGTTTTACATTATCGCACAAAGTCAAAATCTATCCCTCGTTGGTCTGGGCTCACACAAAAAGAATGTCCACGTGGATGTACTGGAGGGCAGCAGGTGTCTGCAGAACTGTACCCCAGCTAGGATGGGAAGTGAATTGGAGGGAAATTAAATAAATTAAACAAAAGAGTTAATGCAACATTGTAACAACTACTGCTTCATCATTTGTGAATTAACAAATAAAATAAATCTGTTTTTTCTCACAGGCTTGTCCCCATCCCTTTACAGTGGAATAATAAAAAAACTGCAAATCGCAGGGTAGCAGGGCTAGGGGAAAGAGCGGAGTAGTGGGACTGGATAGTTCTTTGAGAGCCGGCACAGGCACGATGGGCCGAATAGCCTCTTCTGTGTTGTAAGATTCTATGATTCTATAAGATACAGAGGAGGAAGATCTTTTGGCTCATCTCAGCTCATCCATCATAAAAACTATACAACATCCAAATGTTTCTCAAATAATTCGAGGGTTTCCATCTTTACTAACCTACTTGAAAGTCTATTCCATTTGTTGAACCCTCTTTGTCTGAATAACCTCTCCACGTCAGTCCTAAATTTGCCTTTTACTAGGTTAAACTTGTCTTCCCTTGTCCTAGTGCCATTGTTTAATTTAAAGTAGTTTTCCAGAGGAATGTTTTCTGTACTGTCTTATATATTTCTAGTTATTTCCTTTCAAGTTTCTCAGCCTTTTTTTCTCTTCTCAGTCTTCTGATGCTAAGAATCAGTCTGATGGCACTTTTTTTGAACTACTTCCTGTGTCTTGGTGACTGAAACTGGACACAATACTCAAAGTGTAGATGGACAAGAGATTAAACATGACTTCCTCTGACTTGCATTCTACTGTAGAAAGAAAGAGCTTGCATTTATATAGCGCCTTTCACGACCTCAGGACATCACAAAGCACTTTACAGCTAATGAAATACTTTTGGAGTGTAGTCACCGTTATAGAATAGGAAATGTGGCAGCCAATTTGTGCACAACAAGGTCTCACAAACAGCAATGAGACAATGACCAGATAATCTGTTTTTAGTGATGCTGGTTGAGGGATTAATGTCCAGGACACCGAGAGAACTCCCCTGCTGTTCTTCAAGTAGTGCCGTAGGATCTTTTATGTCCACCTGAGAGAGCAGATGGGGCCTCGGTTTAATGTTTCATCTGAAAGACAGCATCTCTGACAGAGCAGCACTCCCTCAGTACTGCACTGAAATAATTTAGCATTTTATTTGCTCTTTAGTGATTGGATGTGTTAAGTGCTCAGTCTACAAGTACCTCCAGATTTCTTTCAATTTCATATTGAGCTGTTTCAACACCTTTTGTGGACCGTGTATGCTGCCCTTTTCTTTTCTGCGTATGTCCAATACTTTATATTTATTGGTACTGACTTTCACTGGTTGGTCCACTAACGTACTGTATCTGAATTCTGTTTGTACTTTTCAAGCTGGCTCTTCAGATTTGAGTGCCCCCTCCCTTTTAGTTTAGTATTCTTCCCAAATCCTGAGGTGGCAAATGCACAAGTGATATATTTAGCAAAAACCAATTTAATTTAAACTCGTAGAATGACATTACCAGTGAGGAACACACAGTGTATCAACGATCTTGTTGTCCTTACCAGGGTATATGATCAGGGCAACAATGAACTTCAGAGCATGAGGCCTTTGGAGGGCATCCTGTTCCTTTTTAACCAGCTTTGTTGAAACCAGAAGCGAGTGGTTAATCATGTGTTTCCTTTAACATTTATCACATGGCTGTCTGTGTTGGAGCCATGTACAGGAGAGAGAATGACAGCGAGCATTAAAATAACTGCTTTTGTGCAGCTGCTGACAGCGTGATTTAGGAAACCACTATGACATTACCTTGACAAGTATCCCAGTCCATTCTCAGGATCACAGCAGTCACTTCCTTAATCAGTGGAATTAGATTGATCCAGTGAGTTGCTGCATAGCAAGTTACATTTTCCATGTCTACAGCATTTGCATTTTGAAAATAAGTAACACGATGAACAGTTACAGATCAATTGCTGAAGTTAGTAACTGTAAAAGAAAGTAAGACTTGCATTTATATAGCGCCTTTCACAACCTCAGGATGTCCCAAAGCGCTTTACAGGCAATGAAGTACTTTTGAAGTGTAGTCACTGTTGTAATGTAGGAAACATGGCAGCCAATTTGTGCACAGTCAGGTCCCGCAACAGCAACAAGACAATGACCAGATAATCTGTTTTAGTGATGCCGGTTGAGGGATAAACGTCCAGGACACCGAGAGAACTCCCCTGCTCTTCTTCGAATAATGCCGTGGGATCTTTTACATCCACCTGAGAGGGTTTAACGTCTCATCCGAAACTTTTCACCTTTTACGCAAAAGGGTTTTAAGAAACCTCAAAGGGTGTGTTTGCTGAGCCAATCAGACTACAAAGGTCTCAGGTTCAATCCCCGGCCTATGTTGAGCTGTCAGCTGGGTGGTAGGAGGAGGACTACAATTGACTTCTGTGCCCCTGAGTTAGTAGAGGGGGAAATTGGCCAGGATTCCTCCTCCCAATTACTGTCGAGAAACCCTGCTGGGAATACGTGTGATTGGATGTTGGATGAGGGCAGAATCAGGCTCAGCCATGATGCAAATCATGGGATAATCATCAGCTGATATTCATTCTGTGCTCACACTGAAGCCATTTGAGTGTGCTGCAGGAAGACATCTGCAGCACTGTACACTAGCACAAGTCAGCACCTTTGGAAGAAGAGGGGAACATAAGTTAAACGCCAGTATGTTCCTTTGCACTGGGGAAGAGTGGTTAACTGCTACCTCAACAGTCTCTAAAACAGCTTTTGTGTTTAATACAGAATTTAAAGTATTATTTTATGATAATGAAAACTGAATGATGAAAATCTGAAACATAAATGGAAAGTGCAGAAATAAACAGGAAGTCTGAAAGAGAAAAGATAGGTTAATGTTTCGAGTATCAGAACTTTGTTGTGTATTTGGAAGATAAGTACCATTGTATATTTAAAGTCCCATTGTATCTCCCATTTCAAATATTATCTGTGAAGCACCTTCACTTGATAAACATGTTCCCTACAATGTCTAACTGCAATGCCCTTTCAAGAATCCTGGATGTTGGTTGACGTCACTTAAATAAATACTTGATAAGTGAATATTCCTATTAAATGGCAAATCCTGGATTCCACCAGTGGTTCAGTTGGTAAATGGATCACCCGGTGCATGAATTAGGATAGTCTCAGCTTCAGTCTCTGGTCTGTGCTGAGTTATTTAATGTTGGATGGGCATTAGTGAAGGCATTACAGTTGGCTCAGTCTCCCTAAGCTAGAGAGGGGAATGATCAGCCAAGATTCCTCTTCCTGATCGTTATTCAGTGACTCCTGTTGGAAAATGTGCATATGTAAACATTGGGTGTGGACAGGATCAGGCTTTTTGTGATGTTCCCTGTGGATTAACAGCCTGCTAATAATTACAATCTAGGCTCACTTTGGAACATACCCAGCACAAGATATACTGACCTGTTTCATGCTGTCTGTCTACCATATTAGAGCGTGGTGCAAGAAATAACCATACAGAATGCTTTACATTTTGACAGTCTTCCATTACAATCTAAAACATCCAAGGCCTCTCTAATTGCTCAGTGCATTTATCTAGTAGCTGCTTTTTTATACTGGCATTTGTCTAGCTTGGATTCCGGGAGATTGGCATCCATGTGCCAGCTTCCAGCATTTGCAATAGTAAATCCACATCTTTATTGTAGATGAAGATTTTCGTAGGTCTACAATTTTGCCACTGGGATAAGGGAGGCAGATTTAGAAGTGTAAACTTCTAGAGAATTGCTGAGTAGGTCTTTGGTTTAATCTCATCTGTACTGAGTTTGTTGATCTAAGGCTACAATTGGCTTTAGTGCCATGGGTGAGTGTGGGGCAAAGGGATGGGGTGGGGGTGGATCAACCTTGGTTCCTGTTCCATGTTGCTATTTAGTAACCTCTACTGGAAATATGTGTGTATTGGCAATGAGGACAGGATCGTGCTCGGACATGATGCCTCCCATGGTCGAATAAACTGCTCACATTCACAGTTAAGGCTCACAAAAGATTAATAATCACGTAGGTGAGGTACCAGATGGCACTGGCTGCCACAGAACCATGCTTCAGCAAGAAGTCAATGCTGTCCATTGAGAAGGGGAGAAAATGGGGGGAAAATGTGAAAACCTTTGTGGTAAAAACTTCTTTGTAATGTTTCACCGAACCATTTGGCTGTTACAAGCCCGAAGTAAAATCCACTTTCACATATATTGGGGTAGATATTGGTATGCATTGTGCCTGTTTGTCGGGTGTAAAATGAGTGCAAAGTATACCAATTTAGCAGTAGAACAGTCCGCGGGGCTCACTTTTTAGGCCTGTTAAAAGACCCCATTGAGATATCAGTTACCAATGAACGGGACAGGGTCGGGCCTGCTCCGTTCAGGATTCTTCAGCGGCCCCTGCGGCCAGCAACCAAAGGTAAGTGCTTCAAGTTTTGTTTTTAAGAAACACCTTCTTGTGAAGCCAGGAGTGCTCTCCCCACTCCCCCCCCCCCCCCCCCCCCCCCCCCCCACCCATAGCCTGTTCCAACTGGGATTTACCTGAGGGCTACTGCCGGCGAGACAGGTGGCCCAATATTGACGCTTTCCTTCGGGCGAGCTGCCTATGGAGGTGCGATCAATGTCGGCAGCTCGCCCCAATTATTCAGATGAGGCCTGAGGACCAATTTCTATCAATCCTCGGGCCTCTTACTTCGGGCAGGCGCTGTCTCCACAACGCCAGGCCTGGGCCCGATAAAAGGCCCAGACTCATTTCTACCCCATGGTCTAAATAAGCTGCCACCCCTTTAAATAGAGGCTGCCTCAGCCCAGAATTTGACCAAATCTGGTCACCCATTCGATGCTCCATGCTGGACTGCAGCTGTGTTCAGCGATCATGGCTGACTGCACAGAGTTCTCGACAGTCATCACCAGACTTTGCAGGGTGTGTAGCACACTTTCTATTGACGGCAAGGAACACTGATGCTCAAATGTCATCCTTTTAGGAGCAGGTCCCATGAGGTCCAAATTCCTGTTCTCTGCAGTTCAAGAAAGACAGGAGCTAGCCCTGTAACCATCAGATTCCTCCTCTCCCTCCTTCACCTGCTCCCGCTTACTTCTGATCTATGTAACACCTGACATACCCTCCACAAACTGACGATCTAAATCCTCTGGTGAGGATATATCTGTGCTGTTCCTTGCTATGGAAAGAGTGAATGATGCAGGGTGCTGTGAGGTGTTGGCTTAATGGGGAATTGGGACCTGTAGTCAGCCTTTAGATCAACCTATAGGAACAGTGGAAGAGTTATGGTGGGAGATCAGGAGAACTCCATAAAAATTCTACTCCATTAGTATAAAGCATTATGTTCACAACCTGTTCATCACTTTGACATGCATTTTACATTGTCCCTACTGCTGTTTTATAGAGAGAGTCTTGCTGTAACTGTATAGGTGCACAGTTGCTGTTTGTAATGACCCTGTGCCCCTGCCATAAATACACTGTAAATGAGATGTGGCAACCCCACCGCATAGCATGGAAAATATTTTGAATAAATAGCTGATTCAATTTCAATCCCAGAGTAACACCGGCAAAGCAATGCATATTTTGCATAAAGTGAGAAAACAAAATGCTGGCTAACAACTAACAATCTAACATTCGCAATGTTAGAAGCTGACTACGGGATTACATTCTTTTCCCTATGTGTGTGTTTAGCTGCTATTGTAATAGCAAGGCCATTTGTAGAATTTCCGTCCCACCCCCACCCCCCAACTGGCTTTTTTCTCCCCTCCCTTCCTGACAATTGCCAGGATATCATTCCACAGGTGCTGACACTACTTCAGTATCTCTCCCAAATGAGCATGGACAATATGTATCGGCAAACTGTGTGAGGCACCATGACCCGAGCCCAAGCCCCTGACCTTCCCTGATGTACATGTGCGCACTCTGTGTGCCAGGAGTCACTAGGTAGTAATCAGAAACGGAATTTCTGGCTGACGTTTTTCCCATCCTTACTCCAGGGTTGCTGAGGCCATCTGAGATGAGCTCATTCAAAGTATACTGAACCTGGAACCATTGCAGCGTATCAAAAGCAAAATAATGCGGATGCTGGAAACCTGAAGTAAAAACAGAAAATGCTGGAAATACTCAGCAAGTCAGGCGGCATCTGTGGAGAAAGAAACAGAGTTAACGTTTCAGGTCGACGACCCTTCGTCAGAACAGTATATATGGCTCATCTCTACACTATGCCATGAACTTACTCACAAGCTTCTTTTTCGGATTTTTTTAAACATAATTTCACAAGACCAAAATATGACAGCTAATTAAGTCATTGAAAATCAATTCTGCAACGGTCTCCTGCAAAGCCCATGGGTCCATCCCTGTGGCTTTAAAGACCTTTTGTTCCGTTACGCTTACTCATTATTTTCCCATCTTCCCCTTTTCTTTTTTCATATGGGCCTTCCATTGATACACTATTTGATCAAAATTACTTCCCTTTGTTGTCTACAAAAGCATATTGTAATAATGCAACCATTGCTTTGTAATGAGATAAAGAAGCTACTATGCTGCTGCTGTACAGAAACCGTGTAGTCAGTGAGATTAAGCCAATACGCTAAATTTGCATAACTATGCAATTCTAGAAGGCTCTTTTTGGTGTGAATAATAATGTTGCTCTGAGTACTGCTGCCGTATGTGAGCGCTTACATTGACTGCTTATTGTGTCCTGTTGCTTGTGTAATTTTTTATTGATATCACAATCATAAGCCACAGATGAATAGCCTGCCAAGATCTTGTCATTATTTGTAACCTTTGAGGTCTTGTAGGCTTTTGGTTTCAAAATTATGAATTGAAAATTGTTCTTCAAAGATGCACAAGGGTGGAAGCACAGACTGAACAAAAGACGGCCATGATCTGCTTATAAAAAGCTGGTAAGCCTCCCAATGGCTCAGTTGGCCAATTTGATGCCTAGTGCAGTATTGAGGCTTACAGACCGGAAAGTTCCCTGGTTTGATCTTGGTCTGTGGTGAGTTAGCTGATCTCAGTCAGGGCAGTGGTAGAAGTGGTCTTCAATTAGGCAAGAAAGAGGAAATAAATCAGCCAGGTTTCCTGCTTTTTATCTCTATTCAGTGACCTCCCCTTCCCCTCCCCCCCTTCCCACCCCCCATTCCCACCCGTGCCCCCATCCTCCCCCCCCATGTAATGTGCACGTGTGGATGCCCAGTGCGGACAGGATCAGGCTGAACTCTGAAGCTTTCCATGGTCAAGTATTCACAATACCTTTGACCAGGGCTGGAGACAGGCAGGATGATGTGAATGCTAATTGAGACGAGGAAGTGATCAAAACCTCAGAACCACCAAGGCCTTGTGTGACGATGAGGTCAAAGTTAGTCGGTGTGGGTCGGGAGTTGATCGACAGAGTGAAGTGAGTGATGATAGGAAGGCAGAGAAACCAGAAGAGATTTAATCGTGGGACATTTAGTTGAACGGTAAAATCACTAAGGATGAGTTGCTCAGTACAGAGGGTAAGCGAGAAGAGAAGGGAGGTGATTTTTGGCAAGGAAGTTACTTTGATACTTGGGAGGATGATAGAGAATAAGAACCTCAAAGGAGAAGAGGGAGGGATGTAAGAGGATAAGTTGCTCAAAGGATGATAAAGCGCCAGAAGATTAAGGGGACCTGTTGAGGTGGGACCTGGAGAAGAGAGCCATGCCATTGTCACAATGGTTTGGGTTGGGGGGACATAGTGGATCTTGTAGCTAGGCAGGTGGCCTTAATCAGGGGGATGAGTGATCTCAGTGAGTCAGGTTTCCATTTGATTCCAAGTTGTCAATATCCTCAATACCCTACATTGTGAATTTCCAACTTCAGCCATGTGATTATAGGGAAATGGTGAGCAGAAAAGATGGGCAATTATAGCAGGGATACCCTGGTGTAATATATTGCAGTGATCTTTAGCATGCTTTTGTTTTCTGGGTACGTAATATGACCAGATTCCAGAGATGTTCTCCTCCCTCACCCTCTATTTCGTCCTCTGTTCTCCGTGACAACATGGAGCAAACCAGTGATGCCTTTGTCAATGATTTACAGAAGCCTCTGTATCAACCTTAAACTCCCAATCATTTTTTTCTGCCTCTACAAAAGTAGTCAAATGTGTTTCAAAACCCATTTGAAATGATTGAAGCAACATAGTGTATGTGGTCTAAAGTAGTGGGCTCAAGGAGCACTGGCTTGGCATTTGCAGTCATTTCCTTGGACTGGGATATTCAGTTTGTATAATTTTTTTTTATTCGTTCATGGGATGTGGGCGTTGCTGGCAAGGCCAGCATTTATTGCCCATCCCTAATTGCCCTTGAGAAGGTGGTGGTGAGCCGCCTTCTTGAACCGCTGCAGTCTGTGTGGTGAAGGTTCTCTCACAGTGCTGTTAGGTAGGGAGTTCCAGGATTTTGGCCCAGCGACGATGAAGGAATGGCGATATATTTCCAAATTGGGATGGTGTGTGACTTGGTGGGGAAGGTGAAGGTGGTGTTGTTCCCATGTGCCTGCTGCCCTTGTCCTTCTAGGTGGTAGAGGTCGCAGGTTTGGGAGGTGCTGTTGAAGAAGCCTTGTCGAGTTGCTGCAGTGCATCCTGTGGATGGTACACACTGCAGCCACAGTGCACCGGTGGTGAAGGAAATGAATGTTTAGGGTGGTGGATGGGGTGTCAATCAAGCGGGCTGCTTTGTTCTGGATGGTGTCGAGCTTTTTGAGTGTTGTTGGAGCTACACTCATCCAGACAAGGGGAGAGTATTCCGTTACACTCCTGACTTGTGTTTTGTAGATGGTGGAAAGGCTTTTGGGAGTCAGGAGGTGAGTAACTTGCCGCAGAATACCCAGCCTCTGACCTGCTCTTGTAGCCACAGTATTTATGTGGCTGGTCCAGTTAAGTTTCTGGTCAATGGTGACCCCCAGGATGTTGATGGTGGGGTATTCGGCAATGGTAATGCCGTTGAATGTCAAGGGGAGGTGGTTAGACTCTCTCTTGTTGGAGATGGTCATTGCCTGGCACTTGTCTGGTGCGAATGTTACTTGGAAATCTAAATGACTGCTGCCGAGTGGTTGATACCTCATGAATGTAACGTGCAAGAATGAGCTCACAAGACGGTTTGGATTTATCCAAATGGTGCAGTTTAAACTTCAGATGGGGAACCTCGTTCTGTAATAGCAGTGCCAGCTGGGACAGTGGTGACAGCTGCTGAAATAGATAGTAACTGAAGTTGTGTAGAAAACCTACTGCACTGTTAAAAAAAAAATCTGATGGTACCTCCCTCCGATGGCTCAATACTTTAAATGTATTAGCCAATATGGAACTGAGCAATAACAGGCCAGTAAGGTCACTGGTTTAATGCCTAGTCTGTACAAATTTAGGGGTAGTGGTAGGGGTAGAGGTCTTAACAATAGTCTTCAACTCTCCTGGGCTCTGAAGAGAAAAAAAGAAGCCAGATTTCCCGCTCCTGATCACTATTCATCGATCCCTGTTGGAAATAACTGTCTGTGAATGTCAGGATTAAGGGACCTGCCAAATATAATCTCCATACATAATCCCGTGAGTTATATGCAGATTTATTTGAGTTGATCCAGGTAGATGGCAAAATATAATCTCCCTCCATTTATAAATACCATAGACCTACACATGGTGTACAATGGCACCACCATTTGCCAAGTCCCCATCATCACCATTTACCAGAAGCTTAATTGGACCAGCTATACCAGCACCGTGGCTATAAGATGTGACCTCCTGACCTCTCTAAGCCTCTCCACCACCTACAACGCTTACATTAGGAGTGTGATGGATTGCTTACCGCTCATCTGGATGGGTGTAGCTGCAACAACTTAAAAAGCTTGACATCACTCCACATAGTTCAGTCCACTTCATTGGTACTCCTGCCGCTGGACTCAATATCCACCCTCTCCAACACCAGTGCACTGTGGCTGCAGTATGTATTATCTACAGGATGCACTGCAGCAACTCACCAAGTTTTCTTTGACAGCATCTTCTAGCCCTGCAACCTCTAACACTAGAAAGACCAAGAGCTGCAAGATCATGGGAATACCATCATCTCGAATTTCTCCTCGAAGTCACACACCATCCTGACCTGGGCTTATACTGCTATCCGTTCATTGTCTCTGGGTCAAAATCCTGGAATTCCCTACCTCGCATCATTGTGGAAGCATCAACTCATGGAGAACCAGCTTCTCAGGGCAACTAGGGATGCGGGTTTGTCAGTGTCTGGTTGATAAGCCAGGCAGGCAACCTGGTCTCAGGCCTCTGAAATTATGCCGCTGAACCAGCTGTTAATAGGTTAAAATCCTGATCCTCATTTACATGCTCTATCCTACCCCTGCAACCTCCTTCCTACATACAAGTCCGCACACTCCCCTTCTCCGGCTCTGCCCCTGCTTTTTTTCGTTCTATATGCAACCTCATGCGCATGTAATTGTTTGAAAATCATGATTTTTAAAAATGTATTCTCGGGATGTGGGCATTGCTGGCAAGGCTGGCATTTATTGACCATCCCTGGTTGCCCTGAGGAGGTGGTGGTGGGCCTTCTTCTTGAACCCCTGAGTAGCGGTTTGATACAACTGAGTGGATTGCAAGGCTACTTCAGAGGGCAGTCAGCCACGTGGATGTGGGACTGGAGTCACATATAGGTCAGAGCAGGTAAGAATGGCAGTTTTCTTTTCCTAAAAGACATTAGTGAACTAGTTGTGTCACTTATACTGATACCAGCTTTTTTTCCCCAGATTTTTAAAAAACTAAATTCAAATCTTCAAATTGCGCTGATGCGATTTAAACTCAGATTCTCTGGATTATTAGTCCAGACCACAGGATTACTAGTCCAGTAATATAACTACTACACTTTATTTCTGGTCTTCTTTGATGGCTGAGGAAGGTTCCATGCAGCAATGTTGCTAACAACAGCGACTTGTTAATGCTTGTGATTTTAACGTGCAAAATGGGTGATTTTCAAGACCCCTCAGGCAGAAGATTTAAAAATGAATCTCCTTGAATTCCTTAGCTCTGCTTCTGTGCTTTCTTGGACCCCCGCCCTAGAACTGTGGCAGGGTTCATTTTGCGAATCTCAATACTTGGTAATGCTGAAATATTCCAGTGCTTGGGAAACTCCATGGCTAGCATGCATGGGTCGATTGATCGCTGAGCCTACCAGTGGCTAGTAAAAGTGGCAGCCTGTGGCTTTAGTGGAAGCATTTATTTTGCCAGCGGTGCTAGGGAAGAATGTACCGCTGTCTCCAAAGTTAGCCTTAGTGCTACTGCCAGCCTCAGTGCAGCATAAAATGTTATTTTTTCATCGCTCCACTGCAAAGAGTTAATCAGCACCGGGAAGAAATGACCTTGGATGGTTTATGTTTTAATTGGCTTCTTTTTTGCAAAACCTCCATACCACTGTCAATCAGATATCCAGTGTGTGATGTGCTGGCTCGCTGATAGCCCTTTGCACTGTTCGACTGAGTTCTTTTTTATTTTTGAAGGCATCAGCATTTTGCCAGTTTTGTGACTGCTGAGTCGGATTGTGATCCCAGCCGTTGGGCTGCTGGAATTAAACCAGTCACCGGTTTAACTATCAGTGACATCTGGCTATTGTTTGATATTCATGCAGGTCACTGAGCATACCTAATGGAAGGGGACGGGCCCCTGCTCAGAGTCACCTGATAACTGTGTCTTTTTAAAGAAAGATGCTTTTAAGGGAAAGTTGACACCTGTTTGGACAAAGGCCGGTTGGGCTGTAGTGGCACTTAGGGTTGATGTTCTGCAGTGGCCAGTGTAACTCGAGTACTGTGAGGATATTCTGCGTTTAAACATTAACCCTTCAATCCTTTGAAGACTGCAGTACTGTTTCTATGCCACAAACAATAACAATACACGATTTAAGAGTTTCCCATTTTCTTCAGGGTACTGTAGAGGCGTGGCCCCATTCAGTCTGTCACTTTGTTCTCATGATGTTGGGTTGTATATAGAGTTACAGTCTCACTCTGGGAAGAACAACCAGGGTGTTCCCAACAAGTGCTCCTGACTGTCGATTGCACTCAGCAATCTACCTTGATTGAGTACAAGGTAGCTCATCCCAGAACTCCAGCCTTATCATTATTTACTCCTTTTTCTACTTCATAACTTTCTTCCTTTTCTCCCTTTCTCATTAACTGGGTTGTCACCCATCTGATTTTGAGTTGGTGGTCCATAAAATTCTAAAACGTAAACTGCGCACAAAAAAAAATTCTATTTTGTTTCCCACTTCAGGGTCGGATACTCTGGATACATTAATTATTAAGGTTTTTAATGAAATTTCATTGTCAGTAAAGCAAACTTCAGAACCCAAGGCGTGAACCCCTCCCTAATCTCATCCCTGTCTGGCTTTGGATTTTGCAAAGTGCCACAACCCTACTTTTTCACTCTATCGCACATGTTCAAAGACTGACAACACCTGCAAAGACCAGCAAAGCAACAGTAGTAATCAGTGATGGTAACTGGTTGTCCCTTATGGTGGTTAGAACAAAGGGAGATATTTACTTTATTGGGGGCGAACACTCAGATCACTGGGACTTAGCTTTGTTGTTCCTTATGAATGGGAAAGCACTTATTTTCAAAAGTGTTTTACTGTCACAGCAGGTAAATAATTCCACGTAATTAATAATAATTGGTGTTTATTTAATAATTGTGCCTGGATTGTTAGTTTTGTTATGAACAATTCAGAGTATAGAGAACAGTGAACTCTTTTAATATTATAATGACTCATAACATCCTCAATGGTTTAGTAGCTAATTGCACATCTGTGTGTAACTGAGCTATACAGACCAGGAAGGTTCCAGGTTTGACCCTGGCCTATAGTGAGTTAGCTGATCCTATGATAGGTGGCATCCTGGTGGGGCACTATAATTGGCCTCTGTGCCCTAGGCTAGAGAGGGGAGAGAAACAGCGTTCCTAATTGTAATATTGCTCCTGCCGGAAAGTACATGAGTAAGGATAGGATCCGACTCAGTCACAGTGCCCGCCCTCTCCCGTAAATAGTTTAACAACATGTCGTGATTTACAGGATATTCATATGCTGACCTCAGATATCTGTCCTGTCTTAAGATGGCGGACTATTTGATCTTAGAAATTTTGCCTCATGAACAAACTTTGCTGAGTGCCACTCTGCTAAATAAGTAAATAAAGGTACTGTATAAAGAGAATCTCATTTACTGCCAGCACGTACTGAAAGATCTCAGGCACAGCGCCGACCATTTTCTGATATGTGCTGGTGTTCGATGAGCTTAATTACCGCGGGTATTTGTGGCACAGATTTTGCTCACTTTGCATCCATAAGAAGAATTGCTCTGTTTCAGCCTACATGAATTCTCAACTAAGTTTTATAAATAGGGAGTCAGATGAATCAGAGCTAAATGACAGCAAGCTCCCGCGCTTTATGATTTCTTGTCATGAAATTATTTTTTGCCTCTGTGGGAATCTTCCTCACAGCAGTTCAGTGATGAGAAATTTGGGGCATGTGAACTATGTGATGCATGTGCAGTATCAGGAATCTACTGCACTGAGATACTGCACACATTAATTACTCTGAGAAGCGTAATTAAATTGCTGCAAATGGAAAACCAGAAAAGTTGTAATATCATTCTGTGATAATTGGGTAAGCTCCCAGTTAATCTTCTCATCTCTCAAACTTCTTGTTTTGCTTGGAAGCTTGGAAGGGTTGATTTAGGGTAAAAGTTCAACTTATCAAATACATATATACAAAAAAACTTAGATCAAGAACTGCTGTTATTGTAAACTCCCTGTTTGCTCTTTTATCAACAGTTTCCAGAATTGATACAGGAGGATAAATTGCTGCAGCAATTGCTTAATGGGTAAATGTATTGTCTAGTGTGGGACTAATCGATGCTGATCAGCATGGTCCCATGTCCAATACCTGATCTGTACTGAGTTAGTTAATCTCAGCTGGGGTGGCACTAAGGTGCTTCATTTGCCCTTAGTCTCCTCAGGCTAGTGAGGGAAAAAAATTGAACGAAGAGGATTGATTTTATCAGTCCCCACTGGTGATGTGGGGACTCACTAGTAGCAGGGAAGAGCCAGAAAACTGGATACCAGATCTTGTGAATAATTTATGGGGCACACAATTTTTCACTAGCCAATTTGAGAACCAAAAAAATAAGATGTGCTCTGAAAAACATTAAAAACGCTATCCTATGTTAAACATGGTGTGTCTTTCTGAATCTATAAATGTAACACTGTAATATTGTAGGGTTCCTTCAACCAATCAGAGTCCAAGGACCACATCATTTCAACCAATCAGTTCTCATATGACCAGGACTAATCAGATCCCAGAATCTCGCTTATAGTGACAATTTTGATCTATTAGGTCACAAAATTGACCAATTATGTTCTACCAAAAAGAAATCCTGTCATGCAGCTACTATGATAGATCCTCACCCATCTCGCTGTATATCCCTAAGAATAACAATTCTTACATCTAAAAAATTAACCAAATCCAAAAAAAAAATCATAAATGCACCCATAAACCTCCAATCACGTTCTCTTGCATGGCCCGATGACCTAACTGGCCTCATTAGTGTTCCTGACCTTGGGTACATCCTCCCCCTTTACTCCCAAGATCAAAGCCACCCTGCTCGTCTAAAGCCCCATTTGAACAGTGCATGCAAGAAAGTACATGTGCATAGAGACCTCATTATTCCCTTTCTTTTCTACCTGCATGAGGAAAGTATTGTGCCAACAGAGTATTCCCTGTTCCCTGTCCCCAAGCTTCCATTACATTAGCCACTACATTACCTTACCCCTCAACAGTCTCCTTGATTGTTTATCCCTCTTCTGTTCTCTGGCTCTGGACCCATCTCTGCTGCACTCTCCAATCCCAGGTCTATCTGCTCTATTCCTTGAAAGTGGACAGGAGTCTTACCCCTCCTCCACTCCATAGGATTGGAGCCGGTCTCTCCACTGTTCATCTGGTCCCAGGCCCATACTTGCTTCACTACCCATTCTCTTCCAGGTGTTGCTTTATTTTTAACTTGCTCACCGACGCCAGGACCATTCGACTCCAGACCTCATTACAGTCTTCGTCCAAACATGGACATAAGAGTTGAATTCCAGAGGTAAGGTGAGAGTGACATCAAGGCAGCATTTGACCAAGTGTGGCACCAAGGAGCCCTAGTAAAATTGAAGTCCAAAAGGCATTCGATAAGGTGTCACATAAAAGGTTACTGCACAAGATAAGAGCTCATGGTGTGGGGGTAATATACTGGCATGGATAGAGGATTGGCTAACTAACAGAAAACAAAGAGTCGAGATAAAAGGGTAATTTTCAAAATAGCAATCTGTAACTAATGGGGTGCCGCAGGGTTCAGTGCTGGGGCCTCAACTGTTATCAATATATATATATATATATCAATGACTTGGATGAAGGAACAGAGTGTATTGTGGCCAAATTTGCTGATGATACAAAGATAGGTCGAAAAGCAAGTTGCGATGAGGACACAAAGTGTCTGCAAAGGGATATTGACAGGTTAAGTGAATGGGCAAAAATTTGGCAGATGGAATGTAATGTGGGAAAATGTGAAGTCATCCACTTTGGGAGGAAAAATAAAAAAAGCAACATATTATTTGAATGGAGAAGTACTACAAAATACTGCGGTACAGAGGGATCTGGGTGTCCTCATACATGAAACACAAAAAGTCAACATACAGGTGCAGCAGGTAATCCGGAAGGCAAACGGAATATTGGCCTTTATTTCTAGGGGGATGGAGTATAAAAGCAGGGAAGTCATGCTACAACTGTACAGGGTGCTGGTGAGACCACACCTAGAATACTGCGTACAGTTCTGGTGCCCTTATTTAAGGAAGGATATACTTGCATTGGAGGCAGTTCAGAGAAGGTTCACTAGGTTGATTCCTGGTATGGAAGGGTTGTCTTATGAGGAAAGATTGAACAGGGTATGTCTATACTCATTGGAGTTTAGAAGAATGAGAGGAGATCTTATTGAAACATGCAAGATTCTGAGGGGACTCGAAAGGGTAGATGCTGAGAGGATGTTACCCCTCATGGGGGTATCTAAAAATGGGTGGCATAGTCTCAGAATAAGGGGTCGCCCGTTTAAGACAGAAATGAGGAAGAATTTCTTCTCCCAGAGGGTCGTGAATCTTTGGAATTCTTTACCCCAAAAAGCTGTGGAGGCTGAGTCATTGAATACATTCAAGGCTGAGTTAGACAAATTTTTGATCAGCAAAGCAGTCAAAGGATATGGGGAAAAGGTGGGAAAGTGGAGTTGAGGTAAAAATCAGATCAGCCATGATCTCATTAAATGGTGGAACAGGCTCGAAGGGCCAAATGGCCTACTCCTGCTCGTTTCTCTTATGGTTTTATGGTCAATGGGAATCAGGGGGAAAACTCTCCAGTGAATGGAGTCATACCTAGCACAAACGAAGATGGTAGTGGTTGTTGGAGGCCAATCATCTCAGCCCTAGGACATTGCTGCAGGAGTTCCTCAGGGCAGCGTTCTAGGCCCAACCATCCTCAGCTGCTTCATCAATGACCTTCCTTCCATCATAAGGTCAGAAATGGGGATGTTCACTGATGATTGCATAGTGTTCAGTTTTATTCACAACCCCTCAGATAATGAAGCAGTCAGTGCCCGCATACAGCAAGACCTGGACAACATCCAGGCTTGGGTTGATAAGTGGCAAGTAACATTTGCACCAGACAAGTGCCAGACAATGACCATCTCCAACAGCATGGCTTTATGAAGGGGAAGTCATGTCTGACAAATTTGCTTGAGTTCTTTGAGGACATAACGTACAGGGTGGATAAAGGGGAACCAGTGGACGTAGTGTATTTAGACTTCCAGAAGGCATTCGACAAGGTGCCACATAAAAGATTATTGCTCAAGATAAAGAATCACTGGATTGGGGGTAATATTCTGGCATGGGTGGAGGATTGGTTATCTAACAGGAAGCAGAGAATTCGGATAAATGGTTCATTCTCAGACTGGCAACCAGTAGCCAGTGGTGTTCCGCAGGGATCGGTGCTGGGTCCCCAACTCTTTACAATCTATATTAATGATTTGGAGGAGGGGACCGAGTGTAACATATCAAAGTTTGCAGATGATACAAAGATGGGAAGGAAAGTAGAGAGCGAGGAGGACATAAAAAACCTACAAGGGGATATAGACAGGCTGGGTGAGTGGGCGGAGATTTGGCAGATGCAATACAATATTGGAAAATGTGAGGTTATGCACTTTGGCAGGAAAAATCAGAGAGCAAGTTATTATCTTAATGGCGAGAAACTGGAAAGTACTGCAGTGCAAAGGGATTTGGGGGTCCTAGTGCAAGAAAATCAAAAAGCTAGTATGCAGGTGCAGCAGGTGTTCGAGAAGGCCAATGGAATGTTGGCTTTTATTGCTAGGGGGATAGAATATAAAAACAGGGAGGTATTGCTGCAGTTATATAAGGTATTGGTGAGACCGCACCTGGAATACTGCATACAGTTTTGGTCTCCATACTTAAGAAAATACATACTTGCTCTCGAGGCAGTACAAAGAAGGTTCACTCGGCTAATCCTGGGGATGAGGGGGTGGACATATGAGGAGAGGTTGAGTAGATTGGGACTCTATTCATTGGAGTTCAGAAGAATGAGAGGCGATCTTATTGAAACATATAAGATTGTGAAGGGGCTTGATCGGGTGGATGCGGTACGGATGTTCCCAAGGATGGGTGAAACTAGAACTAGGGGGCATAATCTTAGAATAAGGGGCTGCTCTTTCAAAACTGAGATGAGGAGAAACTTCTTCACTCACAGGGTAGTAGGTCTGTGGAATTTGCTGCCCCAGGAAGCTGTGGAAGCTACATCATTAAATAAATTTAAAACAGAAATAGACAGTTTCCTAGAAGTAAAGGGAATTAGGGGTTAGGGGGAGCGGGCAGGAAATTGGACATGAAGCTGAGTTCGGTTCGGTCAAGGCCCTGTGGGTGGCGGAGAGGGCCCAGGGGCTGAGTGGCCGGGTCCTGCTCCTACTTCTTGTGTTCTTTAGATTTGAGGTTAGGATCAGATCAGCCACGATCTTATTGAATGGCGGAGCAGGCTCGAGGGGCCGATTGGCCTACTCCTGCTCCTATTTCTTATGTTCTTATGTAAGAGAGAATCTAACCACCTCCTCTTGACATTCAACAGCATTACCATCGCCGAATCCCCCACCATTAACATCCTGGGGGTCACCATTGACCAGAAACTTAACTGGACCAGCCATATAAATACTGTGGCTACAAGAGCAGGTCAGAGGCTGGGTATTCTGCGGCGAGTGACTCACCTCCTGACTCCCCAAAGCCTTTCCACCATCTACAAGGCACAAGTCCGGAGTGTGATGGAATACTCTCCACTTGCCTGGATGAATGCAGCTCTAACTACACTCAAGAAGCTCAACACTATCCAGGACAAAGCAGTCTGCTTGATTGGCACCCCATCCATCACCCTAAACATTCACTCCCTTCACCACCGGCGCACAGTGGCTGCAGTGTGTACCATCCACAGGATGCACTGCCGCAACTCGCCAAGGCTTCTTCGACAGCACCTCCCAAACCCGTGACCTCTACCAGCTAGAAGGACAAGAGCAGCAGGCACATGGGAACAACATCACCTGCACGTTCCCCTCCAAGTCACACACCATCCCGACTTGAAAATATATCGCTGTTCCTTCATCGTCGCTGGGTCAAAATCCTAGAACTCCCTACCTAACAGCACTGTGGGAGAACCGTCACCACACGGACTGCAGCGGTTCAAGAAGGCGGCTCACCACCACCTTCTCGAGGGCAATTAGGGATGGGCAATAAATGCTGGCCTTGCCAGTGACGCCCACATCCCATGAGTGAATAAAAAAAATGTTGATATAACAATTTATAATATTGGAATAGTTTGTCTATTCAGTATTATACGAAAAAATTTTATTCTTACTTATGCATCATGTCCTGCAGATGTGGTGCTAATCACATTACCGTTAATGCTGTATTGCTCACAGTGTTACCAGGTTCCAATTCAGATTACTGGCCCATCTATTATTCGGCAACTAGGCCAATATCTCCCTGCTCCCTTCCAAGCCCAGGTCCTAGCGGTCCTGCTGCTTCCCAGCCCCAGGCTGAGATCCAGGCTTGTTCCCCTGTCCTCTCTTTACTCACTTCTTACTCCTGTTTTCTCCCAATCCACGCCTCACCCCAATTGCCTTGTACGAGAACAACAAGACAACATGTACCCCAGGTACCACTCAGAGAGAGAGACAAAATCATTTCTGCAACTATCATAATTTTTGAACACTGAGTTTGCCTTCAGATCTCTGTAACAGTTGAAAAGAAAAGAATAGAATGTAAGACATATGGAAAAAAGAGGGACAGACCAAGAGAGCGAAAGGGGGAGAAGAAATGTGAAAGTATGTGTCCAAGGCTTACAGAGAAAATGATAGAGAGAGAAACAGAATGAGTGGAAGACAAACAGAAAGAGAGAGAATGAGAGAACATAGGAATAGAGGAACATAGGAACAGGAGTAGGCACTTCAGCTCCCCGAGCCTGTTCTGCCATTCAATTAGATCATGGCTGATCTGTATTTAACTCTATCTACCCGCATTGGTTCCATAACCCTTAATGTCCTTGCCAAACAAAAATCTTATCAATCTCAGTTTTGAAATTTTCAATTGACCTAGCCTTCACAGCTTTTTGGGGGAGAGAGTTTCAGATTTCCACTCCCTTTGCGTAAAGAAGTGCTTTCTGACATCACCTCTGAACGGCCTAGCTCTGATTTGAAGGTTATGCCCCCTTGTTCTGGACTCTCCCACCAGAGGAAATAGTTTCTCTCTGTCTATCCTATCAAATCTTTCAATCATCTTAAACACCTCAAATAGACCATCCCTTAATATTCTATATTCAAGGGGATACAAGCCTAGTCTACGCAACCTGTACTCATAATTTAGCCATTTTAGCTCCAGTATCATTCTGCTGAATCTGCGCTGCACCCCCTTCAAGGCCAATATATCCTTCCTGAGGTGCAGTGCCCAGAACTGAATACAGTACTCCAGATGGCGTCTAACTAGAGCTCTGTACAGCTGTAACATAACTTCCACCCCTTTGTATTCCAGCTCTCTTGAGATAAAGATCAACATTCCATTAGCCTTTTAAATTATTTTTTGTACCTGTCCATTAACTTTTAGTGATTTCTGTGCTTGGAACCCTAAATCTATCTGCTCATCCACAGTTCCTAGCTTCTCGCCATTTAGAAAATACTCTGATCTATTTTTCTTAGGTCCAAAGTAGATGACCTCACACTTTCCCACATTGTACTCCATCTGCCACAGTTTTGTCCACTCACTTAATCTATAAATGTCCCTTTGCAACTTCCTGCTCCCATTTACACTATTTACTGTGGCACCTAACTTAGTGTTGTCAGCAAACTTAGATATACGTCTCTCTATTACTTCATCCATGTTATTTATAAATATAGTGAAAAGCTGCAACCCCAGTACAGATCCCTGGGGGACACTACTAGTCACATCCTGCCATTTGAGTACATACCCATTATCCCTACTCTCTGCCTCCTACCTCCTAACCAATTCCCTATCCAAGCCAATAGGTTGCCTCCAATTTCCTGCGCTCTCATTTTTGTTAACAGTCTCTTATGTGGAATCTTGTCGAATGCCTTTTGGATGTTCATATAATAACATCCATAAACACTCCCTTATCTATCACATTAGTTACCTCCTCAGAAAATTCAACTAGCTTCATTAGACATGACTTACCCTTTACAAATCCATGCTGGCTTGCTCTGATCAGCTCATATTTGTCCAAATGTTCAGTCACTCTGTCTCTAATAACAGATTCTCGTAACTTTTCCACAACTGACATTAGACTAATAGGTGTACAATTTCCTAGTTTATCTCTCTTACCCTTCTTAAGTAGTAGAGTGACATTGGCAATTTTCCAATCCAAGGGAACAATTCCTGAATCGAGAGAGCTTTGGAAGATCATGACTAACACATTAACAATTTCTTCACCTACTTCTTTTAATACCCTGGGGTGGAAACCATCGCATCTTGAGATTTGTCTATCTTTAATCTCATTAGTTTCTCCATCACCATTTTTTAAAGTTATATTGAATCTAGTTAGTTTTTTCCCTTGATTTATTTTTTGTTTTTCTTTTATCTCTGGTATTTTATCATCATCCTCTACTGTGAAGACCGATACAAAGTAGCTATTTAGTAAGTCTGCCATTTCCTGATTTCCAATTACAATATCACCTGCGTCTGTCATTAAGGGGCCCACATTACTCTTAGCCACCCTCTTTCTCTTAATATATTTGTAAAAACCTTTAGTGTTCTCCTTGATATCCCTTGCAAGAACCAGGAAGTAAAAGACAAACAGAGGCACAGTTACAAGGGAGAGAAACTTTATTTTTGTCCATGAGCAATGCCATTGGAAATTAACTAGTGTGCAACTGATAGGGAATGGGTAGTCATTTTTCCTTTTCTATGTGTACTGCTTCACTGCAATACACACATGAATGAACAGGAAGTAGCAGTTGTTACGACATTAACAGCATCAATAGATTATGTACATTGACAGGTTGGGGACTCTTTAGTTGACGAAATCTTTGCTTCAGTGAAGCTCCTGGAGAGTGCTGTTGTGGTCTGCCTTCCCAATAAAGTCCTTTGTTGTGGTTGTCTGGGTGAAAGATACCAAGATGTTAGAGTTAAGGTCTGTTTCAAACAAGCATGTCCAGGGTGATTTAGATGTCACAAACTTAGCAGTGGTGCTCTGGACCGTGGTCTCTGTCTTTTGGGCCAAGCTGAGACTTGGTTTCAGATGAGAAATTGTTGAAGTTAGCGAGGATGTCAGTCTGAATGGAGGTGGGATGCTAGCCCAAAATGAAGGAGAAAAAATCAAAGGGAGATGCCCTATGCATCTGACCACAGCAGAACCTATTGGTTGACCTAGGAGCAGCATCAATGGGATCTACAGAGGCGGTCAAGATCAATTTTAAAATGGAGATAGTGGTTTTTATTTGAAGTGATAGATGAATTCTGAACTTTTCAAACATAGCTCTTTGCAAATGCAGGGGACTTTCTAATCAGAAAGTTCTGAACTGGAAACCTAAAATTCATTATCATAGCAAATCCACCTGATTTTCACAATAATTATATTTTCAAATAATTTTTTTAAAATTGAGAAATCTAGGTGAGGGGCCTAGGTTTCTGGTACAGGAGATCAACAAGGTTGAAAAAAAAATAGAAGGGAGGACACAGAAGAGAGTAGGAGACAGTAGGATAAATCTTGATTTTATCAGTGAAGGAGGAGGAACAGTACGTTATAGAATCATACGGCACAGAAGGAGGCCATTCAGTCCTTTGCTATTTGAAAGAGCTATCCAATTAATCCCACTCCCCTGCTCTTTCCCCCATAGCCTTGCAAATTTTTCCTTTTCAAGTATTTATCCAATTCCTTTTTGAAAGTTACTATTGAATCTGCTTCCACCACCCTTTCAGGCAGTGCATTCCAGATCATAACAATGTAGGGCATTTTATTTGGAATTCAGCAGAAACAAGAGAGGAACATTCAGAAAAGAAATGACTGAAGTAGTAGCGATAAAAATAGAGACAGAGGGGCTGGAGGTGAGAGTTGAGAGAAGGATCAGATTATACATCATCATCACCATGTTCAATACTCTGAATAAACCCCTTATTTCTCAGGCAAGAACTTCTGGCAGCTCTGAAGTTCCTGATGTCAGTGCTCCTTTAAGAAAAACTTGAAACCTAGTTTATCTTTATGGTTTGATCATTTACCAGGATTTATTGGCAACAAACAATATTTTACAGCCATATAATTATCAGTTATAAAAGTTAATGATTATGGTATTAAGCTGTGCTGAGGCTGTGCATATCAAGGAGTTTATAATCTGGGTAGACACAAGAATAAGATGCTGGATAATAAACTGTAAGGAATTTTACCTCTGGGCTCATTTGGGGAAAGAATTTGCTGAGGTTACCTGATTTTCCTGTCTGGGTGCAGTGAATGTTTAATACTGCTCTCTTCCTGCGCAGATTGATGTGTATTTCCAAGGCAAAGCATGACGGGATGTTCATACGCATTACAAATGTTGCGAATGTTGATGGGCTGTCAGGTGGCAGGAGGGAGTAGAGGTGGTATGCCACACCTAAAAGCTGACTACAAGCATGGTAAATGCAGTCACCCGACTCCCTCCTTAGTGTGGATTGTTGGTGAGTTTAAAGAATAGGGGATCTCAAAACAGAGAGGATGAAAGAGTAACTGTAACTACAGTGATAGGTAGCTTGCACAGTGATATCTCACATCGCTATAACACTGCTACTGACGCTACTCCAACTTCAGCAGCAGTGCTATAATGTGAGACAGTGCTGCCACTGCTAGAGGAGTGGAGGACCACCCAAATTCAACAAGTAGAACGGACTTCCAGATAGTGTAGCAGAGGTAAAAATCCTAGAATTTAAGAAACAGTTGAATTCTACAGTGGAAAGATTTTAGGGTCAAATGACCGTCCTCATCCATGATTATCTTGTGATTTGATGCAGCCAGAGTCGAATATGGAACAGCTGCTGCTACCAACACAGCCCACCATTATTCCTGCTGAGCGGCTAGCCGGCAATACAAGCCACCAATCCACTATTCATATCACTGATCTAGATAAACCTTCCCAGTCTTTGGAAAAGGTCCATTGACCAGAAGCGAGGGTCATGGTTGTGGCTTTCAATTAACTTTGCCTTCCGAAGGACGAGAGCCAAGTAATTACCATTTCCGGAAGGTCGTTACGGGGGCGGGGGTGGGGGGGTGGAAGGTCTCGGGGAATCATAACTGAAGCTGATTCTTCCCTTACCTGATATCCACACACTCACACTTTGCAGCAAGGGTCACGAGGTAGCCATCAGAAGCTGCAACTCTAGTTTTTCTCTACTTGCTTAATACAAGGATACTGACACAAGGAAGATCCCAAATTCACTCCCTGATCAGTGATGAACTAGCTGATTTTAGGCAGGGCAGTGGTAGAGGCACTAAAATAGACCTCAGTGCCCCTAGGTTAGGGAGAGGAAAATCAGTAAGGGTCCTTGTTCCTGATTGCTTTCCAGTGTCTCCTTCTGGAAGCATGACTTAAATCAGGACAACATTGGGCTTAGCTGTTTGCCCCACATCTTCAAATAGCTTGCAAACATTGTCAAGGCCTGCACATGAGTAATGGCCACATGGTGAGGTACTAGAGGTTACCTAGCACCCAATGAATCATACTCCATCAAGGACAGGGGAAAATGGTAAGACAAAAAAAAGTGTAAGAAGAGAGAAAAAATGAAAAAAAAAGCAATCACAATCTGTAAAATTATAGTCATGAGCCTGTTAGAAAGAAAATACTATACACTGCATCTGATTCCTTAGTCAGTTTAATTGCAAGCTGTGTGACGTGAATACATTGGGTTTATCATTGAAGTTTTCATATATGATGTTTGTATAAGCAAGCAAAAGGGTTCATCAAGTCCTAACCTTGGAGTTTTCTATCAAACATGCAATGGTGTTACATTAACTCATGCAGAAGGACTGCACGTGTCATTTAGTGGAAGCAAAGTCTATTTAGGTCTTAGAGTTTCTTTCTTTCTCAATTGTTTCAATAGAGGCTTCTTCTTTTAGCAGGCACTAGATATTGACTTTCAACCACAAACAAAAATACTAAACACACTTTACATACATGGTATTTAAGTTGAAGTACATATCACCTTAATATAAATCCTGAACAAGCCATGGAAATCCTAGCTTTGATTCCCCAGTCTATGTTGAGCTAAGAGATCTCAGCAGGGAGGCCTGTAGGGAGGGCTACAATTGGCCTCAGTGCCCCTCAACTAGGGAGGGGACAAATTAGCCAGGGTTCCTGGTCCTGGCCTCTGTCCAGAGTGTATGAAGTTGGGCATGGATAGGAAACCCTTCACAGTCCAATGATCAGGAGGGAATTCACCTCCACCAGACTGCCTGAAATTGGCTGTGATCGCAGCAAAGAATGAGGAAAATTCAAATGGTGAGGCCATTGCCTGACTAGATTTCCCTCTTCTTCCCTGCCACTACAGACCGTTGCTTCCCCACCTGCCACGTGCTAAAAAACTCATACAACACTAATGAGTTTGAGAGATTCTAATTAACTTTTCTTCAAATTGCCCTTCTTATAGGTATACACAACCTTGAGATTAATTCCACTGTTATCGTACCTTCAGTATACATTTCTCCAGTGTTTTTCTACCTTTGTTCATCCATATCCTTTCCTTTGTTTATCTCCAGAGGATTCCGTTTATTAATGCTTAAACTTGCCTTTTTTTTCCCCAGCAAAGCCATGGCATCTATTTAATCGCATGTTAATGGTGGGGTTGGGGGGACGGGGGGTGTCGGGGTGGGGGGGTGTTATTTCTGTGCTACAACTCTCTCTGTACAACTTAAATTCAGAACTTGCCTGGTACGAAGAATAGCATAGATTGGGTAGTTAATGACAACCATCACTCAGGCAGAGTTCAAAGTGCATAAAATATCTTGGGTTGATCAGTGTTGCCTACATTTGATGTTGTTTGTCTTTGAATAGACTCTATGACTTTAGGGTCAGCAGTGAGGTCAGCTCAAAGGACATACAGGCCTCTGAAAACTGACTTCCTAATCTGCAACTGACTGAGAAATCTGGGCTGAAGGGGAATGAGTCAGATATAAAACTTTTCTTCTGCTTCTCGCCGCATGCTGTTGTTGGCC